>NW_024466218.1:11789166-12438958 GCF_017591425.1 Ochotona curzoniae
CACAAAAGCAGCTGTTTGATTCTCACTCTTCTATGTGTTCAGAAATTACTATGGAAATTCTAGATGGTCAGTAAGTATAACTTGTCCTGTTTGACCTTCACTAGTGAGCATCTGGCTTCTGATCCAGTCTCCAGCTGAATCAGTGAGAAGAAAAATGAGCTATCCTTAGTTATTAAGAGCCTAGCATTCCTGTTGATGTATAGCATTAATTGGTTCATATATACTGGTACATGGTGAGACCAGGGACACAGCAGACGATGGTAGAATGGCAGCTTCCCCAGAGCCTGAGAGACAGAGGACTCACAGAAATGTCAGAAGACTGGACTCGGTCATCTAACCGAGGCAGGTGCAACTGTGAAAAAGTTCCCAGGCAGGGCCACCCTCTTCTTGCCACCTCCTTGACTTTCCTTATTTCCTTGTATGTGGTCCTAAAGTTCCTGCCAATATTCTTGTGCTGTCTTTTCCCAGTTCCTGCAGATCTCAAGTAGAGAATTATATACACACTGGCATCTCCCCTTTTCAATGTTGCTTTTTGTTTGAGGTTCTTGGTTTTTCTGTGATTGGAAGTCTGATCAGTTCACTGGCTCCTTCATTCATCAGAGTGTGACTCTTCATTTCTTTGTATGAGTAAGTTATTTTGTGATCTTAGTAAAAGGGAGATGTAAAAGATGTAAAATAAAAACGAGGCTCAGATAATTCTAAGTTTTCTGTCAAATCCAAAAACAAAGCTCTGAGGAAAGTGGGCTTAGACTGTAGTAAGGTGGTAAAGACTTTAGCGCTGTGGTAGACAGAATTCTAAGATGGCCCAAAATATTCTTTCCATTGATACACAACTTTCTCAATTCCTCCCCCTGAAGGGAGGCTGTACCAGTGAGCATGAATTTGTAAATATCATAGTCATGATTAGGTTATTGCATTCTTGACAAAAGGATTTTGCAGATATAATTGTGTTACAAAATCTGTTGATATTATGTAAATGAAGAGATTTTTTTAGGTAGGATAAGCCTCAACAAAAGAACCCTTTATAGGGATGGAGAAATGTCCAGCCATGGGCCAGATAAAGGTTGTGAAATCTTTTGGTCTAACCCTGCCAAGGCAACTGTAGGCAGAGCTTGAAATTCAGTAAATCTATTGAAGGCTAATTTCTAAGTTGATAATTATGTATGACCTGAGACTGATGTTACAAATTTACGCATGGCCCAGGGCAGAAGAAAGTCTGTACATTATCAAGCATTTGATCTATAGGGATCATGACATAGGACAATCAGGAGATAAATCATGGCCATTCTACTCACTAGGAAAAATATTCCCTGGCCTGACATGATGACCTAGTGGCTAAATTCTCACCTTGTAAGTGATAGAATCCCATATGGGTGTTGGTTTGTGTCACAGCTTCTCTGCTTCCCATCTAGTTCCCTGCTTGTGGCCTGGAAAAGCAGTAGATGATACCCCAAAGCCTTGGAACCCTACACCCATGTGGGAGACCTGGAAGAAACTCCTGGCTCCTGGCTTTGGATCAGCTCAACTCTAGCACAAGTGGCTACCTGGGGACTGAACCAGCAAATGGAAGATCTTTCTGTCTCTCCTTCTCTCTGCAAATCTGCCTTTCCAATAAAAATAAGTCTTAAAAAACAAATTACCCTCACTTTACCCCAGATTCAGTTACTTAACAGATGTATTGGTTTAAGGGATGGGGAAAGTTTTCATGGAAGCAGGAGCTTTTAATTTGCCATCCAGGCTAGTTGGGTGTTCCTCAGTGTCTTCCTCTTTTTGCTTGATCCTCTTGTGATCTGAGTAAACCTCTCACGTGGGTGTTGCAGACTCAGTTGATTGCTGAGTCTTTAATGTCCATGCTCCACACACGGGTAAATTCAATATTTCTCTAAAGGCCAGTGTCATAAAGAGTAGGCTGTTTTAAGAAAAGAAAATCTCTTGGGTAGGAAAACAGACATGGGCACTGGGGAAACCTTTATTTCTCTTAAGAGACATTGTCTCTGCATCCTGCACTCCCCATAATTTCATGGCCAATGCAGACAGCTTCAGGGGAGATAGGAGGGTTTCAGCCAGGCCCCTTGCCACAAAGAACTTTGGCATTGGCTTTGGGGTAGGAGCCATTTAGTCAGGACAAATACACATAGAAACATTGCTGAGTTAGGTTTTGGATGGAAATCCTGAAGTCATCCTTCTTCCTACTTTTTGCTTTGTTTGCATCAGCGTTATGTTTCCAAAGGAGGTTGATAAATTTTCAGTAGTTCAGTCCTATATCCTTCATTTCAAAGGCACAGGAAATGATTTTTCAGTTTCTCTTTGCCTAGTCGTTCAAGATGTTTACTTTCCATATTTCAAGGTTTTCTTTTTTTAGTAGAGTCAGCATAATGTTTCATGGGAATTTCTTAAAATGCAAAGCTGTTCTTACGTAGGCAAAGGACAACATAGACTGCTAGGCCTTATCAGCTAGAAAATAAAAACATGGCAATTTATGGTTTTGTGCCTGAATTCTCTGTAGAAATAAACATCCATCAATATCAGCTGGGGTCTTAATGTCAGAGGTGCTTGGAACCAAGCGTGGCTGAACCTTTAGTCAATTACAGTGGTGGTCTTGGCCTTCTGTATCTATTGAATAGTACTGTTGATTCTCAGCTGGTCAGATAATTGAAAGTGCATCAGTAACTGACTCTGGAGAATAGACAAGTGGCTGTCCTTCCAGAATGCAATGGAACGGCTAGGAACATCTTTCAGCCTGAGACATTGCTGCCTTCCCTGGAGTTGTGTCTGCATTGTGATTCAACTTGGGAACAAGGTGGTTGCTGCTAGACGCCTTCAGACAGAGGCCCTGATGTCATTGCAATCGTTTGATCCCAGGAATGTTTTCTGACTAACCCATCACACATTGAACCATAAATCCAATTTTCTCCTAGGAAGGGATTTGTTTAAAAGGAATTCAAGTACCTCCGTGCATGTTCTTTAATTGGCCCTGTCCTGAGAGATAGCAGCACTTGAACAGGATTCTCAAATAAAACCACAGGCTGTCTCTATCCTGCTATCTGTCTTTGCAAACTTATTACCAGGCACTGAGTCCAGCCTTGGTCGCAGAACACTGCAATGAGAAGTGGATTCCTGCTACTGATTTTCCCACATGGCTGGCAGTGAGGGTGGGAGCACACAACTCGCCAAGCCTATTGTTAGTATTGGCTTTTGGCCTGAGACTGCAGACTGCTGTCTCCTGAAAGTTGCTATCACAAGGGCCATCAGGCTGCAGCCTGTGGGCTGGCTGTGGGGCATGTTCATTAGCCTGGCATATGGCAGTGGAAGTGAGAGTATATTTGTATGACCAGTGGGGGAGAAGGGCCTCCACTCTGGCTCTGAGTTTGTGTCTACCAAGCTCTGAGTTTGTGAGCTATGCAGCCCCATCAGCGTCTGTCGTGGCCTTGATTTCTTTGCTTTGTGCACACTGGCTTCTCTGCCTTTTGTGACCTTCCCATGCCACATTTCCTGGGGAGCTTGTCTTAATGGCCTTCCCACTGTACAAGGGTGGGTATTGCACCTTATAGTACATTCATAACCAGTTACCTCAGATTTTTCACACAGCAGTGACCTCCTTGAGGATCACAGCCACTTTTTTATTGATTTTTTAAAGATGTATTTATTTACTCTTCTTCAATCCACTGGTTCATTCCACAGATGGCCATAACAGCAGGAGCTAGGCTGGTCCAAAGCCAGGAACCAAGAGCTTCTTCCAGACTCTCTACATGGATATAGGAATATAAGTACTTGAGCCCATCTTCCTCTGCTTTCCCAGTCACATTAGCAGGGAGCTGGATTGGAAATGGAACATCTAGAACTCAAGTCAGTACCTATCTGACATGCTGGTGCCATAGGTGGTGGCTTTACCTACAACACTACAACTCTGGCCACTGTGGCCTCTTTTGCTATTTGCACTTACTTCAGCAGGCACCTTAGACAGTGCCTGGTGCTTGGCAGGCCCTTCAGTAAAGCAATTCAATAAAGCAAAATTTCATTGGTTAATGACTTGTCCAAAGGTTATCAAGGGGAAGACAGAGAAATCCTAGAATCAAAAGCTAGAAGGAGGGACCCACAGTTCATGATAATGACCAAAACCAGTGCTCAGAGCCATGATAAACATGGAGACAGTGAAATGGAATCTCCACTTTCTTCTCTTGTCCCAATGCAGGCTGTTATACTATGTAATCAGGACCTGAAATCATTTGCCTGGTTCTGGGCATTCAAAATGGTTTGCCCTGCCTTTCTGATCAGAGAGCCCCATGTTTCTCAGGAACGAAGTCGGCCTCAGTACTGCTCACTTCCCCTCCTCCCCCTCACGATGCAAAGGAAACAATGCAGAGAATCTGAGGTAATCGTGGCTCCCTCACCCTCTAGATTACAGGTGCCCTAAGCCTGGTGGATTAGGATTGGCATCTTCAGTCTCTTCATGGCTTCCCTTTAAGTCAGCCTGGCATTTTTCCCCCTGTCGTCTTCCTGAATGATCCCATTGCTTAGGCATTAGCCAAAGCCAGTATCACATGCACAGCTAAATGTCATTGGACTTCTTATAGTTTAAAACTGAGAACATGGTTGTTTTGTCAGATTATGCCCTGAAGATTTGGAGTGTTTTGAAACTGACTTTGCTGCATGGCTTAGCTTATGCCCTTTAAGAGGCTGGATGGTGCACATCACTTCACCTACCCCCACACCTGCTTCCTTGCCAGGGTGATGAGCTGTATCACCATCTGTTTGGCTTCTTGATACTAACTACCCTGATGATGGATAGGCATTCATTGGGCAGAGTCCTACACTGAACGGTGAGCAGCTCATGCTCTCCAGAGGAGATCTTGACCCTAAGCAGACATCCCCATCGTTTGCCATAACGAGGGTGTCTGGAAGGCAAATGGCAACTTTCTCACTTGGAGTTTTTAAAAATAGATGGAGATGCTGTTGATCAGCCTGCTGCCTTTGTATAGTGCTTCTTCAGCTATAGCTTAAAGCCAAATGTTTAACTTTGTGTATCCTATTGATGGGAAATTGCTGAGGTGGTTTTGGAAATATGGCAGGAGTCGGGGACAAATGGGTTGAAGTTCAAATTCCTTGTCAGATTGATAGAATTTGTGCTGTAATTTCCCCCTCCCCTTGGGTTCTTGTTAGACTGCCTGCTGGGAACACACAGCAAGGTAAAGACTCTACCTTTCCCAAGAATTTTCACGATGATTTTGGAGCACTTGACTCGAGCCATTGTGTTTTTCTGGGGCAGTGTGTGTCTTGGTCTTTGATCTTCCTTTTCAATACAAAGAATTAAAAAGTCATATTTTGGAGAATTTTTTTCTATATGCCTTAAAAATTGAGATCCAAAATGAGTTCCCATCTGTTGGCGTACTCTTGATTTTATGAGTATATATGTTGATGAGTCCTTGTGGAGATAACTAGGGAGATCAATCCATGCCAGGAGAATAGCCTATCCTGGCCATTTTTCACTACTTTGTAGTGTTTTAATGAATATTTTGCAAGTGTTCAGCAGCTCTCTGAGTGCACATTGAGGTTGCATCCACCTTTTTTGGAATTGCAGACAGTGCCAGTGCACATTCTTGGTGAGTTTCCTTTGCATCTGTGTGAGTGTTTCTGGGTACAGATAGGAACAGAATTGCTCAGTCAGGCAGGTATTGATCTGTACTTCGATCATGGCACACTGGCTGTATTCTATGCTGAGACAGAGCTACTACTTCACAGCTCAAGACCTTGGGTTTGTGCTTGGTTGCTTCTCGGTGCTTGGGGCTTTTATTCAGAGTCTTGTTCTCCTGGAGGCCCCTATAGTGGGTAAGTTACCTCATGCCTGGAAGGCCAAATACTCTGGGTCTAGAGTCTTTGGGCTGGAAAGAGACTTTTCCTTTAGTCTTGGTCTGCCTGTAGGGAGCTCCAGGGCTCCTACTCACCTCTTCCCCAGTTCCTTCCCTCCAGCTCTCCTGGGCTGGAAGACAGGAAGGAAACAGGCAGACCTTTGTGCAGGCTCTGGGGAGGCAGGGGTCGGCTTAAGGCATTCTTGAGAGATGTTATGGCCTTAGGAGTTGCAGTGGTCACTGGTGCCTGTGCCCAGGCTGATAGAGGGCTCTTCCTGGTTTCCTTTCCCTCCAGAAAGATTTGCAGCTCTCACTCCACTCTTGGACAGAAATGAAATAAAAACTTGACCAAGAACCTTGGTGAGCCAATTTGAGCTCCCCTCTCATCCCCTGCAGTTGAACAAGCAAGGGTTTCTTGTGTTACTCCCTTGGAGGCCCACCCCCCCTCCACCCACTGAGAAGCAAGGCCAGCACCCTCACCTGCACCATCAGGGCTTCTCCCTTAATCTGTGTAACAGGTCAGGCTTCTGTGTAAGAATTGTTTTGAAAAAGGTTAAAGCAAAACACTTCAAGGAGAGAGTGAGGTGCAGTATCTTGCTGGCACTCAAGACATGCCCTAACATGGTCTCTGTCACATTTTCTCTTTTCACCAGCCCCACTGTGGCACCTGCTCTGTGTTCTGCCCACCTGAGCTTCCCTGGGAATTTGCAAAGACTCTTGTGTAGCTGAGCTGGTTGGTGCTCTGCAGTGTTGTGGGTCCTTCCCAGGTGACAGCAGTCTCTGCCTATGGCTTGAGGACAGAGATCTGGAGTGGTTGCTGTCTCACCCCTGCTGAGTCCTGCTCTGTTCATTTCCCCAGACATACCTTGAGAGGCTGAACACCGGCGTTAGTATGACAGGTTTGCCCTGCCCTCAAGCAGCTTCCCTCTATGACTGTCCCCTCTCCATGGCATCCCTGCACTGTCTGAAGCACCTTGGGGTCTAAGGTGCTTATGCCTGTGGGCTCCCAGTGCCAGCGGCATAGGGTCAGTGCAAATACAAAAAGGTAAGGTGTTAAGGGGAAGAGGGGGAAAATTAGTTTGGGGTTGAATCTGGAGTTCACCTGTGTTGCTGGTTAATGAACATGAGAAAGAGGATAGTGTGATGTTGGATCTCTCCTGATTCAACTTGCATTGGGCAAGCAGGCTGTGTTGTCATCAGGCTGAAACTTGGATACCTGAGGAGAGGAGGCCATCTGCATTCTGTCAGAGGTAGATGATGGGCAGGATCATGGTCAGGTGGTAGGGAGTTGACACCTGTGATCTATTTTAAAAAAATTTTATTAGAAAGTCAGATATAGGGAAGAGGAGAGATAGACAGGAAATCTTCTGTCCATTGATTCACTCCCCAAGTGGCCATAATGGCCGGAGCTACACTGATCTGAAACCTGGAGCCTCTTCGGGTCTCCCATAGAGGTTGACGAGTACAGGGTCCCAAGGCTTTGGGCTGTCCTCAATTGCTTTCCCAGGCCACAAGCAGGGAGCTGGATGGGAAGCAGGGCTGCCCATATGGTCCTGGTGTGGTGGAAACAGAACGCTTGCTGGCAAGGGGTGGGCACAGGGAGAATGAGCACTGGGGGAGGGAAATCTGCATGGCCCTGTTGGAGGCAGTGGGCAAAAGGAATAAAGGTAGGAAGGGGGGGCTCAGCATTCCAGCTACTGGAGTCTGAGAAGAAAGGGGAAAGCTGCAGGAGGAGTAGGCACCCTGGGTGGAGAGGGGCATGCTGCAGGTGGGTAAAAAGCTTTTTGAAATGATTGGTTTATTTGAAAGGCAGAGTGACCGAGGGGGAGAAAGAACTCTTCTCTCAGCTAGTTCATTCCCCAAACGACTACAGTTGCAGGGGCTAGGCCAGACTGAAACCAGGAGCCCACAATTTCATCCGAGTCTCCCAAGGGGTACCAGGGCCTAACTACTTGGGCCATTCTCCACTGCTTTCCCAGGCATGCTAGCAAAGAGTGGAAGCAGAGCAGTAAGGACTCTGACTAGTACTTCTATGAGTTACTGATGTTGCAAGCAGTGGCTTAACAAGCTCCACCACAGCACAAGCTTATGCACAGAGCAGAGAGGCAGGGTACTCCAAGTGTCTGGATGGCCAAAGGACGCGATCCTGACTGGACTTGGTGGCAGCACATGGGACTGTGGATGTGGAAAAGGGGAGAGCATGTATGGAGGTAAAGGGACCATCCTGAACCCACGCTACAGGGACAGAGAACAGCAGCTTCCAGAAAGGGATGAAGAGCTGTGTCTTCAGGGATAGAGAGGCATCAGGTGGTTGATGTGCTTCCAGTTTGGATGACATGGCAGGTGACGACTTCAGCCAATTAGGCTGAGAGGACAGTGAAGGGAGCAGTTAGAGTAGTGTGTGTTTGAGTCTGAGTTGCTGTTAGATGTCTGAGTCTAAAATTCAGCAGTGGACCGAGTGTGTTGGCTCAATGACTAAATCTTCCCTTGCAAGCACCAGGATCTCATATGGATACTGGTTTGTGTCCTGGCTGCTCCACTTCCCTTCCAGCTCCCTGCTCGTGGCCCAGGACAGCAGTAGAGGATGGCCCAAAACCTTGGGATCCTGCACCCACATGGGAGACCAGATGAATCTCTTGGCTTCAGATCAGCTCAGTTCCAGCTGTTGCTGACGTTAGGGAAGTGAAACAGCAAATGGAAGATATTTGTGTCTCTCTGAAAATCTGAACTGCCTTTCCAATGAAAACAAATAAATCTTTAAAAAAGAAAAAAAGGAAAAAGAAAAAAAACCAAAAGTAGGGTTCAAGTGGGTCTTCTGGGTGTGGGCAGCAACAGGTAGAGGCAGGAGGTCAACTGGACCTTGAGCTGTTCCTGTAACTGGGGACCTTAGGGAACCTTTGGCCACAGGTGGGAGTAGTCAATACTCAGAGGACTCCTCCAGGGCACAGATGTGGCAAAGTTGGTGTGATGTTTAGGGAGACTGTCACACCTAGAAGTTGCTGGATTTGAGAGTGGCCATTGAGAGAAGACAAGCAGCCAGCTTATAGCACCAGGAACTCAAGAGTTCTCATGGGCCTGGTTTCCTCAACTGTACAGCAGGGGCAATGCAAGTATTTCCCTTGGAGGCTCGAGGTATGGGATGGTCTCAGGCCCATCCCAGTGAATGTTGTGGACTGTGCAGACACTCACTCTGTTCCCAGCCTGGCTGGAAGGAGGCATGGGGCTATACCCAGGCCCCCACCCGCACTTTCTCTCCCTGGACAACCTTGAGTGTTTAGATCTTCAGTGGTCCCCTGTTCTGTACAGCCCCTGCCCAGGAACACATGTCAGAGTGGGCTGTGCTCTCTGGCTTGAAGCTGGTTTGGGGTCACTGCAGAGGTGCTTTCCCAGGGCTGGCAGTTCCTGATTAGGCATGGAGACTTTTTGGCAGGGTTCTTCAGGCTAGTTTCACAGGGGCCAAAACCTCTGGAAGCTGTGGTAGGACTGGGAGGGTGGAGTTGATGGACGATGCCGGCTGCCTAACAGGGACTTGCTGGAACGTGACTTAATGGCTTCATTATAAGGAAAGCTTGGCACAGTCTTCCCTGCCCTGCAGTGCTGGCTGGCACAGCATGTGTGTGTGTGTTATCTGAGGGCAGGAAGAAGAGGAAGAAACACGTAGGATGTAGTACCTAAAGTATTTTCTCCATTTGTGTTGAGAAGGGGAGTACGCTGGGATTACAGGGTACCAGCGAGGTCACTGGGACCAGCTTCCCACTCATGGCTTCCCACACACAAGTGGGCAATTCAGCACTCTAAAAGTGGGGGTGGCCTCTCCCAGCTTGGGGTACTTCCTTCCTGAAGCCTGTGCCATCTTGCTGACGCCCTCTTGGCTTGAGACATGGGGCACATGCTGGGACATAATATTCCTGTTGCTCTGATGGCCCGTCAGGTAGCTGCAGACACCAATGGCAGCCCTGTACTGTGGGTGCTCTGTGGCTAAGGAGTAGAAGCACAGCTGGGTCCCCTATGTGGTCACTGGTCTTGCCTGTCCTTGATTAATGCTGTGCTAGCCTGTCTGCCAGCTGTGGTGGCGCTGGGTGGGTCCTACCATGTGGGGTGACATAGAGGTGGGAACTGGGCTCCCAAGATGAAATTTTCCAAGCATGGCTCAAATAGTCCAGCACCTGCTGCTGTAAGTGCCTTGGTTTGTCCTGATTGCTTAGTGCCTTGAAAAGATTTGAGGAGGCAGGTCTGATCAGCTGGGTTTACCATCCACTGTGTTGCAAAAACCCCACCTGAGCCAAGTGGCTCAGAGAAACTACAGCCAATGGATAGGTTTGTTTTCCCTGGGTTTACAACTCGAAACTCCAGGTCAAGCTTCTACTTGACTGAGACATTTGCTGTTCTTAGAAGACCACTCACTGATGTCACTCAGGACCATCTGTCAAGATTGGCCCCTGCTGTGAGGGCAGGGTTGGGGAGCAGGAGGCCCAGAGACCCTACTGGGTCAGTCTCGGCCACTTTGATGTCTTTGTAATGCTTTTGTTCTTATGTTTCTTGTTTTATTAACTGGGTCCATTTGTTCCTTCAAACATCAAGCCACCCCTTATTTCAGGAAGCTAGCTCTTTGAGATTAAACATATCATGGTTGTAAATTAAGAAGTCACATCGCACTACTACCCCACATTGAGTGTCACCTGAGGCCTATGAGCTGAGCCCCAGTGACTCAATGGGTTGGTCATTCGTTCAAGTGGCACACGAAGATTTCACTCACCAAGGGTGAAAATCACGGGGTACAGGGCCATGACTTCTTCCCAGATTTCATGCCACGTTAGAACATCTGTGATGTGTCCGCACACAGGGTATTGCCCAAGTGTCCCTGTGAGCCTGTGCTGGTGTCTGAGTAGGCCATCAGGAGACACACTTACCCCTGGCCGCAGCCCCTCTGTGATGTTACCCTCTGCTACCTCCTCCATCTCTTATGGCCAGGCCCACGTTGACCCTGGGAGGGATGAAGGGTAAATGTGAAGTCCACAGCAGCATACTCCCCTGGGAAGCCTTCCGTGGGAATCCCCTTCGTCAGATCCTGTGTCCTTTGCTTTGTCTGAAGGCTGAGAGTCCAGGAGGAGGAGGAGGAGGTGAAGACTCACCACGCAGCAGCAGCAAGTCTGATTGAGAGAATCACTTAAAATAAGCATACCTGCTCCTTTTTCAGTTATTGAGTTATCGGGCAACTGGAGTGCTGTTTGTGTATCATGGAAAAATAAATATCTACATAGCTCGAAGTTACCATATTTTGTTTCTGCCATGACTTTAACTATATTTAGTGATACTTAATAATATAATTTAATAGTACTTTAATGACCTAGTTTTTGGGACAGTTGCTTTGTATTAATTTATGTCACAGGGTGACAGACTTTTCTCATGGAAGGCTAGGAAGTAAATATTTTAGGTAGTGCAGTCCCAAAGGCAAAATTGAAAATACTGGGTAGGTACTTCAGAGAAAAAGAACATGTGCATAGATATTCTTTAATTGACTCAACTTGCAATGTAATAGTGATAATTAAGTACAATGTTTTTATAACTCAGGTCGGATGATATGAATGGAATCTGATGGAAGGAGATAGCATTTCACTTAATTGGAGTTCAAAGTTAGCATTTCCTATCATCAAATTGACTGCAAATGTTTATCTGAAAAACCGTTCTTGGCTCACCGGCTCTGTGAAAACAGGTGATAAACCAGATTTGGCCCAGGGCTGTGGTTGGCAACTCTAGATTCTCATGAACGATTGATTTGCTTAGAAAACTTATCCCTTTCCTCATGGATTGGCTGAGATAACTGTGCAGGTACTGTTGTCTTTTTTTTTTTTTTTCAACCAAAGATGCTGGTGTCTTTGTCTTCACACGTTTTGATTTTAAACCATTGCACACATGTGTTTGGGTAATTTTACAACTACTTTTTGATGCTTCTGGTCATTAACAAGGATCACTTTAAGAAGTTAGTATCCCCACTGTTCCCCATGGAGCTATTTCCTGCTCATCTGTGCACAGGATCCTGCTGCTGTGCCCTCTGCTCTACACACAGCTTCTCCCATCTGAGCCGTGCACGTGTGCACCTGCCCTGCCTGTGTTACCATAGCCACCTGCCAGACAAGCTGCCTGGAACACAGAGACTCCCTGCTGGAGGCAAGTGGGCCTGAGCAGCATCCTGGTTAGGATCAAAGGATGGAGGAGCAGGGCAGGGCTTGTTCCCACACTCCTGTCTGCTTTTGTGCTGCATGGAGGCCTCCCACGGGGTGACAGGCAGCTGCTACATCACACCCCGCCAGACAGGATGCGCCAACTCTACCAGCACCTCTGGCCCCTATGCAAGTACTCCTTTTCTTCCCCTTAGTTCAGCTGAAATACTGTAATTGTTAAAATGGAAATCTTTCTAGAAGTACCAATAAAAGAAAAGAAAAACAAAAGTTGAGGAAAATGGCCTGAAACAGTTCCTATTATTTCAGTGTGAAATCCCTGGTTTTGATATTGTACTTTGGTTACATAATATGTTCATGGGGTGAAACAGCTGAAGGGTATGTGGGACTTCACTGTACTGCCTTCATGATTTTCTGTATGATTTCAAAAATAAGCAAAAGAAAAAAAACAGCAGTACCTGTCATCTTGTCACTTAGCTACTCTACCATCATCCCTCAATACCTTAGTTGGAAAGTGTAAGTACATGTGTTGTGTTCATTGAAGGGTTTGTCATAATCATGTATTCTTCCATGATCATCAGAACTGCTTGTGAGTTCTTTTGGAACCCAGTACCAAATTCTCTGCTGACTGGTACAAACTGACTGGAACCTGGGACAGCTCGAGCAGTTTTCAGGGAGTTTTGGCAAGATTTGCCTGGGGTTTAGGGGAACGTGTGCTATGGCTTTAATTGTTTCTGTAGTTCACAAATCTAGAAGAGAGGTACTCTGTAATAGGAAGTATTGGAGTGAGATTGAAAACCCCTTCACTGTCCAGAGAGAAGCATATCCCAGCTGTTTTATTACTCACATGTGCCTGGAGTCAGGAGCAGAAACTTGGAACGTCTGTCAGGAATGCTGAGTGCAGTGGGAATAAGAGGGACTCCATGGTATGTTCCAGTGGCCTTCCAAGACTGTCTGCCAGAGGGCAAAGGAAGAACTTTGACACTTGGTGAGATTCATCACAGGTTGCAAAACCTTAAAATGAGCCATTTAATTCTCTTTAATATTTTGAGAAAAATTAAAACCAAACTAATCTGGATTAGTTTTGGACCCTTTAGTGTCTAAGTCCCAAAGTAGAAAATACAGAATTCAAGGATGTTGAGTTCTCCATTACATCCTCCAGAATGTGCGACATTGATGAATCAAAACAGGTTACACTTGGGGAGGGGCCTGGTTCTGATGAGGCAGTGGGAGTGCAGCTTGGGGGATTCCCCATGAAGCCTCCGGCTCCACAGAGAGTCCATGAAGAACCAAGTGGGTTACCTGCTGCCTCTGGCTTCATGTCGCCTACCTTTAAATCACAATCCCTTTCATTATGTTGCTCCAACAAGCATGCTTGCCACACATCAAAGTAGATTGCACCATGACACACAGAGGAACCACAGGCATGGGGTGGGGCTGCCATGAGGTATTAGGCAGGTTTGTAGGGCCTTTAAGAAGGGCGACAATTCTGGATCTCAAGGGTGTCGAATCCGGCCAGGTTCCAGTTACAGTAACACCAAGGGTCAAGGCCATGCTGTCTGTTTTATTTTCTTTGTCAATGTGCAGAGAAGGAGTACTTTCCTTTAGCATTCCTTCATATTTTTTTCAAAGACTCTCAGGAGCTCATGTTTAAATATTAGCTTAGTTGATAGAGTAAATGGCTCCTTGAACAGAGCTGATTTTTCCATGTCAGGCTGCCTCATGAACAGAACTTTGGATTGCTCAAGGTGGAGTTTTCTTAGATAGGTAGAAGGTACAGCTGGGAGAAGGGTGTTCATGGTGCCAAACGCAGCTTGGAGCTGTTGAGCAATTTCTTTTTTAAAGTTTATTTACTTGAAAGAGTAGTTTACACACACACACATGCACACGCACGCATGTGTCTGTCTCCTGTGCACTGGTTCACTCCCCCAGATGGCTGGACTGGCCAGGGTTGAGTCAGGCTGAAGTTCCTGATTACGAGGGGTGACTGGGAGTGACAGAGTTCCAATCACTTTGACCATTCTCTGCGACTTTTCCCAGGCATATTAACAGGGAGCTGGATCAGAAATGGAGCAGATGGGGCTCAAACTAATGTCCCTGTGAGATGCTGCTTCCTCAGTGGGGCTTGACTTGCTATGCCACAATGCTGGTCCCTTTTGAGGGATTTCTCATGAAATGAAGTTAATGTGTTTGAATTAATACATTGGACTGTGCTGTTGTAGGCAGACCTGTTTCTGCCTAACTATACATAGATGCTCAGTGTCCAGTGATGTTGCAGGCATGGGGGAGAATGGGATGGCAAAATGCAGAAGGGAAGGTATATAAAGGGAGGAATGCAGGAGCTGACTGGCTGGCTGGTGAGCACTTATCAGAAAGCAGATAAGTGTGTCATTCTAATGCCAGCCCAGAGCTCCTGCACCTGGCATCTGTTTACAGCCCCACACAGGTGCCCCAGATCACACATAGTCTCATTCGCACTCACATTGGTCTCTGCTTCCCCTGACCCACTTCCACAGTCCAACTTGTCTACATGGAAAGAATAAGGCACTTTAAAGAGCCATCAGGAAAAAATAGAATTGAAAGGTAAACTTATTTTCCTAAATAAGTCCAAGGTAATTTTTCATAATGTGTTTTCCCATAAACTTTTAAGCCCACCCATATGTGCATAGATTTCAAAAATTTTGCACAAAATCTATTTGAAATATTTTCATATACTTGGTTCTATTTCAGTTCTTTTCCTGTTAGTGAAACATTTTTTTAAAAGATTTATTTTTATTGGAAAGGCAGATTTACAGAGAGGAGGAGATAGAGAAATATCTTCTATCTGCTGGTTCACTCCTGAAGTGGCTACAATGGCTGGAACTGAGCCATTTAGATCAAGTCAGGAGCCAGGATCCGACAGGTCTAGCATGCAGGTGCAGGATCCTAAGACCTTGGGCCATTTTCCACTGCTTTCCCAGACCACAAGCAGTGAGCAGGATGGGAAGTGTGGAGGCTGGCACACAAAACCAGTACATGTATGGGATCCTTGCGCCTGAGTGGGAGGATTAACTAATTGAGTTTCTGAGCTGGACTGTAAAGGAGCATTTCAAAGGACAATTATGTACAAGAAATGTTGTGTTCTTTCTCTTTCTCACCAGTCAAGAATCCGAAGCAAGATACAGTGTCTGTTTATGTTATATTAGGAAATGAAAGGGAAATGAGTCTAGTGCTGGTGAACTGAGGATCAAGCCCCAGAATGTTAGCTCAACAGGGCTTTTGTTACATGGCATAGGCTATGGGTCTGTAGTTCACCAAAACCCATTCAAAGTTCAGTCTTTTGAAAATTGGCATCTAATGACACATGCCTCTTCATGGGATGGAATTGGAAGTGAACCTCAGGATTGAACTGAACCGAATCTCCAGGTTCTGCCTCTTGAGAGTTCTGAGAATAGATTGACCTTTCTTGTAAGTGCTGTAGAGATCTTGGGATAACAAAGCTCTCTGCTCACAGTCTTTGCTGGTGGCCTCGCTCCAGAGGGAGGGAACACGTTGCGGCGGCATCTAAAAGCTCCCAGGAAATACTTGCCCTTGCTGGTCCACCACCAGCTCTGCATCAAAGCGCTTTTACCACTGGGACTTTGGATCCCGGGTTATAATGCTAGAATGAAAAGGTCAGTGTATGGCAGTAGAGCTGTTTGTGCGGAGGATGATTTTAATGGGTTCCCCCGCAGCTCTTTGTAGAAGGTGTAGCAGCTTCCTTTTATGAAGACAGAAGTCCTGTATGTGTGAGATGGATCAGAGCTGCAGCCCAGCCAGGCAGTGGAGTCTCCTGCAATTTTTGTGTTTGCTTTTCAGCCCAGGGAAAAGGTGCCTTTATTTCTAGAAACTCAGACTCTTTTAGTTTAGTCTTGTTTTCCAAGGAATGAAAACATTAACATGAATTTGGGTCGTATTCAAAGAAAACCAACAGGCAGTCTTTTAACACTCAAGATTTTTCTAAAAGAGAATGAGAAGTAGATCAAAATAAATGGAAAGACCCGTCACTTTCACTGAGAGTTCTGTGTTTGTGTCCTTGTGTCAGTGTTTGACCTTTTGCTTAGCAATGTATTTGGTACTTTATGATTTATCACTTTTTCTACTCCAGAATTTACTTGCTGAAAGGAATATTGTTAGAAAAACATGTGCACTTTAAACTATGTTTTAAATATATACACACACACTTGTGTGTACACACATCCTGTGGAGTGATTGCTTCTGAGGAAAGATGATTACTATCAGGGGACCTCAGCAGGTTTGTAGATGATGGAAATAAAGATTAATTTTTGGTGGGAGGGCGGGGGCGGACTTAGAAGTTAAATTCCAGAGGCCAGTGCAGTGATGTATCGGGCTAATCCTCCACCTTTGGTGCTGGCATCCCCTACAGGCACTTGTTTCTGTCCAGGCTGCTTTACTTCCTAAACAGCTCCATGCTTATGACCTGGGAAAGCAGAAGAGGATGGCTCAAGTCCTTGGCCCTCTGCACCCACATGGGAGATTTGGAGAAAGCTCCCGGCTCCTCCTGGTTTCAGATTAATTCAGCTCTGATGATCCTTTGGGGAGGGAACCAGCTGATGTAAAATCTGTGTGTGTGTTTCTCTGTGTGTCTCTCTCCTCTTTATAAATCTGCCATTAGAATTAAAAAAAAATCTTTAAAAAGAAATTAAATTCCAAGCATCTGAGAAGCCTTAAAAATATTTACGTCTGGGGTAGTGGTTAAAGTACCACTTATATTTCTATTAACATGTCTGGATTCAACTCCTAGCTCTGTTTCTGCTTCTGCCTCCCTGCCAGTGCACACTCTAGGAGGCAGTGGGGATGGCCCCAGCACCTGGGTCCCTGCCACCCACAGAGAGGACGCGGGTGGAGTTTGAGGAGTGAACTAGGCAGATGGGAGATCTCTGCCTCTCTATTTCTGTCTCCCTGGAAAAAAAATATTCCTGGAAAACACATGTTATGAAAGATCTGTACATGGGATTTAAAATTTCTTGACACCAAAATAGACTCATCTTTCCCCTGAACTTTTTGAAGTTGCCTTGTACACTTGTGCTTTAGAAAATTCCACTAGCACAGACACTAAACTACATGTTTTCCTTGGTAGCCTGATTGAATTATCCCTAACCAGTTCACCTAGGATGAGTGAAAGAGAATATTCCAGACTTTTCTAGATGCAGAAGCATTTTAGGAGTGCACTACCCACTGAAGACTCTGATGGAGGTGAAGAAACAGATCTTGTGTGTTGGGCTCAAGTTGAGGTCCAGATAAGCTCTGTAGAGAAAGGCACCAAAATGCAACGAAGTATTTTTGTCTTCAAAACTTATTCTCTTTCAAACCCTTTAGCATCTGGTGCCAATGCTGACTGTTTTAAAAACAGATCCACTTCTTAAAGTGTTTATGGAAAAAGATTGTGCTTCTGATCTTTCAGTTATATCTGTGATGGAAACTGGGAACTTTGTGTCTGAAACTCCAGATTAATTGTCCTTGGAGCATGGTACAGGGGAAGAGATTGAATATGGCTGCAGAGAAGGAAGAACTCATGTTTGTAGGCTCCTGGCATGTTGTAGGCCTTTGCTAGATGTATCATTTGACTAAGAAATTCTCAGCCATTCTGAGAGGAGTACTATGTGTATGTGTGTATTGCTGCGATGTCATCCTTGAATATCAGAGTAGGTGTAGAGTGTTGGACTTGACAGAAGGTTGCTGCTAATTGCCTGGAAGGAGGGAAGTCAACCGAGAGCTGGTGTTAGGAATAGGTGAGGCTGTGTGCACAGCACTACTCTTGGTCCCCTCCATCTGGTTAATAACGAAGGGCAGACGCTGCTTGCTCACTGCCTGTTGACTTTCCTTTTTGAAATCTTGTTTGTTTCCCCTCTAATTGCCTCTGGTCCATAGGTAAATGCTTTATTAGTTGGGGCCCTTGCCTAGGCAGTTTCTGGGCCTGGCAAATCAGACTGTGTCTTGGGTCATTGTCTGTGTGAGGTGCCTGGGAGCCTGACTCACTCACTGGGCAGTCAGGCAAAAAGCAGACGCCACTCACCACAGCCAGCCTGCCTCCCAAGTGCCTCTGGACTGGCGGAAAGGTGTTGGGAGCTGGGGATCTGGCCACAAGCTGAAAAAAAGGCAAGGAGACCCCTACAAGGATCGTGGAGCAGTTGGTGTGTTTCAGAAGAAACCTAAAAATCAGGTGAGTATGTGGACAAGTCAGGGCTTGGCTGGCTGTGCCACCCGCCTCCTCTTTCCTCACTATCTTCCCCAGGCATTCTCTTTGAACGAAGCATTCGGCAGAACTTCGGGATTTTTTTTTTCCCACAGATGTTAGTAATGTTTAAAAACTACAGATGAAAGCAACTCGTCTTCAGGAGATGGTAGTGCTTGTGAACATGTCAACAGAGAACTTAAATTTCCTGAAGTCTAGTTTTCTCATTGCTAAAACTAAAGTCTAACACTGTCTGCCCTGGAGGGTCATGAGGATGCTGTGAGGCAGTGCTTAGGAATCGTCTGGTTGCTGTAGATACTGGAGTGAAGTTCTACTTGGAAGTGCAACCATTCCCTTGCTTCTGATTTTAAAATTTCTTCTGGGTCACCTGATGTCTCTTCATGTCTCATTTATCCCTCCCTCTCTGCTACTTTCGACTTTTACCCAGCACATAAATTAGGTCCAGTGAGCCAGGACCTAAACATTCGGTCATGAAGAAGACCAACATGACCCTGCCTTATGGAACTTTCCATTGTGCCTATGGTGGTAGACACAGCAGATAGAGGACATTCATAGTAATGACAGGGATGATGAGTGCTTGGAAGACAGATCAGGCAGTGTGTAGGAATGGAAGATGGTTGTGTGGGGTAGGTATGTACTATCTTATGTGGAATGGACAATGAGGACCCTTTTGAGTGAGGATTACTGCCAGAAGAGTGGCAAAAGCTGAAGGTTCATCTGTATCTAGATGTAAAAGTATTAAACTATTTGCAGTTCTCTGCATCTTCAGCAACTTGGAATGTTGCTGATGAAGTTTAGATCAGAGATTATCATTGGGACATTTCTTATGTTCCAGAAACAACTTCTCTGTGCGTGGGGAGGTGATACATATATACACTTCAGTGTTGTGTGTACAGTAAAAATCCTTTTTCCTCATCATGGACCATGCTTCTTGTTAATGAGGATGCTATTGACAGTAAAACTGGGCCCAGTCTGGCAGAACTAGTGTACGAAGTTAAGCTGTTGGCTGATCCTAGCTGTTAGTCCTTACCAAGGATTAGTGCAAATGAGCAGCCCACATGTTGGCTTCTTTAGCATGTGTAAATGGGTGAAAATGATACACATCTGTGTCTTTAAAAACCTGTTACTTAATGTTATTGTTTTAATGCTGGTTCATGCAGATGTGTGGCTCTGTATCTGTCAGAGGGCAGGAACCAGAGCAAGGATGCATAGGAGTTGCTGAGGGTGATCTTGGAAATGTTGTTCCTGGACCCTCCATGTATACTGTGGGGCTTGCCTTTGGGGGGTGCAACCCCTCTCAAGTCCTTCTGGGGCCCATGGGTATCAAGGCTAAGAATTCAGGGCTGGAACTAAATGGAAGGGAAGTCCTTTCTTAGGGATGACAGCGAGGCTCCTTCAGGCTTTGTTCCCTCTGGCTTTGGTCCCTTGTTTGTGCTTCCTGTCACTGCAGATCAGGATTGCACCTCCTCGCCATCCATTCCTGAGAGGCCTGCTTGTGCTAAGGTGCTTGATATCTCTTTGGCTGTTTCTCCTTCTGCATCTGTGTCTTTACTCACAGTGTTCAGTTGCCTTGCTTTTGATTATTTTTTATATATATTTGACATAAGAAAATGACCTGGGCAACCTGTGCATGGACTTTGAACGTGTTTGTGGCTACTGGATAGCTGAAATGTGGAGCAGTCCTCAGAGAACAGCTCTCTTAGGAGGATAGTCATATCTCAGGAGTTGGGCTATTGTTTTCCTCAGCGACAGTGGCTTTAATGAGGGCCTCTAGGATGTGCCCCATGTTCTGTATCCAGCACTGTAAAAGGGAGAGTGGCCGTGTAGAATGGTCATGTAGGAAGTCCGGGTTCTTCTGTTGCTTGGTCAGAGCAAGCTATTTTAACTGGGACTTGGGATGCAGTGTGGTTTAGATAGATGTGGTTTGCTTGTTCACTTGCTTTCTTATCACACAAGTTCCATCATTTCATTGTAGATTTCAGATGCTCTGGGGCCGGGGGTGGGGGACACAATACGGAAGGCAGGAGGAGGTGGCAGTGACTAAGAACTCTTATTTAGGTTTTTGAGTCCCAAATGCTGCTTGCCCCAGATCTTGTGTTCTTTATTCATTTATGAGGAAACTCATATGGAACCTCAAAGCAAGAAATGAAATCTATAGGTTGTATTGCCCAGGGAATATGGACTCCAAGGTGGTGCCCACTCCTGCTGCCTATGGAGCGGACCCTGGGAGAAG
Organism: Ochotona curzoniae; assembly: GCF_017591425.1. NCBI lineage: Eukaryota > Metazoa > Chordata > Mammalia > Lagomorpha > Ochotonidae > Ochotona > Ochotona curzoniae. Next base: position 11,809,660 of record NW_024466218.1, read on the forward strand.
CAGGGTAAGGGGCAGTCAGCAGCCTGTATTTTGTCTCTTCCTCTTGCCTGGGAAGGACTTATGTCCTCTGCCCCTATACTCAGGCCTATAAAAACAGAGTGGCCATGGACCTCCTGTGTTCAGTCATCCTTGAGGAAAGTGGCAACCCTGGGGGACAGGGTACACTAGGGAGAATGGGTGAGGACTGACTCAGCCCCAGGCAGTGCACAGGTGGGCCATTCACACTGTATGTCCAAGCATGATGCACTGACTTTGCTTCTTGCCCCCTCCCCCTCTCAGTGCTATCCTTGGAAATCTTAACAAGAGCAAAGACTTGGAAAGAACCACCAAAAGCAGAAAAATTTTTGATTTTTATGAGGAACACTTGCCACCAGTTATACCATCTGTTCTTTTTTATTTTCGTAAGATTTTGTTTTATTTTTATTTGAAAGCTAGAGCAGTAGGGAGGAGAAACAGATCTTCCATCTGCTGGTTCACTCTCTAAATGGCCATAACAGCCTGAGCTGAGCCAGTCCAAAGCCAGAAGCTTCCTTGGGTTGCTTCCGTACATGTTGGGACCCAAGCACTTGGGCCATCCTATGCTGCTTTCCCAGGCCACAGAGAGCTGGGTTGAAAATGGAGCAGCTAAGGCACATAAGCTAGCACCTCAGGTGAAGGCTTAGCCTACTACACCATGGTGCTAGCCCAAGATCATTTGGTTTTTAGACCAAACAAAGGAGGGTTTATCTCTCCAGGTGTCCTAAGACAGAGGAAGGAAGAAAGCATATCAGAAAGAAGAAACCCTGGAGAAGTTTATAAGGAGACTGGTCACATGCTGGCAGTTTTTAACTTTTGTGCATCCTGCATTCTTGATCCTCCAGTGACCTTGTCTGCCCCAGGGTCAGGAGTGAGGTTATCAGTCTAGCCAGTTCCTATGGGGGAGTAGTTGTGAGCTAGGCCCAGGACAGAGAAGAGTTCAGGTAAGGAATGAAATTTGGACTTAATGGAAGCTTAAAAATGACGTATTTGTTTTACCCAGCTGGCATCAATGCAAGGTGACAGTTTTCTGGGCATCATGTTTGGATGTGGGAATGCGGAAGTGCCAAAGTGAGATGGCACAAAGCTTCAAACTTACCTGTGGAGGAGTGTATTGGAGTGATGTGAATCTTAACTGTGTGTGTGTGTGTGTGTTTAAGATTTATTTTATTTGAAAGGCAGAGGTTCAGAGAGGAGAGAGAGAGAGAGAGATTCTATCCACTGGTTCACTCCCCGAATGGCTGCAATGACCATGTATGAACTGATTTGAAGCCAGGAGCTGAGAGCTTCTTCCAGGTCTCCCACATTGGTGCAAAGGCCCAAGGACCTGGGCCATCCTTTGCTGTTTTCCCATACCATTAGCAGGGATCTGGATGGGAAAAGGAGCAGCCAGGATTTGAGCTGATACCAATGTAGGATGTTGGCACTGCAGGCAGGAAGATTTTCCTGTAGAATCATTGTGCTTGCCCCTTGTTGAGTGTTTCTTATCAAGTGCAGTTATTGACAGATTTTTTTTGAAGATTATTTATTTGAGTTACAGAGACAGAGATTCTGTTTGTTGGTTCTTCCCCAGATAACTGCAGTGCCAGGGCTGAGCCAGCATGAAGACAGGAACTAGAAAGTTCTTGCAGGTCTCCCATGTGTGTGGTAGGGGCCTAGGCACTGGGGCCATCTTTTGCTGTTTTTCCTGGATCACCAGCAAGAAGCTGGATCAGACATGGAGCAACAAGACATGGACTGCTGCCTGTGTGGGATGCCACTGTTTTTGTCAGTGGCTATACCTGCTACACCACAATGTTTGTGCTTAACTGTTGATTTAAAATTATATATAATGTATATCTTTTTAATTTTTATTGGAAAGGCGCATTTACAGAGAAAGGAAAACAGATCTTCATCCGCTGGTTCACTCCCCAAGTGGCTGCAACAACTGAAACTGAGCCAATCCAAAACCAGGAGCCAGCATCCGTATACTTTAGTTTTGAGGACTTTGATGTGCTTTGCTGTGGGTATACATAGGTGGAGCCATTGCCCAGCATTTTGATGCATTGTCACCCCAGAAAGTCCTCATTCCTTGGCATCCTCCCTTACCAGTGCCACCCTGCTCACCTGGACAGTCACTCAACTACTTGCTGTCATCATGGGCTTGTTTGGCTTTAAGAATGTTATCTGAATTAGGTCATGTATATGTTCCTTTATTATTGGGTTTATTTCACTCTGCATGCTCTTTTTGATGATTTGTTCTGTCTATTGCAAGTAGCATTGTGGTGTATGGACATAGCACAGTTCATGTGTTCACATGCTGATGAATATTCGGGTGTTTTTCAGTTTTAGATTAGCCAAGTTAGTTATTATGAAATTTGTGTGCCAAGCATTTGGGTAGAATATGGTTACATTTCTCTGTGGCAAATATGGAAGATGGAATGGTTGGATCACCAAAAAGGTATATGTATAATTGTTAAAAATATTTCCAAGCATATCTGAAGGAGTGGCACTGTTTTATATCCCTGCATGCGGCATGTAGGAGTCCCATTCATCCTCTTCCTATTGTGTAGTAAGTATGATTAGTCAGTTTGACTTTAGCCATAGTGCCAGGTGAGTGATGGGGTAGCTCACTGAGATTCTTTGTGCTGACCTTGTGACTGATGATGTAAAACACCTTTCTGTGTGCTTGTCTGCCGTCCATTTATTATCTCTGTATGAAGTACTTGAGTCTTTGGCTGATTTTTATTTTATTTTTAATTGGAGAGAAAGGTGATGGGGGCAATGAGAGAAAGTGAGAATATTCCCCTCTTCTAGTTCCATCCTCAGACCCCTGTAGCAGCCAGGGCTGCAGCCAGGAACTACGAACACAGTTCTTGTGTCCTGTGTGGGAGCCAGGGACCTGATGACGTGCGCCCAGGTGGGAAGGTGGAAGCAGGTGTCAGAGCCAGGCACTGGCCCCGGACACTCTTCAGTGGGGTGTGGACATCTTCACTGCTGTTCTGAAGGCCTGCTTCCCTCTTGGTCACTTTGAAACTGAGCTGTTTCTTTATATCTGTGATTCATTTTGTTCCCTACTTAAATTTATTTATTATTCAGTTTGGCGAGTTCTGGGTTTAAATTATAAGCCTTTTATCAAGTATGTGATTTGTAAATGTTTTTCCCAGATTGTAGCTTAATTCTTTACTCTTCTTTTTAAGATTTATTTTATTTTTATTGCCAAGTCAGATATACAGAGAGGAGGAGGAGATCTTCTGTCCATTGATTCACTCCCCAAGCAGCTACAATAGCTGGAGCTGCGCCTATCTGAAACCAGAAGCTCGGAACTTCTGGGTCTCCCACATGGGTGCAGGGTCGCAAGGTTTTGGGCCATCCTCATCTGCTTTTCCAGACCACAAGCAGGGAGCTGGATGGGAAGCTGGGCTGCTGGGATTAGAACTGGTGCCCATATGGGATCCTGGCACTTGCAAAGCAGGGACTTTAATCACTAGGCTACCGCACCAGGCCTGATTCTTCACTCTTCAGTGTTCCTGAGTAGGCAGTTTTAATTTCTTAGAAGTCCAGTTTGGATTCTTTTTTCTTTTGTAGACCATGTGTTTGAAGTCTAAGAAATGCTGACCTAACTCCCAGTCGCAAAGATTTATACCTCTTTTTTGACTTCTGGATGGTTTAGAGTTTTAGGTTTTGAATTTATGTCATATTTTGAGTAACTTATTTCATGTAATGTGGATCAAAGTTATTTTTTATAAACAACTCTTCTGGTACCATTTGTTGCAAAAACTCTCCTGCCCTGGACTGTGTCTGTATCTGTTAGAGTCAGCTGTCCTACATACAGACATCGGATAGATGTGCACATGTGCACACGTGTGTGTACTACTTGGCCCTTTTGTGTTCCACTGCTGTGTTTCTATTTTTTTTTTATTGGAAAGTCAGAAATACAGAAAGGAGGAGAGACAGAGAGGAAGATCTTCTGTCCGATGATTCACTCCCCAAGTGAGCGCAACGGCCGATGCTATGCCAGGAGCCAGGAACTTCTTCTGGGTATCCCACACGGGTGCAGGGTCCCAACGTTTTGGGCCATCCTCAACTGCTTTCCCAGGCCACAAGCAGGAGCTGGATGGGAAGTGGAGCTACCGGGATTAGAACCAGTGCCCATATGGGATCCTGGTGCGTTCAAGGCAAGGACTTTAGCCGCTAGGCCACGCCACTTGGCCCATACTGCTGTGTTTCTAAACTGACACCAACATCAGTCTGCTTTGAGGAGTGTGGTTTTATAAGAAGTCTAATTGTTTTCTGCTTTTGTCCTCTTTCAAAGGACCAGTACCTGGTCCTTTGCATTCCCAAATGTGCTTTACACTTGGTCTAGATGAAAGAAGGTCTGCTGTATTATGACTGCAAATGCATTGAATCTGTAGGTCACTCTAGGGGAGAATTAGAGATGGAAGATCTTTCTGTCTTTCCTCCTCTCTCTCTGCAAATCTGCCTTTCCAATAAAAGTGAATAAATTTTAAAGAGAAAATAATTTCACCCACCCTCTTTCTCCCTGACTTTGTTTCACAGTATTTGAATCCATTAACATAAGGATTTCTTTCAGCAATAAATTTTAGATTTCAATATGCACCATTGCATGGCTTTTGTGTATTTTATCACTAAGTATTTCATATTGTTGATTTTGAAGAAAAAAATTTTCGTTTCTAAGTGCTTATTTGCATTGTTTAAATACACCTGGAATCCTGTTTATGCATCTGGAATTGCACAAACTTAGTAAAGTAACTTCCTAGTTTTAGGTTGCCCATAGATTCCATAGGGTTTTCTAGGTTGATCATGTCCATGGTAATGAAACTAGTTTTGCCTTTTCTTTCCAAATGAAATTGCTTTTTTCTTTATAGTGGTGGCTGCATGCTAATCAGTGTTGAGCTAAAGTAGTAAGAATGAATGTCAATTGTGTTCCCCATCTGGAGTCTTTACAGTCTTTACTATTAAGTTTGATGGTTGGTGTCTGTAGATGGTTTCTTTTGGGCAGATCATTTATCAAGTTCAGGAACTGTTTGCTGTAAATTTGTATGTGGAATGTGTGTTCGGTTTTTTAAAAATGATTTTTTCTGCACACCTTGAAATGATCATCTTTTTGGTTTGCTTGCTGATGCAACGAGCTACAAAAGTTGCCTTGAATATTGTTAAATCAGAGATACTGGGCTCGGTTATGTATTTCCATTTTTTATGTGTTGTTGAACTTGATTTGGCAATGTTTATTATGGTTGCACCTGTGTTTTTGAAAAAAGCCTAGTCTGTTTTCTTTCTATAATGTCTGACTGCATTGTGGTAGTGCTGGTCTCAAGTGCAATAGCTGGGAAATATTTACTCTTCTGCAGTTGCCTGGAAGAGCTTGTGGGGAACAGATTATTTCATCCATAAATGTGTGGTAGATTTCGCCAACACAGACATTTGGGTCTGAAGACCAATTTTCTGGGAAACCTTAAATCACAAGTTGAGTTGTTTTAGTATATGTTGGTCTGTTCAAGTTGTCTGTTTGTCCTTGAGTGAGATTTCTCTTAATTTGCGTCTTTCTGTGTATTTCATGAAAGTTGTTAAATATTTTGGCAGAAAGTTCATAATTTCTTCTTAAATTCTCCAGGATCTTTGTTGTTATAAGTCTCATTTCTGGTCCTTGTAATTGTGTTTCCCACTCTCAAATCCCCATCATTCTCCTACGCCCACTTTTTTTTTTTAATCAGTTTGGCTAAAGATGAGTCAATTTTAGTGAACCAGGTTTATTTTATCTGTCTTCCTTATTTCATTGATTTTTTTCCCCCTGCTATTTCTTAATAGCTTCTGTCTACTGTGGATTTAATTTGCTTTTCTTTTTCTATTTTCTTCTAGAGGGAGCTGTATTCACCGATGGGAAACTGTTTTCATTTGTAATAGAGGTTTTTAGTGCCAAGCATTTCTAAGTACTGCTTTTTCTGCAGTATGTTATTTGTTTGAAATGTTGTTTTTGTGTTTCACTTATTTCAAATACTTTCTAATTTCCTTTTTGGTTTGTTGTTTAACCCTGAGGTTATTTAAAACTGTGTTACTAATTATAAAAATATTTGGAGATTTGGCAGAGTTCTTCTTTGTTTATAAATTAATTCAATTGTGGATAAAGATATGCTTTATATGACTTGAATCTTTTAAACTTATTGAGACATTTCTGTTGGTCAAAATTTGATTTGGTCAGAGGCACTTGAATAGGATGTAGCTTCTGCTTTTTGGAGTATTCTGTAAGTATCAGGTCAATTTGGACAGCTGTGTCCTGGTGCTCTGTAGGGCTAGTGGCTGTCTTGTCCTTTTGAGTACTATTGGAAGTAGTATTAAAAGTATTCAGCTGTAACTATAGGTTTTGTATTTCTCCTTTAGTTCTGTCAAATTTTGCTTCAGGTCTTTTAGTGTTGCTGTTAAAAATGTTTGGGTACGTTTTTCTTGACCAATTCTGCCCTTTAGTGTTAGAAAGTGCTATTCTTCATCTCTGGCAGTATTCATTTCTCTGGTATATTTTGTCTAATACTGAAAAAAATCACTCCAACTTCCTTTTGATTAGCATTAACACTGATATTTGTAAAAATTATTTTTATATTCATATGGAAAATGTTTTGTAGGAATCGTGAGGTTGATTTTACTTCAAGTTGAACTTTAAATTGCTGTGTTTAGATCGTGTATGTTTAATGTGACAAATGATATGGGTAATCTTGTTATTTCACTATTTATTTGTTCCCTCTGTACCTTGTGACATTTTCTTCCTTTTCTACTGTTATGCATGATTTGCATTGTTTAGTTTTTATAACTGTAACTTTGGTTATTTTTTGAGCTTGCTGAGGGTGCAGTTGACTCTCCCTGGGTCTAGGTGTACTTTGGGCGTTGCTGTGCTGCTGAAGCATTGGAGGAAATGTCATTTTCCTCTTCTAGTCTTTGTGCCTGGCATCACACTGTTAACAGATGTCATAAGCTTCATGTAACACTGACTTTTCTGTTTAGCAGTCAGTCATCCTTTAAATGTATCTGAATAATAAACCTTATGCATTTACCCACACATTTGTTCTTTTTCAGTGCCTTCTGTTTTTTTTTGTGGAGTCTGAATTCCTTCTGGTGCCATTTCTCATAGACCACCACCCCACTCCCCAAGACTTTCTAATAGTATAGTTCTGTTGATGAATTGTTTCGTCTTTCTGTTTCTGGAAAGGTCTTTATCATTTGTATGCTTTTAGTATATTTTCATTGTATGTAAAAGTTTAGATTAACAGTTAATTGTTTCGTTGCTCTAGCTGTGCCATTCCATTTCCCCCTTATTTGCATTGTCACCAACAAGAAATGTGCTGTCATTCTTTGGTCCCTTGGTACCTACTTTCTTTTTCATTATATTTTTAGTTGGTGACTTGAGCAAGCTGATTATGGTCTGAATCAGTAAAAATTTCCTTCATGTTTCCTCTGCCTCTGATTAACAAGCCTCTTAGATATGTTGGTTTATATTTTTCATCAAATTTGGAAAATATTCAGTGACTAGTCATTGAGTCCAGGGACTCCATTCACAAATACATGGCACAATTCATGAATAAGTTGTTTGTCATCGCATTAGAGTCTATAATTTTGAAATATTCTTCTGATTATTCATTTTACTAAAATTGTTAAAGATGAAGAGAAATAGAGGTGAATAAGATAAAGCTCTGTGGGTGTACTATGGCCTGTGGAAACAGAATGGGGGTGGACCTTGTGGCAGAGCAGGTGGTCATTACTTGGGGTGCTTGCATCTGGTATGAGAGTATCAGTTCAATTTCCAGCTCATTTGCTTCTGACACAGCCTCCTGATAATGTTCTTGGGAAGGCAGCAGGTGGTGGCCCAAGTGTTGGAGTCCCTGCCATCCACAAGAGAGATCGGAGTAGAGTTCCTGACTCCTAACTTTGCCTTGGCCCAGCACTAGCTATTGCAGGCATTTGGAGAGTAAATCAGAACTTGAAGGATCTCTCTCTCTCATACTCACTCACTCTTACCCGCCCCACCTCTGTCGATTTGTCTTTCAGCTCTCAGTTGATTATGTATTTAAGTGAATTTCTTTTTATATAAAATAGGAAAGGATTAATATAGATAAGTATCCTTAGTATAGCACTCTCTAGCTTCATTTTCACCTTCTTCCATAGGTAACTGCTGTACAAATATTAATCCCGAAACATTGTAAGTTCTGTATTCCTGTTTGCCTCTGGTTTTGTAGTATTAAAGCATTGATGTCGTGAACACTCTTGCACTCCTCCCCTTGTACTTGTGTGTGTGTAGAGAAGAAAGGTATGAGAAAATTTGTAAGTTACGGGGCTGGCAGTTAGGTTTTATGGAACTAGATTTCATAATCTCTCGTATCCTACCTCTTCTAAAAGAAGACAGACTATATCTTTCAGTATGTATTAGTTTTTTCCATGTGTTTTAAAAAATAAAAACATCCCAAACATCCCAAATTGCTGTATTCATCAGATAATACTGAAACTTAAATGACAATGTCAAAACTTCCGTGGTCTTCCTCTGTAGCAATGCCTTAGTTATCTAGTGCTTAAGGGAATCTCTTAGAATTTGATCGTCTATTTTGGCAGGAGTCAGAGGTGATGCCTTCGTCGTCAGCTCACTGTGTAATGATGCTCTTGGAATTTTCCTGTTGGATCCCTTGAGGCTGAATTCATGTGCGTTACATCACTGTTGAACTGAAGTGCTTCCTGCCTACGCTTAGGCACACGCGTGCCCCTGTGTTGATTTCAGGGGTTGGCTCTGTGTCCTCTGGCAAGCTGTCCTTTGTTGCCCATGTGCAGAAGAATCACCAGTCTAGGGCCCGAAGCGATAGCCTAGTGGCTAAAGTACTCGCCTTGCATGTGCTGGGATCCCATATGGTCGCCGGTTCTAATCCCAGCGGCCCTGCTTCCCATTCAGCTCCCTGCTTGCGGCCTGGGGAAGCAGTCCAAAGCCTTGGGACCCTGCACCCGCATGGGAGACCTGGAAGAGCTCCTCGCTCCTGGCTTCAGATTGGCTCAGTTCCAGACGTTGTGCTCGTTTAGGGAGTGAACCATCAGACAGAAGATGTCTCTGTCTCTCCTCATCTCTGTATATCTGCCTTTGCAATAAAAATAAATAAATCTTTAAAAAAAATCACCAGTCTACTGCACATATGAAGTATTATTGCCTTCCTTGACCTTCTCCTGGGGCCGCACTTGGTTGTCATACTTCCAGCATTTCTTGATGGCTTTTTGAAGTTGTAATTTTGGGGGACTTGATTTCAGGGCAGGATGATGTCAAAAAGCCTGAAAGGGGTCGATAGTTTTAGCCTTTGCTGATGTTACTATAGAAAGACCACCTCCAACCAACTATACAGCAGCATTGCTTGTCCTCACAGGTTCCCTCACTCTGCAACTGGGTCTCCTGGTGGAGCTGAAAGAGGAGCAGTAGTAAGATGAGCAGCTGCACCTGCTGTCCTGTCAGTTCCTTCACTCAAAAGGAAGCTGTTGAAATAGATGAACTCTGCCCTTTCCTAGTTTCAAATAGGCTACCACTGGCATGCAATTGTTGTTTTCCAGTTATGTGTGTTATTCAGCCCGCAGCCCCTTCCCAACCTTCTGCTTCCTCCGTACCCTTCTGCATTCCAACACCTTGCTTGGGAAGAACACGTAATCATTTTCAACAGAGCTGCTCAGTGATTTTTAAAAAACTCTTTCTGTAAGGTTTCTGTTCCCTAAGGATGTGTGTCTATTTTGGGTACCATTATCATCTTATCATGACCAGAGGGAAAGTGTGATGGAATGTGATAGAAGACAGAAACCATGGCCTTGAGTGATTGTTAAATTACTTTCCTCTTGCAAATTGCATAGAAATACAGGATGATGAGAACACAGTGCAAGGATCCTTCCCAAGCTTCTAGAGGCATCTGAAGTGCAGGTCTTGTTAGCCTCACTGCTGCAGAGCAAGGGCTTACATTGGTCGCTCAAAGGATGTACAGTTGAACGCCAGCTTTCTGTATGGTGTGTATTCCCTGGAAAAGGCTGAATGCATTATGCATGGTTTCCCCAAAGCAGGAAGTTGCCAGAAGCTGCAGAGAGGCATATTTTCTTTTTAAAAAAAGATTTACTTACTTATTGCAAAGTCAGATATACAGAGAGGAGGAGAGAGAGAGATGTTCCAACTGCTGATTCACTTCCCAAGTGGCTGCAATGCCCAGAGCTGAGCCAATCTCAAACCAGGAGCCAGGAGCTTCTTCCAGGTTTCCTATGTGGTTGCAGGGTCCCAAGGTCCTGGGTCATCCTGAGTGCCCTCCCAGGCCACAGACAGGGAGCTGGATGGGAAGTGGAGAAGCCGGTATACAAACCGGCACCTATATGGGATCCTGGCATGTGCAAGGTGAAGACTTTAGTCACTAGGCTACCATGCTGAGCCTGAGGCATGTTTTCCAAGACCTGGTCCTTCTTGGGCTCCCCCTCTCCCCCGAAGTCAGACACCACACACAACTAACTTCACTCATTGTAATGCTGAACAACTACAATGCGTGTGCTGCTTGCAGGGTGGCTGAGATAATGTGAAAAAAGGAATACACATTGCTTAAGTTTTTCAAGGAAATTTGTTCACCGTTGTTCATTTCTTTTCAAAGCTGTTTGACACCAGGTTTTCCATCTGACCCAGCAGGGCCTGTTACAAGGCCTGAAAGCTCCCTTGAAGTTAGGATCTGCCCCAGAGAGTTCAGAATTCAAGAGTGAGAACTGTTGAGAGTGTTGGTGCATGTAGAAACCACATGAATGAAGTGTTTCTGAGAAGTAACTGTACACCCTCATTGTATTATTTCTCTTAGACGTTGCCTGAAGTGGCCTGGACTTGTCAGAGGTGGAAGTTTGTAGCTGTCACACATTTGGTTCTCATGGCAGCCCCATGAGGAGCATCACTGCTACCACCAGCCTCTACTTTCTGTTTTTTTTTTTCCTCTTCAAGAGGAGGAATTTGAAGCAGTAGAGGTCAAACCACACACACAAGGTTGTTTGGAGAGAGGTGGCCTCCGATTCAAGTTTCTTTTGCTTTTGAGCCTGTGCTTGCAACACTTGTGGCCTGCCTCTTGCTTCTTCCCTGTAAGGCTGTGGTGGAGCCAGGGCTCTAGTCACCATCTGTTCCTGACCATAGCAGTGCTCCATCCATTTGGCCCACCTGGCTCCTGCCAAACAGCCACAGTAAGTGCTGTGCCCAGCAGGCACTGTGGCTACATGCTTGACTGGGGTAAGGGATGGTGGTGGTGGGCTATATCAGTGTCAGGAAAAGTGGGCTTAGGCTAACTCAGGCTGTTGCAGGCTGTGCACTGTGTTGAAAATACTGGACCATAGGAAAGGTGTCTGGTAGTTTTTATTTAATCAAGGTTCCCTAGTCTTCTGCGTGTGTCTATAAAACAGCTTTTTGAGGAATTTGTCTTTCAAACAAAATATGTCTGTATGGTGTTTTGTCAAGCTTTTTCTCATCATCTCCTTTATGAGTGTTTTGATGTGTTCTTTCATTCCCACTGTCCACCCTGTGCCATTTTAACATTTTAATGCCCTGGACATAGTGTATTCCCACATATGGACTTCTTGTGGAGGACCATATGCCACTGTCATACTGAAGGAACTTCTGAACCTGAGAGCTAATTGTCTTGTTTCTTCCTCCCAGTGTGAAGTTTTGGTCTGAAAGTATTTAGTTTCAGTCGCTGATGACATGCCAAATGCTCATATTTATGGAAACGAAAACAAGGCACTAGTCATTGACAGCTGATAATGACTAGTAGGCTGGCAAAACAATTCGGCCCTAGCAAACCTGTAATTACAACAGCCAGGAAGCGGCTATTAAATATGATGGAGTTTACCAGGTTGTCCAGGGAGGCAGGATGGCTGGTGATGGAGTCTGTAGACACACGGCGTTGTGGCCTGGCTCAGCACTGGGAGGCTGGGTTGCTGTCCTGTTTATTGGTGCATAAAGAAAACACCTCCAGGACCATTGGAGACACGTGCTCCACCAAGGCACCTGGTCACTTGATGACAGAAACATTATCTTAGTTGCTTCTATGGTTCTCTGCTGTGGACGAGAGGCTGATGGTGTTTAGTCAGGTTGTGGATTTAAAAAAAAAATGCATAGAATGTACCTGAAACACGGTCCTCACAACTGCTAGCTTGCGCCCCAAACGCCCGCCACACCTGGGGTTCTGAACCACGCTGAAGTGGGCAGCCAGGAACCCACCCCAGGTCTCCTAGCAGAGCTGGCAGGGACCCAACTGCTTGAGTTCTTGATGACTTACTGCCTCCCATGGAGTGCATTCACAGCAAGCTTGACTGGGCCGAAGAGTAGGGACCTGAACCTGGCTATGGGGTGTAGGCGTCTTAACTAGCAACTTAACCGCTACTCCAAATGGCCACCCCTCTGTAGTGTTTCTGATAGTATTTAATTGACCCTATGTTGATGTTTTTATTTTGGGTAAAAATCTGTGGTAAACCATCTAGTTTATTGTGGCGGTACAATTTGGTGGTACATTGAATCATTAATTGCATTGATCACATAGATGCTGCCATTTCCAAAATTTTATCTTCCCATCATCCCAAACAGAAATTCCATGTGCAGTAAGCACTAATTCTCCCATTTTCCTTTACCTAGCCCCTTTTGATCCCTTGGGTATTTATTTGCTTACTTCTAAATATTGCATAGTGTTTGTGTCTGGTTTATTCCACTCTGCATAATGTTTTCCAAGGTTCATCCACGTTTGCAGCATGAACTTGATAGAATTTTGAAATCACATTAAATACGCCCATAATAGGAATGTGTCGATATGTACTTCCATACTTTGGGAAGTAGATAACAGGATAGGTGTGCCTAACCCGTAGGTTGATCACCACTTTTCTCTCTTAAAGGAAATTTTCCCCGATGGTTTCCATTATCTTCCTCCTTTGAACCCTGATCAGTTTAGAGCTGGCGGAGATGAGACTAGCAGGGCACATTTTGATCACAATAAGGAGGTTTCTGGTTCTTCAACTGTTACATTCTTTGACAGATGTCAGCTATTTGTTTTACATAAAATGATTTTATTAACAACTTTGATTAAGCTTTTAATGGCTAAAAGGAATTTAGGGTTAAGTGGCAGATCACTACAGTGCCAGAGCTTCCATTTTGAAAAGTCCCATTGTAGAGAACTGCAACAAGGTGCTGAAGCCTTCTGAGAAGAAACTAAAAGGTTGTGTGGTTGTGTTTAAAAACATTTTTTTTAAATTATGTGACATGACAGGATTTTCAAACAGTGTGTAAAGGTTGAAAATGTAAAAGTGTATCCATCCGAACATGCAGCTCTTGTACACCTTGACGAGCGCGCACGGCAGCTGCCAGCCATGTTCAGTTATTTGAAATCTTATTGGGGAAGGGGAGAAGCAGACTGGGTTGAAGGCCACCTGTGTCCCCTCCTTTGTCTTAATCTGTACCTCGTTGGAGAGGCAGAAAGTGAATTATTGGGATGTGAGAACTTGGGTTTTCCTGTGCTTGTCCTTGAGTTTGGTTTTGGTGAGCAGCAGATGCTGAGAAGGGGGCTGCCATGAGGAGCCTGGAAGGAAATGAGTCCCAGCAGGAGCAGTCTTTGGTCCGTGGGGTGGTCTGGCATCTGCCACTGGGCATATTCCTTGCTGTGCAGGAACCCTCCTGTGGAATGTTGTTCCATACCCATGCTTGGTGGATTCAGTGCTGCAGGTGGGAAGGTGGGTTCTCCTCTGTGGCTGGGTCCTTGCCCAGGACACTGGGCATCAACCAGGCAATGGCAGGACAAAGCAAGTTCTCTGGTTTGCATCTCTATCTGCAGATGCACAGCAATTAGTAGAATTGTAGTAAATTAGGAAGTTTAATAACTTGGAGGATTTCCAGAGAGACCACATTGTAAAGGAATGGAAACCACAGATAGAAATACAGAATTGATACATTAGAACACATTTTAATTACCTTAAATAATGCCCTCACAGTGCATATCTGATTTTGATAGAGGTATCATTTATTTAAGTTATGTATTAACAGGGCTGATCTCTGGAGTCACATCTCTGAAGCCTGGGACTGCCTAGTGGAAGCGCTCCCCCTAGTGGCATATACTTGATATTACATCGTCCCCACAGGGCTTTGGAGGAAAGTTGGGCAAAGATGAGACTTTGGAGCTGGGCTGCTTGGAGCTAGGTGGCTATGAAGGTCTCTGGTTAGACCTCCATGACTCCCAGGTAATACAAAGTTCAGAGACAGTCATTGACATAGCCCCAACAAAACCTGCCTGACCATCAGCCGTGGATTCTACCCATGCACCACTTCATCCCAGCAGCCTCATCTCGCCCGTGTTGGATTTGTTTTCCATTTGCCAAGGTGTAAGTGGAGGTTCTTTGCTGTGGGGATAATTTGCCCTTTTTTATTTTTATTGTTTAGGCTTATTTGTTTGAGAGAGTTAGAGAAATGGGTAGGGGGACTGAGAAAGGGAGCCCTTTTGTTTGTTCGTTCATTCCCCAACAAAAGCTGCAAAAGCTGGGACTGGGCCAGTCTGAAGTCAGGAGCCTGGAACTTCTTCCAGGTCTCCCATGTGGGTGACAGGAGCTCGAGGACTTGGGCCATCTGCTGCTGCTTTTCCGGGCACACGAGCAGGGAACTGAATTAGAAGTGCAGCCGCCAGGACTACTGAACCAGCACACACAAGGGATGCCAGTCACAGGCAATGCTTGAACCCCATGTATTCAAACAGCAGCTCCAATGTGGTGCTTTCAGAAGTAGGAGTGGTGGGGGCAACATACAGACCAACTTCTCCTTGAGTGCACGTCCTGGGAGTTGAGCTTAACATGTCCTATCCTGCAAGCAGACATCAGGACAACCTTCTTTCCACACCTTTTTTTCTCTGGTTCCCTGGGCTTAACATCTGTCTGCTGCCAGGCAAATGTGCCACCTCCTTCACAGTATGTCGCTTATCCTTCTCCATCGAACCCTCTATGATTACACTGGCTGGTACCTCTCTGATCTTTCTCGGGTCTGGAGTGTGGATAAGCTCCATGCGCTTGTCTTAGCCTTAATGACACCTTCCAAGTCTCTGGTCTGTGCTTGCTGTCGCCCAGTTGACAAGTGCACCCCTCAGTCCTGACTCATTGTGTGAGTGCCTTCTGCATGAGAGTTCTCACTCTGCTGCTTCTGCCTAGTCAAGCCCCTGGACCACCCCAGGTCTCCGTCCCCATGGAAACAGCAGGGTGTATTGAGCAAGACCCTCCTTGTCCTCCCGGGAGTCCATTTCTGATCCCTTTCAGCTTTAGCACTGAGCTGCCTGGGGGAAGCTGGGCGTGTCCTTAGAGATTTCTTGGACAGAAGCGCTGAAGGATCATTGCAGAGCAGATCATGAAAATGGCTATTTTTCTCTGTGTAGACTAAGATCCTGCCCAAAATTTCTGGCGGCTCAAAACCTATGTTTCTCTCAGCCTTTTCTTCATTTCTTTGATTTTTTTTTTTCTTATCTAAAAACTGGTGGTGGGGAAGGGGTGCAGCATGTAAAAATAGGAAAAGGGCTGGGTGGGCACCGGGACCTACAGACAGGGTGATTTTTGTATAGGGAGCCCGGGGAGGCCACCTTGTACACCTTTAGTGTGGCCACTGGGCTGCTGGTGGGAAGGTGAATGAATAGAGGCCGATCAATCAGGCCTCTGTGTGGCATTCAAGGGCAGAGGGTAAAGCTGTTGGGAGAGAAGGGGGTTCCAGAGATAAGAGTCCAGGATCCTGTTACTCAATGAAGCTGGCTCTTAGCCCCATGATTGTACGTTTTATCTTGGGTGTTTTTGTTTGTTTGTTTGTTTGTTTTTTAGGAAATGGACATTCTGGGGTGGACCAAGGTTAGTCATTTTTTTTTTTTCCTAAGAATACTTTGGAAAATCTGCAATGCAAATGCTGCTGAGTGTCAGCAGGGAGCTGGCTGGGCTGACACCTTGTTGGAGCTCTTTGTGCTGCTTACATTCTTGTCTCCAGCCCAGAACTGGCAGCTTATTCTCCTTAATTTTCATGCAGTAATCAGTGCTGAAAGAGTATTTCTTTGACAGTCGCCCTTAGGGGAAACTGGGCCAGGGCTTGTTATTTGGGGCAGACAATTAAGTGGAAGAGCGTAATAATAACATGGACTCCAAGGCCTTTCTTTAGTTTCAAGAATGTCAACCTCATCAACCTCTTTGCAATAGTTACTGCAGATTTGGGGGGAGGGTGAGGGGAGGGAATAGGAAGAATGGAAATTAGGGATCTAGGGATCAAGAAATCCATGGCAGAGTTCAGAAGAGGGAATTTGAATGATCTTGTTGAGAGAGGTTGAAATTTCTTCTTTAAGATGAATTAGTCCTCGCCAGAAGATAAGGCTTCAGGGTTATCCTGCTCTCCAGAGAGAAATTTGCTTAAAAAGTTCTCCAGAGTTGCAACGTCGCCAGAGCTGCACTCTGTCCCTGTGAGAGAGAGTGAAGTCTGTCTTAGTATTTTGTGTTGGCCTCCAGGAAGAACTGGCTCCATCCAGCCTTCGGAGCATCCCTGAACCCTCCAAGAACAAACCTGCTGATCATGGCTCTTAGTGCTATCCTGGTGATGAGATTGCTTTTTTGTGTGAAAATTTCGTAGCATTGATTGAATTTTTTCCTCCCTATCCTTTGGAGGAAACAAATAGGAGTTATTTCCAGGCACTTTTTAAAGTGGCAAAAAAGCTGATAAAATGGCTAGAGAACACTCAGTCTTTGTCCTGCTTCTGTAAGACAGGGGATGGAAGACCTGCTGGAAGGGCACCTGCTGAGATTTGCTCAGGGCAGTCACTTCTCTCACAGTGGGACCATGGGCTCCAATATGCAAGTGGGTACTTAGTGATACAACCAAGCTTGTCCAGTTAATTGGATGGACTGGCTTGTGGGTGTGATGTGCTTTGTCTGTGGCTGTAACAGTGCTTTTATAAAAATGCAGTAAAAAAATACTTAGGCTGAACTACACAACTCCGTTAGGAAGGTATTGCTGGGCCAAGCATTGTGACTCAGGTGGGTCACGGCTTGGTAGATCAGCATTCCGTATTGGAGTCCTGCTTCAAGTCCTGGCTACTCCACTTTTGGTTCAGGTTCCTGCTGATGCAGACAGTCATGATGGCCTAGTTACTTGGTCTTCTGCCAACCTTGTAGGAGATTTGGGTAGGGTAGAACTTACCTGTCACTGGCTTGGACTAAAAGCTGGGTATTGTAGCCATTTGAGGAGTAGGCAAAAGGGTTGAGGTGTTCATGTTCATACAACCCCCACTGGCTTTTCCAATAAGTAATAAATATTGGGAAAAGAAGGTACTGCTGCTCTTGAATCTCTCTGCCGTTCATAGACTATCTGTGACCTTACTTTCACTGTCAGAGTAAAAGGAGAGAATGGATGAGGGGTTTATTCAAGGTGATGCAGGCAGTTCTTTGTAAAGTCAGATGGCTCTGCCAGGAAGCGATTACCATTCAAGTCCTTCCATGGCCTGTTTGGTATGTTGGCTAAAGGAGAGGACATGAACAAGCAGGCAAATGACTGATTGGGGATTGTATTCTTGCACGTCTCCAATGTGTAAGAAATTTCTTCCTTAAAAATCGAGCTTGGCTCTGGTTTGTCAGACGACTGTCTGCTTTATAGGTGAAGATTTCTATGAAATGCAAGGCATGTGTAACTAATTGGAAATGGATAGGCCTGGAACCAAAGCACTGAGCAGAAGGTTCAGAGAGGCAGGAGCTCACAGAGGCTGGGCGGGAGGCAGAAAGACTGGCAGGTGGGCCAAGGAGGCTTGGTGCCTAGTCCTGAGACCAGAGAGAGCCAGCACTTTTCCCAGCTTCCGCTGTCACGTTTAAGGCTTTGGGGAATTGGGTGGTAACAACATCACGTATGGATTGGGAAAAGGGAGCGAGTCCAGGTTAGGAGAGCAGTCGGAACCAGTGATTGCTGGAATCCCAAGAGCCAAGGGAAGCTGGAGCTGCGGCAGAAGTGGGGGAAGAGAAGGTCAATGGAGGGCCCATCTCAGGGGAAACTGGGGTCTAATAGGAAAACAAAACTCTTGTATTTAGATAAACAGAACAGAAATAAGAAATCCTCCCTTAATAAGTCCAGTGCTATTTTCCGTTCTGTTTTATGCACTCAAGAATATACTTTGCTGGTTTGAACTCCCTAAGTTGCTCTCATAACTCACCAATACTGTTTGGAATTGTGGCTCTCGGCTGAGCTCTGGTAGGTGTCCTGGGTGACTATGTGCTCCAAGCTGTCCATAGGGTCCCTTGGGACCCTCTGAAATGAGCAGAGAGGGGGTGCCCTTACTGCCAGCAAGGCCCCCGAGGGCTGCCTGTGCTCCATGCAAGGGCTCCTCTTCTTTATAAAGATTTATGTATTTACTTGAAAGGCAGAATTATACGGAGAGTGAGAGAGAGATCTTCTGTTCATTGATTCCCTCCCCAAATGGCCATAGTGACCAGGACTGGGTTAGGCCAAAAACAGGCACTCAGAGCCCAGAGCTCCATCTAGGTCTCCTTCTTGGCTAATGGGTGTCCAAGCACTTGCTGCATCTTCTCCTGTCTTCCCTGGTGCATCAGTACAGAGCAGGATCCAAAGTGGAGCAGCTGGGACCCAACCGCTGCTTTGCAGGCAGGTGGCTTCACGGGTATACCACAGCACCAGCCCCAAGGCTCGCTCTTACAGGTCCCATCAAGTGAAATGCCTGCAGCATTTAGAAGGAAGGGAGAGGGGCCAAAAGAAAAGGAAAAGGGAAGAAGAAAGCAATAGAAGCCCTAGGCTTAGGGATAGGGGCAGTGTTCTGAGTAAACCCTGGCTGTAGAGTTGGCCAGAATCCTAACTACCACCTACATTGTTGCTATATTTTTAGAAAGACGGTAAGGGGGTGTTTCAGGTCTGCATAGCCATGTCTCTTCCACCTAATGTGGCTATAAAACCTGAAGAGAAAAGATACACAGAGCAGCTCTTTGGGAGCTTGGAAGAGTAGATGCTAGCATACAGTTGGAGGTCCAAGTGGCACAGAACTGACCATGTTTCTACCATGTTTCCATTATTCAGTCTAATGTCTCCACATCAGGACTCAGTCAGCCTGAAACCTAGAGGTGAGCATTGGTGTGCGCATAAAGGTTTCTAGAGGGATCCACCTGCCTCTGGGTTGGGTAGGAAGCAAAAGGAGCTGCGTGTGCCTGGTGAAGCAGAGGATTGCCCAAAAACTTTGGGACACTGTACCTATGTGGAAGATCCGTAAGAGGCTCCTGGCTCCTGGCTTTGTATTGGCTCAGTTCTGGCTGCTGCAGGCTTTTGGGGAATGACCTAGCAGATGGATGATCTTTTTTTCTGTCCCTTCTTCTCTCTGTAAATCTGCCTCACCAATGAAAATAAATAAATCTTTTTTAAAAAAAATGAGTTGCATGTATTTCCTCCTCTTTTTCCTGTTCCCTTGCAGGCCTGCTCCCAGGCCCGCCCACGATGAGAGGAGCTGTGAGGGTTCTAGAAGAGCAGTGGGGATCTGCAGCACCTACAGCTCGGGTAGTGCGGCATAACCTGCCAGTGTGCAAGGAGCTGCAGTCCCTGGAGAGTTGGGGGTGAACTCTTGTATTTATGGTTTTTTTGGTCTCCTATTATTTGGCTCCGGATGTGCATCCAGTCACAGAAAGTAAATAACCAAGTGAGCTAAATAAATGGAGCTCCTTTCTTTCTCTGGTATTTGGAAGATAATAGAGAAAGAAGAAGGCAGAAGCATGACCCAGAAAATTTGGTGTGAACCCCTGGGCTCAGCACAGAGTGTGTATGGAGTGACCCCAGGCAGCACAGCAAAGACCTTGAGAACCAAACAAGACTCTTGCCTAGGTCCCCGGTCATGCCCTGGCTGAAGCCCATGCAGGACAGGACCAAATGGTATAGTGTGGGCTTTTTACCCTGAGCTGGCATTGGAGACAGCCCACCAAAGGCAGGTCAGCACTTGGCGCTTTAACTGAATCAGGTTAATTGCTTGCTTAAAGAAAAAAAATGTTAACATTTTATGTAACATTTAAACAAAACCCAGAGTTTCACAACATAATTTTCAAAATATCCAGGATATAAGCCAACATTACTTGGCATACAATAAACCAAATAATCTCATCTTGCATGGGAAAAAATCGACAGACACCAGCCAAGGTGATGTAGATACTGGATTTGTCAGAGTCTTGAAACAGTTGTTGTATGAACACTTCAGTCGATAAGGGTGAACATCATTGGAATGAAGAGCAAGCTGGAAGACTTCAGCAAAGAAATGGGAGATAGAGAATGATCTCAAGGAAAATTTAGAAATAGTCAAATAAGAAGAAATGAACATGTCACTACCTGAGTGGCAGTGACAGACTGGAAATGATAGGCCTAAATTCCAGCTCATCAGTATGCTGATTCAAGCATATCAATAATTATATTACATATGACTTACCTAATGATAATACTTAACAGATTATTGGGATGGAAAAGCAAAACAAGACTCACTTAAATGCTGCCTACAAGAAGCCCTTTGTAATTATCATGCTATAGGTAGCTTGAAAGTAAAAGGATGCAGAAAGAAAAATGATGAAAACACCAATCAAACGAAGGTTGAGTGGCGGCATTAATATAGGTGAAAGTGATTTATAGAACAAAGAAGAGAATGAGGAATGAAGAAGACTTTATAATGACTAGAGGGCCAATGTATTCAGAAAACTTCAGAATTCATGAAGTAGAACCTGGCAGAACTGAAAGAACAAGTGTAAAAATTCTTTTCTAGCTGGAAACTTGAAAGTTCCTATGTTAGTAATCAATAAACTCAGACTGAAAATCAGCAAGGGTGTCGCGCCATTGTCAGTCACCTGCTTCTAGTGGGTGTTTTCAGAGGGCTCCACCCGACCACAGCAGAACCCTTCGCTAGGACACATAAAACATCCACCAAGATAGATCATATCCTGCCTCATAAAGCACACCATAACAAATTTAAAGGAATTGAAATCATACGACAGATTTTCTGACTATAATGGAATTAAGCTATAAATCAATAACACAAGGATAGCGGGACTATGGCCAAACACTTGGAAATTAACACACTTCCAAATAATCCATGTATTGCAAAGGAATCATCAGGGAAATTGGAAACTATTTTGAACTAAAGAAATGTAAAAATGGATGGAATAGTGCATGGAGGGACATTCATGGATGATCCTACTTAGTTTAGGAAATAAGGGAATGTGCTAGTCAGTAATGCAAAATCCTAGCTCTTAAATGAAAGTAAGTGAAGGGAAATCCAGATAAGTAGGAAGAAAGCAATAATAGAACCATAGTGCAAATTTATGAGCTTGAATTTTTTAAAGACTTATTTTTATTGCAAAGTCAGATATATAGAGAGAGGAGGAGAGAGAGGGAGGAAGATCTTCTGTCCAATGATTCACTTCCCAAGTGACCGCAATGGCTGGTGCTGTGCTGTTCTGATGCCAGGAGCCAGGAACTTTCTAAGGTCTCCTACGCGGGTTCAGGTCCCAATGCTTTAGGCTGTCCTCCACTGCTTTCCCAGGCCATAAGCAGGGAGCTGGAAGGGAAGCGGGGCCACCACGATTAGAACCAGTGCCCGTATGGGATCCCGTCGCATTCAAGGCGAGGACTTTAGCTGCTAGGCCATTGTGCTAGGCCCGAGCTTGAATATTTTTTTTTAAGAAATAAAATCAATCAAGAAGGATCACAAAAAGATTTTACTAATTGCCGATATTTCAAATGAAAGGAAACAAGATCCTGAAAATATTAAACAGTAACAGAATCTTAAGCGCATAAAATCGACACCTTTGATGAAATGGACCAATTCCTTGAATTACCAAACTACCCAAACCCACCCAAGATAAACTAGATAGCCTAACTAGCCTTTTTCAGTAACGATTATATCTATTAAACAAATGTAACTTGGAATTAATAACCTTCAGAAAAAGGAATTGCCAAGCCCAGATGGTTTCCAGGAGAATTCTTCCAAGCATTTAAAGAGAAAATTAAATCATAAACTCAATTTTACACAATCTTTTTCAGAAAATAGAAGAAAGGGAACATTTCCCAACTCATTTTATTTTTATTACCATGATACGAAAACCAGACAAGATACTACACACCAATAGTCATCATGAACAAAGATGCAAAACACTCAATAAAATATTACCAAATAGAATTCAGCAAGATATAGAAAGAATAGTATACCATAGCCAAAGGGGGTGCAAGATTCATTCAGTATTTGAAATTCAATCAGTGTAACCCATCACATTCACAAATCGGAAGAAGAGAAAGTATCAATAGCTATAGAAACGAGTGCTTGACAAAATTCATTGTCTGGTCGCTATCACAACGGTTAGGACCCTGGAAATGGGTGGAAGAGAGTGCTCCCCCTAATCAGCGGCAACTTAGAAAACCTAGAACCAGCGTCATAATTAATGGTGAAGGACTAAATACTTTCCTCCTGATACTGAGGCCAAGGCCAGGGTATCTACCATGCCTACACCTTTGACTGATATGCTCAAAGTCCTAATCAATGCAATAAGGCATGGAGTTAATCGTCTATGGAGAATACCCAAGAGAATCTAGAAAAACAAAAACCAAATTCATCATACTCTTAGGATTAAGATATTTAACAGAGTGATATGTAATCAATATGCAAAAGTCTACTTCATTTCTATATATAAGTAATAAATGATTGGGAAATTTCTCAAAAGGTTATTTTCAGTAGCTCCAAAGAATGAAAATTGCTTAGGAATTCAGCAGAAACCAAACCAGGCAACTATGTACAGGCTTTGTAGCTGGAAACCATAAAGCGCTGATAACAGATGATCTAAATAAATGAGACATAGTAGGTTTGTGGGGTGGAAGAGTCAACATACTAAACATTTCAGTTCTCCCAAGGTTTATCTGTGGGCTAACACAATTCCCATATTTTCAGAAAGATTTTTGCTGCTGTTACTGGTTTGGACAAGCTGCTTCCAGAATTTATTTGGAAAGGCAAAAGAACAAGAACAACAGACACTTACGCAAAAGGACTCCTCCTACCTGATTTTAAGACTTATTACAAAGCTGTGATAATAACTTGTATTAGTGGCAACAGAATATATGAATGGAAAGAAATAAAACCACCCATACACAATCAGAAATAAACCTATGTGTTTTGGAAAATTTGCAAAAGCAGTGAGATAGAGAAAAGGGAGTCTCATCAAATGGTCTTAGGCCAGTTGGACATCTATATGAAAAAAAAAAAAAACGTCAACTCATGCACATGTAAAAAATCATCTCAAAGCAGACCTTGTAATTCGATGTAAAAAAATGAAATTCTTGGTTTATGACTTCGAGTCAGGCAAGGAGTTCTTCCATGTTGTGTGGTTCCCAGCAGTTCAGCAAGGCTAGCCCACAGGCCTTGCTCACATGTTGAGGTCTTGGTGTGCTGTTCAGCATGTCCTCTGTTACTGAGCACTTACGCTTGAACACAAATACTTCCTGAGCATCTGCAGTGAGTCCGACTCTGCTGCAACTCAGTCCGTTGCAATGTCTCACCTGTTGGGTCACACCCTAGCTGCCCACATTGGCTCTGGGTAGCAAGCAGCAAGGAGCATTGGCACAGTAGCAAGTAGCGAATTCAATCTAGGGCTCCTACAAGGGCAGCAAGGCGTTAGTTGGCTTCATTTCTGTTGCTTCCCAAGGTTTGTGTTAGCAGACAGCTGACATGAGATAGAGCAGTCTTGAGTACCTCTTAAAAGATAAGCCAGACACCCCTCCTACTCAGTTATCTTTTCAGATAAAGAAGTAGAGACAAAATAGATGTCTTAGGCAAGTCCCTTATTGTCACAGCAGTAGACAGCCTTGGGCAGCCTCTGTGGACCCGTGGTACTGCCCTGCCTGTTCTCCTCATCCTGCCGGATAACACAGCTCAGTGACTCTGGTGGCTTCTGCACTCCAGGCACATGTATTGCAAGAGCATCCACTGTTACGTTTTGCTTTTTATTTCTACTTGTTTGTTGTGAGGCCCACATTTTCGCTAGTGATTTTTCCTGTTGAAGTTGAGTCTTCACTGACTTGAATCTCATTTGCGCCATCTTGTGTCTGGACTGGGTTTTACTAGTAGGATTCCTAAGCTCTAAAATACACAAAATCTGAGAAAGCCTCTGTCATGTATCGGTATGGGTGTGGTCAGACACTTGAATTACCTTCTGGTGACATACGCTTCCTATGTCTCAAGTTCAAGGCTCTTCGAGGGAAACCGATCAGGCTGACTCTGAAAGCTGAATGGTTGGAGTGGGGATCGTCACTGCTCACTTCCGGCCCTTAGGAGGAGAGCCCTTTGCACGGGCTGCACCTGCTTGGGGCTGGAGGAGTTCAAACTCATCTCCCTGCTCTGTGTTAGGCTGAGCTGGAGGCAGGCGTGCAACTCAGCCACTGGCTTCTTCAGGACGGGAAATCAGGCAGGAGAAAGGACTATACAGCCAGTTCCCCTTCCCCGGCTGTCTGCCAGTGTGCTGTGGGGTTGTGGGGGTGGGGAGGAGGGAAGAAGAGTAAAGAAATGGGGCTAAATGTGTCGAATTCTTGGAACTTTCTGTGAATTGGGGCCTGAATCTTTCTGAAGGAGAGAAGGTAGGTTCATTAAATTCTGAAGGTAGAAGCATCTAACACCTGATGTTCTACAGTCTTTTGTTTTATGGATTTGCTTGCCTTCCTGTTACAGAAGTGGCAGATGCTTATACCTAAAAATTGAGGAAACAGAACAAGTAGGGGAGGGTGACATGCAGGGGACATTCCCAGTCATAATCCATGTTTCCTTTTATCAGGGGAGAGTTATGCGTTTATCTGAATTATGTGATATTGATAACTGTTTATTGGCTATCAAATTATTCCATCAGAAACACTTTGCAGGTTAGGATATAACTGGTAAATTGCTATGTACACTGAATTCTAGAATTGTGACTTATTTAGTTTTTAGTTATTTTGATATTGTAAATGATGCTTGAGTGACATTTTTGCTTGTTTTTTTTTTAAATTATTATTTGATTGAGAAGGCTGAGTTACGCACACACGTACACACACAGAGAAAGAGGGATTTTCCATTTAGTGATTATCTCTGCACATGGTTGCAATGGCTAGGACTGGGCCAGGCTGAAGTTGGTAGCCTGGAACTCCATCCAGTCTCCCACATGGGTGACAGGGGTACACATACTTGGGTCATCATCTGCTGCTTTCTCAGATACATTAGCAGGGAGCTGGGTTGAAGGTGGAATAACTAGGACTCGAACCCAGTGCCTGTGGAATGCTGGTGTTTCAGGCTGCAACATAACCTACTATGCCAGATACCAACACTACTGCTTTTTAAAACAAAAATTGAAAAAACAGGGTTATTTGCCTGGGATGGGCTACCAGATCCCAGTGCCTGGGAGCACTTAGGACTTGCACACTCTGAGCGTGGCCGTGCAGGAGCCGGTCTGCCTTGGGAAGGAGGGAGATGGGAGTGGTGGGGGGCACATTACCTTGTCTCTGAGAGCTGCAGTTACTCTAGGATCATGTTGGGGGTTTCACAGAGTTAAAACAGCACAGGGATGCTGTTGAACAGCCACTAAAGTCCCTGCCTGGAACTTGGCACACAGGAAACATGGGGTGCTTTTCTAAACAGTGGCACTGAATAGCCTCCTTACAGGCTTTCGAGCAGTTTGCCGTGCCCCCAGTGGGGCATGAGCTGGCTTGCTGAACTTCTCACGTCTTGGAAACCTAATCATTTCTTTTACATGTCTTTTGCTGCTTAGAATGAAAATGTTTCCTCATTGTTTTAATAAGCATTTCTTTTATTATAGTGAGAATGGACAGCTTTATATGTTACCATAAATTAGCTTGTCATCTCTTATGAAATGCTTTTGCCTTTTTTCTGTTGGCATTCAATATTCTCTTACCAGCTTGTGTGAACTGTTTAAGCAGGAAATAATGTAATCCTGAGTCATTCGTCATCATAAGCTGTTTAGTTTATATTTTGATGTCAGACCTTTTCTTTTACATACATATTTCTCATTAGGATAAAAATGTGGTAATTTTATAATTTGTAACAAAAAGATTAATCTTCTCGTTACAAATTCCATGTCCATTTTTTTATTGTCTGATATTACTTGCAATGACAATATTAGATATTTGTGTCCTACCGCTCTTATTATCATATCTTATTAAATTGGCCTAATATTCTGCAGCAATGTAAAATGATCATGGGATTAATAGACATTATTTAAAAATGATCTCTGACTTTTACTAACTCCAGTGTTGATATTATATAGAATATGAGCATGTTATTTTCCAAAAATTATTTTTTTATGTCAGGGATATGTTCAAGGACTTTCAGAAAACTTACAATTTTTAAATACTTGGCATTGAAATTTTTCTGAGTGCTATTTGACTGTTGTATAGGATGAGTTTTCTAGATCACACGTGTATTAGATATAGTATAATACTCATTAATTGATGTTTTACATTTTTTTAGCTTACATCATTTCAGGTAGACTGTTCTACAACCTGACGATAGTCTGTTCATTCATATATGGCATGAAAGAAATAGCAGAGAATATATCAGCACTATAATAGGATTCATTATGGTAGGGCTTATGAATTATTTTTGTTTTACTCTTCCTCATTTTTCCAGTTTCCTAAAATGGGGAGGCATAATCTTACTAGCAAAAACAAAAAAAAATTGCCTAAAAAATTTCAATGCTGTGCCAATTAATCATGGGTGAAATATGATTTCAGGAGTTCAGTATGACTTAAGGAAGCCATCTTATTTAGGATTTCTAATTCATGTTTGTTTCTAGAGTCTTAGTTGTTTTAACGGAGCTGAAAGTAATTTTCTATTTGTCTTTTAAAAGAACATGGCTTGGAGAATAGTGACAATATGTGGTGACTGTATGTTTTCCAAAAACTAAGAATCTAGGACTTGATAAGTGACAAATGACTCTTTAATGAGATCTATCTTTTTTATCTAAAAACTTAAAGGAATTAGAAGTGATATTTAAGCAGATGTTTATGGCTTGTATAACAGAATTAAATTGCATTGGCTCAGGCTGGTTCCATGGAGTCTGGAGCCCGCTGACCACAAGCTGGGACATTGGATGGCTTACTTCTGGAAATTTCATTTGTCCTCTTGGCCCAGCTACAGCATGGATCTCTTGGCCAGCAGGGGGACTATACACAGATGCAAGACTGGAAAACATGCCCTTACATGTTAAAATGGACTCAATGAGGATGACTGGATTGGGTATCTTTGTTGCCAGGAACAGCCCTGGTGTGGGTAGCACTTTGTCTTTGTAATGAGGTGTGGCTGATTTCCAAGTTCAGAAATTCTCTTCAGATTGGATTCTGAACACAGTGTGTACCAAAAATTTGAAATCTGGTTGGACATGATGATCATGAAAAATTGTGCTTACATCTAAATCCATAATGCCTCCTATCTCTTTTCTCTCTCCCTTCTATATAGCGTTGGGCCAGATTATGTTGTATGTGGATGGGATGAATGGAGTAATAAACCACAATGAAACCATTCAGTGGCTGTACACTCTCATTGGGTCAAAGGTAAGGGAAAGTTATGGTTGAACATGTTGTTGAGTTTATATATCATTGTTCTTGCTTTTCATTGCTCAGTTTTTCAGAAAGAAATGCTGTTTAGCTTTGTTTCAGTCCCTGTCTCAGTATTAATGAGGACTGCTGTTTCATAGATTTAAAAAATATGCTTACATTGACAATGGCCTGTGAAGTTTTGTGCATTTCTATTTTTTTCTTCTGTTAATCTTTAACATGTGCCTTTTGAACCTTTGATTTTTGATGTTTAGTTGAATCATTATTCCATAGATATAGTTTCTTTGTATTTTTTGTAGTTCATATTCATATATGTTTTGGTACTTATATATGTATTTATATGCTATACATCTGATTATATATAGTCCTGTACACAGAGGAAATTTGAGATTGTCTCTCAACTGTATCATCAATTGTAAAAGTAACCAACATTTATTGAAAAGTCACTGAGCTCCAGAAACCATCTTAAGCATTTTACAAGCATTATCTCAGTTAATCCCTAAAGGCCATTACCAAGTAAATAATGTTATCCCCATATTGTTGAGGAAATTATGCTTGATTGCTAGTCTAGTTGTTTTCCCCAAGGACTCTGGTGAGAAACCAACTGGTCATGGCCTGGCTATGGGGTCTTCACTCTCTCTGGAAATCCTGCCAGGAAGTAGGTCTGACTTGTCACTGAAGTATGCAGGAAACTGGCCAAGGCTCTGGAATGGTCCTTTCTGTTTTCTCCAGGGGACTAGGAGGAACTTGGAAATGTACCTGGATCTGAATATTTGGGAGAAGGTTTGGAAATAGATTCTTTTCTTAGCAGGTGCAAACACAGCAGGGTTGGAATACTATGAGTATGGAGGGCAATTCTGTGGACAAGATCAGGCTCAGGCAGGGTAAAGTCTGGAGGCAGTGATTGGAATCTGAACCTGACTGCAACAGATCATGGCATCTGTGTCATTTCCTCGGGTCCCTCAGCCTGGACTGCGCACCATTGCTGGGCTTAGGAGAGCCCGTCCACACTGGAGTGCCCCAGATGCTATCTTGAGGAGTCACGTCCCTGGCCTGGCCCGGCCCATTTGGCCACCTGCTTTCCTAGGATGCTGTTGCTTTCAGGAGAACTCGGTTCTCATTTGACTTGGTGATGAGTGTGGTTCTAGTCTTGGGCTGCACCCTCCTTTCAGAGGTCTTAGCCCTCTGGTGATTGGCCTTGAATAGTGGGAAGGGAAAAGCCTGTTTGCACTGGATGGGACAGATGTGTAAATAAATACACACTAGGCCCCATGTCTTCAAATGACTGATATTTTACCCCTAAATTTCCTTTCCAAGTATAATTGATGAGAGGTATTTTTTGTTTTTATTATTACTTTTTAATCCATTGCATGACAGAAACAGCCATGGTTTGCCCTAAGATGACTTTTTTTTTTCCTTCTGGGGAAAATGGAAGTCACTGATTTGAAATGATATAGGTCATCTTAGATGAAGAGTGGAAAGCTAGACCTTCAAGGATGACTTAGTTGGACTGAGGGAAGATTTCTATCTCATATCCTGTAGGAATGTTTTCTGCTGAGAACCCACCCCAGCTGTCCTGTTTATCTGGGCTTCCCAAGTATGGAAGTTTTAAGAAATGGGAAGGGATTTTTTGCCATTAAAACAGGCTTTTTATACTTCTTGTGTTTCTATTTCATCCACAATAAACACCAACAGATGGCTGGCTTTTAAAGGGTGATAAGATCTAACATGTTTCTGATGGAAAGTGACAGTTGATTGTCACAGTGAAAGTTTCGTTGCCAGTGAAGGACTAGAACAAGGGAATGTAAAGGAGCAGGGAGATGGGAGCAGGGAAGAAAGTCAGCATGAGCGGGAAGAGAAGACATTGAGGGTGCCATGGTGTGAATATGTCACCAGATGCCTTTGCTCCATCCTTAATGCAAAGGTTTTGGAAAACGTGGCAGTGGGAGCAGTGAAGTCAAGAGGTCTCCATCCTCATGAATGAACACATGTTGGTGTAGAAAGGGCTTGAGCCAGTGGGCTAGCCAGTGGGTGCAGTGTTCAGGTTGTAGTTTGGAAGGAGGGAGCCTGAGCTGTCAGGGCTTTGCACCTTGATTTTGCATCTCGCAGCCTCCAAGCCTGTGGGAAATGCATTTCTGTTCTCTATATGCAACCCAGTCCTGGTATTTTGTGATAAGACTGCAAATGGGTGAAGACAGAGCCGACAGGCATAAAGAAGAGGTGGAGGGAGGGAGAAAAAGGAGAGAGGAAGAAACTGGGGAGAGGAAAAGAAAATAGGGGTCATATAAACACATCCCTGGGCTTAGAGTCTCCTGGGCTGTGACAACATTGTGTTGAGTTTGGAATCATTCTGTAAGGAAAATAAATAAGTGAAAAGGAGCACATATTCTTGGTGCATTTTTAAATTAGGAAAATAGAAGCTAAAAAAATGAGTGTGTACAAACTGTGCTAGCCAGGGGAGGAATTGTGGGTAGGGAAGCTGTGCAACATGTGCCCCTGTAATTCATGGGCGCCCTGGGTTGCCACTGTGGTACCTGGGTCTGAGGCAGCTCGTTTGCCTCTCCCTTAGCCACTTGCGTCGTCAGCACTGGACCAGTGGGGACCAGTATCTGTCTTCACTGTTCCCAAAGGAAGGCGTGGAGGAGTCTCTCTCATTCTTGAGTCTCTCTCTGTGATGGTCTGTCTGAGGGACACAAGTCCGCCTCCATCTTGGAGCTCATAGTGTGGTTAGAAAGCAGAGCATCAGTGTCCCTGCCACTGTGGTGCACCTGAAAATGTCCTACTGCTCAGGTCCAGGCTGGTGGCTGAAAGGCTGCTTGATTGCCACTATGAAGTTTACTTTAAGTGTAGCTCTCAGATCATGTGTTACGTCCAAGGACAGTGCAGTGTCTACTGACAATTTCCTCACCCCTGTCTAGACTGTGAAGAATCTTTAAAAATTTATGTGCCAACCTAGGACTTAGTCTTTGTGAGAGTTGAAGCCTCAGTATCTCTTCTTTAATCTTACTGATTGGATGAGAATCGTGGAAGGTTTGCCTTGCTCAAGTTATGAAAACAGGAAAGCCAAGAGTACTAAGAATTTCTTTTTGACAGAGTTGGGTCTCAGTTAATCTGATACTTCTAACAATCAACCTTGACTTCTGTCTTCACCTTGAACAGACACAGCGTTGATCAAATATTGGGTGGGAACAATCTTGTCTCTCTGTTTTTGTAATTCTTCATTTTTCTTTCCATGAAAGGCAACAAGCTGTGATTTTGCAGCCTGCCAGAGGGTCATTATGCAATGCATATTTGCAGATATTTGAGACTCACAGCCAGAGGAGAAAATGATGTGTTTGGGGCCAGATAATGACTTTTTAAAGAAAGAGAGAAGTGTTTTCAATAAAGCTTTTCTTTGTATTTATAAAATCCCACTTTTAAACTCCCCATCTTCCCCATCAGAGGTAAGTTAGATGTCCATCCTCTTCATGCGTCTGGAAGTCTCATTAGCTGGGGTGGGATGATTCAGTTTGTACACATCAAGGATGTCTCTGGTTTTCTGGATGGATCCCCTGGTAGCGCTAGGGGAGGCCCCAGGGTTCATAAATCCTCATCTACATGCTGGTTCCTCAGGGATACCTCCTGATGCTGTCATGAGGGAAGTGCTCTCCTGCTGTCCACATTTGTTTGTCTGGTCTCTCTACTTCTCAGCTGGGCCCCTCAAGTCTTATTCTTCCAACTGTGCTCCCAGTACTGACAATAGAACCCTCCAGACTTGATGTCTACTTGTGTGACAGTGGATATGCGTCCCTCCTCCCACTTAGCCACAACTAGAGATTTGAGCTGGGGAACCCTGGCCATGGACCCCTTTACACACATACCTGGGGCATTGCTGGAGGTTTCTTGTTAGAACAGTAAGATGGAGAAATGAAGCGTGGAGTGGTAGATGTAGGAGGAACAGGCAGGGATGGGAAGGGAAAGGATAGTGCAGTATCAGCTGTGAGGCAGGAGAACTGGCTGAGGGCTGCAGTGGGTACAGATTGATAATGTAGAATCATTTTGAGGAATAGCTTCCTAGGACTAGATTTCTGGAGCTAGAGATATAAAAGCAGACATAAAAGGGAGGTGGGTTACAGCTTTGGATCTCTAGGAGTATGGCAATGCCACTGGCTGGAGGAGAGAAGTTGGAAACGGGTTGGTTGGCAGTAAAGTTTTGGTTATACCAGTTGTGAGATGAAGAAAATGTCCCCAGGGTGAGCTCACCAAGGGGGTGTCCCATTGTGCTTCAAGTGTTGCAGCAGATGGTAGGTGGACAGGGAGAGGAGATTTAGGGAGCCATTCTGTCTTACAATTCATGATATGTTGCTGCTTTTGATCAGAAGCCCACTGAGGTACTCTTTGAGTTACCTATTGGGCAATAATAGGATCTCAGCCTTGAAGTGATGACAAAGTCATGTTAAAGCTGTTCTTGACATCAGTCATTCCTAATACCGGCAGAGGCCCAACAGCTTTGTTCTCCCTGGGGACCCTGCTTTGTTGGGTTCTGTGTGACCCACCGTGTCATTAACCAAACATCCATGCACTGCTTTCTGGAGCGAATCATTCTGACTTTCCTGTGGATGCTCTTGGAATATGTAAAGGCATTTATCATGTAATCCTGCCTAAACTAAACTCCATGGATAATGCAGTCAGTCCTCAAAAACATAATTAAAATTCCTTTACGTACTGGTCCACAAATTTCGCCGTCCATCAGGTAGAACAGCAACAGTGTCTTCCCGGGGTAAGACATCCTTGCACAAATCTCACATCTGAGATTTGCACCTTTCAGCAGCAGCTCTGGGAACTGGCTCAGCTTGACCTGTTATTCTTCACACTCTCATGTCTGCCAGTTACCTCTGTTTTGCATGGCTGTGATTTTTTTTACATCTAAATGCGGGGATTTGCCTTTTTCCCCCCGAAGATTTCAATCTAGAATTCCAGCCTCAAGATAACCATGAATTTTGTTTTGACTATTCATCATATGAGCTGTTAGTACTAATTTTAGTTCACATAAATAAGTAGTGCTTTTGTGTCATTGACCAAACTATTAAGAAATGAGACAGTGAATGCAAAAAACCAATTTGCCTGGAAGTTGATGGTGGTCTGTCAGTGTTTTAGGGCCGTTGTTCAGTTAGCAGGAAGCCTCTGAAACCCATGACCGAGAAGTTGAAGTTTTCTTCATTGGAGTCACAAGGCTGTCTTGAAATCGAGATATGCTCTATCTGGCTTTGGGTGAATTATTCTTCCACCTAAAAAATGGAGATCTTGGCCTATAAAATATGAATAATACCAGTGAAGAGTCTGTGAAACAATGATGCAGCTGGCGGGTAGGTGCCACTGTTATTGGCGAAAGATCCTTCTTCCCAAGAGGCCACTTGTCTCCTGTTAACATGGGAGATGTGCTCACTTGCCCATGACCTGCTCATCTGGAGGTGTTGTTTCTCAGCATTGTCTGACCTCTCTAAGTGCTCATGAACCAGTGGCCCAAAAATTCTCAGCAGCATCTCTTCCAGGGATCAGCGGTGGGTTTAGTGAGCTGGAGGGTGCAGATTTTGGACTTAATTTTTAATCCTTTTCTGAAAGCTGGGGCAGTTAGCTGTTGGTATACTTTTTGATAACTCTTGTTTTCTCCCTTGTCTTGAGGATGACAAATATTCACTTGCCATTGCTTCAGGTACTTGTCATTTATATACCAAAGTAACAAATGTTAAGTTGTTTTTAAAGTATCGTGAAGAATGATTTTAAGTACTAGATCAAATTGAGTTTTCATCTTGACAGATACTTGTCTGGATTCCTGCTCTTATTTGCTTATCTGTTGTGCTAACAGTTGAGGTTTGCATTTTCCTAAGAGTTTTAATCTCTGCATTTTTTGATTTTCACAGTAGGAAAGAGGTTATGTGAGCCCTTGTGAGAAGCATTTTGCCTTCCATAGGATGTTTGTTAAGATATTCTATGTTGCTTCCCTGCAGACGACAAAAATGGTGCTGTAAAATATGTCCAGTGACTGACATGTAAAATATGCTTTGCATGGGTAAAACTTTTATTTACTCTTTTTCTTTTTGTTTTTCATTTTGTGCAATTTTTGTTGTCAGGGTGCTGCTTTGGGGGGTTCCTCAACTCCTCACAAAGCAGAGTGGCAGCTCAGTACCTCACATGGACATTATCCTACATGGACATGTAAGCAGCACTACTCTGCCCTTGTGGCCAGGGATCACCAGCCATTGCTGGCTGCTGGAGAAGGAGTAGATGCGGGTGCATGTAAACTAGGATGGTTGTACTGGGGTAATACTGAACCCCCAGAGTGACCCATGTGCTGTTCCTTTGGTGTAAATATTCTGCTATCTTGGTGGATTGCTGAAATGGCAGGAGGGATGGAAGAAGCACTGGGAGGTAACATGGGGATGCCCTGCCAGGCTGGTTTCCCTTCACCTGCCTGATGGCCCACTCTCCTGAGTTCTGCCTCTTCCTGTCAGCACACACCTGTCAGCCCCTTTCCATCCATTGAAAGAGATGCGAGCCAACATCTAGCCTCATCTTCACCCTACCTGAGGTCAGCTCTTTGTCCCTGGCATGTGTCCCTGGCTGATGGTTTACTGAAGGTGCTCTTTGATTATTACTCTGAAAATAGTGATTTGTCACGTTTGTCATCTTGATGGGTTTTTGTGAGCCAAGATCTCACATTCTGTACTGATTTATGCGTCTGGGCCACATGTGTTGTTTCTGATAAAATCCACCTCATGTTGCAGACAGAGGTTGGGAAGTCTCAGCTGTCTCATAGGCTACTGAGGCTCTAGGGCGGGGCTTCTCTAGCCTGCTAACTCAGAAATTCTGAGCCTGGGGATATGGCATTGGAATAAAATATTTAAGAAATTCTTCAAGATATGTGCCTTTAACTCATTTGGGAAACAATTTTTTTTCACAATACCTGTGTACTCTGCAGTACTGATAAACTTAGTTTTATAAGTCATGGCATTTTATCAGGTTATAATTCAGATTTTAAACAGTCAGCATTTATTTATATTGTTGCTGTGGAACCCCCAAACTTGGGTCACCTCACCTAATGTGCCAATCATTGATATCAGGTGGTATAAGAAAGGAAGTATTTATTGCAACATAAAGCAAAGAGCCAGGAAGTTATTGCTTAATTCCTGGATCATCCAAGGAATTAGGGATATCGGCCTGGTGCAATGGTTCAATTGGCTTAGTTGGCAATTGCTGGGATCTCATATGGGCCCCAGTTTGTGTCCTGGCTGTTCCTCTTTCCATCCACCACCCTTTTTGTGGCCTGGGATAGTGGTAGAGGATGGTAGTGTAAAGTCCCACAAAAGGCTTCAGATCCACCCAGCTCTGGCCATTGTCGCCATTTGTGGTGCAGCAGATGGAGGATCTTTTTCTCTGTCTTTCCTTTCTCTAAATCTGATCTTCCTTTCCAATAAAAAAAGAAATCTTAACAGGATGAGGTTCTTAGAGATTGAAATGGGGGCTAAGAGATGCATGTTTAGCTCCGGTTGAAGTTTCTGGATGGGTGATAATTGTGACCTATCTTTGGTCAGTAATGCTATATTCTTTTGAGGATTTGTGTGATGGCCGGGTGGGCTTCAGTGGGCCTGGAAGGTAGAGGAAGGGGTTACATGTAAGTGATAGTTACCTTCTGCCCCAGACTTGGCATTTCCCTCCTTGCACTTGTAACTTCCCTCAGTAAGCCCCTGCAGACAATACTAATCAATAGGGTTTTATCTACTAGAGGAGCAAATGACTCCTTGAGGCTGGTGATGACATGGGAAAAGAGGTATCATCCCTACCTCAATTCAGTGAATACCTTCTGATGAAAGACAGATTAAATGCTAAGGAAGACAAAGAGCTGGGTCCTGTCCATACATTACAGAAGTTCAGTCTCTATATAGTTATGCTGTTTTAGGGGAAATCAAAACAAAGTTTTTGGTAACTTAGGTCCTGGCATTTGTAAATTGTTTGCTTTTCATGGCTGTTGAGTCTTTCGAACATGAGTTAGGAATTGGAAGATGTTTCAGAAAACTTTTAATGTCTGCTTTATAAGCAGCATTCTTGACCTGGTAAAGATAATTCTCCTATCTCGCAACAATGATGAAACATCCTGGGAGTGTCAGTTTACTTAAAAAAAAAAGATTTATTCTTTCATTGGAAAGCCAGATTCACAGAAAAGAGAGACAAAGAAAGATCTTCCACAAGAGGCCAAAATGGCTGGAGCCTGGCTGATCTGAAGCTAGGATCCAGGAATTTCCTCCAGGTCTCCCACATGGGTACAAAGTCCCAAGGCCTTTGGCTGTCCTCTTCTGCTTTCCCAGGCCACAAGCAGGGAGCTGGAAGGGACATGGAGCAGTCAGGACATGAACTGGCACCCACATGGGATCCTGGTAGATGCAAGGCAAGGATTTTGCCACTAGGCTATCGCGTTGGGCCTGCCAATTTACTTTTAAGTGGGAAATTCTAAAATCCTATCTTTGATTCCTTTCCCATGCATCTAGTAATGACCTTTGCTCAAAAACCTCCATACCCAGGTTCTGAACAGGCTGCCTTCACACAGGAAAGGACTAAGCTGGAAAATCAAGCAGTATACACTCGTGTTATGCTGACACAGCCTTGCTACTCTTCCCTCTGGCCGTGAAGTAGACATAGCATCTGAGCCTAAGTTACTCATAAGCTGCAGAGACTTGGTCTCTGGATGAAGGCCCAGTTTGGCCAGCCTTTCCTCCCTTCACCAGCAGGCATCCCCATCTGGTTGCAGGCTCTGGGCCTGTATTGTTTTGGTGTTGGAAACAGACTGTGCAAATGATTGCTGTACCAGAAAGTCAAGCTTGGCCTCAGTGTCCCTAGAGTATACTAAATACGGTAAAACTTTTAACACTTCACAGGCAGTAGCATATGGGTCTGTCTCCAAGATGTCTCTTGTATGAGAGGATTATCTCTGGTCCCTACTAATTCAGGAGCTATCTGTATGCTGAAGAACAGTGCTGTGATTTCATTGGGACAGACCAACTTGGAAACAGACTGTTAGTATTTCCTCAAATATAGGGAAGTGTCATGTAGGTAGCATGAGGCTCAAGGACTTCATCAGGAGCTCCTGTATGTTTCCTTCTGCCTAAGAGAAGTGATGGCATGTGCGTAGGAACCCAAGCACCCTCACACAGCCTCCATGCTCTGGGCTGCATCCAGTTCTGCCTCTCCATGACCCTGACAACGCTCTACTTACAGCTGTCCTGAGCAGTGGTTCTGAGAGCCTGCAGGTTGGAGTGGCATTCTGGGCCTCTCTCTGCAGCTGACATTCTCTAAGTCCAAGTAAAAGGGCAGAGCTGCCAGTCTGGTTGTGGAGGTGGGAGTGATGCTGTGCTGACGCATGCCTTGGGGAAGTGGTGGGCATCTGAGCTGTGCACTGCTATGTGCTTCAAGGTCTCTCTACAACTGGCTCCCGCCCCTTCTCGTTCAGGATGCTGCCCCCCTGGTGCGCCTCTGCCTGCCTGTCCTCAGCCCGTGAGGATGAGTGGCAATAGTAATGGCTGCTTCTGGGAAGTCCCCAAGGTGGAGCCTTCACAGTGGCCCTTCTTGGCTTTAGAACATTTTAACTGCATCCCAGAAACTTGAGGACATCAAATTCTCTGGTTTCTGGATCAGTAGGGCTTTGCTGTTGGATACACCATGGACTTTTAGTGCAAGTCCACATGGTAATACTCAGGCATTTCTGAGGAGGAGTCTGCTGGATGTGTTTTCATGATTAATTAGGACATGCTTGAGATTAGCCCCATAAATATCAACAAAATTAATGCTCTGCTTCTCTTTAAAGTGGTTGGATGGTCTGTTATTAATTCATCTAGTAAAGCTTCTATAAGCACATCAACATAAATTTGAACTTCAGTGAAAGCCAAATTCATAGAGAATGAAAATCATAAATTAGGAGACTTTGGGGTTTTAAAATAAAATCACTGTGCTGAAAGTTCCAGAGCAGCTGAAGGGAAGATGCTGAGAAGAGCCTAGTGGGGGCTGATAGAAAAGGAAGACTTGTCCTGGGAAGTCATGATTTATTAATTAGAGCCTGTCAGGGTTGGTGGTTTAGGGACCATGGTGGTTGGGGCCCAGTGACCACAGAGATGCTCAGGACAACCTCTATGAGGTGGGGCGGGAGACCAGCTGATGGGAGAGCAGGGGTGGGCAACAGCGATGCTGTTTACCCACAGGCCTTTAGAAGGCTTCAGCCATGTAGTGATGATCCAACCACTGAGGAAGTCGCCAAGCTCAGACTTGCTGGCTCTTACTTATTTGAAGAAACATCCTTAAGCTCTAAATATACAATTCACAGCTCCTTGAGCCACGCCTTCCCCCTGCTCCCAGTCTTGTTTAACTGAGTAGAGCACTTTGGAATTTAGTATCCCAAGCCAGGAAGCAGAGAGACCATTGTGGGCCTCCAGTTAGAAGGCTGGAAACCCGTGGAAGAATTTGGTTTTGTGTGTGGTGGGGATGTGATTGTAAGAACCAAAGCCCAAAAGTGCTGCTTGCCTGTAAGTGCTGCTTGGCTTTGCTGACAGCTGGGGTGGGATGGTGGCTGCGACCTGGAATGGCTGAAAGGTTTCAGCCACAGTGGACTACAGGTGTCTAATCGCATTGGGGAGCAATCTTAGAAGTGAGGGGGCTACCCTAGGTTGGGGTCATGGTCAGGTCTGGAGGGCAGCATTGAACATTTGGTATTCCATGAGCTTTCTTACTCAAAGACTGGATTCTGTGCCTGGACATTGCTCAGGTTGGAGGCTGGGATTTTGCTTCTGGAAAGAGTCGCTTGTTGTGTCATGTGCCACTGCCCTGAGCACAGAGAGGGACCTGTGGGATCCACAAGCAGGGAGTCTGCCGGTGACCTGACAACAGTGACCCCAGTATGGTCCTCAGAGTCCTGGCAGCCTGGGCCAGGGAGTCAGCAGCAGCAGGTGAGGTAGGCAAAGGAACAAAGGGCTGCAGCAGGACATTGGAGAGGTTGACCACTGGGCCCTGGAGGGAAGAAACAGAGCCAAGAGGAAGCCAGCTGTTTGGCTGGGAGTGTCATAAGGGAGATGTTGCATGATACGGAACATGGCCTGCTGCCTGTGGCCTGTACAACAGTCTTCTCTAGGGGCTCCCCAGAATAGAGTCCATTTGAATTTGTCCCTGTGGGAGGCCCTGGGAATACAGAGAAAATGATGGACCACGCCTTGTTCCTGGAGGCCCAAGAGTGGCCCACAGGTGTCAATTGGAGTGACCCAGTCTATGATATGACCATGTCAATCAATGAATGCACTTTTCCAAGCCCTTGCTGTGTCAGGTACAATTCCAGGCACTGCAGACAAAGCATAGACACAAGTCAAATCCCCTGTCTGCTTGAGAGAGGTGCCTGCTGTGGGCAAAGGGCACTGAACAACAGTGTGTGGCCCACCACACTGCAACAAGGATTCAAACTCATCTCCCCTCAGCAGGTTGTTCTTGGAAGGAGACTGAGGAAGGAGGTTGTGGACCAAGGCTATTGCAGCTCCAGGAGGGAGGTTTGGGGTTTTTCTATGTGAGTGACCTGTGACCTCCCCAGGGCTGTGTGGTGAGGGCAAGTTCTTCCTATGTGAAGGAAGGGTCAGGGTGACCCTAAGACCCCAGGTGACTTCTCTTCTGGGCTGTAAGAACAGACACTTGGTTCAGGCTCCTGCTTACCCCAGATGGCTTGTTCTGTCTGAGCTTGGCAGGTCATTGAACCTGTTACACCTGCTTCTCCAGTGGAAACATAGGAGTTAACTGTGCCTGCCTCCCAGTCTCGTAGTTGGGATAAACCGAAGTAATGAATTTGGCAAATATGACCTCATTGTAGGAAGACTGCCAAGAATGGCTTCAAACTCGGTTCTGTTTCCTGCTAAAGTTGCATGATCCTGGGTTGGCAACTCACTGCCTCGGTTCCCCTCACCTGCACACTGGGGATAAGACCTACAGCTGCTTTCTGCAGGGAGGGTCTAAGGAAGGAATCAAAAAGTAGTGGGGAAGAATGTGAGGCTTTAGCAAGCACAGGTGCAGCCGTGCTGGCAGCATGAGGCTTGCAGGTGTTCGAGGTTGTGTCTGCTGTCCTGTGACACTTTATGCTCTCATCTTCTGCCCAGTTCCGCCTGGTGGTGAAGACAGCCCTGAAGCTGCTGCTCGTTTTTGTGGAATACTCCGAGTCCAATGCACCTCTTCTGGTCCAAGCCGTCTCAGTGGTAGACACCAAACGAGGTAAGTAGCTCTGCCCCTTTCGTCCAGGTGGAACTACAGGGTGTAAGGAGGTGCCCAGACTTGAAGTAGAATGAAGAACCAACAAAATTCCTCATGTTTGTGTGTCCTACTACAAGAAGCGATTTTTAGGATAATCAGTATAAGATGGTTAACGCTGGGGCTGGAGTGTGAATGGTAATGGACAAGCCCTTATGGACTCCCCCAGGATGGGCCAGAGGCCCAGCTTGTCTTTATTTTCTACTTGACTGCTGCCTCGAGCCCATCCCTTCTTGTAAATACTCTGTCTTGCCAGGGTCAACGTTACTCCTTGCTGTCCTTTACACGCCATTCTTTCTGGCCCCAGGTGTTGTTCATCTTTCTGCTTATCCCTGCCACCTGACTCAGAACTTCATCGCCCATCCCAATTCTCTTACTTGGTGTCCCTTGCCACCCTAAAGAGTCTCTGGAAGATTCTTCTGAAACACAAATCTGGTCACTGCCTTTCACATCTCAAACTTGCCAAGGACTCTTCGGAGCCTGCAGCACAAAGTCCTTCTCTGTCCAGGCTCTGTGCACCTGCCAATTCCGTCTTCCTTCTGATCTATTCCAGTTTAGCTTGGTAATTTCAGAGCAGGCAGGTAGCCATAAGTACCTGATGAAGAATAAGCTTAGCTCTGGATTGGTGTGGAACATGCTATGGTCTTTACAGTGAAACCTGAAGCTAAAATGGTGGGCAGGTGTATGGGTGAGTGGGATGGGATGGGAGGGCTTTCTTGTTGCTTTTCTTTTTATCTGTTGCTTTTTCTCTCCAGTAAGACCCAAGGATTACTTGAGGCTGAGCTCCCTAATGTGATGTTACTGTTGGATTTTTTTAATATATATTTTATTAGATTGGCTCAGCCCCTGAAATAATCTATGCAAATATTTCCATTTCTGAAGACTCCCAAGTGTGAAAACTTCTGATTCTAAGTGTTTTGGATAAGGGACACTCAATTTATATCACCATTCTTAAAAGGGCTCCCACAAGAACCAAAAATTTGCAGCTTTTGCTTTCTCCTGTGGTTTTGAACAGTGATATTACTGTAGAAAATTAGGAAACTTTGAAAAGTCGGGATAAACATGCTGGTGTATTTCCTTAGTTATCTGTGTGTGCGCGCACGCGGGCACACACATACTTAGGTGTACATCTGCTGAGATACAACTCTAAGGCAGAAACCTAAATGGTGCTTTCTGATTCAAACCACTTGTGCCTCTGACTAGCATAGCTCGGAGACACCTTTCTAGTGCTTAGTTCAAACATGGAAGATAGTAGCTTACTGGTTACTTTGAGAATTCTAGTTTAGGTTAATGAAAGTCATCCAGGAGCATAAACTGTAGCTTTCTTCCCTTTCCCATGAACCAACAGGCAGACATCAACACCAGGCGTGGTTGATTACAGCCAGAGTTGGTGGGTGGGGTGCGGGATATGTGAGGAAGATCAACCTATGGTGGGGGGTGGGGAATATTTGGAAGGTGAATCCCAGAGAGGGGCACCTTTTTGTGGCTGCCATATTGCCAACTTGTGCGTGTTAGGAAGGCTTGTGGCCAAGAGCAACTGGTGCCGCCAGCTAAAAATCCTTTCCAAGGCCTCAGCTGACTCAGAATCTAAGTGTAACTTTTCCAGCGTCAATTAGGTTTGAGACTAAAGGTGGGTGTTTGGATAACAGTGAAGCAGCTCCATTCATGCTTCCTTGAAGGATCCATACTCCATTCTGTAGCTCTGTGGTATACATTTGGAAAACTAATGAAATCTGGATAGCAGGTAACCGAGAGCCTTGAAGGAAGGAGCAGCCTTATTGTGACTTGGAGTCCTCCTCTGGCTTAGCTGAGTCACGAGTCCAAACTTGCCTTCCTTGAACTATCACTGTTTGCAAAGTGGCAGAGGGAATGATCCCAGGGTCCTGGACCCCACATCAAAGATGACATCCAAGGTCCAGAGACTCTCCAAAACAAGTCTTGGGCCATCTTTTCCCAGTTAGTAAAATTAAAACAACTAAATGCACTGTTGTCTTAGTTTTGTGGCTTTTGACTATAAGTGTTAAGAAACCTCTGGCAGCTGCTGTCTCTGCTACTGAGTGCTCCCAGCTGAGAGGAAAGAAAGGTAAAACACTGATGGAAGCACTCAGAAATAGCTCATCATGTGTGGTTCCATGGCGTGCTTCTCTGTGGCACATGTGGTCTTGGCAGATGTTGTAAAGTATGCATATAACATCCTCTATTTTCACTGTTAGTCAGATTGTTTCAGAATTCTGGGATGGCACTGAACTTACAAAGAGGTCATGGTGTTCTGTGGGGAATATTGTGACTCCTGGGTATATTTCCAGCAAGCTGATTTAGGAGCAGCTCAGCTGTTCTTAGCTGGGTGAGAGCAGCCACAGCTGCCCCAGGTAACTGAGGGTAACTGCTTGCCTAGTTGTGCATGAGCTTATAAGTAAGCCTTAAATCTTACTCCTCGTGCTGGTTTTAGACTTACTCTGTGATGTGGGACGACAATTGTATTTTTTGGGTAAAGATTTGTTTTACTTAAAAGTCGATTACACGGAGGGAGGGAGGGAGGGAGAGAGGGAGGAGAGAGAGAGAGAGGAGAGAGAGAGAGAGGAGAGAGAGAGAGAGGAGAGAGAGGGAGAAAGAGAGAAAGAGAGCAAGTGCGAGCTAGCTTGATTTTCCATCTACTGGTTCACTCTTCAAATGACCTCAATGGTCAGAGCTGGGCTGTTCCAAAGCTAGGAGCTTCTTTACTGTCTCCCACATGGGGGCAGAGGTCCAGGGACTTGAGCCATCCTCTGTTGCCTTATCAAGCCTCTAGCACAGAGTTGAACTAGAAGTGGAGTGAC
Organism: Ochotona curzoniae; assembly: GCF_017591425.1. Taxonomy (NCBI): domain Eukaryota; kingdom Metazoa; phylum Chordata; class Mammalia; order Lagomorpha; family Ochotonidae; genus Ochotona; species Ochotona curzoniae. The sequence goes on from NW_024466218.1 coordinate 11,852,389, forward strand.
TGGGTTTTGAACTAGTTTCTTTATGGGATGCTGGTTCTCTATTATGCCACTGTGCCAGCATATTATGCCACTAACATATTATGCCATTAACATATTATGCCACTGTGCCTCTTTTTTCAACTGAGAAGATTCCTTTGGAAGCTGAAAACCATCAGACTGAAGGAAGCAGCAGATACAGCTAGCATACTCCATGTCCTCCAGATGACCTTATTTACCACCTTAAGTGAATAGTTGACCCAGAACTGATTGCTCTGTGAGCAGCACCTGTGCAGCACATGGGTTAGCCCAGGGATCCATTCTGCAGGGTGGCTAGTGGCTTCTCTGGCTAAGAGTAGGCTTGGCAGGAAGAGAGCGAGCCAGGACCATTCATGGGAGCCCTTAGGAGAGCTGCTGTGGACATTTGGCTGCATTAGAGACTTTCTCTGAAGTTGTCCTGAGGTCATTCAACAGGCAGCTGGTGGAGAGCTCTCTTCAGCCTAGGCAGGGGGACCTGCCCTCTGACTGACAGAATGAACCTGTCCCACAGAAGCTACAGCGAGTGATCAGACAGGGTAATTCATTTTACAAATTAGGTCATAGGGTCTGTCACTGAACTGTAATGTGTAAAGCCGCTGCCTGGACATCAGTTTGGATTCTGGCTGCTTCAGTCAGTGCAGCTCTCTACTAATGTGCCTGAAAAACTAGTGGAGTATGACCCGAGTCCATGGGTCCCTGCACCCATGTGGGAGACCCAGAGAAAGTTCCAGACTCCTGGCTTATAACTGGCTCAGCTCTGTCCATTGTGGTCATCTGGGAGTGAGCCAATGAATGGCAAATCTCTCTGCCTCTCCCTCCATCCCTTTTCCTCCCTTTTGCTGTAACTCTGCCTCTCAAAGAAATAAATAAAATTTTCTAAACATTTTATTCATAAATCTCAAGTGCCACTAATTTGATTCGTCACATATTTCTTTTAAAAAGTATTTATTGTAAATGCAGAATGGCAGTGGGAGAAACACGCAGAGATAAACATCTGCTGGTGCATGCCCCAAATGGCCACAACAGCTGGTGCTGGGTCAGGCAAAAGCCAGGATCTTGGAACTTCATTTTGGCCAACCACATCAGTAGCAGGCATCCAAGTATTTGGACCAGCTTCTGTTCTCCCAGGTGCATCAGCAGGGCGCTAGATCAGAACAGAGCAGCCAGGACCTGAGTTTGTGTTCCTGTGTGAGATGCTGGCATCACAGATGGCAGCTCAACGGGCTGTGTCACAATGCTGGCACCTTAGCACAGCTTTTGAGGAAGTTCCATTTTTTATTTGAATGTCAGGTGATGAGGTATGACATAGTTCTTAAACATATATATCACACATGATTAACACGAAGCAAATTCAGCCGTCCTTCCAAGTGATCCCATTTCTGACTCCTGTTCAAGCATGTATTGTTCTGTGAAGAACATGCAAAACATGATTCTGATTGCAGGCTGCCAAGACTCCAGCTCTGCTCCTCCTGTCATTTATGACTGAGGACTCTGGGTCAAATGTGTTTGTCCTAGTACAGAAAGACATGGACTGCACTACATAAACTTCTAAGTGTTATACCTGCTCATATACCCAGTGTGGTGGAAAGTTTCTTCTTTTCCTTTTGGTTTAGTGTAAAGTACTAGGAAGGCTGTAAGGGAGTGGGAAATATGAGACAATTGATTTTGTGTATTTTGTTATAGATTTGGAGGGAGGCATCAGCTATGCAACGACCAGAAAAACATTGTTACAGAAACTTACAAAGCAATGGGGTGGGGAGGGAGTAGAGTTGGGAAGGAGACAGATGCAATGATTAAATGAGGTGCCATGTTCTGATGTGCCCCATTAGTGTTAAGGTAAACAGGCAAGGGCTTTACCCAGTGACACCGTTGGTACTGCCACCCCAATATATAGGTGTCCCCTGGGTCCCTTTTCTACTGAGGGCTTCAGTTTCTTTTCCCTATTGTATGAAGGTGGAGTCATATGGTTTATGGTTTTAATATAGGATGCCCTAATTCCCAGTGTGAACTCAATCTCATTCTCTCTCCTTCTCTCTCTCTCTGCTCCCATCTCCATCCTCCTGCTTTCTCCTTTTCCTATTCTTTATTCCCAACCCTTCCCTTACTCCCTGTCCCTCGAAGCATCTGGCAAAGCAGAGAAGAATGGCAGGGAAGAATGAACTAGACTGCTGTATGAGAGTGCTTAAGAAAGCCCAGGGAATACAAAATTTGAACAGAAGTGTCTGAAATCCACACAATAATTTCTCACTGCACACCTTTCCCTTGACCTTTATGAAGTGACCTTGTAGTTCTGAGCACAAAAGTGCCCAGTGCTGAGCCTTCCCCCAGGGCCACCCTGATCCCTGCCAGAGCCCTTGGTGTTGAGCCCAGCTTTCCATTTCATTCATCCTTGCAGTATATAAATATTTGCCAGTTTCCTGACTTAACATCCTTAATGGCAATGGGAGAATCAGAGACCACAGCTGAAGGACACATTTTTCAATCAAGTTAAGCCAGTGTTTGTGTGTATGTTACAAAGGATCAAATGGTGCCCACATGTGTGTACATCTGCTTCCCCCAACACTGGGCTGCCTGCCTCTGCTACTTGGCCTTTCTTTGCCCAGAACATGTTGGGCTACTTTGAGTCCAATGTAAGCAACCAAGAAACAGCTTGGGGACCCACTGGTATTACTGGAAATTGTTAACTTCAATGCTTTCTTTCCTTTAACCATTTGTGGGTAACTCAGTAGAATACATATTTTGAGTTGATGTTTGGTAATGTGTGTGAATGCCAAAGGTGCCCCATTATAAGCACCAGCAGAAACACCCAGAGCTCTTGAAGGGCCAAAGGTTTGTGGCCACATGGATTTGCTTGGGATGAGAATGACTGTCTTGCTGGTGTTTGAAGAACAATGATAGTATCTTTTGAAGCAGTTTGATAAAAATAAGCAAGAAGATGACCTGTGGGGAACAGGGTGCTAAAGGTGCTCCTGGAATTGGGAAGGGCCGTCGCAAGATGGCAGCCCGGCCCAGGGCCAGGAGGCAGAATGGTCTCACCAGCAGGTAAACAGGAAGTCACAGGGATAGGCTAATGCCCTTGCTGTGATTACTGGCCTATCACGTAGCACCAGGTGGACCCATGGGGAGAAGTGATTGGTGGGAAACGATATAAAAGTAGCTGGTAAAAGCTCAACAGGGACAGAATGGAGGGACGACTAAGACAGAACGGACTGACGGATGACCACGATGACGACAGGAAAGACGGGACGGGGAGAAGGACGGGTGGGAAGAAGGGTGGTGGTGAGAGGGCTGGAAAAGAGGTATACAGACAGAAGCAGTAAAAGCAGTATGGAGAGACAGGGACAGGAACAGAGAAATGCAGCATAAAGTACGGGAAGAACAGGAAGGAGGGTGGCGGAGAGAGGGCTGGAGAAGCGGGGAGGAAAGCTAAAACCGATGGAGAGAAAAGGGTTTAAACCCGGCCACTGTTGGCAGTGAGGGGTCTGGTTGTGGCTCCAGCTTTTCCCAGACCCTCGAGAGTGTACCTCATCTTTTTTAGTGTCATTGCTGGGTGGCAACAATGACAGTCTTACCAGGCAAAGGGGTGTGCCTTTGTGTTGAGTTTTAGAAAAGGAACCTAGCCAACTGCTCAGTTCTGATGGACTGGGCTCCCAAGGACTCCCAAACCTGGAGCATGCCTTGTTGTGTTACCTTTCAGGGAGTACTCCTGAGGAGACACATGCTCAAGTCTACCCAAAGATAAGATCACGTTTGGGGACTCGAGACTGAAAGTCACTGCCCGTACTGAGTGGGTGGTTAATCCTTGAAAACCCATGATGTGAGTGGAATAAGGAGTTTGAATTGCTGTTTACAAATATGTGTTTACTTTACTCACAGGTGTCAAACCCTGGACAAATGTCATGGAAATCCTGGAGGAGAAAGATGGAGTAGACACAGAGCTGCTGGTTTATGCAATGACTTTAGTGAACAAGGTTGGTTTATGTCTGTTAGGGGATGATTTTGGTCACCCTGAAGGTTGCATTTCAGCATTAACCATGAGTGCTTGTGTATGTTGGAAAATAGAATCCTTCTAGGTGTAATCCAGTTAAGATACATGAGGTCATTGGAGAGGAAGCTCTAAGTATCAATTTAGAAGAGAAAAAGGAGCCCATGTTGCTGGTACAGCATGTTGAGCCTCTACATGAGATGATGGCATTTCACATTGGAGTGCCAGTTCAAATCCTGGCTGCTCCACTTCTGATCCAGTTACCTACAATACGCCTGGAAAGGCAGTTAATGATGTCCCAAGTGCTTGGGCCCCTGACAACCATGTGGGACACCTTGGATGGGCTTTCAGGCTGCTGGCTTTGTCCTGCACAAGCCTTGGCTTTATGGTATTTGGGGAGAGAAATAGAAGATGGGAGATCTCTCTTTTCTGTTTATCCTTCAATGTTACTCTGCCTTTCACATAAATAAATAAATATTTCAGAGACAGTGAGATAGAAGAAGGCACACACTGAGGAAGATGATGTGAACCGTGGAGATGGAGGCTGGAATGAGCTGTCTATGGAACACCAAGGATTAGCAGCAGCTGCTAGTGCAAGGCAAGGAAGGATCTTCCTGTAGAGCCTTCAGACAGAGAAGGACACTGCTAACACCTTCCCAAACTGTGGGAGGATACATTTGTTGCTTTGAGCCACTTGATACATGGTACTAAGTTACAGCAGCTGCAGGCAACTAGCAGACTGTGGAAATGTAAAATTTCTCTCCAAGAGCAACGCTGTGTGGATTGCCATCATGGTGGCTGGAACCACAGCTGCAGTGTGCATCTCTGTGGGAGGAATCCCTTACATCACCCAAGGGCTATGCATACACACAGGTGCACATCGTGGCTGGTGCCTGGGAGTGTCTACATGCTGTCATGCTTGGTTTTCTCCAGTGAAACCCCCAGAAAGGTGTGAGTTTCATGTCCACTTGTACCTATCAAGACATCATCTTGGAAAACACTCTTTTAAAGATACAAATGAGCAAATTGTACTCTAAGTAAGTAAATGAGTTCCCAAGTCAGTGGAGTGAGGAGCATTCTGACTGCTAGTCTGGGATAAGACCCATTTTTAGGGGAAGGGTCCTCTTTTCCTTCTCTAGTGGTGACCCTTCTCCCATTCCATCATGTCCCTCTGGTCACAACCTTGTATGGCAATGGCCATTCCCAATGCCTGTTCCCATGCATGTGGCTCTGTGGCAATGGATCCTGTACTGACCCAGGACAGACTTCATCCTGGAACTAGAGTTGCCTCCTTCAGATTGCTGAGTCTAAAAGCACAGGCCCCACATCAGCCACCCTTCCTTGTATTCCCTAGGATGCTGGGCATGAACTGAAGGGACCAACTGCAATGATCGTGATGGCAAAAATGGAAGCACATTTGTAGCAGTGGTCTTGATAGAAAGTTTCCCCTACTAGGTGGTAAAATGTGTGTGCTGTAAGGATGGATGCAGTGGGATCTGGTTTAGTTTGGTAGACAGATGGCTGGAGCAGAGACATCTTGGAGCAGATTCTCATGCACACAACTTGGCTGCAGTCAATGCCACATAGGGCAGGCAGCATTCACCCATGACATCAGAGGTGCTGCTAAATCAGAATAAACAAAATTTCCCTTGGACCGCATGCGTAGTAATTTCTACAGAGAGGTGGGCATTTTGAAGCTACAGATTAAGTAAGCCACTGTTTGGGTCATGCACATCTCTTGTTGGAGTGCTAATCTGAATCCTGGATACTTTATTTTATTTAAAAGGCTGAGTTAAGAGAAAGGGAGACGACCCCACAGAGAGAGGGAGGGAGGGAGAGAGAGAGGGAGAGAGAAAGAGTGGGAGAGAGAAAGAGAGATCTTCCATCTGTGTTTTTCTCCCCAAATGGCTGCATAGTTGCAGTTAGGCCAGATTAAAGCTAGGAGCGTCAAATAGTTGCACCATCTTCCAATGCTTTTTCAGGAACATTAACAGGGAGTTGGATAGTAAGTCAAGCAGATCAGGATTCGAGCCAGAGTCCATATAGTATGCCAGTGTTGCAGGCAGTGACAATACAACTGCCACAACCCTGGCTCCCAACACTTCACTTCTGATACAGATTTGTGTTAATATGCACCATGGGAGGTAGAAGATGGTGGATTAAGTTCTTGATTCCCTGCCACCCATTTGTGAGACCTGGATGGAGTTGTAAGTTCATGGTTGCAGCCTGGCCTAGGTACACCTGTTGTGAACACTTGCAGGATAAAGCAGCAAACGGAGAACATCTTTGTCTGTAGAATTCCCTCTCACTCTGTCTTCCCCCAACTGTGCCTTCAAATATATATGAATAAATCTTAAAAATATATACATTCCAGGTAAATTCAAGATTCCAAAGTAACAAATCAAACTGTAGGAAAAATATGGAAATAGATGAAGATGAATGGGTTGCTGGTCGGTAAAATCTGATTTAAGAATAGAATCAGTGGGAAAGAATCCAAAAAGAAAATATTTAAATGTTTCACTACATAAAAGTATAAAATGAAAACCACAAATTACAGCTAAAAGTGACAAACTATAAAATTGTTTGCAAAAAAAGGGCAGGAGAGTGATATAATAGAGCATCGAGTGATATATCCTAAATATACTAAGAACTCAGAAATATAAAAGGCACGAAACCAACTAAGAATGAAAGAAATAGGTAATAAAACAGGACATTTTCCCCAGGTCACAATGCCAATGATTGCTCCTTAGTGAAATACCATTTGTGGATCAGCACCCAACCCTGGTATTAAATGGGCATCATTTTCAGAAGGATGGCATTAAGAATTCCTGTATTTTCAAGTTGCTTTGTGAATTTATTTTACTATTTAAAGTAGTTTTTCTATTGGTTTTATAAGGTCAACTTTATTTCATGTCTATTGCAAGTTGCTGGGTTCCAAGGAATTTAGCAAGACTTGAATCCTCACACTGGCAGGTGTTACAAGTCAGAAGGAGGCATGGGCACTATGACCAGACACTGGCAAGGACCTAGCACATGTCACCCTTGACTGGGCCTCTGGTGGCATTGCATGTCCAAGAATGTCTCGTTACCCATACTCTTTTGTCTGCTCCCTCTCTTCCATCTTAGTTCTGGCCCAACAACAGAAATGCTGGAAGGTTTTGGAGGATGTAGCTCCCCTCGCTGCTATATGTCTTCTCCAGGTGACTTGCAGCTCTGAGGAGGGGGCTGGTCTGATGTAATAGAAAGGAAAGCCAGCTTTCTCTTTCTTAGGTTATCATGTCCTCTGCTAGCTGCTTTGAAATTGCCCTTGTTTTTCCAAATATATCTGTAGGAGGAAGCCCTACTGAGTCTCAACAAAAGTGAATCATTGGGTGGTTATTACTCTGACTATTGGTATACTGATCATCATAGTTATTTCTGATCATGAAGTTTTAGTTTTCTGTTGCATTGATACATCATCACAAATTGAACAAAAGTAGCATTAAACAGCCCTTATTTGTTGTCTCTCAGTTTCCATTAGGGCAGAAGTCAGGTGCAGGTGAGCTGGGTTTTCCACTTGGTCTCACCAGCCTGCAGTCATGATGTCAGCTGGGGTTGTGGTCCCATGTGAGACTTGGGCATCCACTTCCAAGTTGACGTGGTTGTTGGCAGAATTCATTTCCTTACAGCTGTAAGTTTATGATGCTTGCTGCTTTTCTGAGGCCAACAGGACAATTTCCCATCTTCGAGTTTAGGGAAGACCTTACCCCTACTTCCCCATTTGAAGGGTTCATTCGGTGGGATCATTTTCTCTTTGATCAACTAATAGGGAGGAGACGTGACTTACACCTGCAGAATTCCTTCTCTTTTGCCCTCCAACAGAACATGGATTACAGGAGGGTCATCTGACCCAACAGTGAGACCCTCTTAGGAGGGTATTGAATAGCTCATGTACAAGGGGGGTGGGTGTGAGAATCTTGAGATTTATTCTGCCTACCACACTGAAGAGGTGGCACTGTCCTGTATTGTATGGCCACTGGCTACCTTGTGAAAATACCTGGAGACAATGTCCTCAGATTCTGTATCTGGTTGTTCTCCTTTCCCAGACGCTATCAGGATTGCCGGACCAAGACACCTTCTACGATGTGGTGGACTGCCTGGAGGAGCTGGGCATTGCGGCCGTGTCCCAGAGGCACTTGAACAAGAAAGGGACTGACTTGGACTTGGTGGAGCAATTTAACATCTATGAGGTAACAGAATGTGCCTTTCTGAGATGTTCACAGCTGAGACAATGCTCTAGCCTGGGGTCCTGAGGGTGGTGCTGGAACTTCTGTACCACCCAGAACTTTCCAGAAATGCAAGTTCTCTGGTCCCAGCTGTCTATGCTATAACAAGCTTTCCAGTGCTTCTACTGTGCACCTGTCTTGGGTGCAGGGTCACTTTTTCACTGTCCTACTTCAAAGACCTTGAGTTCTCCCAGCAGTACCATGGTTTATGGTGAGAGGGGAAACCAGAGAACTTTAGATAGTCAATTACAACCACTGTAGCCTGCACTTACTGCGAACTGGAAATGCAGGGCCATTTGTGAATAAAGCCAGAAAAAATAATGCATTATGTACAAAGTGACTTTTTGCTTTCTTCTGTGGCCTCTCTCATCTTGTTATAGAGGTTTTATCTGTTGTTTATTTAATGTGGAAAGAAAGACAAATTAGAAAATTAGAATTATTGCCATGACTTTACTGTTGGTCTTTATTTTTGGAAGTATCAGTTTAAAATGCAAATATAGGAGTGCTGAACTTACATGTAGGATCAAGAAAATGACTGAGTTCCTATTTTGTAGCTTCCACAGGCGTATGTATCTTATCAGCAAGCAGAAACACTGTACAAAACAGACTCAGGTGTTATTTCCCTTAACATGTGTACACTCTTATTCTTAACATGCACGTTGTATGTACAACTTTCTGATGAGTAAGCAAGAGCTAGAAGGGAAAGGAAGTATGGCTTGACCTTTTTGTTTTTATGTTATTGTCAGCTTTACAAAAGTGGTAGGCTTACGTGGCTGAGAAAGGGTGTACCGGGTTCATAGTGGCATGAGGTAAATGGGTGACCATGTACCATAAGAACTAATTGTGATGGTTCAGAGAAGTGTAGAAACAAGGTGTGGGGGTCTCTGAATCTCACATAGCCACCTGAAGGTGCATGTGGAATGCAACCAGCCCTAAGTCAACCCTTTATCTTCCTTCATCATTAAAACTCACCCAAATCTTGCTCAATCTTTCCACCTTAAGAATCAGAACAGTCTCAGAAGTTACAGGCTTGCAACTGTCCTGACCTCCCTATCTCTTGTGTTCCTACCTCTAGAACCTGAAGAGCTGTAAACTGTGTTTTCCTCTGCATTCTCCTTGCCATTCCCCTAACTCTGATTCTTACTGCCTTTTGCGCTGGACTCGGGCAATATATATGCATCCATTTGTTTGTCCACTAGTTTGTTCATTCAGTAAAACCTAATTGTGCCACTCCTGTGTGCTGGGCACTGCCCTGTGCTTCAGGAATAGCTGTGACTAGGACAGACAAGACCACTGGACTGAGGGCGTATGCATTCTAAGGGGATGCAGGCAGTGACCAAGAGCAGGTGGGAGGCCTGGCTGAGAGGATGAAGGAGGGAGGAATACTGCAGGAGGTGCCCAATGTGGTAGCCCTGAGGGCTGACAGGGGGCTGGGCTGGAGCCTGGGAAATCAATTTGGGCAGAGCCTGGAGATGTTGGTCTCCTGTGGGTGCTGCCTCCCAGGAGTTACTCCTATGTTCACTGCTCCTCCTGAGTTCCCTCCAGAGCCTGTCCTCCTGGGAGTCACTGCTGACTTTGGAAACAAAAGCAAGGGAATGAATGAATGAATGATCGGTACCCAGACTGGCAAGGTGAAGCCAGAATTGCTTAAGTTGGTCCAGTTGCCAACTAAAATGTCAGCCATGCTGAGCTCCTCCTTCTCCATAAATATGAGATGCAGGTCCTTTGGTGGTGGTAGTGGTGGGAAGCTTCCTTTATTTCCTATTCTTTGCCTGGAATGTTCCTTCTTCCCATTCCAGAGATGGCAGACTCCTCTCCTCTTTGTCCTTGGATGTCATCTCCTCCATGAAGCCTCCTGGACAATGTGGAAGGGGCTTCTGCTACATATCATCCATACACTGTTCATAACCACTGAAAAAGTACTTTGTCTGCAGCCACCCCTCTATCCTAACAGTCCTTGACACCCTGCCTGTTTATGTCCCTTTGACTTCAGGGCACAGGTCTGGTGCATCGAACCCCAGGCCCCGGTAGAACAGTGGCTCAGAGAAGTCAAGTCAGTGTTTGCATAAATCTCTTCATGAATCACGCACTATATGCAAGTGTTTGGTGCTGAGTTGAAGGGAGGGTGTGATTTCTTCCAAAGCAGCTACCTTCAGGGGAGAATGTATGGAATAATAAGAACTCAAGGGGACAGCTAAATACGTTTGATCACAGGCAGTCAGGGTTTTTATTTCTTTAAAGTTAATGCATTTAAAAAAAATATTTGCTGTCCCTAGACAAGCCGACTTCACTGTGTAGAAGCAATAAGAAAACCTGCGAGCAGAGCCAATACTTTCTCACCAAAGACCGCACATCTGAAGTGAGTGCAGATAGCTTGGGTAGACTCCCAGGCCTCTTCCCAGTAGTGGAGGATGTCTGGTGGCCATATGTCATGGGCTTCCAGGAGAAGGATCAATTTCATGTTATTTAATTCCACTTCAGAAGGGTGATCTGATCCATGTTTAATTAAATTCATTTGAATTTTGATGCTCTCAGATGATTTTTTAAATACATTAAGTTGGACAAAATTTAAAAAAAAAACCTTCTGTGAGATTATGTGTTCTGACGTTCAGTTCTGAGAATGTGGTCCCTGTAAGGGGAAAGACATCCGAAGGCTGAAGGCTTCAGAGGAAAGGTATTGCAGTAATTTTTAGGAGTAATTGATTGATAGGTCTAATCTCTTAAGAACCTGCCATGTCATAGAGGATTGAAAGTATTGATCAATTTTTCCTAAGAAATACCCCTTGAACAGTCACTGCTCAGGATCCTATGGGTCAAACATTGAGGTCTGGTTCAGTGGGACGGTGAATTTTCAAGAGGCCGCAGTGATCTGGCAGCTTGAATGATCTAGATGGTCTATGGCTTCATTCACCTTGTCTGGAGTTGGGTGTTGGCAGGCCCTGTGTCTTCAGCAGGGTAGCCCACACTTCAACTGATAGCAGGCTTACAGAAAGGAGAGTCCTAACAGTTTTTATCAAGTTTCATTATATTTACTGATGTGCCATTGGCCAGAGCAAGTCCCATGACCAAGCCAGCACCCCACATGTGAAAGGATAGTGAAAGGAGCAAACAGAGGAGTGCTTCTATAGAGGCTGATGCTACTGCAGGTCACCACAACCTGTCATCATCACAGTTCCTTAGTGAAGTGGTGTTGGCTCTGACACAGATTTTACCTGAATGCTGAATCTGGTTATGTAGGTATGAACTCAAAATGTGTGGGATTTGGAAAGGATTGGCTAAGTGCTGTGGAGTCAGGAGTAGTATGCCAAATAAACTCAAAGAAATGTTTCTAGTTTTTACCTCCAACAAGAATATTCAGATAACTAGCTATGGCATTGCTACTAATAAATTATTTCAAGTGGACAAGGAGAGAGCTGTTGTGTTAGACTCTTTTTAAAAAATGATTTATTTATTTTGATTGAAAAGGCAGATTTACAGAGAGAAGGAGAGACAGGGAGAAAGATCTTCCATCTACTGATTAATTGCCCAAGTGGATGCCATAGCCAGAGCTGAGCTGAGCTGAAGCTGGGAGCCAGGAGTCAGGAGCTTATTCCGGGTCTCCCATATGGGTGCAGGGTCCTAAGGCATTGGACCATTCTCCACTGCCTTCTCAGATCGTAAGCAGGGAACTGAATTGGAAGTGGAGCAGTTGGGGGTGTGAACCAGCACCCATATGATGCTGGTGCTTGAAAGTGGAGGATTAGCCAGTTGAGCTGAAGTGCCACAGTGTGTATATATATGTATATATGTACATAAAGTTTGGTGTATGGATACATCTGTATGTATGTGCATATATGCACACACGTAGTAAGTGGGCAAGAAACTTCTTGTATTCAGTGCAACAGTCTTCATAATGTCCAAGATGTGGAAAAATCTAAATGTTCAGTGATAGATGTATGGACAAATGCATGTCATGAAATGTTTGGCTTTCAAAAAAAAAAAGGAAATGTTGACATCTGTGACAGCGTAGGTGACCACTGACCATGGAAGATGTGCTACAATTATGCTAAGTCAGATTGGCCAAAGAAGAACAAATAGAGCAGGATTCTGCTTGAAGCATCTTAAGATAGTCACTCCCAGAGAGTAGAGTGATGGCCAGGAGGCAGGGTAGGGAAGAGGAGTGAGAGGGCTGGTCATCCATAAACAGAAAGTTCTAGTTGAAAAATATAAGTAACTTCTTGAGATCCTTCTAATCATCAGAGCTGAAGGACTTTGATGAAGGAGCCAGCAATAAATCAACCACTATTTGGAGAGATCAGAGTTTCTTCAAGACAAGCTAAATCTACTTTTCTGTTTCCATAGAGTACACTCGGGGTGCTTGCAGTGATTTCGGGTGGACCCAAGGATCACTGGAAATTTTATTGGCTGTCAGTCTTGTGTTGTCGATTTATTCTCTAGATTTGTATATATATGCCCCCCCAACAGCTGTCATGCTTTTTAATGCTATTCAATGGCATTGTTTTTCAAAATTTCACATGCAGGTTAGGTCTTACTGTGATTTTCTTTCTGTCTGGCTTATTTCCCATAACATAATGTCACCCAGGCCCATCCAGGCAGATCTCATTCTGTTTTAGGGCTGAGTAATATTCTAGTATATATTCTTCTAGGTACTACAGTTTTTTTCATTCATTTGTGCCTCATTGGATGTTTGTTTCTCTGCATTGATTTTAAGGGGGGAAAATACTTATTTTTAATAGGTATATTTTTCTCTAGAGGGAGCTCTGTTCTCTGTCCTTGTGACTTACACAGGTAGGCTTTCTGGTGTAATGGTCTCTTGCATCCCATCCCAAGACCAGACACTGAGAGTGGCTCCCAGCAACAGCAGGCACCATGACTCTGAAATCCAGCAGCACCTGCTAGTGGCACGAGCCTCCCAGGAGGACCTTCATTGGGTCTCATTCCTGCTCACCTGGATCTTGTAGATGTCTCCTATTATGTGCTCCACTAAGCAAGGCCTGTTTTGGGAAAGCAAGGTCAGGCAGTAGTGCCCACCATGTTCAGGAGGGACTTCATCTCCTGGCCCAGGAAAGAGTGGGAGTGGCCTGGAAGAGATTAAACCTAGGGCAATGAAGAGGCCAGTGTCCAGGGTAAGTTAGACGCTGCTTAATTACAGATATTTCTTGGCATTCCTCAAGATAGCACTTGTCCTTTTTACATCCTTTTGGTTGGCAGTGAGGGGACAGTATCTTTACCTTTCACATGCCATGGGCTGTGGGGTCACTGCAGTAAATCCAGGGCCCACAGCATAAGAAGAAAAATGCTCCATAGGGTGAAATGAGAGTTTAAAATGCAAAGTTGCTGCTGAAGCTTACTCTGCACTGCTACACTCTGCTTTTCAGGTGGCGCTCAGGCACGAGGATGATGATGAGGTGGCTGAGCCACCCCCTAGTGGGTGCCGGGACCGGAGGCGAGCCAGCGTGTGTTCTGGTGGCAGTGGTGAGCAGCCAGGCCTTGACCGCAGAAGGAGTCGCAGACATTCGATTCAGAACATCAAGAGTCCGCTCTCAGCTCCCACAAGCCCCTGCTCCCAGTCAGCTCCTGGCTTCAAACCCAGCCAAGTGCGAGAGCTCCGTGAAAAGTAAGCATTGGACTGGCAATGAGGGTGACACACAGATGCTGCTTAAAACAGGGGGAGTGAGGCCAACTCTGCAGATGCCAATTACCAACCCTGACCCTACTCCCTTCTGTGGTCTCTTCCCCTACTCTCCGCATACACCAAGACCCCCCAGTCCTAAAGAGTCTCCCTGCAAGGTTGTCCCTGGCATTGAACACACACTTTGTAATTCCCAACAACTCTTCTTCTGCAACCTGCATTTCTAAATTATTGAATATCTGTTCACAAAAGCTGAATGTTATCACATGGAAAAGAATCTTCAACAGAAGGCTTTGGTCTTGAACTGAGTGGAATGATAAAACATTCTAGAAATGGGAAATTTTAAGGAATTTGAAATAGCAGTGATTGTAGGGGAGTATATCAAGGTAGATTTTAGTTAGAGTAAACTTGTATGAATGTTAAGACTATGCCTTCTATAATTAACCCAAATCTCAATATGCAGTCGCCTACTAAAGGCAACAGTCTTATTGAGTGTCTGATGATGAATTAGGACTATGCAAAGCCATAACAGTGTCTGTTACATCTGGGCTGGGAGAAAGAATGAAAAAAAGTAGACAGGAAAGACTTAGGTTGAGAATTCCATGAGTTTTATATATTCAAAACATAGAGTTCGACAAAAATTTGTGAGAACTCAGAGTTAGTCTGTAAATCAGAGCTACACATAGGGGTGGAGGCCACGCTGGGCCTGGGGCCAACCATAGTATCTCAGATTACTGCTGTGAATACATTGGGATGATCTGCTTGTGGACCAATCCAGGCCAGGCTTATCTAGAGGGCCTCACTGATGGGTTCATTTTCTGTCACTGGTAGACTGAAGCAGGGTTCCCATAATTGGGTTGTAGCATTCTCTCCTGACATAGAAGTGTTTCTGAGGGCCAGGTTGAGGCAATTAGCACTAATGGTGAAAATAAGTGGATGGCCTTATAAAACAAAGCAATGAGGAGGTGTCCATCTTCTCCCTCTCTGGGGGAATACCATTATCAAGGAGTGCCAGTGACTAGTGTGATCCCTGGAGCGTACATCAGGCCATGCCGCTGGGTGCCTGCTCTCCTGGAAACAGCAGGAAGATACTGTCTGCAGGTGCTGTGCAGCCACAGGATGTGTTGTCATCCTTCTCTCTCTCATAGCCCCATCCATGGGTTTTTCTGTTTCTGATAGTCTGTGCTTAATGGCCTCTGTTGTCACAAAAGGAAGATGTGGACTTCTGAACAGGCTTGGAAATGAGGACACTGACCATGAATGATGCATTTTGTGACCTAGAATCTTTTTTTTTTATTATTTTTTAAATTTTTGACAATCTTGACGTAATTAGGGTAAAAAGGTTCAAGCACTACAGGAAGATGGGCAAGACAATCAGTTCCGTATTGTTTTCTTAATATATCTGATGTAAAACGAGATTTTAAGGGAGAAGCCCCACCCAGTCTTCCACCCACCCCAGTTCCCAGATGTGGGGCATGCTTCGAGGGTCTTGCTCAAGTGGTTTTGATAGTTCAACAGTTCTGAATTGCTGCCACTCTCACCGCTCCAAGCGTGATGCAGTCGTTGGAGAATCCACTGATTGACATAGTCCATCATAGAGTCTCCGTTTGCCCAGTATTTTCATTGCTAACATATAGTTGAGGTGGTTGATTGACTTGTTCTGTCCTCTGTCATTTGATGGTTAGGGTTCTGAGTCTGGAAGCTCGATTGGGGGAATCCCCAAAGAAACTTTGAGGTGTTCCCAGACCAGATTCTTGTATGTACTAGCAAGAATCAGGCCTAGCACAGTCCATTGCCCCGATCAGCTGGTGGTTGCAATTGCTAGGTTGGTTCTATTTCCATCCCTGTCTTCTACTGGAACCAATGGGTGTTTGCAGTCCAGCCTGGTTCTGCCCAGCAGAACCAGCCCTCGCATAAACCAGTGGGAGCTACAGCCCAGCCGGAGCGACTCACAATAACCTCAACCAGGCCCACCCCCTACCCTGGTTTACCAGTATGTGTGGCAGACTAGTCCAGTCTGTCCCACATCCCCTTCTGCTCCCATTTATGTCAATGGGTATTAAAACCTTGTTCCATCTAACCAGCACAACTATCCAGTCTTCTTGGATGTTGTTGGGTGTCTCTGTCTAGCCACCCCAGCCCCTGTCCTAGTTTTCATGCCTTGCTGTGGGGGGTGGTAGCCCAAGAGGGAGGGGCCCATTATTTCCCTCCCAGGCCACTCCCAGATTCTGCACTCTCCAGGTAGTTCTGTGGTTTAACTTGACAGAACTAGGCCCCCCCCCATGCCAGCTTCTGCCAGCTGATGCTATGGCTAAGCCCCAACAACCCTCACCCACTCTAATTGTAGATTGTACCAGTAGGAATAATCAGCCCAGCCTGGTTTTTCCCTGATCTGGTCCACATGAGGTGCACAGGTATTGTAGCCCTGCCTAGTCTGGTCTACCCCCATCCCAGCTCACGCTCTCCGGTGGGAGTAGCTGTTCAGCACGGAAACCACCCCTTATTCCCCTGCCAGTTCTGCCCGCTCCCTTTCTGGTTCTCACGTGTGTTGGTTGGGCGCTGCGGTCAAATCTGGCACAGGCAACCTCACCTTGGCATTCCATGTTGTGTACTGCTTTTGTTGTGACCGAACCTGGCTCGACCCACACTCTGTTCTGGCGTTCGGATTGTGACCTAGAATCTTAATCTTAGCCACTGTCACCTGAAATTGCCTCCTTATTATTGATCCTAATGAATTAATAGCTTAAAAATTGAGTGTGAAGAGCATTTTGGAAAACATACACATTGGGTTGAAAAGTCTTATATGTAAACCAAAAAAGAAGCTGAGGATAAATTACCTTGTATGTTTACTCCTAGTCTGTTCTTGTCTTTTTACTCATTACAAAGGTCCCTACATCATGAGTTCAAGTGATGTTGCCTTGTGTGACAGCTTGGCCAAGACGACAGCAGTGGAGGGGACTCCTCTGGGAATGGTTCTGATGGCTCAGTGGTATCTGAAACAGGTGGCAAGAGTTGCTGTCCTGGAAGCTTTTTCATCCATTCCAAATGCAACAAAGATCTTCTTTTACAAAAATTACCACTTGAGCATTCTTTTAGTAGCATTTGAGAAAAATGCACTTTGTACTTTATAAGCATAGATAATAATGTTTTACAAACTGCTGATGATGAAGTGACTTCATCCATGAAACCTGTTGGAGGGATTTGTCTATAGCCCTAAAGGCACTATATGGTTTTGGCCAAAGCGGGAGTGAAATTGAGGAAAAGGGTGCTGAGAAGCAAAACAAAGTACATGTGTGGCTTGACCATATGCTTAACATCTGTGTCTCAGTAGAGTCTCTTGAAATCAAGAAGCTTACTGTGTCCTGTCCCTTGCAGACCTGGAAAGACAGAGAAATGTACCTGACTGACCTGGGGTAGGGATGCATCACCTAGACAAATGTGCTGGCTGTCATTGCTGTGGCTTGCAGCAACAAGTCTGTGGTGATGTATGTGAGTCATTTGAGGCTGGATTTTAAACCTCTGTGACCCATGTGATGCCAACACTTTTGAAAAAAGGCAGAATGTGTTAGAGGTCAGAAAAACATTGCTATGCCTCTAAACAGTTCCGGTTCTCTCCACTTGGATGATCCTTTTTTGTGTTGTTGAACTGAATTCTCACAATGATTTTCTGTAGAGTCTGGGCAGTGTGTGTGTCATTATCCTCGTGATGTGAGTGAGAAAACACCTGGCAGATGTCTTGTATGAAACTGAGGAGTAGGGGGCTGTGCCAGGGTTCAGCCCAAGTCTTTGCCTTTGACTCTCAGTGTCTATGATGAAAAAACCACCACGTAACCAGTTGTTTCTAAACAGATTCATTGAGTGACTCACATTTCTGACTTTTGAAGAGAGAACTGAATGTACATACCTTTGAGATGAATATGGAAACTCAAAGGGAGTTGAAAAAGAAGAAAACCTCAGTATGTGCTAGGCCTTGTGCTCTCCTGCTAAAAAGGACTAACTCAACTGCTCACAGGTTGGCTGACGCTGGCCTGTCCTGAAACAGCTTGACACGGAGCATTTGCCATTTGAGGATTGGGTTTCATGGTCATTGATCACCTAAAAGCAACTGTCCTACACTGAGCCATAATACATCTTGTTGTGAAAATGATTGTGTATAGATTTCATAGGAAAGAAGAAATATTTTGGTATTTTCACTTATAACTGTGACGGTATCTGATTTGAACTCTGGTCATGCCAAAATACTTCAGACTGTTCATGGACAAATGGAAATTAAAAGAGAAGTTTATTTTGGCACAAACTGATGTGTAATTTCTTCTTGAACTTTAAATTTTATTTATTTGAAAGAGCAACAGGGGAAGGGAGAGACAGAAGAAAAAGAGAAAGAAATCTTTGATCCACTGGTGCACTCCTTTAGATAATTGCAATGGCTGGGCTGAGCTAGACTAGAATCAGGAGTTCTAGCCTGGTACCTCCACATGGGTGGCAAGATCCCAAGCACGTGCTATCATTTGCTGCTTTTCCCAGGTTTGTTAGCAGAAAGCTGGATCAGAAGTGGAGCAGCTGGCATGATCCAGGCTTCTGAAATGGGAATGGCAGCATTACAAGCTTCAGCCTAACCTGTTCACCACAATGCTGGCTGCTTTTGTGGACCTTCTGGGGGCCCCATGTATCTGAAAATTTTAGCACTGCAGAGTTCTTCATGCAAGTGTTTCTGCTGTTTGTTTCTGATGGCTGGGTTGCTCCTCTAGGCTTTGGCTCTGTCTTGGCTGAGGACAGTATTCCATTCTTGAGATACTCTGCTTGTTAGGGAAGTCTCTGGCCTCCCCTTACCCTCCCCACCACTGTGCTTCCTTGTTCATCTGGCTGCTTCCCTGTCAACACAGGGGGCCTCTCCTGTCAATAGTCTTTCTGACATTGAGTGCTGAGTGGGATGTAATCCACCACCTTGAAATTTCATCATGTTGACTTTCACACAACATACCAATGCGGAGAGATCATTTGGAACTTCATTCAGTCACTTCTGTTAGCAGTAGTGCCATCCAGCTTTCAGGCGTGTGTCTGTTTTAATGTACATGGAACAGTGACCTGGCCGGTAGTGGGTGATGACAATGGTGGGGATTGTAAGGTACAGTCTGATGCCATGTGTCTCAGAAGTAGGAGTCAGAAGCTTTCAGAGTGAGGAGTCTAAAAGCAAATAAGCTAAGCTTTGCAGGTCACTCTGTTGTGATGCTTGGGCTGAATCCTCCCATCCTAGCCCACAAGTGGCTGTCAGCAACAGGTAACTGAGCAAACCTGGTTGCTCTCCAGCTCGGCTTTATTTATGCATACTGAGATTTGAATTTTATGTGTCAAGAAATACACATTTTATTTCTTTTCAACTAACAAAAATGTATAATCTGCTCTCAGCTCACCACCTGTCCAAAAATACGTAGTGGCCAGATTTGGCCAAGAGACTATAGTTTGCCAACCCTTGTTCTAAGGGCTGTGCTGCAGATGGGAATGGTCTGAAATTAGCTGGGAGAACTGTAAAGGATTGGAGAGAAAACCCACCATGCCATGGGAGATGGCAGTAAGGAGCAGTATTCTTTTCTCTGGGTTTAGAGCAGGGAAGCAAACAAAATCTTCTGTGAAGAGGTTAGAGTAAAAGGAGTCTTACAGATGGCTAATGATGTGTTCTTAGAGCACAGTGGAAGAGTGAGGAGATTAGAGAAGGGCAGAAGATAATTCAGACCCTGGGGCACACACAGGGACAAATGTGAAAAGGGGTGTGGTGATGAATGTAAGGATTGCTTGGGTGAGAGGAGGTTAAGGCCAGCTGGGGTAAACCCCAGTGGTTC
Source organism: Ochotona curzoniae (assembly GCF_017591425.1). NCBI lineage: Eukaryota > Metazoa > Chordata > Mammalia > Lagomorpha > Ochotonidae > Ochotona > Ochotona curzoniae. Next base: position 11,872,123 of record NW_024466218.1, read on the forward strand.
TGTGGTCTCTTAAGGCAGAGGTTTCCAACCTAGGATGAATGTGAACCCCACAGGAAATCTGCACATATTTTTTTTTGGTATTTCATAACTGGAGGGGAGTTGTGTTAATGACATTTAGTGGGTGAAAGCTGTCCTATGATACACAGAGTAACCCCTACTTTTCACTGTTCACCCCCTAACAGCACTAGCAGACAAAGAAGCATCTGTTGCAGAGTGTCAGCAGTGCCGAGTCTGAGAAGCCTTGCCTTGGGGGAGGCAGATAATTGGGTTATAATTTAGACCTCCTTGGGTTGCTGCCCAGGTAGGAAGTGATTTGGCCGTTGGAAAGGACAGCTTTCTTGGAAGTTCTTGGTGTTCTGTGAAACTTACCTAAGTGCCCAGAATAAGAAACACTGAGCGCTTTGGTGCTCTTGTGCATGGGTCAGAATCATTGCCTCTCAGGAAAAATTAGTGACTAAAACAGAAGACAGTGGAAGATATTTCTAGTTGAGAAAATTTATAGTTGAGAAAATTTCTTGTTATTTTGCAAACAGACATACTAAAAGCAGAATTAGAAACAAGATAAAGGATGTCTTCAACAAGATGGTTAGTGGAACTCTGGGCTAACACAGGTGGTTCAAGTTCTGTTCCTTTTTGTTTTAACTCCATTTATCTGAGTTTTATGCTTCAATCACGAAAGTGTCCAGTGCTTCTGACCAAGTGCGTATGCATCACATTCCCAATAACTGACTTCATGCAGTTTAACACTAGCCTGGGAGAAATTGATCATTCAGGACAATGAGTATATATCAAAGGTGTGATGCTCCCCAGCAAGGCTTCATTCACTCTGGAAGGGAGTCAGAGCATGGATTATTCTCTCCAGAGGTGTTCTGGATGTGAGGAACGTGCTTTGGGAGGCAGCTGTGGGCCACCCTCTTGGCACCTGACACTATCAACTGATAATCAAAGCTTAAACATGTTAATTACAAGAACTGCTATTTTTTTTTCCTGAAATGAGACAAGAGTAAAGAAAGAAAAAGTGCCCAGTAATGTGTTGTACTCACAGTAGAAAATTGGAAAATGTTGAGTATATAAACAGATTGCTGAGGGAGCTAAGGATTGTGGTCCAGCCTTAACTTGTAGTCAAGAATCTACAGACTGACTTGATCCTTCAGTAGCAGAGAGTTGAGCCTGGCCTTCACTAATCCCGAGAAGGGTATACAGGAAAGTGTGTGCCATGGTGGACTGCAGGCCAGCAGTACCGACTGCAGGAGACCAGTTGCATCCGTTCTGCAGGAAGGCCTGCAGGGAATGTTCCCTGGATGGGAGAGTGTGGAGAAGAGCATCAGGGAATCATTACGTGCCTGCTGGTGGAGAATAGGCCATGGCTGCTAAGGAGCAGAGGAACACCCAGGGTTCTATAGAGTGGCGTTTGGAATCACCATAGCACTGGACATAAAATGGAGCTGTTGGAGTGAATGGCCAAGATCACAGCCTGGTACCAACACAGTGACTGTGTGTCAGCTTAAGGACTTCAACATGAGAGTCCTTCATAAAATTCATGAAAGGTGGAATTCAAAGATTTATCAATTTTGGTAGAGAAAAAATTTGTTCCCCCCTCCTCAAACACATACTTTTTCCCATACACATTTTGACATTTTAAAGACTCATTTATCCAGAATTAAAAAAAAAAACGTTTTGCACCCAAAACAGCCTTATTTTTTAATTCCATTTTCCGTGGACTTACTGAAATCCGCTGGTGTGTGACATAAATGATGACAGTTGAGTTATATGTATTATCCTTCAGTATCTGGGGATGGGAATTGATTCTAACACCCCCCCCCCCACACACACAGGATACCAAAATTCCAGAACCACACTCCTGTTTGTCAACTGAAATAGCTTGTGCATACAACCTATCTCCCACCCACCCACTCCCACTGTGGGCTTAATCATTGTTAAGTTTAGATGGACTTAATGTAATGCAAATACTGTGTAAGTAGCTGTGCATCCTTTTTAAGGGAGTAACAGGAAAAGTCTTTACATGCTCAAAACAAATTCATTTTTTCACCAAATATTTGTACTCTACCATTAGTTGAACTTGCAGTTGTGGGACTCATAGACTGGGGAAAAGGGAACAGTTGTAGTTCAAATGCAAAAATAACAGGAGTTGTGATGGAAGCTAACCTTAACTGGACACTTAATTATTCCCCGGATAATGTGCTGAAGACAGAACACTGTGAGGTAGGTTCTATTATTGCCATGTGACCAAAGGAGAAACAGTCCTGAGACAGTGAAGTACCTTAGCCAGGCTTCCACAGCTAATGTATGGGTATGTTTGGGCAGTTATGGAGTTCACCTGGTCTGTAAATCCATGCACACATCATTCTATTAAACTGCCCTATTTCTGCCACTTTGTGGAACTAAAACTGATTGGCTACTTAGCAATTAAAAAACAATTCATAACTGCACATGTGGTCATTGTTAGTAGATTTTTTCATATCCGCATGTTCAAAATCATTCTTCACTGTTCCCTTATATACCATGCCATAATACATTAATTTTTGTCATGGCTTGATTTTAGTTTTTTCCTAGTATCACTTTTGGTGGAATGAACATACATGTAATGTACACAAACCTGTGTACAGGTTAGCATTTGTTTTCTTTTGAAGCTGCATTTTTACAAGAAGAATTTTAAATGAAAGGACATTTGCGTAACAGATACTCATACCATCACATCACCCTCTGAACAAGCTTTCCCAGTTTTCTCACTTTCCCTTCTTTAGCGTATGACTGGCTGTTTTCCCTGGTATCATCAATGACAGTACAGGTCGTGAGCTTTCCAGGATTTTTGTAATTCTGAGAAGTAAAGGGTGATACCTTGGACTTTGATTTGCATTTTTAAATGGTTATTGACATTTTTTTTTTTAGTATTGCCTTTTATATTTTTTGGTATTTGTCTCCTGAATGGCTTGTCCATTTAAATGATGTACAGTTAGTCTTTATTTTTTTTAATGTGACATTTCAGTTCTAAAAGCAGAGAAAATATACCTTTATACCTTTTAGAAAGTAATTTTTTGAATGTGTTGTTGCTGTCACTCAAATGTGTTTATGTCTTTCTCCATATGGATGCCGCTTGCAAATTTAAAAAATTTCTCCTTGTTTCTTATTATTTCATTTGAAAGGTAGAGAAATCGAAGGGAGGACACACACAGACACTGGCCAGGCTGGTGTCAGAAGCCTGGAATTCAATACGGGTGTCTCAGATTCGAGGTCTGCTGCTTCCCAGGTCACACATTAGCAGCAAGCTAGAATCAGAAGTAGATCAGGAATTTGAACCAGTCACTCTGTTATGGGATGTTGGCTGTCCCAAGTGATATCTCAGCCACTCCACCAAACACCCACTCCCAAGTATGTTGTCCTGATGTGCCCTTTGTAAGTGGTTCCTGTGTGACTTGTGGGTGTCATGCTTGCCCAGGAGCATGTGTCCTTGCTCCAACTTCAGCCTGCATGTGTTGTCCTGAGAAAATCTTTTGCTGTTTTCCTGTCCTGGAGCCAGTGTTGATTTTCAGCTTTGTACTGGCCATTGTGCTGAGTAGTTTCAAGTGAGTTGTGAATTCATGAAGACATGGTACCCTCACCATTTTATGGACAAAGGAATGGAGGCAAAAACAGATTCAAGAACTTGTCCCAGGTAATAGAGGTAGCAAGTTGTATTGCTGGCTGAAGCCCTAGATAGTCCAGTCTGTCCTTGGCACCAGACATCCCTGGGGCTACTCTTTCTAGAATATGTTCCATAATGGCGTGTTAGGAATTTTTTGAGAATTCATTAAATTTGTTAAGAATGCAAAAACTTACTCATGGCAAATGTGTCCTTGACCTTGAAAAACTATTGTTGATTGCCACCAGTTTTGGTTTTGAAGTAATCATAATGATGTGTCTGTTTGTTTTTCTCAAAAATGGGCACCAAAAACATTGTTCTAAGAATGTGGAGAGCAGGAACTATGGTGCTCAAACAAGCCTACCTTGTGAATAATACCTAATTCACCCTCTCTTAGGTAAAAGAAAAGGAAAACATAGAGAACAGAACCTTGTGGTTGGAAGGAAGTGGAGGTAACTGTCCATTATTGCAGGTTGAGGAGGAATAGGGACCCCAAACCATCATCCCTTTGGGAGATTTGTAGTTCATGGGCACCAATTAGTGACCCAGCTGATGATGGAGTGAGAATAGCCAAGCTTTGGGGCTGAACCTCAGGGTGAGAGTTGCTGGGAGGCAGTTGGAAAGGAATTTTTCTGTTTTCTCTGCAGGAGTGCGGGCAGGTACTGGCATCTCTCCCCTGGCCACAGGAAGCAGTGGGTAGAATGGGGAGTCTAATTATGGGACCATGCCATGCTGGGAGGGTGAGTTCATCTTCCAGTGTTTTGACAGGAAAGAGGTGTATCTGAATGCTGAGGTTCCAGGACAGCCTACTTTCCTCTGGTCTCTGGAGCCTTGTCCACAGGACTTCAATGCCAAAATTCTGTCCACTGGGTCAGCTGCAGGGTCAGCAGTGGCAGAAGGGTAGAATAGCTCTGTCTCTCAGAAGGTATTAGCAACAGGTAGTTGATTTCTGAGAGAAACACACTGTTATAAGACAAGTAGGTCTTGAATCATGGGCAGGTGCCCTGCTCAGTCCTGGTCCCTAGAGGAAGATACAGCGTGTGTAGTAAGGGAGCAGCCACTGAGATTGTGGACTGCTGATGTGTGGCCCTCACAGCTGCCCACCCCCACCTCCCGCGTGTTAGCTGAGGATGTTGACACCTATTGCACGGGTTGGTGGGGGAGCTGAGATACCACAGAATGCGAGCTTGGCTGAGTGTTATTGTTGTTACAGTCCCTCCATGCCCTGAAGCCTTCCTGGATGTTATTCTGTGAAAGAAGGTAATTGTCAAATAAATACAGACATGAACTGGGGAGAATGTTTTGTATTCTGGCATAAACAGGCTGGGAGATTTCACAATGGTTGTATTAACCACTGGTACCATGAGCAGCAAGTAGTTACTTGGGCAGATTTATCTGATGGGAAATGATACATTGTAAATGGGGTTCTCTGACAAGGACTGTGACCTCCCTGTGCAGATACTGCGGTGGGACTACAGCCAGAGATTATAAGAGACCCCGTCAGTGTTGGATAGCTAGGTGTGGCCTGAAGGGGAGGGGGCTGAGACGGCCAGATGTGAAATTGGAAAGGGAGAGCCTGTATCAAGGAAAAGCAGAGAAATCAGGAAGTGAGAATCAGGGTCACTTTGTAAAGCCTTTGGTTGGGGGAGCAGGGTTTTTGTTTCCTGAAGGTTCACTCCACCCAGATTATAGATTTTATCAGGGGTTTTAAGTTGGGGATCTTTCTAGGTTTTGAAGAAATAGTCAAATTTTGAGCCTTAGAATTGAGTGAAGTGACTGGTGAATTTCAAATGAAGAAGTGAGGTCAGGGTTGTGATTTGGTGGAGTCTGGGAGCTGCTGGAGGGGCATTGGAGGAGAGCTGGTCAAAACAGGGAACAGTGATGAGGCGACGTGCAGGAAGACATGGGTTGGGGGAGAGTGACCTCATGACCAGTGAGAAAGACACAGGAGCCTGAGGCTTACCAGGCCAACAGTGACCCTGGTCCTAGACTCTCTGTTGGGATATAAGCTGCAGCCATTTTGGTGTTAAACTGTCTGTGGGTGAGACAAGTAGAACTCTTAGTAAAACAGATGCTTCTGGTGTTTCGATACCTGTCACAAGTGGTTGAAGCCCAGGCTTAGATGCCATAAGTTGGAAAGAACAAACCAAATGAGCAGAGAAGTAGTAGATAAATTCCTGGAAGAGAAAATACTAAAACCATCATGCCATGTAATGCTGAAATAGAGAGGGTGAGCCACGTTCTGAGTCAGCCTTCCTGGAGATGACAGCTCTAGGAGTGAGTGTTTCTGAACTGGAGGTTATTTGGGTGAGCTTTTGGGGAGGGCCAAGGTGATTCTGGTGGCAGTGATGGTGAACACGCTTGAGAGGGAAACACAGGATCCCATTGCTTGTTAAAGCTGTAATTTACTCTGTGGACTATTGTCTTTCTGTCCCAGCCTTGCTTCCCTGTGATTTACCCCAACCACCCCCCTCCATTTTCTGCAATATGCCCTTTCTGGTAGAAAGTGTTGAGTTCTCCCTAGCACTTGCTGCATGGGAATGGGTGTCGTGGTTGTCTGATGAGTGCACGTCTCTCTATATCCCAGGATCTCCATGGCAATGGAGTGGAGGCTTTCTCAGGAGTGCTGGACTGAGTTGATCCTGTCCAGCTGTGGGAAGAGGACTGGATGAGCCTGATGATCATGTTCAGTTGTTGAAAGTTGAAGAGACAGGGTCTTAGAGCTTGGACAGCAGAGCTTGAGGAGGCCAAAGCAGAAAGCAAAAGGGGAGTCTTACTGGGCAGAGAGGACCCACAGTTGATCCATTCTGCATGGGTACCCTTTGGGACTAGGTTTTGGAAATGAAAGAAGATAGTCCCAAATGCAATCTGGTTTGAGGTCATGCTTGACTCACTTTTGATGCTTGCTGATGGTTGTGATGAAGGAAGCATTGCATTTGTGCTGGAGAAATACCTGGCTTCTAAGTGAGCTGGCTAAGTTTTGTTTCAGAAATTGATTAAAATCAACATTGGGTCTAGTCATAATCCAATACATCTTGGGGTGTCTTTTGTCATCTGTTGTGTGCAGTCTCCTCCCGTGAGTTTGGGATCTGGTAGGATGGGCAGGGGAGAGCATGAGGAACAGAGGATAAGAGCTGTTAGGTCTCTTGCCTGTGCAGACCCTCCAGAAAAGGAGTTGAGCAAAGCATCCAAACGAGGAAGGAAACAATGGCTTCTTCCAGTACTTAATGAACAGGAGCAGTTTTCCACCCTGGTGCAAAGGATTTATTGCAGGCAGAGGTAGCATGGGAGAGTGGTTAGGAACAGGGATACCAGAGTTGGCACTGCCCAAGTACAACCCTAGCTTATTGGCAGTATGACCTGGGCACCTTAAACCTTTCAATGCCCCAGCTTTTCTGCTGAGAATGGAGATCCCTGCCTCTCAGGTGCCTGCGGGCATTAGAGAAGTGAACCCTGTAAACAGCCTTGTGGAAGAACACCCTGCAGTGTCTGTTAAGTAAGTAGAAAACATGAGTGGCCAGCCTCTGTGAAAAATGCCTCCTCCAGCAAGCTGGACAGCTGGAGCCAAGTCACATACAGGAAAGCGTCCTGAAGACCTCCAAGAAGCCTGGGAACTGTGGGGCTTGGGATCCCCCAGCCTCAGTGCCTTTGACCATCCTGCTAGAGCACACTTCCCGGGACATGGTAACTGCGTGTGGAGTCCAGAGGCAGTGAGCTCACACATTAGGAACACTCAATTACAGTCTCCACATTGCCCCAGAGAAATCGTTTCATTCCTGAGGTTTCATTTTCCAGCCATGCGGCTCTGGTTTCATAAACAGGAGATTAAAAGTGGATTGGAGATGAGCCTCCTGAGGAAGTGGCCTGCTGTGCCTGCTGCATGCAGCCACTTGTTGCCCGGCAGGCACAGGGTGGGTGGGGTGTCAGCTGTGCACCAGGGAAGATACACGGCCTCGCAGTAGCTCTTTATCATCTTATGGTTCCCCCCCCCCCCAATCTAATATGCCTTACCAACTGCCTTCCTAATAGCAGAGTCAATAATTTAAGTCATGAAATTAGGGCAGAAATCATGACGAACCAAAGACCCTTTTGTGTACCCGTTTGTGTGCTCGAACTTGAGTCCACATCTGTGGGGATGTGAGTGAGCCACCAACTCACTACAAGAAAACCTGCCAATATTGGATGTGTTATTTCACAATAGCTTTCTGTTAACAGACTTCTAACATTGTCATTTTCTGAACTTGTTTCTTAGAGTTACTGTCTGTTGAGATAAGAAAACCAACTTCTGGGATTAAGGAGTCCAAATCATTTTCATTCATTTGTTCTGCTCTTGTTTTCTTGTGTCCTTGGAGCTGATACTACAGCTGTGAACATGGCCCTGGTGAAGCTTATACTTTGCTAAGCCAGTGTAGCAAGTAAATATGGGTAGCTTTAGAAGAGGCCTTCAGAAGGCTGCAAGTGAGGCTCTGTGCCTGACAGGGACAGCAACGTAAGGCTGCACTGTTGAAGACCATTTCCAGGAGTGTCAGGGTCCTGGGAAAAGATGGTCACCACATAGTCACTCATAATATCAAAGACTTGGGAAATAGCTACAGAAGTCAAACGTGAAATAGCCCTATGGTAGATGCAACTGTTACCCAGAGAAGGGAATGGTACTCTCTGAGACCAGCGGGAAAAGGGGTTGGTGGAGCTGGAGTGTCTCAGAAAGCAGGCCTGCAGAGGGTGGAGTGAGACAGAGGGGGCATGGAGGTGAGATGTGGTCTCACAGAGAACTGGCCCAGTCAGACGAGCACAGAGGTGGTATGAATTAGACTAGGGGCCCAGGTCAGAGGAAACAGGTGTTGGTGGTAGCTGCTAATGCAGAACTGCTGAAAGCCATGGGTGTCTTGTAGTAGACCAGGACAGAGCCTACAAAATGAGCCATGCTCAGCCCCTACTCCAGAGTGATTTAATACGTTTTCCAAAAGTGGGGCCTGGACATTTAGAATTGCAAATAATACATCAAAAATGGCAAATGCCAAGCTTGAGGCTGCCTGTGACCTTGGAGAGACCTAGAAGGTTGGAGGCATACTTTAGAGAAAGAGACTTTAGCTCCTGTTGCTGGAAATTCTAGAATTATCCCTTCTGAACTAGAATGAGTCCAAATTATTGGAGTTTGGGACACTGTGGAAATTAGGTTAGTGTGCAGAGAAGTATAAACCTATGACGTGCCTCCAGTTCATTGACGAATGGTCTCTGTAAAGAATTATGGCCCTTACTGATTGTTTCCTTTTCCTGCGACCTTTGTTGTATACAGTTCATTCCTCACCAGCGTCTCTACAAGTGGCCAGTCAATTAAATAGAGGACGCAAGCAACCCAAACAAATCCATGTGGTTATTGATGGCAGTTTGAGGGGGTAGAAAATAAAAAATGAGGTGGTTAGGAGGAACTCTGGCTGAAATATAAGATTTGGGGTTTATCGCTAGATGCCAATTACCTGTACTTGATTACCGTATTAAGAGTTGATTGTGGTATGTTCAAGTCCAAAGCATGCAAAAAGGCAATTAGAAGTTCTAGAATTAAACCGAGTCATGAGTTTAAAAGCTCTTACCATACTTTGGGACTCAAACGTGTTTACTGGCTACAGAGGATGGCTGTTGCTTAGACTCATATTGCAGCCTGTTCAGTTCTAACCAAGTCTTGCTCTCCTATTTTTTTGTCCTTGCTATGGGTGCAAAACAGGAGAAAAGGAGCAGAAGTGCCATTGTTTGCATATATACGCAAGATTTGAAGGTGGACTGTTAGCCTGGTTGCTTAGACCTTACTTATGATACCTGCGGCCCACATGACAGAATACCGACTTGATTCCCAGCTTCAGTTCTTGACTGCAGCTTGTTGTCTATCAGTTTTGGAGGCAGTAGTGATGGATGCCTCATGTAATTGGATTTTGCTACCTGTGAGGGACAGCTGTTTTGCGTTTTGGACTTTGCCTGTCTAAACTTGTCCAGAGCCTGTTGAACCCATTTGGGGAGTGATCCAGCTGAGATAGGTACATGTTTTCTCTCACTTGCAATCAATCAAGCATTCTTTCTCCCTCTTTCCCTCCCTCCCAACCCCCAAATAAAAGACGAAACTGACCCACAAAACACACATTGGATTAATAATTTTACAGTTTCCAGAGGTGTAACAATATGTCCACATAGTTTGATTTCTTCAGCTATAATGCACCATTGGAGCTGGAGGCTCCTATTCTGCTATTACTGTTTTATGGAGGGTATAAGAAAACCATGAAAAGACCAAGGTTTCAGGATAGATGCAAGGCAGACCCAGGACGGGCCTATTTCTGCTTCTGTAGATCTCAGCCTGGGACAGCACTCAGCATCCCTGCTGTTTGCAGTTCTTGGAGAATTGCTGTCCTCCATCTTCACCCTGGATCACTGTCTGCTCTCTGACTCCAAAAGAACATTGGAAGCAGTTAACCAATACCTGTGACACGGAATAAAGGTGTCTAAAATATTTACCAAGTGAAGTAGTGAGACACCCCACAGTCTGTAGTTACCATTGGCTTCGTTTGTTTAGTGTTTGAATAAATCTGTAACCTAAGCTACTAATAGTGTTTTCTTTTCCTGTTGATGTTGATGGGCTGTAGATTTGCATTTCATTATGCTAAACTGTTCTGTGTTTCACCATAATAATGTTCTGCTTCCATCAATATTTGATTATAAAACAAAGCAGAACTGCTTCTGAATAAATATTCTGGCTGGTAGTTCAGCACTCTGGGTATATGTTGGAGTCCATGAGCTATGCTTCATATTCCTTTTAAGCTTTTGTATGCTACAGAGACAATAAATGCTTTCCTGTCTAACTTTGGTTTCTCACCATGGAAACCCCAAAGCAGCAGCTGGATTCTAGGATATGCCTTCTTGTGTGCTTGGCTGCTTAAAATCTTATGAGGGCACTTTTTAGTTGTGATGGGAAACAAAAACCCTTTCTTCATGAAATCACTGTTGAGCAGGTGAGAGCTTTGTCTTAATTGATGAAGGTTACCAATTGGAGGTGCTCACTCTCAGTTGGTTACCTGGATGCAGCCCTAGAATTAACAAATGAGTCCTTGTGAGGTAAAGGGCAGGATACAGTATATTTGGTATTGCAGAATGATGCAGACTGAGCCATGCATCAGCAAGGACTTTTATGTCGTAAGTTTAACAAAATATTTCTATGAGGTATTTTATGTTCAGTTATGCAATTCATATGCATTTTGCAGAACTAAATGGGCAATTAAAATATCTGCATTTTATCTAAACCTTGGGCCTTCCAGCCTCTTGCCTCATATGGGTTAGACCTCTACGTCAGACCCTCAGGTCCTGGAGGCAGGTCTGGGAGCCACAGTCTTGTCCATTACTCTGGTGGATTGTGTAAATGGAATTATTTTGTCTGTGTGTGTGGGAGGGACACTGGCAAGCACACTTGAGAGGCTGGCTTAGGAGAAAGAGTGTAATGATGTTGGAGGTATAAATCAGGTTAGATGTGGTGCTCCACTTGCACAGACATGCAGCTGGGCTTGGGGAAAGGGACTTTGACCAGAGCTGTTTTGCAACTTATTTGACCTTGTCCTATCTGAACTTTATTCTCTTAATTATTAAAAAGTTCTTTCTTTGAATGGCAGGTAGAGAAAGAGAGTGATTCCATTGTTGATTGACTCTACAAATGGCCACAACAGCCATGGGTGGGCCAACCTGAAGCCAGTAGCTCAGAAATCCACCCATGTTTGCCAACTAGATATAGGCACCAAGCATTTGAGCCATCTTTTGCTGTTTTCCCAGCTGCGTCAGCAAGAAGCTGTATTACAAGTGGAGTAGCTAGGACCCAAATCAGCATCCCTATATGGGATTTTAACATCATTAGCAGTGTCTTGACTTGTTTCACCTAACCCTAACCTCATCTCTTTTAATCTGCAATGTGGGGGCATCTCTAAGGTTATCTCCCAATTATTTTCAGTTGTGTTCTTTGGCCACACATAGGAACCAAGTGCTGTTTGAGACCCACAGTGCTAAAGAACTGCAACAGAGAGCAAGTGAGCACCTCCTGACTGGGGCTGTGTCTTCTGGAGAAATCCACCAACAAAACTAGCTACAGGTTGAAATGCCCTTGGTGCTAGGTAGAAAGTGATAGGAGAGCCATTCATTCAAACTGGGGCAGCGAGGTCTGTGGAGGGGGAGGGGAAGATGAGGGTGGAGAGATGAAACAATATGAGAAGTGAGCTGCAAACTAGACCTAATCCTAAAGTCAGTAGCCATAATCACTGAACAGTGGAATGAATGTCTTATGCTAAATGCCTTCTTGTCCTCAGGTCAGTGCCTGCTCAGCCTTCTGGATTTTGCTCTGCCCTCACTGTGAAAGGCTCTTCCTATCCCTCAGGTCCCTCAGGGTGGATAGTTCTGATACAGTGAGTTGTTTCATGGCTTTCCCCTCACTGGTCCATAGCTGCATGAGCAGCAATCTCAGTGTCTTGCCTAACATCCAAGAAAATGTTAGAGTTACATTGTTTTACTTTATAAAAACCATTTCTCCTGTTATTCATTTGGTACAGAGTTGACTGATGGCATTTGTCATCATTGGTCAGTGGGTAGCTCTTTCCTAGTTCATTTTAAATGTCAAATTTATTAATATGAAGAATAGCTATGAGATGATCACCAAAGGGAAATGCTGAAGAATTTCCCTGAACTTCCATCTACCTATCCGTGTGCTTGCCTCACCCCCAATGCCACTGTAGTAACTAGCACTTGTAAACATCTTTGCTGTTGTCTTGTAGGTTTTTAGCTTCATCAACACACCTGTGTATAATCAAACACTGTATGGTTTTGCTTTTCTGACCTTGATGAAATGCATCATCTTCGTTTCTTCTCAGACTTGGGTTCTTCACTCTGCCTCATCCACTTGTCATGGTTTCTGTTTTGTCGTGTGTAGCTGTCAGCCTTCCATCTTGCTGGCGTGGAACCCAACAATCTTAACTCTTGGCTTCTTGGTAGAATGTAGGTTATTTCCAGCGATAGGCAGTTACGTACAGTGCTGCTGAAGGCAATCCTGGACTCAGGTCCTGGTGCACCTGTGAGTCCTGGTCATAGGGAAGGCTCTGAAGAATTCTTTGCACTGTAAAATCTGGCTGCTCCTGTGACCTCATCCCACTAGATGGCGGTAGTGCTCACGGTCCCTTCCTGGAATTGTTACAACTAGGTCCTCTGACAGATGTCCCCCTAGACCAGAATCACCCTAAGTAAGAACCACTGCAGTAGCTTTTAACTGTGCCACTTGTAGGTCAGGAACTTCACAAGACTGTCCCTTCCTTACCATGAGTGTTTATACACACTTCTACAACAGTATGAAGGAATCAGTTGACCGAAAAGCTCTTTGGGGCTTTGCACTGTTTTTGCTGAGCAGTTAAAAAATGATATCTCATTGTGACCTGATTTCTATCTTCTTGATTGAAAATGAGATGAAAATAACTCTTCATACAAGTGTATGACCATATTCACAGATTCTGTCCAATTTTTAGTCATGTTTTCACTGAGTTTGAAACATACTTGTGTATATCCTTGGTGGGGGGAAATGTCTGTTGGATGTATTGCCATTGTCATCTCCAGGACTTTATCTCAGTGCTTAGGTCCCCCAGTGTGCTGTGGGGTTCTTTCAAGTGTTCCACTCATGTTTGGAAGCAGCTCGGCAGTATTCATTTTCCTTTGTGTGAGTTTTGAAGGCCAAGAAATGTGGTGTTAGCCTGAGTCCCAAAATTTGAGAAAATTAAATTGGCTTTAGTGGAAACTATGCCCTTCGCAATGGGTTGGGCCCTCAGCCCCTGGGTTACTTCTCCAGTGTGAGAAGGAGAGCTTCAAATCTGGGGCTGTTTGTCATAAAAAGGAAAATACTTAATGGGTTCAAAACAAACCATTGCCCTAGAGGAACTCTATCCATCAAAAACAGGTGGTATCTCCATAAAAGTGTTCAAGGCTGAAGGCCAAACATGCAGAGTTCCTTAGTGAAACTATAAAGAGAATGAGGTTATACTTTCAAAGAATATCCAGCTTGGGAGAAAGCAAAATTATCAGGATTCTAAAATTTTTATTAAAAAGATTTATTTTTATTGAAAAGGCAGATTATAGAGAGGAGGAGAGACAAAGATCTTCCATCTATTGCTTCATTCCCCAGATGGCTACAGTGGCCAAAGCTGAGCCAATCTGAAGCCAGGAGCTTCTTCAGGTCTCCCACGTGGGTGCAGGTTCCCAATGCTTTGGGCCATCCTTGACTGGACAAGCAGGGAGCTGGATGGGAACTGGGGTAGCCAGGACTTGAACCCGTGCCCACATGAGATCCCTGGTACAAGCTCCATGTTTTAATCTAAGGAGGATAGGGTCATGGACTATCAAGGAGGAGTGCCATGCTGAGTAGATCAGACATAGATGTAAGTATTACATACGAATATCAGCCAACTCCTGACCAAGCAGCAGGGTGGGGTCCTCCAGCTGGGGCCCGTGGGTGCAGTGCTGAAGTTGCCTGCTGTAACACTGGTCTGTGCAGGGGTGTGAGGGCTTGCTGTGCCAAGATCAGAAGCACAGGTGAGATGTACTTAAAATATATATATACATACATTTACAGATTTATCTATTTTTATTGGAAAGGCAGATTTACAGAGAGACAAATTCCATCTACTGATTCGCTCTCGAAATGGCCACAATAGCCAGAGCTGATCTGATCTGAAGCCTGATACCAGGAGCTCCTTCTGGATCTCCCACACACGTGGAGGATGCTACGGCTTTGGACCATCCTCCACTGCATTTCCAGGCCATAAACAGGGGGCTGAATGGGACACTGGTGCTTGTAGGCGGAGGATTAGCCAGTTGAGGGATTATGACAGCCCCTTACTTTTCATTTGAAAGAGAGAGGAGAGAGATATCTCTTCCATCCATTGGTTCACTCCTAAAATGGCTGCAACAGCCAGACCTGAGCCAGTCTGAAGTTAGGAGGCAGACTGTGGCATACTTGTGTGAGAAGGGAATCCTATAGCAGCAAGAAGATTTGGTGTCTAAGTCCGCATTTCAGTGTAGGTGTGTCTGCCAGGTGTCATATTGAGCAAAAAGCTAGACTGAGTATGCCTTTAAAAAATGTAGTGGAGTTCACTGACTATATATGCTATGACATGGAGTAGAGAAACTGAGAATGGGGAATTACACGCTGCTTTTTTTTTTTTTTTGGATGAATGTTCTTATCTTGTGAACAGCCAGTGATTTGTGGCGTTTTCTGTGTGTATTTTGAGCTTCAGTAAAAGGGGGATAAAATGCTAAAGGACAGCAGGACGAGAGTTCAAAGTCTTGGAAAACTGGTCCCTGAATTGAGAAATGGTGAATTTGTAAGGACTGTCCATCAGAAGGTGCTGGGCAATTCCCAAAGAAACGTTGGGGAGAATTTTGGTAGGAGAGGCTGGGGTCAAGAGCAGATTGTGGGAAGAGGGTAGGAGGACTGGCTGCAGGACTTACATAAGGGATCCTCATCTTGTTTGGTGATGAGATTCAGAGTGTGAGGAACTATGTTGGAATAGGTGAAGACTATTGAAGTTCAGGTAGATGAGGGGTTGAGAAGGTCAATAGGGTGTTAAGGAGGTGTTCTAATAACTGGAGACCCAAGTCAGAAGTTGATGAGCCAAAGAGGCCAAAGGAAGGTGATGGTTCTGTTGCCCAAGTATATGGACCGTTATTCATCAAACAGCAAGAATAAAACCCAACTTAAACTACTACATGCAAAAATGAGAATTTATTGTTCCCCATTGGTGGAAGGCCAGGTTAGGTCTTCAGAAGTGCTAGATACAGCTGTGAAAGTGGCTTGGGAACTGCTGTCTACTCCCTCCCCCTTTGCCTTCAATTCTGGTTGTCTTGAATAAAATTCACTTATAGGCAGCTTCATCCACTAGGCACTTCTAGTGAGTTCGTGGTGCCTTCTTAGTGAGTCTCCTTGGAGACATAGGAGAAATCCAGAAACTAACATGAATTGGCTCCATCCACCTTTCCATTGTGGGTGAGTCTGCCACTTAATCAACTCTCTGAGCAAGAGGCAGTGGCCTGCCACAGCCCTGCATCTACTATAGAGCTTACACAAGGGCAGGTTGGCCTGGCCTGGAGGCAGTCTAACCAGGAGGTGAAGATGTTCAACTCTGTGGTTGCTGCAGCAGCTATTCATTGCCAAGAACATTGTATGAATGGTTCTTTATGGATGAGGAAAACCACAAGAGGCTTACCCTTGACCAGAAATTTCTCTGAATGGCACATGGGTGGTCCAGGGCAGCAGCATTCAACCAATGTGACATGCAGGTCTGGCCTCTGCTGTGTTAGTGTATGTCCACTCTGCGTTTTCAGCGCCTCATCTTGGAACTGTCTCCTGTTTCCCAGCAACTGTGTGTTCTTGTGTTCTTTCCTGTTTCAACCAGTTGGGTTTTCTTTTTCTTTATTACTATTATTTTTTGCTTTACTTTCCTGTTTGTAATATTCATCTTGCTTTATTCCATCTTGTCTCTTTGTGTGTTTCTCTTTTTTTTTTCTGGCCTCATCTCAGGGAAGAGGAGGAGGAGGAAGAGGAGGAGGAGCAGCCAGTCACGGAGCCCAATTCAGAGGAAGAGAGAGAGGACGATGCCCAATGTCAGGGCAAGGACAGGTACTGAGGGCTGGGCCCTCTCAGGTGCATGTGCACAGTCCAAGGCTCCTTGCTAATGGCCAGTCTGTCCTTTGCTCAGCACACTGAGTGAACCTTTGCTTACCCCACACATGGAGCTGCAGGATTGAGTATTGGAGAATTCACTGAGCACTTTGTTTTGCCTGTGAGGACTGCATTGGTGTTCCAATCCTGACCTCCCTAACACACTACGTGAAAGAATCACCCAGTTGTCCTTGCCACTTTCCCTCTCTCACTGAGTGCTTTAGCTCAACCAAGTTGACAGTGACTAAAAGGTTTGTCTCCACTAAAGTGATTCACATTCTAATATGACTTCTGTGTGATCCCTCCTTCCTACTAATTGTACCAGTATGGTGTAAACTGAAATGTGTGGATAGCTACTGTATTCACAATTCAACTTTTCTAGCCAAATGATTAGGAATGTTTTACACTCCATACATCATAGCACATTTCTAGCATTTTTTTTTTTCATATCCAGGAAAGCTAGCATTAACCTTGCAGCTCTTTGAGGAGTTTGCTGGCCTCTGCTCACCTCAATCAGATGCGTCCTTTCCATCCTCAGCCAGGAGGCATAGACACAAGCACCTTGCAGGCACTTGTACATCTTGTTTTCCCCAACATAGCATTTGTATAATAAAAGTAAGACTTGCTCACGGTAATTTAATTTTCTAATATTCAAAACATTGTAGAGTTGATTTCTCTTAACTGACTGCTATTACAGATGGACACTTTTACCATTAGTCTTTGTGTACAAATAAGCCAGATCTCTTGGGTTGGGAAAACTCATCCTCTTGCCACTTTCATGACCAATGGGGTTCTTTGCCTTAGGTGCCTCCTCTGCCCAGCTGCCCATCAGGGGGTCTCAGAGTGCTAGTCAAACTGGCAAACCAGTGATGTTTTTATTTTGTCCTTTGCAAGTGCCTGAGAAGCCAGCAAGGTGGGGCAATTCAAAAGAAGTGAGCTATTGCAGAGAATGAGCCTGCGTTGCAAATCGAGGAGCAAGAGACAGTGTCTAGTCGAGTCCCCTGCCTGTGCTGATCTGCCAGACTGGAGACTAGTGACTGATAATTAGGTGTACGATGGGAGAGAAGTATTTTAGGGGTAGGGAGCCACAGGAGGTTGTGTGGACCTTCAACGAATATGCCCTCTTGGCTCTGTAGACTCACCCAGCGTGTTCTGTCCCACCCACAGCCACCGAAGCTCTCAGCTTCTCATGTTGCCCAGCACCTCCATCACAGATGGATGAGTGTGGCCGCAAAGGGCAACCTTTGAAGGACTCCTGTGGTGATGTGCTGTGTTTCATTGGGAATCTGGCTGTGTAGGCTGAGGCAACCTGTGTTAGCATCTTTAGGCAATGCAGTTACAAACTAAGCATCAGAGCTGAATCTTCGTGGTACTCAGGTGTTCATTTACCTTCATCTGCCTGCTCTTGATTTTCTGACAGAAAGCTTTAAGACCCAAGAGTGGCCGGGTGCCTGTTGGTTTAGCTCCCTCTGCTGCCCCTTGCTGTGTGGGCTTGGCAAGGCGGTGTGTTCCCACCTGTGTACCCTGTGACATGGTCTCCTGCCATCCACCTGTCAGCCCAGGATAGCTGCCTATATACTCCGATGGAGTTCTCAGTTGTAGTGATGGCTCATATTCCATGCCCAACTGGGTGCTATGGAGTCATGTGCCTGGGGAGAAAGACTAATTTTGAAAAATACACATCGTAGCATAGATTCTTGAGTTACAAAGGTATGTGTGAAAATATTACAGTGTCCAAGGCCAATCCACTGAAGATGGACAGTTCTTTTAAATTTAGTAATACTTAATTGACACATAAATATTGTACACAAGGTTTACAGTGTGATTTTGATATGTCTATACATTGATTAATGATTACCACAACCTGATTAATGAATGTATCCATCACTACTCATGATTACCATGTATGTGGTGTTTGTATGTAGTTACAATGCTGTTTTTTTTTTTAATAACTGAAAACTGTGTTGGAAATGGGCCTGCCTGAAGCAGCCTGGATGTGATGGGTTCAATTGTAGGAATGTGTGAAATGGGCAGAAATTGTGATCATTGTCCTGGTCCTGTCCCAGCATTTTGTAGTTATAAAAGCTGATGGCTTTTGAAAATGCCTCTTTCTTAAGGTCTGGCTTCTTAGCTGGAGGCTGAATCATTTATTTGATCAAGACAGAAAAATGAAGCTCCAAGTGTAGCCCTCCAGGTGCTGTACCACCAGCAGGGCCAGCAGGGGCAGAGGAGCCTCGGGGGCTGCAAGGAATGCCCTTCCCATGGCTCTGCTTGCCCACAGGCCAGACTTGCTGTGGGAAGATACTTCCTTGCTCTCTCCAAGTCTCACCCCAGCCAGGCAAGCCCAGGTGCCAGGAGTGATTGGACACACCAAAGGTTCTGGCAGTGGGTATTAGTGCTGCATTCCCAGAACCCCAGGCTGTGAAGGAAGCGCCCATCACCATGGTGGGTTGTCCTCTGTCTTGTTCTCTTTTCTAACCATTTCTCCCTCTTTCCCACTTCCCTTGCCACTTCCATTCCTTTCCCTTCTGCACTGGGCTAGCAGCAAGGTCTGCTCTGTGTTTGAGCACAGCCTTTCTGGAAAGGATACTACTCCCCAGGTTTCTGCCCCTCCAGCCACCTCCAGTGCCATCTTGCAGGAAAATCGGCTTCCAGTTGGCAATACGATGAGGAGCTCCCGCTGCAGCGGGTCCTCGGTGCCTGAGGCTGCCCGGCCTGCCCTCCTATCACCCCAGAGCCCTGCCTCGGCTGCTCGGCCCCCCTCCTCCATGCCTGGCTTCCTAAAGACATCACCGACAGTAGAGCGGCTACCCTATGTGCCACACAGCCCCTTCCACCTGTTCTCATATGACTTTGAGGAGTCGCCCTTGAACACCAAGGAGAAGGAAGTGGAGGCCCAGCAGGAGAGCAGGTAGATGAGCACAGGCTTCTCAGCATCTCCTGTGCCTTGGCTCTGTGTGTGTGTGTGTGTGTGTGTGTGTGTGTGTGTGTGTGTGTGTGTGTGTGTGTGTGTGTGTGTGTGTGTGTGTGTGTGTGTGTGTGTGTGTGTGTGTGTGTGTGTGACTGTCAGAGAGCAGTGGGGGCTGTAACTCACTTTCCAGCCACTAACAGGTGATCAGTATTTAGATAAGCTGCGGAAAAAGTGCTGTCTGATAGAATGAAAGGGCTCTTTTGTTTCAACACAGTTACTAAGTTTTAGACGTAAGTTTATATGCATATTATATATATAATCTACATATAACATGCAATATAGACACAGTGTGTTGAATTTCTTTTCTTTCCACTCATTCTGAGGGGTGAGGGGGAAGGTTGTGTGACCTGTGGAACACAGAAAAAAATGCTTTGTGTCTTGCCTTGTACTGCTGTGAGTGCAATTTTTCTTCCTTTAGCAACAGTTGCTCCTGTTCTGTAACTTTGAACACACATTGTTAAATAAGTACACCACCTACTGGAAGAGAAATCCTGGAGGCTCAGACTGTGATTCCTCTTCCAATAGGTCGGTATACTTATTTTCTTGCCCTGTTCCATGGCATTTTAACATACACATTTTTCTTTCCAAAGAATTCTTGCAATTTTCTTTAAGCTGACATACCATTACATTGTGAATCATCTAATGGGGACTTTTTTTATCATGCCATTATTTAACAGTGAGAACTTAAATTGTTCTTACAAAACTTGGAGAAGGAAAAGTGGGAGGGATGTTGCTTTGGGTCTGGCAGGAAATGCTCAGCCGGTGCTTTCCCACCTGCTGGTGTGGCTGTCTTTCACTGCACCCTGACTCAGTGGTACTTTCCTGGAGCATTAGAGTCTGAAATTGATGCCTGATCACTCAGCTGGCATGCCTGTCTTACAGTAATCATCACGGTAGCTAAGTAACAGCTCCTGAAAACTTTGAGAGAAGTTTCAAAATTATGTATAAATGATGTGATGGAAAGAGAGCAAACAGAATGTGTTTTTCTCTCCTTTGGTTTTATCTCAGCAATTAATTCCAGTGCCTCCAAGCCTGTCTAGTTTTGCTTGTCCATTTCAGCCAAGCTAACTGAATCATTCTATTTGCTATTCAGCACTTTTACTTGGTAGTGGAAGGTAGTGTTTTGTTTTTAATGGCTCTTTTTAAGTCATAAATTTCAATAGTTGTAAAGGATGTAATTTGTCTCATGTATATGTGCCTGGTGTTTATTTTTGTCAAAACCTTGGGGCTTCAGATTTTGCTGATTGAATTGCAGAAAGTGCAAAGCTGGTGCTCAGGCCAAATGAGACCACATTTCTATCACAAAGAGGGTCTGACCTGATGTTTCAGTTCAAATAGGCAGGCCAAGATGTGGCCATGGCATGACAGCCTCACTCTGGGGTCAGCCTGGCGGGTAGGTGGGTGGAGAGGCAGGTCAGTCCTGGGGCTTGCTCAGGAGTTGGTCCATGGAGAACTGAAGCTGCCTTGCTCTTTGCTGTTTCTTCAGCAGTGCCCCAGGAGTGAGGCTTTCTGGTTACTGCCTTGCCTGGCAGCCTGGAAGTTTCAGAGCTCAAGGCAGTGCCTCTCCCCACCCCAGCCTGTTGGTCAGTATTTTCTCTCTTAAAAACAGAAGGCATTCGCAGAAGGAGAGGCAGGAAGGACAATGGGGAAAGACGTTGGAGCAGCTCTGGCTGATCCATCCTAAGGAGCAACAGATGGAGAAGCCGAGAGCCTGAAGGTACATTTCCTCTGCTTCTGTGAATGGCTGTGTGTTCCTCAGGAGCTATAAACGGAGTCTGACCTGTTTACACTCAGAAGCTGTGAACCGAGTCTGACCCGCTCGGGAGTATGAGTTCTTCATGGTCTCGTCCAGGTCTGACATTCCTGGTTGCAGGAATCATTGACACCATTTTGTTAATTATTCAAGTATATTACTTACTGCGATACAGTTTTGCAGATACACGGATTCTTCCTTCCTCCTCCCATTTCTCCCTCCTCACTTTCCCCTGAATTATCACAGCAATACAGTCTCTTGGTAACAATTACAGGGTTAACTTTCTGCTATTTAAATATATCATGACATGGTAGATATAGGTAAAGGTTGAAAATCTAGTATCATACTGTACAGATATATATTTACATGTTTCAATGGAAGTCCTATTTTTATTCAGTAGTAGAGATGCATACTGCAAAGTAACTTTACTTCCCAGTATACTTATCTTCATCATATGAACTGCAGTTTATCTGTGAGAATATATGCACATATTTAATTATATATATGCAAAGTACAATATATATGCAAAGTACAATATATGTTGTATATGTATTATATATCATTATAATAATTAATATTTATAATGTTATTAATAATATTTAGTATTAATATAATAACAATTATAATAAATATAATATATAATACATATAGTACTTTGCATAGAGGCTATCTTATATCAGAAAGAACATGTGATATGATTTCCTTTTGGGACTAAGTATGATGGTCTTTAATTGGGACTGTTTAATTGCAAACAGTAGGATTTCATTCTTTTTGTGGTTGCTTAGTATTCCATAGATTAAATGTACCACAATTTCTTTATCCATTCATCTGTCAACAAACAGCTGGTTTGTTTCTGTGACATCACTATTGTGGATTGTGTTGCTATAAATATTGGGTTGCTGGTCACTTTCTCGTAAACAATTTCATTTCATTTGGACATATTCCCAGAGTTGGTATAGCTGGGCTATAGAATAGGTCAGTTCTAGTTGTCTGAGCACTTTCCATACTGACTTCCATAGAGGCTGCACTAGTCTCCAATCCCTCCAACAGTTAAGTACTGTGCCATTTTCCCCACATCCTTCCCAGCAGTTTTTATTAGTTGATTTCTAACTGTAGGCCATTCTTTGACCTGGTATGTTAGCCTAGTGACTAAATACTTGCCTTGCGTGTGCCGGGATCCCATATGGGCACCAGTTCATATCCCAGCTGCTCCATTTCCCATCCAGGTCCCTGCATGTAGCCCGGGAAATCAGTTGAGGATGGATCAAAGCCTCGGGACTCTGCACCTGTGTGGGAGACTGGAAGAGGCTCCTGGCTTTGGATTGGCTCAGCTCCAGCCATTGTGGCCACTTGGGAAGTGAACCAGGGCATGGAAGATCTTTGTCTCTCCTTCTCTGTAAATCTGCCTTTCCAATAAAAGTAAATAAATCTTTTAAAAAAATTTACTATATATATGTGTGTGTGTGTAGACCATTCTCATTGGAGTTAGATGGGATCTCAGTGTAGTTTTTATTTGAATTTCCCCAATAGCCAGGTAGCCTGAGCATTTTTTTTTCCTGTATGTCTATTAGCCTTTTGAGTTTCTTATTTTGAAAAATATCTGTTCATGTCCTTATCTCCCCCTCCCCTTGTTTTAAAGATTTATTTGTTTTAATTGGAAAGGCAGATTTACAGAGAGAAGGAGAGAGAGAGAAGAATCTTGCATCTGCTGGCTTACTCCATAAGGCAGGCATTTAGTTACTAAACCATTGTGCCACTTCTACCTCCCCAACTTTAACAGGGTAGTTTATTTAGCGGTAGCTGAATTTCTGAATCTCTTTGTAATATCTTCAACATCTTAGATATCAGACTTCTCTGTTGTATAGTGTTAAAAGATTTGGTTCCTCTTCTGTTGGTTGCATCTTCACTTTGCTGACCATTTCCTTTGGTATGTGTAACTTTAGTTTGATGTAGTCCCATTTGTTTATTTTGGTTTGGGTTGCCTATGCTTTTGGTGTCTTTTCTGAGAAGTCTTTGCCTACACCTATGTTTTGTGCAGTGTTTCCTATGTTTTCCTCTAAGAGTTTGATGGTTTCTGGATGCAGATTTAGGTCCTTGATCCATTTGGAGCTATTTCTGTATGAAGTGAGAGTTGGTGGGGTCTTGTTTCTTAGTTCTACAAGCAATTTTCCAATTACTCCAACAGTATTTTTTGAAGAGAATAACCTTTCTCCCCCGTTTATTTTCAGTTTTCTTGTAGATTAGTTGGCCGAACAGGTGCATTGACATCATTTTTACAGGGTGAATCCAGTATGACTTCTACACCTTCCAAGTACAGTGTAGACAAGTTAGGAGCAGCACCTGTGACTAAAACAAGGCTATCTTGGCATTCTCATCCTTTGCAGTGGGACAGGTGTCCATGGGGGTGGTTCTGAACTTTGTGGTGATGGCAAACCTCTGATAGGGAACTCCTGATCTCACAACTCCCACTCCCTACGTACAATTTCCAAGCTTCCTTATTACTGAGAATCCTGGAAGTGGGAGCCAGGGAAGCAGATAAGCAAATGCTACAAATTTCAAAGAAAAAAGAGCTAAGAGACCAGTTTATTTGGGGCCAACATTTTTT
The DNA here is from genome assembly GCF_017591425.1 of Ochotona curzoniae. Classification (NCBI taxonomy): domain Eukaryota; kingdom Metazoa; phylum Chordata; class Mammalia; order Lagomorpha; family Ochotonidae; genus Ochotona; species Ochotona curzoniae. Next base: position 11,895,810 of record NW_024466218.1, read on the forward strand.
GAAATTTGTGCAGTCTTTTTCATGGACTGTTTATGTGGCTGGATTTCAGAGTTTTTGCCTCAAAACTTGTAATTTAAATCTCCATGAACCTTTTGCTAATCACATTTAAATACTCAGTTGTATAGTCACCAAAGTTGCACAAAACAGCCATGCATTTGTATATAAGATTGATTTAGGCTAAGTAAAGTGTGCAGGATTTTCTTTTTTTAGACACTTGACAATAATTTGAAAACTGCACAAAAAGTGTGTACCTATTGAATTTTCATTCATTCACTATGGTTTCCAGGATTTCTGTAGCCATAGATTTGACTACTTAGTGGTTGGCTATAATTGAAAACATTACAGGGGTGGGGGAGAAAGGTCCAACGTGTTAGTCTTACACACATACCACACCCATTACCACCCCCAGTGCTCTCTCTACCATCCAAAAGGTGCTGATCCAGTTAGTTTGGCTGAAATCGAGAAACAAAATTGTGCAGACAAGGAGACATTGAAATTAACTGCTTAAATATTAGACAAACCAAAGGAGGAAAAGCAATATTCTGCTTGTTTTAGTTCTGTAATGTCCTTTAGATGTCATTTTAGCAAAGTGCGCTTGTTGAAACACAACGCAGGCTGGCCACTGTGGCTGCAGCTGCTGTGGCAAGAGGACAAGCTGAGAGTTCAGGTTGTCAGGAAGGAGGCCTGGACATGTGACAGGCAGGTGACATCCAGACCTCATCCTGGAGGGCACAGGGGTTCTTGGCAGCTTCCTCTGTCTACGTCATCACCGAGCTGTCCGTTCTGACTTTTCCCTCTTTGCTCCTTAGCTCTGCCTTCTCATCTTCCTTCATCCGTTACTTGTTCTGCCTTCTCCCTGGCTTGTGGCTCCCAGGTCCCTCTAGAAATATCCCAAACATCCAACCAACACTTAACTTGGACAAGCATTGATCTTGTTGGACTTGTGGAATATTGGATTTTTCAAGAGAAAACCAGGGCCCAGGAACCAGTCTCCTGAAGGTGATGGTTCAGAGGACAATGGAGTGGGAGTGTGCTGCATCTGCCTTGGCCTGGCGGAGAGCCTGGTGTTGAGCACTCACCTGACATGTGACGCCAAATACACAAGTAAGGGAAGAGCAGCAGCCGAGCCGGCCACAGTCTGCGGTGCAGGATGGACTTGGAGAATACAAGTATTTCACTTTCTGTTACAATTAATGTATTACTAAAAATTGAGGTTTCATTTTTTAAGAGTAGATGGCTTAGTCCTGGTGCAGTAGTCTAGCAGCTAAAGTTCTCGCTTTACACGCTCTGGGATCCCATATAGGTGCTGGTTTGTGTCCCGATGGCCCCACTTCCCATCCAGCTCCCTGCTTGTGGCCTGGGAAAGTGGTCGAGGACGATCCAAAGCCTTGAGATCCTGCACCCGTGTGGGAGACCCAGAGGAATCTCCTGGCTCCTGGCTTCATATTGGCTTAGCTCTGGCTGTTGTGACCGCTTAGGGAGTGAATCATCACATAGGGTATCTTCCTCATTGCCCCTCCTCCTCACTGCATATCTGACTTTCTAATAAAAAGAAATAAATCTTACAAAAGTAGAATGCTTATCTTTTACATTTGTATGTGTGCACATGCTTTTAAAATTAAAAGCAAATTTAAGATTTATTATTATTATTTGGAAAGTCCAATTTACAGAGAGAAGGAGAGATAAAGATCTTCCATCTGCAGGTTCACTCCCCAAGTGACTGCAATGGCTAGAGCCAAGCCAATCTGAAGCCAGGATGCAGGAGCTTCTTCTGGGTCTCCAATGTTGGTGCCAGATCCCAAGGCTTTGGGCCGTCCTCTACTGCTTTCCCAGGACACAAGCAGGGAGCAGGATGGGAAGTGGAGCAGCCGGGACACAAACAGGTCCATATGGGATCTGCTGTATGCAAGGAAAGGATTTAGCCACTAGGCCATTGCACTGGACCCTATACATATGTTTTGAGAGTGTTTTTACACAGTTGTGATCAAACTCTGTGTTCTGTGCATTTAGCCTATATGGTGACATTGCCTGTGGTGTCACAGAATTGGGAATCATTTTTAATAATTATATAATATTTTGCTGGTGAATAATACACCCTACCCCCATAGCAGTTCCTGCAGTGTTTCACTTGCTTGAGTAGTTTCCAGTTTTTATCACCATCCATCCATGCTCCATTGATAGTCTTGGTACAGGTCTTGATAAATACCAACAAGGTTGTCTCCTCATGATCATGGCCCAGAAGTGGCATTGCCCTGGCCAGTGATAACCACATTTTGAAGTCAGATTCTTTGCCAAAAGGGTTTGTACCAGTATCTCTTGCTGGGAGTTGGACTGGATTCCTTCTAACTAAAAAAGCCTTGGACACATACTCCATCGTGACCTTTGTGGTCCCTCAGACCCAGTACTCTGACCGCAGCTGGTTCAGGCTGTGTGGACTGAGAGGCAGCCTCCACAGAGCTTATCCGTACCTTGAGAGTCTGCCTCAGGGCACGGGCTCCACTTGGTGATTTGCTTCTTGAGAATGCTCTAGCTGATGATAGATATCTGCTGAGTGATAGCCGTTCTGAAAAGCACAAGGAAAATTTTAAAACTTTGTACATCCTGCAGCATAGCCTGTCGCAGGTGAGTGACATCATCAAAGCTTGTGTTACCTTAGTGACTGTGATCTTGGGTCAGGGGACCTGAACCATTGGGAGGAGCGCACACTTCAGAGCCAGGGGCATCTGGCAGGCTTGGCGACAGTTGATCACTAGGCAGAAGATGGCATCAGCTTTCATCAGTGAAACTGACTGGAAAATGCCCAAAGCAGAACCTTTAGTAAGGTATCTCCTGAGTCCAACCTGGGGTGTTTGGGGTGTTTTCTAGACTTGTGGTGGCACCAACACTGATTCTAAGGCAAGAGAGAAGCAAGAAAAATCTTCATGTTTCAAATGGAAATATGTTAGTAAGCAGGTTTTAACATGCACTTTAAGAAACGGGAATTGTGAAGACTGATGAAAACCTGAGTTCTATAAATTGTGCTGCCTGTTAGGTTTTGGGCTTTGGGAAACTTGAGAACTGATCACACAGAGACAGTTATAAGTCTCTTTGGGTTAGAATCGTCACGGAGGGTGGCAGCATTTCTAGGTTTGCCTTTTCTGGCGTCAATTAAAACGATTTCATCTACTGACTTCTCTCCCCCCCCCCCCATCCCCAACCTCTGCACTTTTCAGGTATGCCAACTTTGGTAACAACTCTTACCACACCGCAAGGCAGTCTGCTGGCCCCGGGGCATCCCCCACTGCTGCCTCCTCTCAGGAAGCCAAGTCCCCGGAAAGGTGAGCTGTGCACGCGTGCTCAGGGTGTCCCTAACTCCAAAAGGCGGGGATTCACTCAACTAAGAGTGCTTAAAGGAGAAGCATGACCAAAAGGCATAGTATGAAGTACGTTTCTCTGCAGAACGTAACCTGGAGGCAAGAATATTTTCTGTTTCACAGTATTTACTAACTAAACATGTTAGAGGTGAGATTTTACTGTTACTATTAAATCAAAGCCTTCTGTGTTTGCCATAGGGAGTATAAGAGACAATTTCTTCTGAGACACTTAAGTGTACATGTTTAGCTCATACCTTATAAACAATCTGAGATGTTACATAAGCTTTGCTATTTGTTCTAGATCAGTTTTCTCATTTGCGTGACACTCGATGTATCAGACTATGCAGGCCTGTTAAGGTGCTGTGTGACTAATCCAGGACCCACCAGAGGAGATAGTAATTATACGAATACATGGGAGGAATTTGACTTGGCATGGGTGTTAGACCACCAGAAATTAACTGATGATTACTCCTGGAAGCCAGTGATTGCACAAGGATGTGTTTACAAGGGAAAGGTAAGAGCTGTAATTTTAGAACAATTAAGAACAAATTACCCTTACATGGCAAGAATGCTGCATTACAGACGGCTGATCATGGTTCCAACTCCCTCACTTGCAAGTTATTTAATCCCTGAGGGTAAATGCCAGCCGCACCAGCCCTCACCTTGCAGGGAGGTTTTGTCCAGCAAATGAGAAAGTCTGCATGAGGGTATTGTGCGAAGCCGACTGTGTATGTCTAGTTTGGGGATCTCAGTGTAGAGGAGGTTCATGCGCAGTTCATGACTCATCAAATGTGGAGTGAAGGCACGCTCACCAGGGTCAGCACAGATTGAAAATGAGCTTGACTTGTTTTCTGCATTCAGATACTCTTCTGTGCATTTTGTGTGTGTGCTGCTGCGATTGCTTCTGGTGAATGGGGGCTTGCTCAGATTCTACAACAGACAGGGCAAAGGCCCCAGGAAGAAGGGGTGCACAGGGAGGGGTGTCTGGCCACAGGTCGCTGTTGATGTCTGAGGTGATATCAAGCTTCCCGAGACAAACACACAGGCTGAGTTAGGTCTCAGTCATAAGTTAACAGGTTAATTACCCTGGAACAAGCCTTACCCATCTGTCCTGTACCTTAGCATCCTCCCTTCTGGAATCAGCCCAGGTTATCTGTAGCCCTGGGTGAGCTCTGGAAGTGAAATCTGGGGCCAGAGTGAGGAATTTTGCCATCTTACTGATCAGGCATAACACAATTATGGAACTAACAGACTGTCGATGCTACTGGACATGATCCAGGCACCATTCATTCTGTGTCCTCCACATTACCTAAGGCCTGGCTACAGCAGAGTGATATAAACCCTGGTTGAAACAGCCAGTAAAGTTAGCCGCTCACTGGCTGGCAGCACTTTGGAGGTGCATGAATCTTGGAAATTAAAAGCGTAGGGGTGGCACATAGATTTACTGAAGCCCTAGGCTTTGGGAAGGATCCTTCTGGATTCTGGAGAGAAAGCCCCAACCTCTGCCACCTTTCCAATTTCCAAAAGCCAAGGCAAGGTTTGAGCTGAGAAGTCCAGCATTCAGGCTCCTGGAGGACTTCTGGCTGCATTGCCTTCCCTATTTGCACAGCCTGATGTGCTCCTGGTGGAGTTAAACCAGGAAGAATGGGGTTGCATCCTAGAGCATCTTGAGCACTTGGCAGCATTGAGCAGGCCAATGGGTCAGTACACAGTACTACAGGACAGGGACTGCTGTAAAGCCCCGTTCCATGCCACGAGATAAAGCCATGTCCCATGGGGGCAATGAGCAAGGCGCTTGGGTAGGCATGGCTTTAGGCTGGAAGCTGGAAGCTGGGGAATCAGTGAGTGAGAGTTCACGGGGTTCAGCCTGGTGCACGCAATTTCTGATCTCTGTGGCACCAGGGGCATTGTTGAGAGGCCCTGGGAAGGAATGGATTAAGCAGTTGTAGGTTGGAGGGAGGCACTGGGATTCAGTCACTCTGAGGGCACTGGAACCCAGTGGGTCCAGGGGCTGGTAATGACGTATGCCACATTTCTTCCAAATGTGTGTTCTTCTAAAGAGTGCTCTTTGACCAAAGCAGCTTGGTAACTTTTGCATTCTACCCTGTCCACAGACCAGAAGAGTTGCCTTGAATAGTTTACATCTTCCTTTATATTCGCATGTCCTTTCAGTTGTTACCATGTGCAGCTTGGGAAAATCATGTAGTAATTTACTTGGAATAAGAGACATGCGGGTTCATGGTAATATCAGAAAGCTGTAGGCCTGACTGCAGTTTCTTGCTCTTGGCTGGATAGCTTCTATTTGGGGATTGAAAAAAAAAAAAAAACAACAGCAGGCGAATTCCATGGTTCCAAGTCATGTTTATGTACCATTGCCTGGACATATATTGTCAGTTGCACCTATGGAAATGTGGTTTTTACTAACTTTCTTTCATTTTTTTAAAAGATGTTTTTTATTAATTTGAAAGAGCAACAGGGAGATACAGAGGGTTCTTTCATCTACTAGCTCAAACCCCAAATGGCCATAATAGCAGGTGTTGGGCCAGGCTGAAGTCAGGAGCCACCAACTCCATCTACGTCTCCCATGTGGGTATCAGGGGCCCAACCCAATTGGGCCAATGGCCACTGACTTCCCAGGTACATTAGCTGGAAGCTGGACTGGAAGCTGAGCAACTGGGCCTTGAATCAGCACTCCTATATGAGATGTAAACATTACTAGCTATAATTTAATCCAACAGCATCACAGCACTGTCTTGTATGTGTGTGTCACACCTGAATTCTATGTTTATCACTCATAATCTGATGTCAGACATATAAGTTTTTTCTGCCCCCGGATGAGATGTTTGGTTGTTTTTGCTTAGATGCAGACTTAGTAAAATATACTGTTTGAGGTGTTCGTGTACCCTTTATTATAATCCAGGAGCAAAGCTCTTTTCCTCCTGAGGCAAGATATTGAACTATTACGAATCTCAGTTGTATTTAAGCAGGGAGCCCACATTTTCTGTCAGCATGCTTCCAACTAGTAAACATTGTGCTAGGCCCCCGCACAGTCCTGGAGAGTTCTAGAACTCCACTGCCTTGATTGGGAAACAACACACACTTCTGGCAAGTCTTGGGAAAATCAGGCCAACTCAAACACCCCTGCAGGCATCTTACCCCACTTTGCATAAGCAGTTGGGCATCAACATGAGCTTAGAGTTTTCCATTTTTCCCCCCAAACATATGAATGTGTTAGAGGGTAATAAAACTTGGGTTGATAAAATGACCTACAAAGGAAGAACTGAAAAATATGGCACCCCAAATTAAGTCATAGGTATTAAAACAAATCCACCTCTTGGTCTCCCTTTGTATGAAAGGGCTCTCTTTTAGAAAAAGTGTTGTGTTAATTTTCATGAAATGGGAACATAGGTCATGCCAAAAACCAAGCACGGAAACCAGAACTATTTGCAGAGGCCCTCAAGGGATACAGGATGAAGCTATTGAATGAAAGCAGACTCTTAAAAAAAAAAAAGCTTCAGTTTTGAAAATGTACTTTCTGATCAGAGTTCTAAATATTTGGATTTTGAAAGAAAACTACAAGCATATTTGAACCATTACTGTGCAAATGTTCAAATGAAACAAGTAAACAAGCAAACAATATCCATAGCACAAGCCAATGCATGTTCTAGACTGTGGGAGTTACACCCGGCCTTCCCATCCCTGCCATGTCGTCTCCATCTTGTGGGCCTTTTCAGAAATGGCAGCTAGGACCTCCTTGGTGTTCAGGCTTTCTCTTTACTGCAGAGCCTAGAGCTGTGAAAAGGCTTGAGGCAATTAGTCCCTTTGCTGGGATTAGGAAGTCTGCTGAAAACACAGCCTATCCCACAAGGTGCGTGGCGAGTGCTTTGTTGCAGGATGTGGGAAGAAGCTCACGCTGAGATGTTTAGGGGTCATGTTAACTAGAAAAGCTCAGTGGGTTCTTTCCTCAGATTAATATAGAAACAAAAAGCTGGGAACCGGTTGCAGACAGAGAAGTTTATTTACAAAGTGACCAGGTGAGTATGCAAAGAAGAGGGAAAGGGAAAGCACCTCCTGGGAGAGAGCCTGGAGATGGGATGCCTTTTGAAACGAGAAAGGGAGAGACACCAAAGGTTCTCAGAATTTAAGTCTTCCCTGCCCCCTCCTTGTTGGGCAGGAACCTATGGGTAAGAGGTTCTCCATTAGTGGTCTCTCAACCAGTTCAGAAATGGGTGGGCAGTGCTGCACCACCTACTTGAAGATGTGGCCAAGGTTTCAGCAGGCTTGGAGACGGTCTCAGGGACAGTGAAGCCATCCCAGTGGGCATGCTCAGCTGTCCCCTGGGGCATCATTGGGCCCCTAAAGCCTTGGTTCTGCTCTGGTTGCCTCCTACATTTGTCTTTCTTTTTGACAAACAGCAGCTACCTGTTGAATTGGGGAATGAGCTGCTCCGGTAACTGTCTCAGCAGTGATTCCTAGTTTTTGGGAAATTATCAGGCCAGATATAAAGTAACAACTTCCTCTGGCAGAGTAATAGTGACAAATAAGGAATAAAGGATGCCTGTGTGTGTGTGTAAGACTTCATGTTCCCAGTGCATGATACTTTATTGCAGGCACCATGCTGCATGGCAGATCTTTGATTGTGACTCACTGGGTAACTGTAATGTTGTAGTTGTGAACTATAATTTGCAGTTCTGGCACAATAATTTCCATCATCTTTTGCTGATCCCAGGGAGGCCACCGTTCTGTTGTCAACTTCCCTGTCTTTGCCAAGTTTAAATGCTTTGGATCAAAAGAATTTTAACAGTGTTTGTGCCTCTGGGACCGGCTTGTTTCACTTAGCGTAGTATCCAGTATCCGTAGTATCCACTCATGTCACTATAAATGATACATTGTACATAGATGTGTATATACTGTGTTTTGCCCACTCATGTCTTATTTGTAAGGCACGTGAGGAAAATTATAGAGAGATAATAAACCATAAAACAGATAGGAGTGATTTTCCTTTTGTTTCATTCATGACAGTTTTACCATGTAGAAAATTCTTGACTTTATGAGTTAAATTTAGTTTCACTATCTTTTGCCTGTTGCCTCTCTGTTGAAGGCTTTTTTCTTCCATAGCTTCTTCTAACACCTCCTGAGCTACATTTTTCACATGTGAATATTTTGTGTCTCTGAATATTATTTTGGTGAATGGTATGAAGCCCAGGTCCAACTTGAGTGTTGTTATGAATCCCAACACCCCTTATTGAACCAGCTATCCCTTCCATTACAGATTTGTTCTCTGTTAGCGTGAATGCAGGCCATTTCCCTTAGAAACATCCCCATCGCCTCATGTTGTCAGCCTTCCCTGGCCAACCCATCTAGCCTGGCTGCCAAGCTTTTCCTTACCACTTCCTGAGCAGTCACTGAAATGTGCATGCATCATGTGGTACCATGAAGCAGTCCTGTTACCGATTCTGTTGCCTGTGGTTGGAGGTTTTGCTAAGTGACTGACAGCATGGGATAGAAAGCATGGTAGTATTTTGGGAAAGGATGAGGAAAGTGGGCTCCTGCAGTGGCTTCTGACTTCTCCTTATGGAGCTCTCCCTTCCTGGGATGTGTGGTGAGCCCTGACCAGTGTCCCAGTGTCTAGGCATTTCTGTTTGTTTTCAGTCACTGTGCCTCTTCTAGTGCTTGCCTGCTGGACCTGCCTTTTGATGATTACCCCAAGTGTAACTCACTGGTACCCATGTCTTCCTCATGTTTTTCACATCTTCCAGGGACTCTATCTGTTCCATATAGATCTGAGTGTTTCTATCTTTTCTTGTCTGTTTAGGAATTGATCATGTGTTGTCCTAACCTCTCTGATATCCACATTCAGCTTGAGCCTGTGCTTGTCTAGTGTTGATTCTGTGCTATCTACAGATAGCTTTTTTGATCCCAAGTATTTGCTGGCTATATTACATCACTTGACCTTCTTAATACTTAATTAAAAAATGTATTAGTAGTGTTGAGAGCCCAATTGTCCAATATAAAAAATGCAGGTGGGATGATCAAAGTAAGTTTTCAAACAGTCCAGCTGTTACTGAGAAAATCAAATATGGTCTGTAACATGGGATTGAAGATGTTGCCTTTCTGCAGACAGTTACACCTAGTCCATGATTGCCAACAGGAATCTAAGGTAGCACAACAGCCCGAGGCCATTATTGCCTACTATTAGCTCCTGATAGCAATCTGGTTACGAACAATTAGTTTCCTGTAAGGCAAAATGTGATCCTCATTAAATTGATTGTATTATATCTAAAGTGCATAAGGCCAGAGACAGTCACTCCATCAGGAAATCAAGTTTGCAGGAGTGGAGTCTGGTTTCCAAATAACAGCAGCGTGCAGTGCTATGGGCTGACAAACTGTGCTCTGGGTCATGCCCTGCCCTGGTGGATGATGGCTCTGGGTCATTAGCAGGTGCTGGACAGCCCTTCTCCCCCATGTGCTTGGATGTGACTCTTTCTCATCACCTCTGCTACTTTCAAGATGCACATCATGCCTGATGTGTACGTTGCCATGATCTGTGTCCCATAGCCTCTCTGAAGTCCAGATATGGGCATACGTTGCACCACCGACACCTGTTGGTCGGCTTCCTCCTCACTGTATTTGAACCTGTGGGCATTCCACGCTCTCTGGAGGCCCTGCCACTCTTGCTATGTTCTCTGTGTAGTCTCCATTTGTTTTCATCCTGTTTATGGTGGATTCTTCCTGCCCCTGCACCACCCAAGTAGCTAGCTAGTATTCTGTAAAACCTCCCTAGCCTACTGAGACAGGTCTGAGATTTGCTCTCTTATTCACATACCTTTTCCCCAGGTCTTGACCTTCTAAAGCCTTATGGGTTCTCCTGAATGTTTCTTAAGTGGAATCGTACCCTTTGTGGTCTGGGGACCACGAAGATGTGGGCTATAATGGTTCATCCTCCTGGATCATCTGTTCTAAGCAAATATTTGGAAAAGAATATCAGGCCTGCTGCCTCTAGAGAGGCTCTGTGTGTGAATCCCATGTTCTTGGCCTCCTGCCTTTGGGACTTTGCCACTCTCTCTGTTTCCAGTTTCCAGAATAGGACTGGAGAGTCTTGCTGCCATCTCTAAGCCTTCCGTGCCTCCTGAGTCCTTATACCTAGTCTGCTGCCTTCTCACTGTGCTGCTTTATCCACTAGCAGGGGGAACAAAATGTAGGACCATTTTTAAACTCTCTGAATCTTACTTTCTTCTTTTGTACTAGAGACTAGAACAGTTTTTTTTTCCCCCTTTTCATCAGATAATTTTGTCTCTTACATAAAGGGTGCATATAGCAATCTGAAGTATTCCATTTGCATGACATACAAAGCTTAAAAATTAGTTTGAGGTGTGTGGTGCAAATACTTCTCATCAAAAATGTTGGAGGGGCAGGCATGTGACCAATGAAAGTGCCCATGTTCCACATTAGTCACCAGGTCTAATACCCAGCTCTGGCTCCTGACTGCAGCTTCCTGCTTACGCAGACCCTGGGAAGCAGCAAGGCTGGCTCAAGCCATTGGAGACCTGCATCCTCACCTGTGTCATTTGGCAAACACTTATGAAGTATACATTCTGTGCCAACCCTGTCCTTGGTGTGACACTCCAGTGTTGATGGAAACAGCCTGAGTCTTTGACTTTGTCAGGCTTACACATTAGTGACCTGAACCAAAAATAGGCCAACATCTGCTGATGGAAGTTCTGCTGTAGTAACTGCTGTAAAGAAAATGAACGGGCCTACCACAGTAGCCCAGTGGCTACAGTCCTCACCTTGCATGCACCAGGATCCTGTATGGGCACTGGTTCTAATCCTAGTGGCCCCGCTTCTCATCCAGCTCTCTGATTGTGGCCTGGAAAAGCAGTCAAGGATGGCCAAAAGCCTTGGGACCCTGCATCCATGTGGGAGACTCAGAAGAGGCTTTGGTTCCTGGCTTCAGATCAGCTCAGCTCTGGCTGTTGCGGATGCTTGGGGAATGAATCAACAGACAGGATCTTCCTCTGTCTCTCCTCATGTCTGTATACCTAACTTTCCAATTAAAATAAATAAAAGTATATCTAAAAAGATGAACTTCTACCAGAGAACTAGAGAGTCAAAGGCCCTCAGAGTGAAGGCCTTGGACTGATGGTACTGTTAGGGCGTTCATCTCTGCGAGAGGCCTGGCAAACTGAGTCAGTCCTACAAGACCATTTGCAGTTGACCCTGAGGTCAGCCCAGTGGCCATCAGTGGGAAAGAGAGTAGGGGATGAGGAAATGGAATGAGCTTACATCCTTGTTCAAAACCCTCTCCTGCGGATCCACAAGGGCTGGGAATGGGAGAGCCTTTGGAATAAACTTGGTGTTTAGAGAAGGGATGAGTGTGCCCAGGATGGGTGAGCTGACCTGGAACAGAGAAGCAGAGCCCTGATCAGAAACAAGGGCCTCGTTCTGGCCCTGAGAGGCCTGAAGCCATGGAATGCAGACACTGCTGGTGGCAAGCAATGCTTTTGGAAGCCTCCAGAGGAATGCTTGAGCTGCAAAGCCAACAGATGAGGGCCTGGAGCTGTTACAGGAGAAGCCTGTCCTCCTCTGGGTTGGAAGATTTCCCTCGTCTTGGACAAAAGGGTGGAAATTAAGAGGGGATGAGAGAATGGGCAAGACCCTCTGTGTGCCAAGGTCAGGGCCTGCAGAAGAGGCCTGCAGATGGGTTGCAGTGTGACGACAGCCGGGTCTGAAGGAATGGCTGTGTGGTGTCCCCGTGTGCCTGCACAGTAATGTGAGACTTCACATGGGTCAATCCCCACAGGTGGCGCCTGCTGTCCCTTCCCACAGCCAGAAAGCTCAGATCTGCACTGGTGTGTCATGAGGGTGTGACCAGCTACAGACAAGCCAGAAGGAGCCTCCAGCTCAGATTCTGGTGTAATATAGCAGGTGTCTGCAGGACTGTAGCAATGATGTAGGAGAAAAATACCCATTCCTTGGAGTTGTCCCTGGTATTTCTATAGTTCATCCTGGAGCATGGGGATGTGGCCCTGAAGGTGTGAAGCAAGTTCGTGACATTTTCTTGTTTTAGGGCAAGCCAGTTTTTTCTCCTAGCTGGCTGTAATCCAGAGTCATCTCTTCTCTCTCGATCTTTGATTGGAGTGATTCTTGATTTTATAGCTAGCTGATGAAGACAGTCGCATCGTTTAACATCCTTGAGTTACTATGTAATAGTTTGAGCACTGTATCTTTATGTTGATCTACTTGTGGATTATGTGGTAATTTCACTTACCAGAAATTTGGTAACTTGGTTTGGCTTTTGTTAATATTTAATCAGATTTTAGTTTATACTTAAAGCGGGAAATGTTGAAAGGTTGTGTCTTTCATGAGTATGATAATACAAAAGTGCTAAGTTTATAATTTTTAAAAATGTTATATAACTTTTGCAATAAAATTAACATTAAAAATAAGCCAGTGCTTGCAATACGAGAAACCTATATTAGAATATCAGTTTGAGTGCTATCTGCTCTCCTTCTGATCCAGGTTCCTGCTAATGTGCATGGGAAGGTGTGCATGTTGGCCCATGCTTTTGGGTCCCTGGCCACGCATGTGGGAGACCTGTATAAGGTTCTAGGCTTCTGGCTTTAGCTTCACCCAGCTTAGCTGTTGCAGCCATTTGGGGAATGAACTAGTAGGTGAGAGATTTCTCCTTGTTATGCTGTCTTTCAAATAAATCAATCTTTTTAAAAAGATGTAACACAGATTTGCTGCCATTGAGGATTTCCAGCAGCTTAACCCACTGCACCAAAATGCTAGCCCCCAGATCTTTTTGTCTTTTCTAAAGAGGCATTTACCATTATAATGATTCTTCTTGTGGTCAGGGTTATGGCATCTGCTTATGTCCTTGCTTGCAATTCCAGTATCTCTTATGAACACTCTAAGTTCATGTCCTGGTTGCTCTACTTCAGATCCAACCCCCTGCTAATGGCATGGGAAAAGCAGCAGAAGATGACACAAGTGTTTGGGCACCTGCTACCTATGCAAGAGGCCAGGCGCATGAAGCTTCTGGCCCACTGCTGGGGCATATCTGGGATGTGAACCAAACAGATGGAAGGATTCTCTCTCTCTCTCAATGTGTGTATATGCTTATCTATCCCTCTCTTGGGTACTAATTCTGACTTTCTTTTTAAGATTTTAATTTTTATTGCAAAATCAGATATACAGAGAGGAGGAGAGACAGAGAGGAAGATCTTCTGTCCAATGATTCACTCCCCAAGTGACCACAATGACTGGTGCTGTGCTGATCCGAAGCCAGGAGCCAGGAACTTCCTCCAGGTTTCCCACGCGGGTGCAGGGTCCCAAGGCTTTGGGCCATTCTGGACTGCTTTCCCAGGCCACAAGCAGGGAGTTGGATGGGAAGTGGAGCTGCTGGGACCAGAACCAGTGCCCGTATGGGATCCCAGTGTGTTAAAGGCGAGGACTTTAGCCGCGAGGCCACCGTGCCAGGCCTAATTCTGACTTTCAAAATAAATGTCTTTAGAAAGCATTTTTATTCATGGAAGACACAGTTAAGAGAATGGAAAGATAAACTATAAATCCTCATCAGCTCCCTGTTAATTGCCTGGGAAAAGCAGCAGCAGATGGCCCAAGTGCTTGGGTCCCCACTACCCATTTGGGAGACCTAGAAGAAGATGCTGGCTTCTGATTTTTTCACCTTTGCTCAAATTCTGACCATTGTGGCCATTTGGGAAGTGAGTCAATGGATGGAAGAGCTCTTCCCCTACCACTTCTCTTCCTCTCAAATAAATAACAATAATAAAATACTGATTGTAGCCTATTACATGGAGTTTATTATCTTCATAAAAAATAGCTATACCTTTAATGAATTGTTTAACTACATTCCACAGTTTTCATATATTTTGCATTTATTTTCATGTCAGAATTCTGTTAATGTCTCTTGATGCAGCAGTAATTTTTAAGTTTTATTTAGCTTGTACATATTTGGACTTTTAAGCTATATTTCTGCCCCTGATTCCGAAAATGTATCTTATATGACTTGAATCTTTTTAAGTTTACTGAGATTTATTTTATATTTCAGCATATGACCTGATAACGGCAAGTGTTCTCTGTGGGTTTGAAAAGAGTTTGTGTTGTAATGTTGGTACGTGGAAGATTCTGTAGATTCTGTGGTTGTCAGTTTGGTTGATGGCATTTTTCTATTATTTTGTATCTTTAGTCATTCTTACCACCTATGTTGGTTCTAGAAATCTTGTACTGTAGTTTTGAATTTCTACCCACCTGTTAATTTTTTTCTCATTTTTTTTCAGTTAGGTAAATATGTTTGTAATTGTTGTAATTTGACATCATTATTTTGAAATGGCTTTTATCACTATTAACATACTTTATTCTTCAGTATACTGTCGCTATCCTACAGTGATGGACTTGGTGCACAGAGCTGATAATAACATGCATGGACTCTGAGGGATGGTCAATAGCTGCAGTTTATTAGTGGCATCAGACTTTATACACTGAGCCTCATATGGGATAGGGAGGAGGTATTGAGCTTATCTATGAAACCCATTAATTGTTTCTATACCTTTGTTTGGAACTCTTTTGTTTTGTATATCCCACCAAGCATTCTCATTGACATGCTATCCATTCAGTTGTTGCTATACAATTGACGAATGTTACCAACTCAGTTGTTCTCATACAAATGATATCCAATCATTTTTATACAAAAGGTGTCCATTTGGTTGTTCTCATACAAATGGTATCTAATCAGTCACACAAATGGCATCCATCCAGTTGTTCACATACAAATATTATCCTACCAATAGTAATCCTGTGCTCATTGACCTTTAGGGTCACTATGTCCTTTGACTGTATGCCTTATCTGATACTAATGTGTCCTCTTTAACTTTTTTGGACAATTGATATTAATACAGTATGTATTTTGCCCATGTCCAGTTTGAAAAGAAATAATTAATTTGAAAATAGTGTTTTCCTGTATTTAGAGTGAATTTTTCCAGGGTACATATTATTCAGTAATTTTTTTTTAATGTAACCTAACAGTCTCTGCCTTTTAGTTCAAATGTTTAGACTGTTTATAATTAATGTAATTATTGATTTGGTTAGGTTTATATCTATGACTATTACATTATTTCTATTTGTTCCACCTCTTGTTTTTCTGTCTTTTTGGGGATTGACTGTTGTTGATTAGTCAATTTTGTTTTCAGTTTTTACAGAGGATTTATTATTTTTATTTTAAAGGCAGATTTTACAGAGAGAAAAGGAATACACAGAAAGTCTTCTAGCCACTGGTTCACTTCCCAGATGACAACAATGGCTGGAGCTGAGTTGATCCAAAGCCAGGAGCCAGAATTTCTTCCAGGTCTCCTACATGTGTATAGGGTTCCAAGGACCTGGGCCATCTTTTGCTGCTTTCCCAGGCCATAAGCAGAGAGCTGGGTTGCAAATAGAGCAGCTGGGATATATAGACGCCACAGGGTGGAGGATAATTCTGCAACATGCCAGCCCCTTTTTCTTCATTTTTACCTTTTTTTAATATAAAGATCTATTTGTTTTTATTGGAAAGTCAGATTTACAGAAAGAAGGAAAAGCAAGGGGAAAGATTTTCCATCCACTGGTTCACTGTCAGGATAGCTTGTGTTTTCTCAGCTTTGTAAAGCTGGTGATTTTTTTTTTAAATTGGAAGTTTCATTTGTTGTAGAATTCTACCTTGTAAAGTTCACATTTTCAGCTTTGCTAGGTGAAACCAGAGCTACGTTTGGTTGAGTCCAGTGTTTTTCTATTGAGTCAAGACACTTGTTAAAACCTAAGCAAATGCTTATTCTTTCATGTTGTTTCTCACAACTCGGATCGCCTTCTGTGAATGTCTTAATCAGTCCTTAGCTGAAAGTTTGGTGGAAACTCTCCACAGAGGTACAGAGATCTCTGTACAGCTTCTCTCTTGTACATTGGCCTGGGCACTTGAGCCACTGTGTCTCTCCAACCTCTACCTGTGTTTTCCCTTCCTGCACATCCTCCCTAAGCAATAAGCAAGGCCAACACTTCTTTTGCTTCTCCTCTCAGGAATCAGTCACCTTGACCATCCATCTAATGGCAGGCTTCTTGAGTGCTATTGTTTTCTCTGTTTTCTATTGTTTTGACTATAGTTGTGAATCTGGCTCTTGTTTCTCCAACTTGACTGCAAATCCAAGAGCTTATGCCATCTATTGAAATAGGCCTTCAGTTTTAAGGAGAACATTTGTTGGGTTCAGTGTACCAATAATATGTTTTTGTGGGTTACTGTTAATATAAAATCTGAATTGGTGAGGCAGCTGGGCAACACGTCTCATTGGCCAGTCACCCTGCCCAGGCTTGTCTATGTCCAGCTGCCAAGGGCAGCAAAGGAGCAAGCGCTCATGTGTACATACTTCTAGAGCCTCTGCTTGGGTTGAATCACATTGCCAGTTCAACCAGCAGCCGATTGCTGCATTGGCCTAAGTAAGTCACATGTTCAGTCCAGATTCAAGGGAGTGGAGAAAGACTGATTTTTTGTAAGGGTTGGCTACCACATTTTCTGTCTACTTTTATGAAATACCGTGCGTCATTAAAAAATGTGTGTTGTGTAACAAGCAGAGCAGAGGCCTGCTGAGTGTAGAGTTAAAGTCATCAGTTTGCTCAAAGGAATTTCAGGCAAACTGGCAGATTTCAGTTCTATTTTGAATGATTCTCAAATGTTAAAGGAGGTGACACTATTATGCTTCACTCTATCCTGTTTCTCTTATCTTTACAAAGACTTCCCAGCTGTTTAGTCTATTTGTAGATTATTAGCTCCACAAAGAAAAAAAAAGACTAATTGACAGAAAAATCTTCCCTCCTTTCTTGGTCAAGTTATCTCCCTTTGCTGTATTGGCTCAGCCTGGGCGGTGGAGCCAGGAGACATTCCAACTCTTTAAGGTCAAGGTTGGACTGCAAGTCTTGTGTTGTCTTTTTGGCAGATCACTTTTCCATTAAAAGACAGGAAAGTCTTAGAGAAAGGAGAGGTGACTGTTTATGTATTTAAAATCCCCATTGTGTTATGGAACAGATGTGACTGTTTATTTCTGAATCTAAGAAATCATTCTTATTATCAAGGATATAATTTTGGTTCTTTCTGGAACCGATCCTTTTATTACTTAAGTTAGCATAATGGAAATAACGCATAATTGCTATGAGAAAGACAATGTAAGTCTTTTGACTTTGCCTTTCTCCCTCCCAAAGTGGGGAATAATGCATGAAAGTATATGACCCACGTTAAATACTCCTAATTGCTAATTATCATGTAGCAGATTTTCTTTCTTGTTGACAATAGTGATCACTCCCAGAAAAAAAGGACCAAATGAATGCAAGGGTGAAGTTTCTGGAAGCCCTGTGTCTTGGTCAGGAGAGCGTGAATACAAACAGCACTGACTGAGACAAGGAGAGGAGCTCCTGGTATATTTAGCAGAAAACATCTGGAGCTGCAGATGTAAGCCCCTGAGGGTGAATTCCGAATCACATGCATTCCTCTAGGGTATATGCTGCTTCTGCATTTGTCACTTTGGGTAATAATTTTTCCCCAAACGTGAAATTTGTTCTTTCTTTTAGGGATGTCTTTCAGTGACAATGCAGTTTCCTATATTGACTTGCATTTCCTTTTTCTAGGATCTGTCAGGCTTGTTTGAGCTCTGGTTACTACCAACCTTGGGATGTTAGGGAAGGACTATCAGAAAGCTGGGTTGTGAGCCACAACCCAGAACAGGCCCCTCCATTCCCAGCGAAGGCTGGCTGGCCATCATGTACCCCTCATCCAACAGCCTTCCCTGTGCCTCTGGGTGTCTGTGGCAGCAGAGTTCTGAACTGTGGTCATAGTGTGGTGTTAGTGTGTCTGTCTCTCCCCATGTGGTTCTCTCGCATCTGTCCTTTTGCTTTCTCCTACCACTACCTCCCTCTTCAGAAATCAGAAAGCTTTTCTCTGGCAAGGGTTGTTTGGATATTTATAATATCTTCTAGAGGCCCTACAATCTTATCAACTTCAGAATCAGTCCCTATAAATGCAAATTTCAAGTCACACCTGTAGTTGCTCAATGGAATGATTTTGCAGGCTTACCTGGCCCACGGACTAGACATTGCCCCTCTCTGCTGTATGCATTCAACTTCCTTCTTTCTGCTGATTGCCTGGGTTGCTTCCCTATTTTGGCTTCTCCTAGCTCAGTATTGGACTGGGCTGAGCAAAGGCTTCCCTCCCTGCAGATACATTCACTTGTTCTGCTCCCTCCTGCACTTTCCCTCTCCTTCCTCTTGCACAGGCCTAGTGGCATGCCTGGGACTAGCTGAGTCTGTCATCGGAAGCCTCTCATGCTGCTACACAACCTGCCTTCTGATGAGCTGCCTTTGGGATGGCAACCAACCTTGCAGTTGCTCACCTGTTGCCAGGGGATAAGATGGTTTACAAAAACAAACAATAAAATACAAGAAGGCAAAACATCATGATTGCAGGTTGTGCTCACATGTCTTTCCTTAGTAGTAGCTCTGAGACCAGCATGTACATATTACCCTGACTTCATATGTCCTGTCTATTCAATAGCTGATGCGTTAGGCTGTCAGTGAGGCTTTTCTGTGTGCCAGTGCATAGGGATGAATGAGAAAACTGGGTTAGCCTCTAGTATTTAGGCCACCATGGGAAAATACAACAGCCAATTTAGAAATGTTACAGATTGAATTTAGGGTAGCAGTCCTTCGCTAGGGAATACATGACAAAGTGATTATGCATGTGCTGTGCTGAGTTCTGCAGGACTGGTACTGTGCTGGGTGCCAGAGGTGGGGGAGGAAAGGTGGCATCAGGCACCAGGGCAGTTTGAAAGCCATGCTCTGCTGCATCTGAAATGCAGGGACTCTGGGTCTCGGCTTCCTCATCTCTAGAGGCGCCAGCAGGTGCAGAAGAATGTGCAGATAGAAAATGCAGTGACATGTCATGTAACAGGCACATGACATCATCTCTGTAAATGCTGAGTGCAAATGCAATCATATCCAGTGAGAGCAGCTTCAGCCAGCTGAGGTCCTTGAGGCGGGGTGGGGGTGGGCAGAGTCAGGGAACTCTTGAGGCAGAGGGTAACTAGTGCAGTTTCATTCACTCTCTCGCAGAATTTTCCTTCTGGGTCTCTGGGCAGCCATGTTTCTCTAACCTGGCCTGGTTACCGTTCACTGTGGATATTAACTTCCCAGATGTCTCCTGGGTTGATATGCAGGCCTAATGACTGCTGCTAGCTGGTACCACAATGGGAAGGTTTGTATCAAACTCCTAAGCCACTGGATCTCGCAGTAGCGTGCTTTTGGCAAGATCTTAGTGGGCGGAGGGACCGTCCGCATATCTTTTCCTTAGGGACACCCTGGGAGGAATGACTGCATGTTCTTGCATTCTGATGCTAGTGTAATTCTAAACATTTGCAAACAAGCTCTCGTGTTTTGCTTTTATACCAGGAAATGATGTGAATGTGTAATAGAGAGATGTTTTGCTGTGTCCAAGGATAGCCAGTACTGACCCATCAGAGCTGAGATGTTTAGAGGACAAGCTGTAGTCAGCTTAGAAGGCAAGGTCCCTCTTTTATTCATTTTGCTGTTGAGCAGAAATCTACAGTGTTGCTCCCCTCCTCACCTGTAAGGCTGGAACAGAGAGATGAGGCTGCTGGTGGGAGGGGAAAGACCCCCAGTGTGGGCAGGGAAGCCAGGCTGATCAAGTGCCCCATGCAGGGAGGGAAACAGAGCCTCAAATCAACTGTGCCAACTTCTGTACTTTCTTTTGTTTCCTCTTTCTAGAACTGCGTGTAATTGTGATGTTCAGCTAGCTTGGCTTCTCACAGATATTTGAAAATAAACAAGAGTTATTTCTCCATTTAATAAGGACTTTTGATTTTTTTTTAAGTATGACATTTAAAATCCTATTCCAGACTTTAAATATTAGACAGTTGAAAAAAAACTGGAGATGCTTTGCTTCCCATCCAGCTCCCTGCTAATATGCCTAGAAAAGGGAGTAGATGATGCTAATTCCAGTACTTGAGCCCCTGCAAACCACGGTGTAGATCTGGATGGTGTTGTTGGCCCAACCTGGCCAAGTCCTGGCTGTCATAGCCATTGGAGAGTGAACTGATAGGTGAAAGATTTCTCTTGAGCTCAGCATTGAGGCATAGCGGGCTAAGACGACACCTATGATACTAGTATCCATATGGTTCAAGTTCTGGCTGCTGCACTTCCAATTCAGGCCACAGCTAATGCACCTGCAAGAGCTGCAGATGATCCAAGTGCTTGGGCTTCTGCCCCCTGCCGGGGAGGCCCAGAAAAAGCTCTAGGCTCCTAGCTTTAACCTGTCACAGCACTGGCCATTACAGCTATCTGGGGAGTGATCCAGCAAATAGAAGATCTCCTTCTTTGTCTCCTCTTCCTTTCTGGATCTTTTTGTTTCAAATAAATTTTTAAAAATCTTCAAAAAATGAAAGGATCTTTATCTCCCGTCTTTCCTTCTCTCTGCACTCTTCCTTTCAAAATCATTTTCTTAAAAAAAAGAAAGAAAAAAGAAATAGATTTATTTAGGTGAAAAATAAAGTTGAAGTCCAAGAGTACTTTTCTTTGCAATAAACTTACCTTGAAGTTCTGCTTTGCATAAATTCATTTAAATACCCTGATGTTAGTCTGTGTTTCCATTCCTGCACTAAGGCCAGGTTCCCATTTGATCGTGTGGTTTGGGGAATTTAGTCCCTTGTGTGACCAAGAGCCCTTTTGTTCCTGATACATTTTCCTTGGACTTCAGGTCTTATAAGGGACGTTTGGACTCACTTTGTAAAGTTCATTGAAAGTCCTTTTTGGATGTTGACTTAGAATGACATTCACTGAAGAAAACGGAAGCTTGGACCTCTTGATCACGCTGAATCTTTCTGTAGTTGGAGGAAGTAAGGCTTCCATTTATTTGAAAATTTTTATAAAAAAATGTTTCTATTACTATTCATCGGGTAATGCATTGTTAGCTTATGGCTGTATCAGTAAATTTTTCCTAGTACATATATATAAGGAACATTGTTATTTCAACATTTTATGTGCAAGAATCTTGCTAGACTCTTAATATAGATTTTCTTGGGCTGTCTGCCTTTATATTGGATTATTCGTAAGAAATAACATATTTCTTTTCCCTTATTCTTAATATTGTGTCTTAGTGTGCTTGCTAGAATTACCACAATAATGCCAAATATAAACAGTGCTGGGGAATGTCTTGTGTCTTTCATAATATTAAATTTGTTCTTCATGTGTCAGCATTAAGAATGATATACTATCATAGTATTAAAATGTAAATTTTTTTGTTCAATACCTGCTATCAGGTGAAGGAAATTTTCTTTTATTCCTAACTTGATAAAAAGCTTTAAAAATCACAAGTAGATGTTTTAATCACAGGTAGATGTTTAAACCTTTGCCTCAATAGAGTTTGTCACAGATTTTCTCCTAAAATCTGTTACTATAGCAAGTTACATCCATTGATATTATCATCTTATATCATATTTACAATGAATAGACAAATTCAGTGTGACTTCATGTGTCCCACAGTGGTGTTTACAATTGGAGTCAATGTATAATTTTCAGTCCTTATGCTGTTCTTGTCTATTTCTGAATCAGATTAACATTAATCCTATAAAACACACTAGAAAACTTTTCTTTATGATTTCTAGAACTTTGTGTATCATAATGATGAACTCTTCCTTGAGTTTTTGCTAGACATCACATTTAAAAATCTTGCACTTATCCGTACTTGGAACTTCCACACCCCAAATCAGGATGGTCGTTTGAGCCCGAGCTATTCTAGTTCTGATCCAACTCCCTGCGAATGTATTCAGGAAAGCAGTGGATGATGACTCAAGTACTTGGGTCCCTGCCACTTGTGTGGGAGATCCAGATGGAGCTGCCAGCTCCTGGCTTTGGCCTGGCCCAGCCGTGGCTGCTTGAGGCATTTGGGGAGTGAATAATACATACAAGATCTGTCCCTTTCACTTCCTCCTCTTTCTCTAACTTTCAGGAAGGTAAAAATAAGTAAACATTTAGAAAAAAAATCCATATCGACCTTAGTGTATTTTGTTGATGTGTGTGGATAAGTTTGTAATTCATTGAGTTGGTTTCTTTAATCATTAATGGTATCCCAAATTTCTATTTCTTCTGGAATTGGATTGGTTAGCTACTTATTTTCAGAAAATTCAATCTTTTCAGAATTTCCAGTTGTTTTGTCATAAAATCTGGCCTCAGTTTCCTGGTTGAGTTTTCCTTTTTTTTTTTTTTCCAGTTTCTGCCATGTCTGTGACTATATTTACCTTACATTCCTGAATATCGTACATTTGTGAATTTTTACTGTGATCAAATTTGGAATCGTTTGTCTAAGACTTTTTTTAAGATTCTAAATCATATTTTGATTCTATTGATTTTTTAAAAATATGTATTTTAATGACATAATTGTGCATATTTAATGGGTACACTGCAGTATTTTAGTAGGTAAATACCAGGTGTAATAACCACATGAGTAGTTTGCATATTTATTACCTCAAATATGCATTATTTCTCTGTTGGGAACATTAAAAATCCTTTCTACTATCCATTTTGTAATATCTAGTTGTTGTCCAGCAGTTACTTACTGGAATATGGAACATTAGAAGTTCCTCCTATTTAACTGCAGCCTGCTCCATTAGCTCTCCCTTCTCCATTCCTCCGGTCTATACACACTTTCCAGGCTCTGGAAACTACTATCCTTTACCAAAAAAGAAATTGCTTTTATTTGAAAGGCAGATTTTACAGACAGAGACACAGAGAGAGGGAGAATGATCTTCCATATGCTGCTTCACCTCCCAAGTGGCTGCAGTGGCCAGAGCTAGGCTGATCCAAAGCTAAGAGCTAGGAGCTTCTTTTCCAGGTCTTCCACATGGGGAACAGAGGTGCAAGGACTTGGGCTATCTATCCTCTGCTGCTTTCCCAGACCATAAGCAGAGAGCTGGATCACAAGTGGAGCAGCTGGGAGTCAAATCAGTGCTGATAATGGAACCCAGAACTACAGGTGGAGGATTGGTACTATGCCATTGTGCTGGCTCCACTATTCTATTCTGGAGTTACACCTTCTACATATAAGTGAAGTCTTGCTTTGCTTGTATTTCTGTGCCTGACTTACTGTACTTAACATGATGTCCTCCAGTTCTATCTATGTAGCCACAAGGGAAAGAATTGCACTCTTTTTGTGGCTGAATAATAGTCCATTGTGTGTATATATACCACATTTTCATTTTCTATTTATTTGTTGATGGACTTGGTTTGATTGCATATGTTGACCCTTGCAAACAGTGCAGAGATTTCATTAGCATACTGATTTGATTTCATTTGGATATAAAACCAATAGTGGGGGTGCTGTATCATGTGGTTGTTACAGCTGTATTCTTGAGGGACCTCCCCACTAGCCTCCATAATGGCTGTCCAAAATTACAGACCTACCAACAGGCTACAAGAGTTCTTTCTTGAGAAACGAGATGGCAGAATAGGGTAAGGACACGTTTAAACAGTCTGCTGGGCCACTGCTCATGCTGACAAGTGTGAGAAATGGAACTGCGAGCAGATGAGGCAGGGCAGGGCTATACTTGTTGGCCTACATGTGAACTGGGTTAGGGGGAGAGCCAGGCGGGGGTAATCAATTGTATCCACTGGTGGTACAGGCATGAGCCAGAATAAGGGCAGATTGGGTTGAGTTGCTGCAGCATCAGCTGGCAAGTACTGGGACTGGGGCAAGTCCTATGAAGCTAGACTGCAGAACCATGTAGAGAGGGTGAGATGTGGGGCAGGGAGTGGGTGCAGTGGGGAGGTTTGAGCTCCTCTCTGATGGGCTGCAACTCCCACTGGTGAGCATGAGAACCAGCCTGGCTGGACAGATGGTGGCACCCACTGTCATGAGTATGGACCAGACGGTGCAGTCAGTTGGGTTGAGTTAGGCTTCAATGTCCAAGGTGTGAGATGTGGAGCAGATCAGACCAGTCTACTGCACATGTTGGCAGGCACAGGAACCAGAACTAGGGCCCAGTCTACTGGGGATTGCTGGGGATCGCTCTGACTGGGCTGCTGCTGTACCTGTGGTAGGTGAAGACCAAGCATGTGTTGGGCAGGGCTGGGCTGTGGCACCTATTAGTTTGCTGAGGATGGAGGATAGAGCAAATTGATCAACTACCCCAGTGAAGCTTGATAACAAATTTCTGGGCCAATGGAGACTCAGAGATGGACTATGACAGCCAATCAACCTTGGAAGGATTTTCTCATCCTTGGAGTGGCGATATCAACAGGATCTCAGAACTATTGAAACCACATGAACAGAACCCTCAGAAAATGCTCCACAATGGGGATGACATCAGGTGGCAATTTCCTGTCCCCTGGGTAATGCGGCAATTGGGAGGCTCTTATATTCCTCCCCTCCCCCATATACGGGAAGAAGAAAATGTGTAAACCATGGTCTCACCCACTATACCCTGATCAATTATGTAACTATCATCAAAAATAAAATTTAAAAAAAATTTTTAAAGGGTGTTGTTGTAGCTATTTGGTATCTATCTTGATTCCACATGAATTTTGTGGTTGTTTTTCTAGTTCTGTGGAGAAAGTTGTCTTCTGATAAAAATTCCATTGACTTTGTAGGCTACTTCACAAGGTCTAGACATTCTAAAAATGTTAATTCTTTGAATCCATGAACACAGGGTATCTGTGCCATCTTCAATTTCTTCCATCAGTGTTAAGATAACACAATTGAAATGGTCATTAGACACACTAGTTTGGATGCGGGTGGGATGTTTATACATCATATTGGAGTGTCTGGTTTGAGTCCCGGATCTGCTTCTGCTTGATCCAGATTCTTGCAGACGCAGTGCCTTTCCGGGGGGAAGGGGCCAGCAGGTGATGGCTCAGATGCATCTGTTCTTGCCACAGATGTCAGAAACCAGGCTGAATTTCCAGCTCCTGGCTTCAGCCTGGTCCAGCTCTGGATGCTGTGGGTACTTGGGGGGTGGTTAACCATTAACTGCAGGATTTTGCTCTTTCTCCCTCTTTGCCTCCCCCTCTCCCTCTGTGTGTGTCTTTTCATTTGAAATCAAAATAAATTAATGATGACATTAAGGCTGTATTTTAAGAAATTGACCTACATGTACCAAAGAAATCCATTTGAAAACTGGATTTAGCTTATCAAAATCTTTTGAAGCTACAGGGAGCTTCATTGTATATGTAAATCTTACAAGACTTTTGTTCATACTAATAGTCAAGGTTGATGACTGCTTACAAACAGGCGGCTGGGTGTTTGTGTACATTACCACTTTTTGTCTTCACTGGTATGTGAAGCTCATTACTTAACTCCAGCTCCAGGGAAAGACCACAAAACATACGAGATTCTTAGTCATTTCCCCCCAAGCACTGCCCAAGTCCTGACCAAGTGACTGTTGCACATCTAATTGCAGGCCATGCAACTAAAACTTGAACTTGTATCTTTTTATAGGTCATCACTGAGTGGTCTTCTCACATCATCCTTTAAGCAGCACCAAGAGTCACTGGCAGCTGAGAGAGAGAGGCGGCGGCAAGAGAGAGAAGAACGGTTGCAGAGAATAGAGCGGGAAGAAAGGAACAAATTCAAGTAAGACAAGCTTTCAGATTTTGTAAATGTGCATTTAAGATGTAACTGCCAGACCTGATGACTGTAGGTCGCTAATACTGGCACTGAAGGGTTAGGAAGGAATGCCTGTGTTTCAGATTCTGTCTGAACCCTGACAAGCCATACTCACCTGACACAGCCACATCTGGTTTGTTATGACCTTGCTTTGACCAGCCAGCAGGAAGCACCACCAACCAAATGTGATTAGAGCCCATGTGTTGGGTCCTCTGTCAGCTGAGATGGTCTTATCCAGGCCTTCCTGAGGAACGATAGCTTAATCATTTTAACTTAATTTGCCATTTTTCACTGAAGTTCCTCATGACTTATGCATGCTCTCTTGGATGCTGAACAGAAAATGCTTTTCCTACCTGCTGGTTGGCTTTGTGTTCCCTGTTTATAACCTCTCACCCTGGGTGGATGGGCAGAAATCATGATGTTGCTGATTCCCAGCCCATTGCCTAGGTCTGCTGGGTCTGACCAGCTCCCGGTTTGGGGTTCTGGGTGCAGCTGCATCCATGTTGCATGCCTTGGCCTGTCTGCCAAGCCCCTGCTTGAGTTCACTGCTCCCTCCCCCTCCTCCCTGCAGCCTGTTCACCTGTTCCTCCAGCTGTCAGATTCACTTCCCTGTACTCCTGTCTGGGACCTCATGCATAGCAGTGCTTCATGCAGTTCAAGTGGATGGTTGAGTCTTTACTTACTCCTTTCAACCCTTTCCTCTTTCTTCCCCACCTCTCTGTCCCATTTCCTTAATCCAACTTCTTTAGCAAGCAGATTGCACCCAGTTCATTCCATAAGGAATGTAAGACATTGTTAAGGACAAGTTACATATGCAAAAACTTGGGCTTTTTCACCCCCGCAAGCCAAAGAGAGTGTGCTTAATTGTAAAAGCACTGGTCAAAATATGAAAGAATTATGAAATGATTTAACTGTAGCTCAGTACTTCATGAAAAAAAAAATATGCCGAATTTAAGGATGGAATGCTGGTCCTAGCTTCTCTAAGCCTGTGTGTTTGGACTCTACCAAGTAAACCAAGGACAGTGCTCTAGTGCACTTGTGTGGCACACCCCAAAGCTGTCAGCCTTCTCCCAAATGACCTGTGAAGCAGCAGCCTGCAATGCCCCATTTCTCATGAGGTAGTTCTGGAAGTCATTGCTTTTGGAACAGGCCAGATGCTCCTAGATTTATTGTTTTCTAAGAGACTGGACTCTTTTACCACCAAATAGCGGCAGGGAATTTGACTGGAGTACATGGAAAATTCAGGGATTAGCTTAAGCATCCAAAGTTTTGATTGAAACACCTCCTATGACAGAGTCCCTGCCTGGGGAGCATGAATCTGCCTGCTTCGTCCTGCCACATCACTACCTGTAGCCATGGTCACAAGCCCAGTGTGTGGGGCTCTGAATGCTCTGGGATG
Source organism: Ochotona curzoniae (assembly GCF_017591425.1). Lineage (NCBI taxonomy): Eukaryota > Metazoa > Chordata > Mammalia > Lagomorpha > Ochotonidae > Ochotona > Ochotona curzoniae. Next base: position 11,923,270 of record NW_024466218.1, read on the forward strand.
GAAAATGAAACTGGTGGACTGAGGAGGGAGCTTTGACCTCGGTGCACCTGGCATCTACTAAAAGGCACTCCGGGACCTAGAAGCACATAGCAAGTGTAGACCAGAAAGAATGCCAAAAGAAACCATTTTTTTCCTTAATTAAGACATGGCTGAGGGAATTGCTAAGTTTCAGAGAGTCCAGAAAGCTTGTGGGGTTTTTTCCCCCTGCTGTCCTGTGCAAGCTTACAAGCAGTATTGCTATGGAAGCCCCAGAATAGGAGCAGTGTTCAGGCAGGTGCCTGGACCTTTGAGGATGGGCAGCCCTTCCGCTGGCCAGCAGGGCTATGAGCATGTAAGCACTAGGTAGATCCTTTCTCTCCATCCACCTGCTGCATTGCTAAGGATGTGTATGCAGTCAGATGCAGCAGGAGGAGTCTCAGAGGCATGGGCTTGGAGAATAGGACAGGAGTGTGTTGTCATATGGATTCAGCCGGTGTTTTTCATGCCTACAATCAGCCATCTATTTCCATGGGTCTCTGTTCTGTAGATCCAGGGAACTGAAGATCAGAAGTCTTCAGGAAGAAGATTGTGTCTACTAATAGACTCTTTCTCATCATTCTTTTCTAAACAATATGAGAGCAGTGTAACAACTTTGACTTTGCCTCTTTCCCCCACCTTTTTTTTTTAAATTCACATTGTAATCTTTCACAAATAATCCAAAGATGATTTAGTGTGTATAGAAAAATGTGAGCAAAGTACATGCCAATACTGTGCCATTTTGTGGAAGGGACTTAGGCATCCACAGATTTTGGCAGGGATCCTGATTCAGTCCCCAGAGCATAGCTAGGGATGTTGCTGGAGTGAGAATTAGGTCTGAACTGCCTTCTTCAGAGACTGTGTTTGTCACTGGGCAGCATTTGCTCCTGGTTGCTGATGCTGCTCATTTGTCACTGAAGGACCCAGAGATCCAGGCAAAGTGACCCTCATCCAGGGAGGGATGCTACACATGAGGATAGTTACAAGAAACTGTTATTGTGCTGGCTATAGTTCAGATTTCTGTGGATGTGAATGTAAAGAAATTTTTAAAAAATAAGGATTGTAGCTCTATGAAGTATATGGGGTCACGCACATGGCTGACCTCTTGTCAGCTTTTTGGCTCATTAAATTGTTCAGTTCCTTATGCTCTTTGCAAAGCATCTCTAAATTGTTCCTTATTTATTGCTACTGTTGCTGAGCCTGACCTTCAGTCTTCTGTATTAAAAAGTATCTTTTTAGTGTGACATGTGACATCGACACATCTGAACCCTCCCTGCTCATGGTCTCTCTGGCTTACTGTCCCTGGGGAGCAGTCACTGCCCACCACAGCCAAGGGATCAGAATACTGGAGCTACATTCTGCTGGCCAGTGCAGAAAGTCAGCCTTCTCCCAGTGAGGGAATGCCCCTACGAGAGGAACCTCATCGCAGAAGCCTCAGTTCCTGTGGGAACCTTGCCAGCAGGAATATGAAAACAAAACATTAAAACCAACTGAAGTTGGGCATCGTGTAGATTCAGAGGAGGATGTATTAATTCTCACTCCAGCTGCACTAAGCTAGAGGGGTGTCAGAAAAGACTCCTTGTGGCAGGAATGTCCAGAAAATGACCAACACCCTTGGACCCACATAGACTGCTTTCCTGAGGTGGCTGCGATGGAACGTTTAGAGCTCAGCTGATGGCAGTCACTTCCAAAGACCATTTCCTGCTTGTCACTTCCACAGGAGTATTTTACTTACGTATTTTCTTTGAAAAAGGACTTGTTCATTTATTTATTTAGAAAGAGTTATGTGGAGCACTGGAGACACAGAAAGAGTTCTCCCATCTCGTGGCTCACTCCCTGGATGGTTGCAATGGCCAGGGTTAGGCCAGGCTGAGTCCAGGAGCCAGGATCTGTCTCCCACGTCAGTGACAGGGACCCAGGTCCTTGGACCATCTTTGGCTGCCTTCCCAGACACATTACCAGGAAGCTAGATCTATGGGAACAGCTGGGACTTGAATCACAGTCCTATATGGGAGTCCCAAGTAGAAGCTTAATTCACTGTGCCACAGTGCTGCACTGTATGTATTAAAACAAACAAACAAACAAACAAAAACCAAAAAACTTCCTATCTCTGCATAAACCCAGTAATAGTCTGGCTTTTGACAATTCTATTATTTTATTGGTAAACCATTGTATTTAGCACTTTAAAGTATAAGCTGTAAACTTCCTTTGAAAATTCAATTTCCGTTTCTGAGGCAGTAACAGGCTTTTGTAATGTACTGTTAATAATTCCTTAGTAATTCTATCAACATTTAATTCTGTTATTTTCCTTTCCTGTTTGTTTGTTGTTTTGATTTCCATTAGCCGAGAGTATCTGGACAAAAGAGAAGAACAAAGACAAGCAAGAGAAGAAAGGTTTGTGTATTTCTTTTTTTCCTCCATGATAGTGAGGTGGCATATGACTGCACTGTTAAGCAAGCATGCAGGAGACTGTATTCATGAAATCATAATTGCCTTACCTAAGATTTTGGGTAATCAGCATTTTCAAAATAAGATGTTCTGATTGTCTAAATTCACCAGGAAAAAACAAAACAAAACAGAAACCAAAAAAAAAAAAAAAAAAAAAACTAGCCGTACCACATAGTACTATCATTGGATAGCTTGGGTGGGTCTGTACTCCCAAAATCTTCTTCAAATGAGCAGTTAGCATTCACGTGTTGACATGTGGTGAACATTTGAAATGCTCTATTTCACCTTGTTGGGTTAGGAGCCTCTGTGGTGTGCTCCTGTGTCAAATTATGAACATTCATGTTTGTTTTGTTTTGTTTTTTTAATGATTCATTCGTTTTTATTGGAAAGGCATATTTCTAGAGAGAAGGAGAGAGAGAGGAAGATCTTCCATCTGCTGGTTTACCCCCAGATGGCCGCAGTGGCCAGAGCTGAGCTGATCTAAAACCAGGACCTTCTGGGTCTCTCACATGGGTGCAGGGTCCCAACACTTTAGACCATCCTCTCCTGCTTTCCCAGGCCACAAGCAGGGAGCTAGGACAAGAACCATTCCCCCGATGAGATTCTGGCACTTACAAGAGGAGGATTAATTAGTTGAGCTATCGGGCTGGGCTCAAAATTCGTTCTTTTAACAAATATTTGCATACACAATTGGGGGCGGGGCAATGGTTGTGGTGAAACACACCAGGGATTTTGCTGTGCGTCCCTGATCACTTACATTTTTCCTTTCTGACCTGGACTGACTTCCTAGATGGAAGGAACCATGTCTGATTTTCCATCGTTTCTCTGTAGTGCCCATCATGGTGTGTGTGGTAAATAGTAGGCACTTAAGAATGTTGCATGAGATAAACGAGCAAACTTAAGCTTAAGCTTAACTTATAATAGCCAAGCTATTATATACTGGTTCTTTAAACTCGGTGGAAGCATGCTTTGAAATTTAATGAAATACGCACAGTTAACATATATACTGTCTGAAAAATGTAGCGGAGCAAAGGAAACGTTTTAGAAATAGACCAGCAAGGCAAGTTTTTATCCCTGCGCTGCAGAGCCTGCAGTTTTCCCTCTCTGCCACTAGGTGGGGTAACTGCACGAAGAGATACAGAGGTTCATATTGGACCTTGTATACCAGAGGCAACTGGGAATGGAACATTTTCCGAGCTATGCCAGTAAGAAATAAAATTGTGCTAATGATTTAGACATCGTCAGCTTAGTAGATTAGGACAGTGTGATGCGGGAAAGAGTGGAGACTGTCTGTGCTTAATTAAAAAATTAGATGCTTAGGTCAGCGCCATAAATAAAGCTATGTCATGGCCCTGATCCCAGCATTCTATTAGATTCATGTCATCCTAATAAACAGTTGTAGCCATCAAATTTAAAGTGAAAGATGCTGTTAAAGGAACATACAGCATTTCTTTCACTGACTACTACATGTTTTTTACTTTGGGGATGTAAAAATCATTGACAATGATGTTGACTTACTGCCCAGGCTTAAAGAATTTAAAAAAAAAAAATCATGATTTTATTAAACTACACTGTGAGCATAATCAATGCTTTTAGGATGATGCCAAAATTAAAATCTTCTTTCTAGTTTATCCCCAATAGGCTCTGCATTTGCTTATACCTTTGACAATGATCATCGGGTCTTATCTAACCAGACAAGGCATGGCAGCTCCTGGGGAAGTATCAAAGTATCTTGACCAAGGTCTGAACCGGTCACCTGTACAATTTTCCCCCAAACCCGCAAAGGTCAGCAGTGTTTGGGGCTCTTCCTTCCAGACAGGGATTCTCTCAGGCTCGGCTGACTCATGTTTAGCAGGTCTCCCGGTCTCACCTCTGGTTCTGCTCTTGGTTCTGCCCTTCCACTTCTGTCTACCCTGGCCTTCATGGCAGGTGCAGGAGCTCCTCTGGCCCCCTGTAAGGTTCCCTCACATTACCCACCTCGTTGTGTGCTGAGCAGTGGGAGGGAGAAGCAGCCAGGCATTTTCTTCTGTTTGGGACAGCCACTTTTCATAGTTGGTTGATTTCTTGAGTTCGTTGATGAAGATGAGAGTGGTGATGGTGTGAGAACAAATTGTTACTGGTTTTTGGAAAGCTGTTGGGGAAGGGGGTAAGGTCCTGGGGGGAAAATAGCTTTTCCAAATATATTTAATTTGTAAATGGACAGGGAAACCAGTCAAGATGAGAATGGAAAGGAGAACAGGAGAGGAAGAAGTGGACCCTCAGCTACTAACTCCCCAGGCTAGAGTCCATTGTGTGTGGAGGATGCCATGTGCTGCTCAGAAAAGGTCAGTCAGAGTTACAGCACATGGTATGGCAGGTTTGTATCAGCCGTGCAGGGGTAGCAAGATCAGTGCCATTTGACTTGCAGAGGTAGAATGGCTATGCAAATATATTTTGTATTATTTATATCAGTTTGTTCCATAGTATAGTGTCAGACAAACTATGTTGCTTTAAAGTTTTGTTTGTTTGTTTGTTGTCTTTGCAAAAGGTTGTTCTCTCATTCACTGGTTCACTCCCAAATCCTTGTGCAACAGTTGAGACAGACAGACGGAAGCGAGGAATTTCATCTGGGCCTCCCATGTGCAAGGACCCAACAAGTTGAGCCATCATCTGCTGCCTTCCAGGGTGTGTGTTAGCAGGCACAGGAGCCAGGACTTGAGCTCAGGCACTCCGAGATGTGGGATGCTCTCAGCCAATACCCCAAACACCTGCCTCACGTTGTGTTATGACGGTGATGCAGCTCAGGAATCACATTGAGTCCTACTTGTGACTGTTCTAAATATACACACAAAGGCTGTACATGGGTGGATTTAAATGACAGCCACGAATAATTTGAAAGAAAAGCGAAAAAAACAGTAGAGCTTGAGACCCTGGGCTGGGAATTTTACACAAAGGAGCAGGGGAGAGGATCAATCTTTTTGGATTTGTCTCTCAGGTGGGGTGGGTGGCCAAGGAGAGGAATTCCTTGTTGCAAATGGGTGATGGGAACTCAGTGCAAGGGGAGGCTGGGGAGGGGTGTGGTTTGAGGAATCATGCATGAAGGTGGTGAAGAAGGCAGAGAGAAAAGAGTTCTTACCATTTGGGAAAACTGAGGACTGAGCAGAAGTTGAGGGAGCCAGATTTTGGTTTGATGATATGGGAAATGCCAGAGTTGGAGGGTGGCAGGAGAGGGTGCCTGCTAAATACCTGTAAGTAAAGCACAAGTCTCCAGGGGGTGCCTGCAGGGCCATGAGGGCACTGGGCCATGGCCCCAAGCTGGCTGCCCACACCCTGGTGTGAGCTGGAGACCATTGTGGCTGCTTTGTCTGTCTCCTGCCGAACTGTTAGCTGCCTGCTGCCTGAGGGTGGGTGTTTGTTGTTTATTGTGAAATTTCTTGTGCCTGCTGCAGTCCTTAGCATGCACCAGGCCCCCATCAGTGAAAAACGGAGTGAGTAAACACATGATGTGGGCAGAGGTCAGACAGATGGCAGTGTTGTGGGGAAGACCGCAAAGGGCAGAAGGGGCTGTGTGGGGCTGTGGTTTGTGCCTGGAAAGCCTGGAGAAGGACACTTGGAGATTCCCATCGATGCTGTTGGGTAGGTGTTGCCTCACAGGTAGCCAGGGTGATGACCGTCATTGCCTGGCTGGTGACCTCGCTGGACTGAGTCCCATGTGGTCTCCAAAGGGCTTGGCTGTCACTCCAAGGGCAGGTGAAGATCTAGTTTTGGCTTGCTTCCTGAGGCTTATTGGAGAGGGGTGCACAGGCGTTCCTACTAAGGTGTGCCACTCAGATTGCAGGTGCTGTGGCTCCTGCATCCAGCACATGCCAGCTGGCTCTGCAGGGTGGAGGGCACAGCTGTGGCTTCCCCAGATGGACTCTGTGCCTCCCTGTCCCTTTCATATATAAATCATTGTAATTGTGATAGAATATTCCTAAGCAGCAGAAGATGGCCCCAGACCTTGGGAACCTGCACTTGCATGTGAGACCTGGAAGAAGTTTCTGGCTCCTGGCTTTAGATCGACTAAGATTCGGCCATTGTGGCCGTATGGGGAGTGACCCAGCAGATGGAAGATGTTTCTGTCTCTTCTTGCTTCTGTCAATCTACCTTTCCAATAATAAATGAATCTTTGTTTTAAAAAATCCCCAACTTAAGGGATTTACAACCCTTTTTTTAAAAAATGTAAAATATCGATTTGAGAGAATGAGAAAAAGAGAGATCTCTCCAAATGGCTACAACAACCAGGACTGCGGCAGGCCAAAGCCAGGGACCAGGAACTCCATCCTTGTCTCTCATTTGGATGGCAGGGACCAGACCATTAGATCATCTTCCTCTGCCTTTCCAGGGAGCTAGATAGGAAGGAGTGTCACCAAGCCTCAAATCACTGTGCTACACGATGCTAAGCGTTGCAGGTAGGCCTTAGCCCAAAGTGCAATAATACTGACCCTCATGTTAACCCTAAGTGTATAGATAAGTGAATTAATGTTGCTGTGTGGCCAGTCTCATCCTTGAAAGCTGACCCCTGTGTCCATGAGGTAGCTCAGGCTTCCCAGCCCTTGTGGTCCTGTCTACCTCACTGAGAGCCTCCCTGCCTTAAGGAAAGCTTCATTCCAGGAAACAGTTGTCCTTCTGTCTTCCTACAACCCTGATTCCTTGGTGATAGTGTTGGTGAGCCCCAGGGCTGCAGAGAAATCATTTCTAGTCCCCTCTGTCTATGCTCTGGGATGGGCAGCCTCTGCTGTCCCCTAACTCTGTGTGTGTGTGTGTGTGTGTGTGTGTGTGTGTGTGTGTGTGTAGGGGCAGGGTTTGCAGGGGGAAGAATTGGACTGCTGACACACACCTGCCAGCTGTGCTGCTCCCAGGCCAGGGAATGGAGGCAGCCCCAGCTAAAGTGGAGGTCACAAGTGGGATGTGAGACTGCATCCCCGCCCTCCCAGCACTCCCAAGACCCCGCTCCCCTCCCCGCCCAGTGCTTGTGTCTGCATGTCACTCCTTGTCCTGCCATTTCCGTAGGACACCTGTTCTCCCAACTCATGCTGGGCTTTCCAGATTTCTGACCTGGAGCTGGTCACCTGGCCTTTGAATCAGGCCTCCTATGGGTCCTATGTTTTACCTTCAATTTTGTTTTCTCCAAAAGTGTCTATTGCTGCCACAAGTTTTCCTTGCAGGTTTAAATTCCATTCAGATCCATGCTTCTTTCGTTACCTTTCTGTTCCTAGAAAGGAAAATTCTCAGCTTGAGTCTTTTCTAAGTTTCGGCCTGCAACTGTCAGGCAGCTGCTCTCAGCACCAGGTGTCAGGTGCTTGTGTGCCCACACCTGCAACACTTCTTCTTGGGGGTTCAACAGAAAAGCAGGCTCAGTATCAAGATGGGAAAAGGTGTCTCCCCTACTGCCTGGCATCCGGGCTGCAGGTGGTTCCCCCGGGGCAGGTCTCTCCCTGGACATTCCATCAGCTTCCTTCCCATCAGCTGAGAGATGCAGCCACTGGGGCAAAGAACAAAGTCTGATCATCTTTCTAGTCCCTGAAGTTCTATTATCTCCTTGTTGAAAACAGACATCCGCATGTGAGAAGATGACTCAGTATGCCAGGCAGTAAATGTAAAATGCCATCTGAGTTCAATGGGTTACATATCCGACATGAGTTCAGAGGCAAGGCTAAGATCGCTTCCAGCTGTGGTGATCAAGGCCAGCTTGACAGGACAATATGTGTGCACAAGCCCAGCCTGGAGGGCAGACTGCCTGTGGGCTGGGCAGGGACAGAGACAGGGTGACAGTGACAGAAGGGAAAGAGGGACCACGCCCACTGGACAGAGGGAATGAAGGAGTGACTGCTTTTAGGAGGCTTTGTTTGTGAAATTTGCATTTGCTTTGCCTTTTTCCTCTCTGTGTGAGCACCCTGTCCAGTGACTGGGTGAGTAGGGTCCTTAGAGGCTGGGGCATGGGACAGCTTGCGCTTTGCGATGGACAGAAGCCATGAATTCAGATAGCTGTGGAGTGAGGGTTTTGAAGCAGCTGTTTCCAAGTTCAGCGGTGGGTAAGACAGTCAAAACCTGCTACAGCTGAATTTGTAAATTTATTTCTGCACAAATAATGGTGAGTAAAATTAGCAGACATCTGGAAGAGGAACAGATTTCAAAGTTATTTTGGTCTGATCTATAAAGTGTACTATGAGGAATATGATTGGTAGCTGGTCTTAATAAACAGTTAGTGGGCTCTGCCTGCCTGAAATGCAAAACAGATGTATCTTTGTTCTTTTAAACTGACTTTGATGAATAAACTATATGTGACGTCAGGTCCAAGCTATTGGATGTCTGAGTCCTACTCAGAAATATTTTAGAATATAAAAAAGTTTCCATGGCCGACACTCGGAGAACAAAGTGAATTCCACTTGCATTGCTGTTAGCATTGAAGCAGGTTCAGAAATTCCGAGAGGCCTCCATCCAAGTAACCCCTTTTTGGTATTTGGGGGACAGTGTTTCTTTCCACCACGCAGTGGCATCCTCCCATTGCACAGCCACAAGTTCGGAGGGGCTTGATGCTCAGCTGTCCCTGGGGCTTTCAGAGGGTCGTTATTGCTGCATTGCTGATTTGTACACATGTTTCCTGAAGCAGCAAAGGAGGTTTCTGCAGCTATGAGCCAGGGTCTGAGGACTGTGTGATGTTGCCATTGCTCCCAATGTGTTTGGTTCTGAATGATGCAGGGCTTTTAATCATTAGCATCTTGGCTTGGCTGGGTGTGTTTGGCAGGCTGACCCTCCTGTTGGCCCTGTGCTGTTCTCTGTGCATCAGGAAACCAGCTCACTCTGCAGGTGTTTCATCCATAAACAAGCATCAGCCACGGGCTCCTCTGGCTTTTTACGGAAACCCTTTGGAATTTAACTTTCAGATACAAATACTTGGAGCAGTTGGCAGCTGAGGCACACGAGAAGGAGCTGAGAAGCCGGAGTGCAAGCCGGGCCAGAGCTGACCTCTCCTTGGACCTGACCTCCCCGGCAGCTCCCGCCTCCTCTGCCCCTCTGAGCCATAGCCCTTCATCTGCGGACTCACAGGAGGCTCATCCAGTGTCGGCGTCCTCCCCTGGATCACCTCAGCATCCCCAAGGTGAGTGTGGTGGGTGTAGAGGGGAGAGGGGTGGCTTTACGTCCTGGCCTTCTTCCAACCTGCAAACAAATACCGAGGCAGCAAGTCCAGGTAAGCTGCAGGGGATGGTCGCAGCCAGCAGTGTCATGAGCACACTACATGTCTTCCTAGCCTCCTGTGTTAAAGCAAAATCTTTGATCAAGGCTATGCACACCTGATTATTGTAAAGGGAGAATATACAAATTAACGCTGACTGTGACATTTGATCCTGAATACCAGGCTGTTCATTCAGTACTCTGTAATTGAGATATGTGGATATGTTCAACCAAGTGACCGATTTTGTTTTAAATTCTTACCCAGTGGGAACTGTTGGCCTGGTTTAAATTAAACTGTTGGAGAATTAAATTAATTAGAACTAGTCAAGGAAATGTGAATTTAGTGAAAATAGAAGTTAAGAAGAAAATAAAAAGGAGTAAAAATTACTGGTGCATGGTTGGGTGTGTGCCCATGTTTATGTGCAGACAAGAGACTCTCCCTGGTGGAATTCTGTCGCCTTAGCTTTATGTGGAGAAAAGCAGTGATGTTTTCTATGCAGCCTTGAGCATCAGCTGTCACCCTGATTGCTGGGTGCACCAAGGGACCATTTTCTTTCCCATTGACAAGGAGGATGGTGTGTGATGTGGGCACCTCATAACAAGTGTTGATTAATCCTGTCCCTAGTTGTGTCTGGGTTAATCCTGTGTTAGGGCTTATAGCCTGATGGAGATGTGGCCAGCTCTGGGAGGACTGACTAAATATGGCAGAAACTTGAACCTAGCAAGGAGCCCTCTGTGACCTGAGCAGGATTGGATGTAATGGAACACCCGATGTCTATCCAGTGCTTTACTGGCTGTCTGAGCTCAGGGTTCATTCTGCAAGAGAGGGCTGGCATCCTTGCAGCTTTCCTTCATGTCCAGTGAACCCCTGCTCCCTGAGCAAGACTGCCCCTTCCCTGAGCTGAGCAAGACCGCTCCAAGCAGATGGTTTGGTCACAGATGAGTAATGTCGGTCTGCAAATGCAAGGAAGCAGGAAAACAGACTGTTCTGTAACAGCCCCATCCTTCCCAATCCCTGCCCTTATTGCTTTATCTGCGCAGTGTGATGTTTCTACAAGCTGTATGGGAAATACCCCCTTGAAGGCTGTGATTCAGCCCTAATTCTTGGGACTTTTGAGCTCTCCATGGCACTTCCAGGTTTAAAGAATGTTTTGTCTAAATTGCAATACTTTGCCAGTGAACAGTCGGCATCTACTGATATTGCTTGTCCTTACAGTTTTAAACTGCTGGATATCTGTCTCCAGAAGATGGTTCTTCCAGGATTAAATCTGGTGATAGTCGAACTTAAGACTGTTTCATCTAATCAAAAAGGCGGGGCATTTTAAAATCTGATGAGAATACTGAAAATGCTTGCTTTGTGTATATAGTATGCATTTGGGGGAAGGGAAAAGTTATTTCAGAAGACCTTGAGAGAGACAAATAGCAAGCAAGCTTATTCTTTTAGACACAGGAATCACATCGTAAGGATGGTCTGCGTCTGAGAAAGAAACACTGGGCTTGCCTTTGCGTACAATTACACATTCAAATAACATGAGGTGATGCTTGCCCTTCTGGAGGTACAGAAGCAGTGGCTGTTTAGGGCTCTAGAGCAGCTGTTCATCTGTTTAGTAATTGTGGTCCAAACCAATTGGAACAAACAAGTATGCTTAACTTCATGTTCTAATATGTAGCTGATTTGTAAAATCAAGAATGATAATTGTAGGGAGAAAAAAGACATTCTATAAGGCTCTGGTCTCAAACACGTCTGCCGAGGCTTCTAGTTGGGGCTTCTTTTCCTAACAGACATGCCAAATTGGTATGACAGAAGCATACCAGCTTGATTTGTTGTTCTTTGAAACATCTCGCTAGCAACCAGTTAACAGCGTATGACTTTTACTGAGTCCCATTTTCCAATGTTCCTAGTTAACTTCTTGCTTATCCCTACTATTTACAATACCCAAACATCTGGAAGAAGAATAAAAAACATGATCACACATCCAGATGGTTTCCTAGCACCCTAACACCTGGCACTGTGTGGTCCCCATGTGCCAGGTCCTGGCTCGCTTTTCCCTGTTTTCCGTGTCCTGACATCTCAGCCCCTTCCTCCCAGAAGCCACTGTTGGATGCCTTGACATGCTGGCTGCATGGGTCAGGAAGAGGTCTCTGTTAGCATTTTACTGAGGAGGCTCAGATCAGCTTCAGATCTGCTTGGCCCCACCCTGGGAAGTGAGGGCAGTGTTGGGCTCTCATCCTGGTCTCAGATGCACTGCACCTGTAGTCGAGCTCATCATCCCTGTGCTCACCGTTTCAGGATCTGCAAGGCCACAGTTCAGAATCACTCATTCCTACCAGAAAAGGATAAGTGAATGATTGACTTGAGTGGATGCCAGAAAGTTCATGGGAAAAATAGAATTTAAAAAGACAAGTTGGGTGCAAAGACCTCAACATCTACATATGATATTTTTTTGTAATATTGATTCTTTATGAAGGTTTTTAAAAACTTCATGTAAAGATCACAGGGTTAAATATCATTTTATGGGTTCTTTTATTTCAACTCTTCACTCAGATTCTGGAGAACTTTTGAAAACAAAATATGGAGGGGCGGATTTTTTTTCCTCTTACTAAATTTTAAAGAGAAAGGCTAATGGTTAAATACCAATAGCTTTCCCATCTCAATCTGCTGCAACTTTTGTATAATTGATGCCACTACCCCCACCACCAAGTCAGTGTGCACTTGAATTATTTTTCCATCTGGTCCTTTTGTGGCTCACAGCAGATGTGTGTCCCAATACTGCCTGGACTTAGTGGTGATGGTTTGAGCGTTTTTTCTGCTTTGTAAAACTACAGGATTCAGCTGAGGAGAAGACATACCCTGTGCTCCCATCTGCACTGTGCTATAACCACTTGAGCACTTGGCCCAAAGCGTAGGTCACTTTTGATATATTGTCTTTACTTTGATAGCACTTCAGGAATTTCCATAATAATATTTTTTTAAAATGTACGAGTGACTCAAGAAGCAAATGGTAACGAGAATATGAAATAGTGTTCTTTTTGGGCTGGAGCTCTTCAGTATGACCCTTAATAAAGTTGCTCTGATGATTAAAACTAATAATAGCCTATGTACTCATCAGCAGAGTCAGTGTCACCAGGTAACCTGCCGTGTAACTGTACGTCAATGAGATGTTGTCTTTCGTGGCAAAGACGTGAGCAGTTGCTCATTTGAAAAGCAGCTGTAGATGATGCTTCTTCCTGCGGGATGTCTCAGACTAAAAAATGCCTTCCCTGGGCAGCTAGAACCGTGTGCCCTGATTGCTCACTCCTGTGCTTGGATGGGGCCCTTTGGAGGCCAGGTGGAGAGAAATACTTTCCTGGTGCAGGGTGGCTGCTGTGATGATGGTTGAGTGGCTTCTGCCCACTAGCCATGCCATGAAGGCATCAAGTGTTGGTTATCTTGTAATTGTTAGTTTGGCAGTACCCCCATCCACCCCCCCCCCCTTTTTTTGTTTGGTAGCAGACCTTGCCAGACAACATTGGTTTTATGTCAGCGGCAAACATGTTAAGCAGTGGGTGGGGGGCGGGGATTTTTTTTCTGTTCTTATCTATAATAAGATTACTAGGCATTTCTGCCTCTTTAAAGAAAAGATTTATTTATTTGAAATGTAAAGTGGCAAAGAGAAAGGGAGAGAGAGAAAAAATGTCATTTATTGCTTATTCATTCCCCAAAATAGCTGCAACAGCCAGAGCTGGCTCATACTGAATCCAGAAACCAAGTACTGCATCCTCATCTTCCATGGGGGGGTAGCAGGGGGTCCAAATACTTGGACCATCATCCATTGTTTTTTTCAGGCTTATTAGCAAGGAACTGGCTGAGAAGCAGAGCAACTGGGATTCAAGCTAGTGCTTCAGATGGGATGCTGACACCCTAAGCTATGGCTTAACCCACTGTGCCATGATGCTGGCCTCAGATTTCTAACTGTCTCGTTGGTTTGCCCTTGGGATATGAAACATGGTCTACAGAGTCCTTCTCTGACAACTCTGGCATTTACCTCACAACAGTTACAGAAATGACTGACAGCCATGTGCTTGTATTTCCTCTCTCAGTTCCAAGCTTTCCAAGTACTGGCATGTATGACAGCTCCTCTAGCGTCTCGGCCTTCAAACCTAGACAGAAAGTATAGACAAGCAATCCTAAAACGTTCAGTGTTTTAGGTGGCCAGGTTCATGTGGACATCCCTTCTTCATCTTGGCTGCTGTTACTATTGAGTGAGCCTTTGTCACTTTTGTTGAGTGCCATGTTAGTCTCCTTCAGGTTTAGGCATTCTCCCATGTTACCTAATCCATGTGGCTGAAGTTAGAAATGCACTGTTTCAGCTGGCATGGTGGCAGTGGACAGTCACTAGTCTGCTGGGTCCCTCGCATAAAACTTTTGGACACTTCCCATCCAGTGTGTCATGAATTGGCAGGAAAGTAGACTCCTTGTGTTACTGTGACTCAGGACTATCCACCTCCCCATACCCACCTGACGGCTGCTTTTTGATGCCATTTTGTTTCTTAGACAAAATCTCTCAGGAACTGTACTCAAAACTTTGTCTCCCACACCTGCTGTGGAACTTTATTGAGACCCTTTGAAAAATTACTGGATTTTTCTGCCATGTTGCTTCTTAGTCTCTCAAAATGGAAAAAGAAAAATATTTCTTTTCTTCCCTGTGAAGAATGATGGTTGCCTGTGGCTTGCTGTGTTGCCTCATGTTTTGACACATTCAACAGTCTTGAGTCCTTTGGAAATAAATGAAATATAAACCTCAAGACAAGGCACAGAATGGCATTGAGAAAGTTCAGGAAAGGGAGAGCAGTATACAGTCAGAACAACAATTTCACAGACAGCTGGTAGGTTCCAAGAACCATGAATGGTGTGAATTAGTAAGGAGCCCACTACAGTTTCATAGATATGTGGGAAAGATGTGAAACTCCTGGGCCAGAGATAAATGACTTTATTACTCAAAGCAGTAACAGGAGTTGATGCTGTGCTGAGTATAAGCGCTCATGCCATTTCCCCCGGTTCCACGTCCCACAGCAGTGTGAAACAGTGTCCAGTGGTAATCTGTACACATCCCATGAAGAACTGCGATGAGGAACCCTGAGGTTAAGAGCCACACATCTTTTATAACAGGTGGTTAGCATGCCTCCTCTTTGTACAGAAGGAAGACTCTCTTAAAGTGGGTGATAAGCCATTTGCCCCCAAAGAGAGGCACTAGCTCCATCTTCCAGGGCTAGTTGCTATGTGCATGTCATTAGGAAGAAACAACAAATTCTGTTTGTACCTCTGCTAGCAAGATTGCAGAGAGGCATAGGAGACTGGTAGAGAATCATTTACCAGCATTAGATTATAATGGTTTTTAACCAGCCATTACCATCAAATTTGTATCCTAGAGCTTCTTTAATATAACTAAAACATTATTTGAGAAGCAGTTTGCTTGCTTGCTTCTTATTTTGAAAAAGAAAGAGCATCAAGGACCTTACACCTCTACCATCTCTGATCTCTCCCATCCCCTTCAGCATCAGCAGTTTGCCTTTGGTTCCTCTAGCACATCTGTACACAATGATACAGCATGAGCAGTGCAGTCAGTTAGGCCCATCTGGATTTCTAGGTCCTAAAACTATGCTATCCTAAAACCTCCTGGACCCAAGGACACTGTACTACATCTCACCAGCCTCCTACCTGGCATGCTTCTGGAGAGCCATGGAAGCTAAAACTTCTGAGAAGCCACTGTCAACTCTTACCCTGGGAGGTTCCAGGGGTTGACCTTCTGGCTCCAGCCTCCCTGCTTCCTCTAGACGATCTCCAGGTCAAACATACTTGTCTTTCCCGTTGTCATGATTTTCTCATTGAGTTTCCTTTTGTTGCAATCTTCGTTACTGCCCTTTCTGCCTATCTTCTAAATCGTGGACTTTTCCAAAATCCCCTACCCCATCTTCCCTCTTTCCATCCCTATCCTCCTTGCTTGGGTATTTGCACCAACTCTTGTAGTTTTTACCTATATCTGCTATGCTGAAAACTAGTATGCCTGTAGCTCCAGGATAGTGAGTGCTCCACTTCCTTACATGTCCCCAAAGAAGGCCCTTGAGTACTTCAGATTTGCCACGGGCCAGCTTTGGGGGTATTCTTATGGGGGTATCACATTGCTCACATGCAAATCCCCCTGCTTGTTCCAAGCCTGCTTGTTCCTTCCATTCCTCATCTGGGCAAGGACATCTCTATCAAGCCAGTCTCTTCAGTAGAAGGATGGGTGCAATTTTTCAGTCCTCCCTCAGTGCCCATCCAATCAGTCAACCCCAAATATTTGTCATGCTCCTTTCTCTTGAGCAACCTCTTCTCTCCCTTCCTCCCTCTCTGCCACTGATGTCTTAGCCATATCCCTTCTGGACCATTTTA
Source organism: Ochotona curzoniae (assembly GCF_017591425.1). Lineage (NCBI taxonomy): Eukaryota > Metazoa > Chordata > Mammalia > Lagomorpha > Ochotonidae > Ochotona > Ochotona curzoniae. The sequence goes on from NW_024466218.1 coordinate 11,939,339, forward strand.
ATTGCTTCCCATAGGAATTTGTTCTGCGTTCTTTGCAGCAACTTAAGCAAAAAAAAAAAAAAATCACACATGCACGTTGTTTTTACTCTTTAAGATGCATTTATTTTTATTTTAAAGGCAGATTTTACAGAGAGAGAGAGAAAGCGAAGGTCTTCATCTGTTGATTCACTCCCCAAATGGCCACAATGGGCAGAGCTGAGCTGATCTGAAATTAGAAGACAGAAGCCACCCTCCACTGCTTTCCTAGACAATAAGCAGAGAGAGTGGAAGTGCAGCAGCTGGAGCATGAATCGGCACCCATATTGGGTGCTGGCACCACAGGGTGGAGGATTAGCCTGTTGTGCCACCATGCTGAACCCATGTTTTGCTTTTAAAATCCTTCAGTGTCTCTCCCTGATCTACAGTGTACGTTTTGACTTTACATGGCACCTGAGGTGCTTTATTAGCTGGTCCCTGTGTGCTTGGTCATCACAACCACCCCTCACATATTATGTTCCAGTCATAACAAGCCATGTTTTGTATCTGAACAGTGCTGTGTTGTTCTGGGCATGTCAGTATGCTTGGAGAGCTCTTCTCCACTGGGGGCCTACTGGGTTCTAACTGAAGCCTGCTCTAATTCCTTTCCCGTGTCTCCTTGCCTCCTGTTCTTTGTAGGGTTTCATGACACTCCTCACTGTCTGGGATACGAGTATCCCCTACCCCACCACCACCGCTCTTCAGCATGATCCTCCAGGAAAGGCTCAGATTCAAGGACACCTTGGTATTCCTGAGTGCTAGGAGGAAAAGAGGTTTTCAATCAATGGCTTGTGAGTTGGTGAATGAACAAACAGGAAAGAGACCCATCTTTGTACATACCACTCTATAAGGACAAGATATATGAAGCTGACCTAATAAGAGAGGGAACTTCTGCGGAAAACAGTCTTGATATATTTGGATGTTTTTGTTCCAAGAATCTGATTATAGCTAATACATGGAAAACATTCAAAGGGTGATTCTTAGCAAATTGATGGTTAAGATACATAGTCAGCTGTCCTTCTTGTATTTACCCATTTAGGAGGAAACAGCACAATACTGTGAACTGGGCACTGTAGAACATTTATTTCTGATGATTTTTGAGTTACGATTGAGGTGCCAACACAGTTGATGTCATACTTAGGATCTGTTTTCTGGGTCATAGATGATGCCTTCTTGCTTCATTCTTTCTACATGGTAGAAAGCTAGAATACTCTACAATTTCTTATAAGGGACACTAATCCCATTCATGAGGGCCTGGCTCCTATGACTAATTGCCTTGCAAAGGTTGGAAGTTAGGATTTCAACTATGGTTTGAGATGGAACATAAACTTCTGATTCCTTGTAAATCCTGTTTTAAGTGTAGTTTACTCCAATTTCAGCTCCCCCTCTCTTTGTGAGTTAGTTTGTTAATGAGGGCAGATAAACCACAATGTTGACTAAGTGGAAAGCTGCATCATTGACAAAATATAGGTGAGAAAGAGTTAACTTTCTAGTCATACCCCAATTGCAGGCCAGGTGTTTTGCTTGAGCTTGGTCAGAATGTATTGGCAGGAGGAGCTTCTATTTTCTTTAGATATTAGTTGTTATGTTCTTGCAGTGTGTTTTGGCTTCGGTTTAATAATTACTTTCACCTGCAAGGGAGATTTTTACATCTCTGTATTTTTATTCCTCTGAATTTCCTGTACATAACACAGTACCTGGCCCATAATGTTTTAAGAAGTATTTACGAATGAATGCTTTTAGCTGCTGATCACATTTGAATATCTAATTAAAAGTAACTGTATCCTGTTAAACTTGAAAACAGTGCATTGACCCAAAATGAGCTCAAGCAGTTAATTTCATTTGCCAGGTATAATGATTCAGTGTTATCTATTCTGATGCTAGGATGTCCCTTCTGCCGTATAACAGCTTTTGTTCTCACATCATTGGTGTGCCAAGAGCTTAAGGGGCTCTTGGAAATTACTGCAGGATGGAATGAATTAAGGTCTTCATGCTTAATGAGAACCTCACCTTCCTCTCTATGCTTGTAAGGAAATGAGCACCCCATTAGACGAGTAGCTCCATCAGCTTTACCAGGCACAGACAGATATTTGCATTTAGAGCGGATACTGTTTGATCCCATTTAAATGAAAAATAAAACCTGTCTAAATGACCTTAGGAAAGATATGGAAGTAAGTTCACCTAGGTTTGATTTGTTTTTAGATCATTTGGTTTGGATCAGGATAATGACACAGCAATAAATGATGCCATGATCTTAAACTACTTTTCATTTTCTTTAATAGCATTAAAACAGAACACCTGAAACTGGCTTCATCTTTTTGGTTCTGTATGAGGCCGCAGTGAAGCTAGGAAATTACATGTTAAACCAAGTCAACTCAGAAATATTATCTGGGATCTGATGCGGGAGAGTGGACATTGTCATTTCAGGGGTGCTTGGGATCTTGTCCAACAGTCACCTCACGTGATTGTGTCTCCTGGAACTCTGTTCCTCTCAAACCCTTTCTGATTCCACTATACCTTTCATAGAACAAAACACTTGCTGCATCAAAGGGCATTTTAGGTTTTAAGGATTTGTATTCAGGGAGACACAACCTGTGAATGGAGTCTAGTACTTTCCACAGGGGTCCACTGAAATGAAAGGAAAGCTTTGATTGTTAGAACTTATAGGGTAGTTATGGGATCCTTATAAAATGACACTTTCCAGAAGGTCTTGACCGGTAATTTTGGTCATGTGTTTTCATCGCAGGATGCAATAAACATACATGCCTGAACCAGTTTGAAACAGCTAACTCTACAATATGAGGACAAGGCAGGGCTTAGTTTTTAGGGTATCCACATTTATCTGACGATTTGAATTAATGCTTCTCAGGTGATAATATGATTTTAGGAAAAAGCTTGAATACTTGGGTTTGCATGCACCCTGATGAAACCATATCCATAGAGCTATGAATCTGAACCAGGTATGGTTTTGCCCTGCAGGAGACATCTAGCAGTATCTGCAGACATTTGGGCTGTTGTGGTGGTAGGGGGTAGGGGACTGCTTGGTTCCCTTGGTCTCTAGTGAATAGAATCCACAATGTTAGTCAATATCCTGCAGTGCACAAACTGCTTCCCTCAGCAGCGAGATCTTCACTCCAAATGTGCTGGAACCAAGACTTTATGTGAGTGAGCAGCTTAGCAAGACCTGGCCCTACACCAAAGGCAGAGTCTGAAGACTTTTCCAAATTGTGAGTTTTTTCTCTAGGGACCTTTTTCAGATTGATGTGATGAAACATCCAGCCTAAAAGTTGATGGTGTTAGTTATTAGTTCTGAGCCGGGGAGGTCCCTGGAATCCACATTGTTTGCAGCTATTACAGAACTGGCAGGCCTACCCCCTTGGTTTCATGAGAGCTGGCAAAGTCACCCAGACAGTACCAAAGATTGAGATGAATCGAAGTTGCCCAAAGACTTGGGAAGTTCAGATCTTTCTATCAGCATTTTATCTCTTCAAAGAAAAGTCTCGTGATGAGATTCCAGTTGGATGCTGTGGCTTCTGCCAGCAGAGACATGGTGAAAGCAGAATTGAAATGTTGGTGATTGCCATATGCTGTTGTGCTCAGGAGTGATTATGTGCTTGCTTGTGGCTTAAGTCACCCACCACACAGTGTAGCAGTGTGATTAACAGCCGAGTTTTCCAGGCAGGCCAATATGGATTCAAATCCCAGCTCTGTTGGCTTGATGCTGCATGTCATTGAAGTCCTCTTGGAACCAGATGGTACATCCTCAGAGGGAACTTAACAGGCCTTGGCACAATGATTGTTTTCAGAGGTGTATGGGAGGTCATGGAACCATCAGAGGATGGCAAAGCACACAGAGATGGTAGGCATGAGAAACTGGGCACACTGTTCTTAGTGCTATGGTTACAGGAACGTGGTAAGTGATGGGGACTTGCTAAGAGCTGTAGCAAGCTGAAGGAAATGATGGGACTGAAATAGTGACCCATCATCCTTGTCTAGATGGGGGCCTGCCTAAAGGGAGAAGAGAGAGATAGTCCAGACCCTCTTGCCCTCCACCTGACTCCCCGACCAACAGGCACTGAACACTTGCAAGAGCTGTTCTTTGTAAACGTCAGCTTACTAGGTACAGAGTTAGAGTGGACTGAGGGAGCAGCTGAGTTATCAATCTGCTGTGTGGCTCTGAGCAGGTTCCTGAACCTCTCTAGCCTGTTTCCTCTTTGCACACATGGGGACATTCATTACTCTTTATTTCATCTTAGGGTTGTGGGAACCAAACAGGATGTGTAGTAAGGCCCTAGCCCCTCACTGTGTATAGGAAGTATCCAAAGGTGTGCTAGGTAGCACAGTGATTTATCAGCAGATCTGCTGGGTGTGCTGAGGTTTTGAGGAGTTGTTGGGCTTTGGAGGGACAAAGAGGAGAGGTGGGAAGAGGGAGTGTTTGTACCACCTACTTTGGGACAGGGCCACGCTGGCTGCGTCAGAAGCCCACTTGCCTCCTAAAACCCGTGTTTCTTCAGGGAAGATCCTGCAGTTGTCATTCTTTCTGGAAGGTCCCATGTTGCTGGCTTCCTATCTCAGTGCCCTGGTCCCTCTGGCTTTCCTGATAGCTGTTTCATTGTCATGACTGGGGTCTCATGATAGGCCCTCCCCACAGGAAGTTGACACCCTGGTGCCTGGTTCCCTTTCTTCCTTCTATTGCTTGCACTTTACATTAATTATCTGTCATCATATCCTTACAAACAATGTACTGTTGGCATTACTCCTCCTTTCATAGTCTCCCTCTCCCAACCTTTACGATCTCCATCAAAGCCCTCTGAGTCAGGTCAGTGCAGGTTCCAGCCAAGTGCATTTTTCTCATCTTTGCTAAGTGTGTTCTGGCGATGCTGAGAGCCGTCCGTCTGCTGTCTCAGGCTGCGGGCCAAGAAGACAGATCCCAGATTGGGATGCCTTTAATGCTGCCAGACCGTCCTAATCATGTCCTCCTTTCATTTGCAAAATTCACACAGCCCCCTCCTACCTCCACAGAGAGGAGGGCCCCTTGACACCTGGCCAGCATTCCTCTCGCAGTTCCCTTCCTAGCTGGCATGGCCCAGCAGGCTCAGGCCGATCTTTGTGTCCTCCTCCTGTCTAAGGGAGCCAAGGACGAGCTCACCTTGAAGGCCATCACCACCACATGACTTCCTGCTCGCTCAGTGTGACCACAGGTCCTGTCTCAGTGGTCGGTTCACTGCTCGGGTCCCTTGCCCTGTGTCTCCTTGGGTTAATCCTCTCCTCTGCTCCCTGACTTCTTAGATTGGTAGTAATCTTTTCCTCTTTGAACTTTGCTCCTAAGGTTGGTCATCACCCACCAGGAACCTTCCAATACAGTTCACAGACCATGTGGCCTCCCAGTCCCCTCAAGGTGCCAGCTGCACCGGGCATCTCCCGTGCCCTCTAACACATCTGTGCTCGTTATGGGTGTACTTGCCTTTGCCCAGGACATTCTCATGGCCACGGCCTCCTCCCCTTTTATTCTTTTTCTTTTTATATGTCATTTCAGCACAGAGACTTCTGTCCCTTCCCAGGGCTTGCCAAAGACCACTGGCATACTATGCCAGGCCACTGTGTGTGGTGGAAGCAGAGACTGGGCTTTCCCTGTGCCCACTGGTATCTGGGCACCACCACTGCCAACAGAGCCCATGACTTTCTTCCGGGCTGCTGTGCCAGCATCATGGTGCTGGAGCTGAGCTGGGCTGTCTCATAGTCAAGGTGCCCTTTATCACTGACATCTGAGGAATGGCCCTTATACACCAGGATTGGTGATAGTCAGAAGTTGGAAATGCTTTCACCTCTGCATGGTGACCAAGACCCTAGGTTCTCCATAGAACTTTCCTGCAAGCTGACAGGGTTCCTGTTGCTCCCTGGTGATTTCATGAGGCTTAGGGACAGTGACTCATAAAGCATGGCTGTGTTTCTACATGCAGGGGAGGCTGGGTGAGGGGTCCTAATGAGCAAGTAGGAGGCTACGGAGCAGGGGTGTTCCAGAACCCTGTGTGGAGTGTCAGGACTATCCCTGTGCTTCCTGAGACATTGTATCAGCTGGGGATGCTCTCTCTCTGAGGGAAGTCTGTGAGCGGGATGTGGGAGGGTGCTGGCTGTGCTCTGCAGGCGCCACTGCCTTTGTCTCCAGTATCTACATGGGGTGCCTCACCCTGTGCAAGGATGAGATGGAGAAAGAGATCTCCCACTCACTGGCTTATTTCCCCTAATGGCTGCAATTACCATGGCTGTCCTGGCAAAGCCAGGAGCCTAAAACTCCATCCAGTTTTCCCATGTGTTTGGCACAGTTCCAAGCACTGGAGCCATTGTCTATTGCCTTTTAAGGCACATTAACAGGGAGCTGAGTTGGAAGTAGAGCAGCTTAAACTAGCACTCTGATGTAGGATGCTGGTGTCACAGGCAGTGGCTTAGCTTGCTGAGCCACAAAATAGCATTTCACACCCCTACGTAATATGTTTATGTCCTTACCAAGTGCTGAGCTCCCTGAGGCAGGTGCACACATTATATTGATGATTCTTGATACATCTAGCATAGAGGTGATCAGGGATAAGCTCCCAGCAGTGTGTGCATCTTTTTTTTCCTCACTTTTTTCTTTGTTCATTTTGCTTGACTTGGATGTGTGTGGCTCCTTGTAGTCTGTGTACTGTGAAGGCTGCTGCAGGTTTGCCCCAGGCCTGTGGACCCTCAGACATGCATTCTGCAAAGGGGGTAGTTTTAGAGGTCTGGTGGGACATAACAGGAAGAGGAAGGAGACTACCCCAGGAGTTTGAAATGGGAATTGAAATCATGCCTGATTTCATGGTGAAACCCAAACATGTCAGCGTAAGACTGTACTCTGCATTTTTGAGACTACATGGCTTTTCCAGAACTTGCTCTCTGTTACCACACCTGTCCGGGGAGCTGAGTCTGTGTCTGCATACACTGGGCTCTGGACAAACAGAGAGCAGGCTATGACACAGAAATCAAACCATGGGTCAGGGGTCCCCACTATTCCACCTGCACAGACCACTGAGAGAGTGGGGAGGCACAGGTTATGGCAGCAGCCCACCCGTCTCGCTCTCTGAGATGGAGCCACCAGGAGGTAGCATTTCCCATCTGCTCACCAGTTAAAACTTCAGTGTCTGCCACGTGCAAGGCTGCTGGAAGCACACTTGCTTTTTTGATGTGGCAGTCTGAAGGGAATGTATGCAAAAACATGTGCTTTCTGTCAGCCAAATGGGGACACCACCACAGCACCAGGCTTCTGGTCTGCTTTTGCCCTGTTTATGAAAGCAAATGGGGTTTTGTCTCCCTTTGCTAAATAGGCTATTAGCAGATGAAAAAGAAATTACCATAAAAATTCCTCCCTCACCAAAGGAACTTTTTTTTCTGAAGGGCAAGTTTTCTCTTTCCCAGTGCCCAGCCCAGTTTCTGCTGTTAAACCAAAGTGCAGGGCACGCCTGTGGTTCTCAGGCGTGTGCCCTTGGCTTCCTCGTGCTGCTGCCAGTCAGGGCATCTCTGCCTGGAAATAGTCATCTTGTGGTACTGCCAGGGACCTGAAGCCATCACTCTGGGGACAACAGCTGAGCAACAGAGAGCCTCTGAACCAGTCCCCCTTCCTTGGAGCTCTGGTCTCCAGCAGAAGATGTTCAGGATGTGTTCCAGGGGGAGGCCCCTCTCCTATCCCCCATTCCTACCTACAGGACAACCGAAGGATCTGGGGGAGAAAAAAACCTGGTTCTCAGAAGACCACAGCCTGAATCAGATAAGGGGAGGTGGTGGAAATGGACCCAGCTGGTCCTGGTAGGAGTCTCAGCTGGGAAGCTGAAGGCAGCTACCTGCCCCATGAAACCTGAATCTTACTCTCTCCATTGAAGTGCCAATGCCAAGGCCACCAAAGGGGCTGGCTGTCCAGAGGTCATTGTCAACCTTCTTCCTCAGAGCCTAAGCCAGAAAGGTACCTCACTCCCGCCCCTCATTACCCTTTGAGCTGCTTGATCTTCTAGGGGCTGGATGGGTCTCGGGTAGTTTCCTCCTGTGTGTGTGCAGATTCTGCCTGGATTTGGTTTTGCTTTTGACCCTCTTTGCCTAGGGTCTGAGCACGTGTGCCATCAGAGCCCACAGCCAGGATTCTAACAGCGTGGCTTTGCCCACCTGATTAGAATCCCCTTACCAGTCACCTGTCCTCCTCTAGTTGGGGTGTGTAGCAGTTGGCTCAGAGCGTCTGTTCTTTTCATTTTGTTGCCAATCCCCAGCTCACACGTGAGAGCTTTGAGCAGCAAAAACATACATTAGCCACATCCTGCCATTCCCGTGCTCCCTGGGAATTTTTCTGAATGAGAACTTGAGCATTATACCTCTGCTTCTGCCCTGGATTTTCAGTCTTAATTAATAGTAATTTCTGTGCCTGTGAATGATTCTTCTAATTACTAATGATTCTTCCACTATCTTCCTTTGGTGAGCAAGCATGATGCTTTAACCAAAGGGTGATGGCACTCATTGGGTTCAGCCACTAATTTCCAAAAACAGGAAGCTGCTACTGCTTGTCACTTTGATTCATGGTGGGTGATGGGTCAGTCTGTCTTTCCCTGAAGGGGTATGGGGTCCAGGTGTTAGTTTCCTATTGCTGTGTAACAGATTTAAGCAGGAGATAGCCATTGAAATGCCCACGCAGACTCAACAGTTGCCATGGGTCAGATGTCCCTTGTGGCTATACTGGATTCTTGGCCGTGGGTTCCTGAAGCTGAAATCGAGATTAGGGCTAATTTAGGGTATTGGCAGGGATCTGGGTCTTTAAACCTACAGAACTGAGGACCTCCACCTGTGTACACCTTTGGTCAGGGGCTTCAGGAAGCCACCTTGTCATGTGGCCCCCTCTGTCTGCAAGCCCACAGTGATATAGATCCTTCCTAAACTTGTAACCTCTTGCCTTCCTTTGCAGCTGCTAACCAGAAAGCTTTTTGTGTTTAGTCTCTCTTGATTGGATCAGAATCCCTACTTTATCTTAATATCCTAAGGTCAGCTGACTTGGGGACAGTCCCTTCCCCCAGGCTGCATCAATTAGCATTGGAATAAATAACCATGACACAGGACTCTTAGCCACTGTGCTAGACTTCTGTCCACCCAAGAATGGCACAGAACAATCAATCTCACATCCCTTTCCATTGCCACCTGAGAAATCCCTTTTGTCAATATATAATCTCTGTCATTGTCTCTATCAGCAAGTGCTTGTCATCCTGAAGCCGAACCAGGCACCAAGCAGGGACCAGCAGTCAACGTGGGACAGATTGTTGATGAAGACAGCCAGGACGTAGCCGCTGCCCCAAGCGGAGAAGAGAGTGAGGTGGAGCGGCCGCAGGAGCAGGAAGAACGAGCCTCTCTCAGTGAGAAAGAGAGGCAGAACGAGGAGGTGAACGAGAGGGACAACTGCTCTGCCTCCAGCATCTCGTCGTCCAGCAGCACTTTGGAGCGGGAGGACAAGGAGGACAAGCTCTGCAGGGACAGAGCTCCTGGTAAATATGACCCCTTTGCTCGGCAGCTTCTGCCTGGGAACCCAGAGTAGGGGACCCGGGTGGCCAGCCTCCGTCCCCCAGCTGTGTCTCCCAGGGACTGGTGGTGGGGAATGTGGCCCCAGTGTCAGTCAGCAGCCCCCTGCCCAGCCCTCCACCTGAGGTGGGAACCCAGAGAACATGGGCTTTTCCTGAGGAGTGGGACCCAGAGGAGAGGCTTGTTTTCTTCTAGTCCTTTAACTGGAAATCATAGTGTTACATTTTTCAGTTTCTGATTTAAGTGTTTTCTTGCTCTTACCTCTTCCTCTAATAACTTTTTATTTAAACGATGTTGGGGTTGATGCATTTGCTGCAGCAATGAAGGTGCTACTAGGGACAACAATATCCCACATCAGAGTGCCTGGGTCTGAGTTCCAGCTCTCATTCTAACTCGCCATTAATGTGTACCCTGGGAGGCAGCAGATGATGGCTTAGGTTCTTGGGTCCCTGCCACCATGTGGGAAACCTGGATTGGCTTTGTAGCTCTCAGCTTTGGCCTGGCCCAGTCCCAGTTTTGGGGCATTTGAGAAGTACGCCTCTCTCTTTCTCTACCTCCCTAACTCCTTTCCTCCCTTCCTCCTTCCTTCTCTTTTTCTTGTCTCCTTCCTTCCCTGCCTCCCCACCTTTTCCCTCTTTCTGTCTCTTTACCTCCCAAGTAAATTTAAAAAAAAAACAAATTAAAAGTGGAGTGTGCTAAGCCACTGTAAGTGGATATTGAACACAGAATCATATCTATTAAAGTGAATTGAATGAATACTGGCATGAAGTTGTGGTTCACAGTGTTGAAGTCAATGTGTTAAGCCATACTGAAGCTTACATAATTTAGTAGCTTTCTATATTATATGTGTGAGCACTATTTTCTTCTTAGTAAAAGCTACCTGTTTTTTCTTATGGAACTATATATTTTGGGCTTTATACTTGATGGTCACTCAGTTTACCTGTGGGCTGTGATGTTACCATTGATAGTCAAATAGAATACTAGGTTATAAGCTTGGAGCAGTTGTTTGATGGAGTGGTTAAAATGCTTCCTGAGCTGCCCAAATCCCATATCAGACTGGCTGGATTTGAGTTCCAACTCTGCTTTCAAGTCCAACTTCCAGCTACATGGCACCCTAGTAGGCAGTAGGTGATGGCTCAAGTAGTTGGGTCCCTGCCATCCATCTGAGAAACCCAGGTTGAGTGTTCAGTTCTTGGTTTTAGCCTGGGCCAACACCAAGTGTTGCAGTCATTTGGGGAATAAATCAGCAGTTGAGATCGCCCTGTCTCCTTGGCACATGCATAAGCATGTTCTCTTGCATGCACTGTCTCTGCCTTTCCAATTAAAAAAAATATATATTAGTATTGGTGCAAAAGCTTCCCAGGACTTGGGGAGGGGTCCATGTAGGGTTATAGAAAATGTAAATGATTGATTCAATCTATAGCATCACAGTGTTGGTTTTCCTACTCATAACTTGTATACTGTTTAAGTAGGCTACTACCTTCCTTGCTCACACTCCTCCAATGGAAACATATAGTACGGGTCTTTGCACGAGTTACACAGGGCATACATCTACCTGCTCCATGGTCAGGAGGCCTATATCTTGGGCCCAGTGTGCAGGTTTTTCAAGGACTCCATACTATTACCTACATTTGCCTTATTGATTCTGCCATTAAGAACAGCATCTCAGAGGTATGGATAATTTGATGAAAATTGCCTGAACTAATGTCTCCCAAGAGACCTGTCAATGACTTAGTCCAAAATAGTTACTAGTTCAGATTTTTCTGGTTAAAATACACTGCTACATTTTAATCTCTATTTGGTCAGTTACTATGGGGTGAAATAATAAAGGAAGCCTAAATGATTAATTTACATTTTAGGAACTATTGCCTTGAAAAGGGTGTGTCTTTGTGTTTTTTTTTTCTTAAGATATATGATCAAAGAAGTATTAACTATACTGGTATGAATTTCTCTTAAAGCCAAATCCCAATTGATCTCTAAACTTCTGCTGGTTATTCATGCTTAATCTAATTATGTTCCTAATAGAGCACCAGGAAAAGGGTTAAGTCTTCTTAAATCATGGGTATTTTTTTTTGTTATGAATAGTTTCAAGAATTATTCATCATATCTGGGTTTAGCAGTCCCAAAACATATCATCAAGTTGGTTTAGTAAAAATAAGCCCAAGGAACAGAACTTTCTTGGGTCGGATTGTCCAGTATTCTTCCAAATAAGGATAACTTTCCAAAATTGGAGACTACACTCCTAGGGAATGGCCATTGACTTGCTACCCAAAGTGGTGATGTCTGGGGACTGGAGCTTTGTCGTGATTTTTCTGCCTTGGTTCAGTGCTGTTTAGAGACTCTGTTGTGTTTATTTGCTGTAGCTTCTTGGTTTCTATAATGCCCTCTGCTTGCAGGAACCTCCACAGCTGTAGTCAGGGCAGCTCTGTCATTGGAGCTCTTGCTTTGCACAATGTTCTGAATTAAATCAGAAAGGAATCACCTGTCTTTATTTCCAATAATTGTGTTTGCTACTCAAAAATGAATCTGAAGGAGCTGAAGCAGGCTGTTTGTTCTGCTTGTGTGGTTTTATATTTGACTTGTGTGCCATTCTGTGACATTGAGGTGAGCGGCTTTCTCATGGCATTCATTACGCTTTGCTGTGGTGACTTGTGTGATTGTGCTTGGTCTCCACCTCACTGTAACGTTCATGAAGATGAGGAGGTTTATGATGCTCGTGGAGGGATGGGTCCTCATTTCCTAGAGCTAGGTGCTGAGAACCTAGGTCTTATAAAATCAAGGGAGAATACATGGTTGATGGCCAGACTAACCTCCCTTTTCTCCAGTGCCAGCAGGGCCCAGCTGGGAGCTGAGCATCAGTTATGACTTGATGTAAACAAGGGGTAAACCACATAGAGTGGGGTGGGTCGAATTGGCTCTATGTTCTTCCCAGTACAGAGTCATTGAGGACCGGCAGGGAGCTGAGCCTCCTCCTTCATTCAGAGGCAAGGGAAGTCAGCGTCCGTGTTCCTGCGGAGAGGCCAAGGATGTGCTGGACAGGTGCTTTATGTATCAGCAATGAAGTTGTGAGAGTCAGCATTATCCCTGGGTGGTGATAGCATCCCTTTGCAGGGAGCTGAGTGCTCACCTCCACCAGGACATGGAGCACAGGCCTATCAAGGGGGACTTGCTGCTGGGAAGAGGCTAACTAGGATCCAAAGTGCAGCACATCGTACCTAAAATGTTCAAAACATAGTAGAAAGTTCCTCATCATATCAAAACTAGGATACTCACATCTTGAATGGGAAAAGGCAGTCACATAATGCCAACATGGAAATGAGCCTGAAATTAGAACCACGTGCAAAGATTTTGAATCAGCCATCATGGTACTTTTCTATTTTTTCCTGAGTAGCTCTACTTAAGCAAAGAAGTATACGATGTTTTTTTTTTTTTTAAAGTAAAGAAAAGAAAAGAACTGAGCAATGTAAATAAAATAACTTATTGGATGGGCTTCCTGGTTGACTTCAAATGATAAAGGGAAAAAGCCATGAACTCAAAAGTAGATCAGTGGGAACTACTACATTTGAATAATGGAGAAAAATAGCCTGAAAATAAGAAGGCTCAGAGCCTTAGGGCCTTGTAGGACTGTAAGAACAGATCCAACACCCACGTCATTGGACTTTGAGGAAGAAGAATGCTATAAAAACCTGAGACATAGTGGCCAGAAATTGCCCACAATTTTCAAAATTTATGAACTTAGAAATGTATTAACCTGAGAAAACCTCCAACAGGGCACATCCAAAGACATTCACACCAAACCGAAAAATAATCCAAGTTCTGAAAAACTAAAGACCAAAAATAATTTCTAAAGAAACTAGAAAGAAATAGGTTAGCCGTAAGGGATGCTCATTTGAAGCCCATGGAGGCCAGCAGCAAAGAGTATAATACTATGGAAGTGAAGGGAGCAGTCAGCCATGAATTGTGTGTCCAGCCAAAGTACCCTTTAAGAATGACAGGTAAGATAAAGGAAGACAAAGAGGATTTGTCACTGGTAGACCCACCTTACAGAAAGATTAAAGGAAGTTCTCTGTACAAATATGGTGATAGAACACCAGAATGAGTGAAATTCAGAGTAGAGTTTCTCCTTGTGGGTTTCAAACAAATACATTTGAAGATGAAAGCAAAACATGACATTTCCACAGATGATATATATAAGGAAATATATAAATTGGTAGTTTAAAAGTGAGGGGGTAAATGGATTTGAAAAGAAAGCAATCTCTAAAGTTCATGCAGTTGTAAACCCCCAATACTAGTGGACTTTAGTTAATGTGTGTATTGTAATATCTAGAATAATCATGATAAAACTATATGGTGTTTTACACTTAAAAACACTCTAAAAATTAAAGATGAAATTCTAGAAAAGATTCAGTTAACCCAGAGGAGACCAATAAAGTGTAAATAAAAACAGAGAACCAACAAAACAAATGCAGACTTAAACTCCAGCATATCAAAATATTTCTTGCATTAAAAGACTAAGATTTGTGGAGTGAATAAAAAATTATGTTCTGTGTCTTTAAAATTCATTCCAAACATAGGGCTAAAGGTAGATAGTTAGAATGTAGGTAAAGGTTTATAATGCAAACATTAATCAAAGAAAAATAGCAGGCCCAGTGTGGTACCTTAGTGGCTAAAGTCCTTGCCTTGCATATGCCAGGATCCCATATGGGCATCGGTTCTAATCCCAACAGCCCTGCTTCTCATCCCGCTCCTTGCCTTGGGACCCTGCATAAACGTGGGAGACCTGGAAGAGGCCCCAGGCTTCTGGCTTTGGCTCAGCTCTGGCTGTTACGGCTGCTTGGGGAGTGAATCAGCAGACAGGTCTTTCGCTCTGTTTCACCTCCTCTCTGTATATCTGACTTCCCAATAAAAATAAACAAAAAAGTAGGAGTGACAATATGAAAGTGCTTTTAAAAGTTTGTGAGAAAATGGTATTAAAAGAGACATTTATTTTGGTGCAGAAATTTTTTAAACCCATGAGTTTTTGGTAATGTGCATTTTTCCTGACCTTTTGAAGCTGTTCCTTAATAGTATCAAAAAGAATCAGAACAAAGGGAATTAGTAAGGACAAAAAGGGACACTACAAAATTATAAAGGAATATATGACTTGAGAGACTGGTGTTGTGGCACAGTGGGTTAAATATGCAGGCATACCGTGTTGGATTGCCAGTTCCAATTCTCTAGCTGCTCTGTGTCTAATCCAGCTTTCTCTTACTGCACCTTGGATGAGGAGGTACATTAGCAGATGATGAGCCCAGTTCTTGGACTCCAGGAAACCATGTTGGAAACCAAGATGGATTCCTAGCCCCTGACTTTAACCTGGCATTTGGGGAGTGAATCGATGTTGGAACATTTCTGTTTGTCCCACTCTGTGTCACTCTACCTTCCAGATAAGTATGTTAAAAAAAAAAAAAAACCAGGAAGACGATTGAAGAAGCAAGAAAATCGTTTAGAAGTAGTACCCAGCTCTGTTATTTTCACTGTTGCCAAAATAAGAACATACCAACATCTCCCAGTCAATCGAGAAAGCCACATGCTCTGTAGAGAAAGACTTCTGGTTTTATCTGCTGCAGCTTCCTGGCATCAAAATCATCTCCCTGTTTATAAGGCAGCCTGGACCAGGGTGAGGCCTTGGAACCAATAAGGAAAGGAATTGAGTTTCTGTGTATAACATGAAAATCTGGTCAGCAGGGTACTGTGTTGGACATGAAGGATGATAGAACAGGAGTCAAGGATGACTATGACATTTTGGAATTGGCCACAGGATGGATGAGGTTGTTGTGCCTGGGATAGGAAATGACTGCAGTTGAAGCATGGCCAATTTATGGATGGTGTTGAAAGCTTTAAGACTACTTCAGATGATGATGAAAAGAGTATAGATGGAGAGAAAGGTTGAAAGTAACAGGGAAACAGTAAAGGGATCGGAGAAGTAGCCAGACAGAAAGAAGCACTCTTATTGCATACCATCTCCTGGACCTCCTCAGTGAATGTGACCTGAAATCAAAAGTACTCAGGAATGAGCAGCTTTGAAGAACGGTGCTATCAGCTGGGTTCTAAGGGATGATCAAAAGAGAACATACAGGCAAAGAATTAATTTGTAGAAGCAGTCTCATTGGAAAGAAAAAGAGAAAAGCTGGGTGGTAAGGGGGGTAAGTAGGATCAAAGCAGGTTTTGTGTTTTTAAGATGGGATGAATTACACATATGATGCAAGGGTTCAAGTTTGACCTGGTGTTTAAGATGCCTGGACCCCATCTCACAGTGCCTGATTTAGATAACTGTCTCCAGTTTCTGACTCAAAATTTCTGCTACTGCAGGCCCTGGAAAGCAGCAGTAAATAATTGAACTCTTGCCACTCATGTAGGAGCCCTGGATTGTATTTCTAGCTACCAGCTTTGACCCCAACCATTATGGGCAGTTGGGGAGTGAGCCATAGGATGGGAATATTCTTTCTGCCCATCTGTCTCCTCCTGTGTGTTTCTCTTTGCCTGTCAGATAAACAAGTTCATGAAAAAAATTCCATTAAAATTTTTGGAATTCTTGCGTAATTTTCCATGAGTTCTATGAACTCTCCAGTATATGCCAGATGGAAGGATCCCCTGGGAAGCGCTTGGGAGCTAAAAGACAGAGCAAATGGCTGGAGTGGTTTCTTAAGGCACTTGCCTTCTGTAGAGAGAATGTTTTGTGGGGAGTTGTAGGAGGAAGGCCTTGTCTTATGGCTCTCTGGATGACCTTCAGAGATCTTCCTGGTAGGCTGATAAACTAAAAAGTGTGGCTGTCCCTGCAGAAGCATATGGTGCAGGTGCAGGGGGTGTGAACAGAGGGAGGGGAATGAAGTGTTATTTAAGAGAGGGAGTGAATGAAATTGTAAGGCAACATTAAGTCTCTGGGAGACTAGTGGCCATGAACTCAGTGGGTGATAATGGTATGGTTTGTACTCTACTCTAGGCCCTTTGAGGTGTCCTGGTGAAGATTCAGGGGAAGGGGGCAAGCAGAGGTAACTTTATATTTCCTCCAGTACTCATTAGAGGGCCAGGGAGTGGCTTCCTTTCTATCCCATGACTAGTTGAAATGAAGGCCTCTTAGCTACTTGTGGCTTGTTGTGTCCTGAGTAGCTGCTGTGGGTGAGCCAGAAACAGAAAGTCAGTTTCTCCCCTGGGCCCCAGTGGGAGCCAGGAGCAGTGCTGGGGTGTTGGCTCCAGGGCCTTGGGCAGCTTTGGCTGTGGTTGCTTTTATCTCAACATCTTTTCTGAAGTCACTACTGTGTGTGCAGCCCACCTGTTTGTTTATTTTGAAGATTTATTTTTTTTCATTGGAAAACTAGATTTACAGAGAAAAGGAGAGACTAAGATTTTCTATCTGCTGATTTACTCCCCAAGTGTCTGCAATGGCCAGAGTTGCGCAGAATCCAGGAGTTTCTTGTTATTCTCCCATGTAGGCTAGGGTCCCAAGGCTTTGGGCCATTCTTTACTGCTTTCCTAGGCCACAAGAAGGGAGCTGGATGGAAAGTGGAATAGCCAAGGCACAAACCGGTACCCATATTGGATCCTGGTGCTTGCCAGGAAAGGATTTAGCCACTAGGCTCCCTGCTGGCTTTTTCACTTGTCTGCCTCCTGTGTTTTTTCAGGTTTGTGGTCTGCAGGCGTTCAAGATGCGGGTGTAAATGGACAGTGTGGCGACATCCTCACCAACAAACGGTTCATGCTGGACATGCTGTATGCCCACAACAGAAAATCCACGGATGATGAAGAGAAGGGTGAGGGCGAAACGGAGAGGACCGAGCAGGAGGCGGAGGTGGTAGCTAGCCTTGCCACCAGAATATCCACCCTGCAGGCCAGCTCACAGGTTCAGGACGAGAGCATTAGGAGGTCAGACGTTGGCTGCTTGGACAACCGGGGCAGTGTGAAAGCTTTTGCTGAAAAATTCAACAGTGGGGACCTGGGAAGAGGTTCCATGTCTCCTGATACTGAGCTCAGTGACAAGGGCCCGGAGGTGGCACCTACGCAGCTGAAGACAGAGTCTGATTACATCTGGGACCAGCTCATGGCCAATCCAAGGGAGCTCAGAATCCAGGACATGGATTTCACTGACCTGGGGGAGGAGGATGACATTGACGTGCTGGATGTGGACCTGGGCCACAGGGATGCCCCGGGGCCGCCTCCCCCACCTCCGCCCACCTTTTTGGGCTTGCCACCTCCGCCCCCTCCACCCCTACTTGACGGTGTGCCTCCCCCTCCAGTCCCCGGTAATTTATTGGCTCCTCCTCCTCCAGCATTCAGCACTCCTCAGGGCTTAGGGTGGTCCCAGGTAGGCAGGGGTCAGCCTGCATTTGCTAAGAAAAAGAAGACTATCCGTCTGTTTTGGAACGAGGTACGGCCCTTTGAGTGGCCATGTCCTAACAATCGCCGCTGCAAAGAATTCCTGTGGTCGAAACTGGAGCCCATTAAGGTGGACACTTCCAGACTGGAGCACCTGTTTGAGTCCAAATCCAAGGAACTGTCTGTTACAAAGGTATGGCTGGCCTCAAGCTTGCTTTCTTGATCAGCAGTTGTTCTATGCACAGTAGCCTACTTGGGGTACAAATCTGACCTTTAGATAGTGTTCTTGGGTGTAAACTGCTTGAGTGAACAGGCCTTTGATTAGCTAACACCAACACCAGCTTCTTAATCTTGGGCAGAGTTGCTTTCAGAGCACCAGATTACCTTGGGAATAAGACTCCAAGGTTAAAGAAGGATGCCAGTGGAGCCAGTAGCAGATGTTGATGGTAACAAAGGCAGGTGGATTTGCTGGCTTCCCTAACTGGCTCCTTGTGTTCATTTGATCTTACTTTAATTGATTAGGATTGATGGTAGTCGTTTCAACTTCAGCTGGAACCACTCCGGGCCTTTGCTGAAGCAGGAGTGCAAGGGACATTCTTTTGGATAATCCTCTGGCTGAGCCAGCCTGCTGCTACTCTATATATGGTTCCCAATAACCATGTATTCAGTAGCCTACAAATCACATATGCATCTAGTTGCAAAATTTTTTAACTTTTAATTTTTTTTAATGTATTTGAAAGGCATAATGTCAAACAGGGATAATGAGAGAGAAAAAAAAAATCTTTTTTGGTTTATTTCCCCAAATGGTTGTAGTAGCTGTGATTCTGAATATCTTCCTATTTTAAGAATGCCCCTTCTCCTCAGAAGTTAGGGGAATGAGAAAATGCTTGGTGAGAAGCACTTAAGATTACTTGCTGAATCCAAAAGTGTCTGGAGCATCTACAGAACAAGAATGAGGGAGTTTGTTCTGTCAGTGCTGTGTGATGCTGGAAGACCAGTCAGGGGAGCTGACATTAGTCACCTTTCTTTCAAAGCACATGATGTGGTTCTTAAACTCCCTGCTCGCCAGCTGGCATTGAACCAGTTGCTGTGTTCACCCAAGGTCAGTGAGAATGTGAATCTAAATCATTTGCAGCCTCAGGAATTCCCTGAAGGCAGAATGAGCACTTGGTTGGGAATCTGTGGTGCTCAGATCTAGCAGAAGCAATCAGGCCCAGTCAGCCCCGGCACAGAGCCCCAACATTGTCCTCTGTAGCACGTAATACCTGGCTCCCACTCCTGCAGGCTATGTGTCCTTGCCTTTGCAGACCTGGTGAGAACTGAATGATGCTGGGTGAGCTATATAACCTTTTCAGGTCTTATGTTCAGCCTGGCACTTGGGAAAAGGCTGGCTGGGATTTGGACACCAGTCTGTAGCTGCCAGCAGTTATCCACCGTTGCCACCTCCTTGGTCCACTGATCTGGTTGGCGCAGTCATCTCCGTCCACTCATCCTGCCTGTGCTCTTGACTGGTGTGTCTATTTTGACTTCCTGTGGTTACTCATCAACCTGGTAGGATGGGGGGTGGGGGGGAAAGGTGTTCCTGGACTCAGTGACAGGGGAGGGGAATAAATGGAAGTGAAAGTTTGGCAGTGAGCCTGTGTCTTTTCAATTAAAACAACAAGCTGGTTTGGTCACTAGTTTCCTTGAAAAGACATAAAATGAATGTTGCAACTCCTCTTTCCTCTGGCTTGCTGTGGCTGATTTGGGTATTACTAAAACCCTGGCTTCTGCAATCCCAGTAGCTCCTAGTTTCATTCTCGCTTGAAGCAGATAGTGGCCTCCTAAATGCTCAGTAAGTGAACAAGTAGTCACTATTTGCCTCATTGTAATAAAAGGGAGGCACAAGAGGAAAGAGCTTACAGTGAACCCTCTTTCGGGGCACTGCATTGGCAGATTGCACAAACCATAGGTGGAAGAGATTAGGGAAAAGACATGAAGCACTGTTGAGGCTCTGTAGACTCTTCTTGTCATCATTCCATAAACAACACAGGGGACTAACTCTTTACTTAGTATTTACCTTGGTTATGTTATAAGAAATCCTGAGATGACTTAAGTTGTATGCTAGGTTGCACATGGGTTAATATACAAACACTAGGCTGTTTGATGAGCATGCACAGATTATGGTATTTCTAGAAGCAACCCATCCATAGGTATTGTTGGAGAACTATATTGGAAAGTTTACCAAAATGATTCCAAAATGTTCTGCAATAGGGCCCAGGCAGCTGTATCTTTGCCTCTCAGGGTAGGAAATGTAAGAATAAAATAAACTACAAAATGTTTTAAAAAGTAAAACTGCAAATTAGGTTTTAAAGCCATCACCCTGGAAAGCAGGGTGCATTTTGTTTGAGTTACAAGTACAGACAGAATCAATTTCTCTTCTATTTCTAATTCTTAGCTATGCTCTTCATACCACATAGTCGTGAATAGCCACTTCTAAATTCTGGTTTGTGAGAAGGTTTTCATTAAACACAGTAGAATATAACACAAATAAAACAGGAATGTACTTCACAAGGCTGCACAAAATAAGGGAAACTGGTTTTAGGTTCCTTGAGAAAAGTAACACCAGAACAGTTACAGGGCATGGCTGGGACCCTTTAATCACCCCTAAGGCCAAAATTTATGAGCCAGACCCAAGGCTGGGGCGATCGCTTAAAGAATATAATAGCAAAAAAAAAAAAAAAAAAAGAAAGAAAATCTTTTAGTTTTCTTCCCAAATATGTCATTTCTAAAGCTGTATCTACTTGTCTTTAAGCAAGAAATAGATAAGTGCTAGATAGGTAGATAGCTACATAGCTTTTTAATATGACAACCTTCATGAAGTTTTGTGGAGAAAACTGGAACCTTGTGCTGAGTTTTTGTCCCCTGTGTTTCTGCTGATGATCTAAGATGTGCTGAGTCACACAGGAGTTAGCGCTTTCCTGGATGGGTGTTCAGGTGGAGCATCCCGGGAGAGGGTGAAGAGAGGACCTCCATGAACCTGACTTCTTCCTGTGGGGGCCCAGAGGGCAAGATTCCAACCTTGTACCTATTTGGAGTGAGGTCAGAAAATCCTCTAAGGAAAACATCTGTAACGGCCAGCCAAGAACAGATGTCCGGTAGAGCAGGCGGCCTAAACAAAGGGCCTCCATCCCTCTTGGGACCCTGATAGAATCACTCCCTTGATCTCATTGGATTTATCCTGGGGATTAGGCTCTAGAATGACTTTGGAGAAATTTAACTGAATGACAAGTTTCCAGAGGTATAAAATGACTTGTTAAAAAAAAATATCTAGAGATGGTGCTTTCATCGGTTGGAGCAGTAAGCCTTATCCCAGGTCTAAGCAAGGCTCTCATCATCATGTAAAGTTACCAGTGAGCTTCAGGGAGCCTGGGATTCCCAAGCAGCACTCATATGCTGATGGTCCTGAAACCTGGGTGCTTCTAGGAGATTGGAATGCTCTCAGCCTGACTCAAGTGTAGAACACAAGGGGATGAGATATTTTATAGGTCTTCAGGAATCAGAAAAATCTGAATTCTGCCTGGAAATTGCAAACACAACTTGAGGATCTAAATATGGGATCGGACGCCCTCATGTGCCAGGAAATCCTGGGTGTGCCTATTGTGCTGGTACTTAGTCCACTGGTGAGGGTAAGAAAGTAAATGAAAGCAGGAAGCCTGTTTCTCACTTGACCTGTGCTAGCATATGGGATTTCAATTTTTTTTTACCTTCTTGAAAAAATCCAGGCCTGTTCTGACCACGGATTTGCTTCCTAACTATGTTTTTGTTGTTGTTGCTTTGTTTTGTTTGTTTCGGCAGTTCTGTGGATGTATGTCTGAGCTTGTGGCCTTCACGTTTTGCCATGTGTCTTGCCATCACCCTTGTTGCCAGACTTCAGGAAAATTGTACCCTTGTCCCCCACCTTTGGGATATCTGTATCATTGTGTCCTAGTAACTGTTACTTTTTCTTAATAGACAGCTTTGGCAAAATCCTTTAGTGTCACTGTATTGACAGTGAGCAGGGAGCCAGAAGGAATGGTTTACCGTTTCTGGAACTTGAGCCTTGCCAGTTAGGCACAGGGGCTGCAACAGCAATGCCAAAAAGCATGGACAAGGGCTGCTCCTCCAGGACTCCATGGTTCTTTTGACAGTCCCATCCTTAGCCCGGGTGCTGTGTTCAACTGGGAAGTTCTGGGAGCCAGACATCCACTCTGTAAATGTGACATCTTCTCTTGGTAGTAAAATGAAGGGGTGATCCTTGATGGCCCCCTTTCAGAGAACTGTGTCATTTGCTATTTACAGTTTTTATTTCTCTTTCTGGCTTTTCCTAATGGTTGCCAGCAACCCTCATCGTTTTCTTTTTTTGGTGCGTGACTCTGATGCAGTAGGGAGTAGGGAGTCAAGGGCTTTTCTGTTCCCCAGGATAGGGACTGGAATCAGGTCATGACCACATTTGTATGGTGGTAACCTGGCCCCCGTAACCATTTGCAATCAAGTTGGGGCCCTTCCTTGAAGAATCCAACATATGTGCTCTTGGGGCAATCACTTGTTCTTTTCAAAGCCTCCAGCTGTATATTTCCTCTTTGCGGGACATTTATTCTGTGCTCTGCACTGAGGAGCAGTGTCACACCCAAGATCCACTTGGTGAATGGCTGGATCTGCCCTGCTTAGTTCCACCTGAACCTGTGCATCTGTTTAGCTGTTCTAGAAGACATTTGTTACCATATGGCACTTTCTGCCTCTTGAGGGTGGCTGGATATGCAGCGTCCTACCTCTGGTTGTTTGATGAGTCAACCCAAGCAGACAATGACCAGGAGAACGTGGAGCTGCCCTGCCTGTGAGCCTCAGCTGTTAACAACCGCCATGTTCATCAGCTCCTGCCTCTGCTTCTCAGAACTCTTCCAACTCAGGCTAGGAACTGAATGTAGCCTCATGCTAGAGGACTCATTCCTGTTTCCCCACAGCTGGCCCCTCACTTTTGGGCTGTGAGGGAGAAAGGCCCTGAATTGCCATTATGCCTGCCTTCCTCCTCCTCCTCTCAAAGTGCTTAGCACACCAGGACAGCCTCTCCTTCTACAGGGGGTGTCCTCTGTCTCTCTGTCCTCTGTCATGGCTGTTCATTGTCCCTGCTCCTTCTCTTGTTCTTGGCCAAGTTCAATCTCAAACAAAAGCCCTACATGGCCTCCAGTTCTGAAGCTCTTCTCCGAGACACGTCCTCTGTGGTACAGGGCTCTCCTAGGTATGTTGGAGGATCCTTGCTACTCACACATTTGTGGGAAGAGCTTGGCTGTAAGGAAAGTTCAAATTTACCAGACTTTCTGGAACTAAATCAGGACCTGGCGTCTGCCCAAGGTCCACTCTGCAGCCTTCAAGAGACAAGTTTCTTTTTTGCCTTGAACAATTTGAGACATATTTGGGAAGGTAACATTTTCAGATAGTCCTGCAGTGGGTACCCCACACTGCCTCTTGTCCTCCCTGTGTTAACATGCCCTAGAGAGAGCTGTTCCTGTGTTCACACCTATCCATACCCATAGTAGCCTCCTTCCAGCATTGCTTTCTCCCTCAGAGTTCTTGGAACCTGCTGAGGAAGAAAGCTGACATTTGGCTGACCTTTCATCAGAAAATTGAAACAGAAACCATTATTTCTTGCTATCATGGAACTGACCCATGGTGAAATTGATCCTGGCCTTCCATGGGTATGTGTTTGCTGTTATTCCTGGTGAAAATATTCCCACTGGAGGACCAGACACATAACAGACACTGGAGAAAGATCTGTGTAGGGAAATCAGGTATCTTCCAGTATTTATTTATTCCCTCTCTTTGATATGTGGCCAATCAGAAAGTGGCAGGTGGAACATCATTGATGACAGCTGTCAGCAGTGATGGACCCCAGTCAACAGCAAACTGTGAGGTATCTCCCTGCACCCCACCCCCCATGGCCTCTTCTTAAGAAAGTTTTGGGCATCTACTTTGTCATGTTTATTCCCTAGATTTGTGTGTTTCACTTTAAGTCATCTTTTTGTTTTGTTTGTGAGGGTATCAGGTCTTTGACATATGCTTCTGGGCCGCCAACTTTGTTGTCTTTGTTGGAATGGCCTGGATCATGCTGTTGGAATTTTCTCTACATTGTTATTCTGTTCTGCCAAGGAGTCTAATGTCTGTGTGACACATTATAATGCACCCTGAGAGGAGGCATATTTATTGCATGATAAATACTTATTGTTGATTATGTAGGGATCATATGTAACATGACTGTTTCAGAAGATTGTTGATTCACTTTGTTCCTATGGCATTTTCTGCAAACCTTAGAATTCTTTTTGCCAAGTATAAGAAATCTAATTTAAATGTCTACATAGCTGTTTATATATATGTGTATATATACATATACAGCTGTGGGTATATATATTAAACTTATTTTTTCTAGGGTCATGTTTTTCCTCCTTCTAATTCTTTATTACTTTGAAGCAAATGGCATCACTTTCTTCAAATAGTCCCCCATATGGCAATAGGTGGTGGGTGTCATTTCCCTGTTTGGCAGGAGCATGCCTGCTATCCTGACACAATGCACAGCAGCTTTCTCAGCTCCTGCCACACTGTACCTCACAACCTCCTTGTGGGTGCCCTTCTTAGCCAAATCTTCCATTCCTTATATGAGGCCCACTTTCTATCCCCTTTCTATCATTGACCAACTGCCTATTTTTCTAATTTCTGTAAATAATCACTGTGGCTTATAGATCCAAGAAATGCAGGAAGTACAAAGGTTCTTGAGAGAGACAGACTTTTGTCAGGGGTAGGATGGAGGGTTGGCAAGGGGAAGGGACCAGAAACAGGCATCTGGGTGTTGGCCACCCTCAAGATTCCAGAGGTGAGATTGAAGGTAGGGCCATGGCAGCGAGAAGGAGGGAAGGGCTTTGTGACGAAGGTGGGAATTTCTCTGTTGTGAGACCATACTGAAGACATGCAAGCTTCACCACTGGCTCCTTGGGGCTCCCAGCAGGACCACTGGAATGGAGGAGAACTGATGACTGCTAATCTTCAGATGGCAGGTGCTGCCAGGCATAAGGGGCAGCCCTTTGGTGGTTGTGGAAGGGAAGGAACGAGCTGGACAGTCTTCCTGAATCATTCCTTCCTCTCAGGCAAACGTGATAGAAGACACATTAGTGTTCAACAACTTCTGGAGATAGGGGTGTATTTTAATGACCAAGAATGACGTGTGAATGATTCCTTTCCAAGTTGTCCTGTAATCCTCATCTTCCCTTTGTAGTGGGGGAGAAAGAGCTTACACACACACACACACTGTAGTCTTAGGAAGCTTGGCTGCTTGTTCCTTGCTGACTTCTAGGGAAGTGCATCAGGATGTGGGGGGTCTGTTGCTGTAAATTGAATTTTAATGCAGACAGGACCAGAAGCATTTTAGCTACGGATCTACCATGTGGATCTGTATAGGTTTTTCTCCTATATGTGACTGGATACTGGCTGACATAGCCTGAAACCCAGTGAAGGTGGGGCATTTCTCCTCCCACCTGCTGGCCATGGGCAGTATAACCAGGGTGGGCATCTTTTCTTGTTTGCATGAAGTTCCAGTTGAGCTTATGGGCCTGCTTGGACCTCTCTCCATGCTCCCTGAGTAAGGGAGTTTGTGGATGAGGAGTTCAAAGGTTTTTGATTATAGAGAATTTTTGCTGCTGTCCTACATTTCATTCCACATGACCATGAGATGTCTACTGCCACACCTGCAGTATGGTGGGCCTTATGTCCACATTCAGGGCAGCAAGGGGGCAAGGGCAGAAGGCAGGAACCACTAAGTCAGTCTACTATTTTATTCTGGAAAACTAATGCCAGAACTAAGTTCCAAGACTAGTTTTAGATGTAAAGCACCCAGGCAAGTGACTGATTTAACTGATACATTGATAGCTTGGCAACAATCAGGGTCCTGTTAGTCAACAGAGAGAAAGGAATGGCATTGGGGTGGGTGCCCTGCAGAACCTGGAGCAGTAGGCACTCCAAGATTCTTATATTGCTCTTAGAGGTTGACTATTTCTCTTCCTTGCCTGTTCTCAGCATTTCTCAGACCTTTTCCATTCCTTCTCAGCATTCCACACACATAATATCTTAAATTAGATTTAAAAAGCTAAATGGAGAATTCGCAGGGGCTCCTGCCAAGTTGATTTGATTAAACACTGAGGAGACATAGCTTACCCTGCAGAGCAGGAATGCATCTGTGCCACATGTCCTTGGAAGCCCACGGCTCAAAGCCCACGACCACACCCACAGGCGTTGATGCTCAAGAGCAGAGCAGCCGGGATGCTCAAGGTTGTTTTTTCTTGGAGAAATTTGAGTTTGGTCCCTAAAGCCCATTTAAGGAACAGAATAGAATTGTGGCAGTTAATTTAGGAGGGCCCAGGAAGATGTCAGCAGGGCTTTGTCCTTATCTCCCTCTCAGCTCCCTGGCTCCCTGTCGCTGGTGTTGCCATAGACCCAGCCAGATTCTCTGCTTCAAAGGAAGGGGATGAGGCCTGAGCTCAGGAAATGGGTTGGTAGGAGGGATCCTGCCCGCGGAGAGTGCTCAGAGCTTTATAACTCTCCCATCATATGTCCTCTGCCACAGGGTTTCATCACACCTCCAGTCCCACCCCTGGCAGATTCCATCCATTTGGACATCTCCTGACCTGTCAGCTAGGTACTAGATATTTTGTGGGTGTTGGCTATTACAGACCCACAGGACCTACACATTGTGTAAGTGTCTGTTCTTATAGACCCACCAGGGAGATATGGTTGTCTGCTGTTGAGCCTCCTGGTGCAGCAAAGCACAGCCAGTTCTGTGATGCACCTGTATTTCTCCTGGAGAGCCATTATTCCTGTTCGTCTTTGCTAATGCAGACCTGTCACATGAATCACAATGATTCTCTTCCCAGCTGTGATTGCCTCAAGAGAAACCTGAGCAGGAGCAGTGGCTAGCTGTCCTCCCTTTTGCTGCACCTCCTCCATCATTGCCACCTACACTACATAAGAACTAAAGGAAAGATCTGGGGGCCTTTGATCACACCTTGGGATGTTGACAAGTGTTGGTACAGCATTGCACACACTGTCCTAGCCTGTGAGAGCAGCTGTGATGAAAATACCATGCTCTGAGAACTTTATTTCTTATGGTTCTGGAGGCTGTAATGTGAAGATAAAGTTACTGACCAGTTTGTTTCAGGGGAGGGCTCTTTTCCTCCCTTGCCCATGGCCACTTTCTTGCTATGTCCTCATAGGGTAGGAAAGAGAGCTAGCTCTCCCATTTTTTCTTAGTAGGACACTAACCCCATCATGAGGACCCACCCTCATCATCTTGTTATCTCCAAAGAACCTGCCTGCAAATATAGCACACTGGGGACTTTTAAGTCTGAATCTGGGGAGGATACAAATAATCAGTCTGATTTCCATGCTGAGTTCCAGCCATGGGCTTGCCCTAGGCTGGCCCCGGAGTGCAGAGATGAGGGAGCCCCAGGGCCTGCCTATAAGGAACCTCCAGGCCAGTGGAAATCCTTACGCAGGGACTCTGTGAGGATGCAGGGCACTTTTGTCCCCTTATCCTCTGTCCCTTTGTTGACTTCCATTTCTGTCTGCCCCTCATTCTTGTTTGTCTCTTGTTGCTGTTCACCAGTGCATGCCTTTTCATTTCTCCTTTTTTTTTTTGGAATGCCACTCATCACACACCCAGGGAGCCACACATATATCTGAAGCATGACAGGGAAGGCCAGTTGCTCTTCAGGAGACAGAGTAGAGGATGTCTGAATGGTAAGGAAGGGTGCCCGAGATGATAGAGCTAGGGAGCTGAAGCCCCTGCCTGGCCAGCCAGGTTCAACGCTCCTTATCTGTGTCCCATCTTAGCATGGGTGCTGACTTTTTTTGGCACCCATCCCTAAGCACAAAGGCCAACCAAGACTCTGCAGCCTGCCCAAAAGTGATTCTGACAGGTCTTGATTTTGTTTTTACTGCTTCTAGGGGGCAGGGTTATTTGCAAAACATCACATTTTCCCAATTGAAGGAAAATCCATTTTATTTTGCAATGTGTCTGACTCATGAAGTTCCATTGCCCATTGAAACTTGGCAACATTGCAGAGCTTGGTCCTTGATCTCTGCTGAGCAGTAGCCAGTGCTTCCTCAAGCCAACTCAGGGCCATTTATTTTCATCCCTAAGAAAGTAGTGAGTTTGCTTTTGATCATGGAACACAGAAAGGACCCAAAATGTTGCATTAATCTTTAATTCTCCTTGTTTTATCACCAAGAAAACTGCTGCCGATGGGAAAAGGCAAGAGATTATTGTTCTGGATTCCAAGAGGAGTAACGCCATCAATATTGGCCTGACGGTGCTGCCCCCTCCGAGAACAATTAAGATTGCCATCCTGAATTTTGATGAATATGCCTTAAACAAAGAAGGAATTGAGGTAAGAGGTGCTCTAGCAAGTGTTGTTTGTATTGTGTGACATGTCACGTGTTGTGACACTTTTCTGTGTCACGGGATGGCTTCCTGGAGGTGCCTTGGTCTATCTCTGTCTCCAGAAGCCTCTACAGAAGGGCAGTCATGCTCTCTGGCCTTATTTGCTGGGTAGAGATTTTCACTTTGCCTATTGAGTTGAGAGAGTCCCATGCTCTGCTTTATTTACTGCTGTCTCTCAGAGCATGCTTTGCCCACTTCAGAATGGGAAAAGAATCCAATGAATTCTGGAGGCAGCCAGGATCTCCTTTATATCTTTTCAAATCAAATGCTGTGTGCTTAATGTTGAAAATGAAAGTGAGGTGGTCAGTTGTGTTCATATCCACATAGAGGACCTGGTTTCTCCCTGGGAACTTGCTGGGTGATGATGAGCTAGATGGTTCATGCCAATGGAAACTTCAGTATTTGCTGATATTAACATCAAAAACAGAGATTAAATGGCTGAGGCTATGTGACTGGTGGGTGTCCCAGGTGGAGCCTTGGTTCATGGCGTTCTAACAGCCCATGCTCTGCCTTTAACCATGGACTGATTTGTGCAGGTTTAATGTGAATATTGGAGCAAGAGCAAGTGGGGGCAACGGCCCAGCATGTGGGTTCCTACAGAGATGAAATAGCCTGGGAATCCACCCTAAGCACCTGGGGAACACAGCTTTTGATGTTGGGTGATGCCAATCCATCTTCCTTTGGGTTAGAGTTCTGGATTCCCTAAAATCCTTTGTACACAGGCTTGCTTAAAAGACTTGAGCATTAAGGGAGCCACTCAGGCCTGACCCTGAAATGGGAACAAGATCAGAAGGGAATAAAGACCCAGGACACTGTGCCAGCCTCATCATAGCCCAGTGTACAAGAGAGAGTGGTGGGGCTGTGGTGTGTGCTGAGGGATGAAGCCAGCTGGCAGGTTGCCTTTTTGCTTTGGAACCAAAAGGCCTTCCAGGAAAAAACCATTGCTAGAGGTGCCCCTGTCAACATTCATGCCCAGAATGTGACCTTATTGAGAACTAGTATCTGGCCGATGTAATGAAGTTACAGTGAGGTTCTAGATCCGATGGGGGATATCCTTACAAAAGGAGAAGAAGGTAGATACAGACACAGAAAAGAAAATGCCATTTCATAACAGAAAACACACAGGGAGCCACAAGGAAAAGAATCTCATGTGATGATGGAGGCAGAACTTAAAGCAATGTATTTACCAACCAAGGCCAAGAATCACCAAAAGTTAGGGGGGAGTCTCCCCTAAACCTGTGAGAGGGAGCAAGGCATAGCCACCACCTTGATTTGGGGTCCCTGGCGTCTAGTGTTGTGAAGGAATCAATTCTGTTGGTTTGACTCACCCACCTAGTTTGTGGTAACTTGGTATGGCAGCCTCAGGAAAGCTATGCAAGACCCAGGAGGCTCTGCTCTGAGAAACAAACGTCTTGAGAGAAGAAACTGTGATGAGAAGGAAAATGCATTCCCCTTCCTGCCTGGAGAGGAAGTTGCACTCAGAACCCTGGAGTCAGTCAGTTAGCCAAGCAGGGCAGCATCTCCAAATGGGCTGCTAGGGAGGACGGGCACAGGGCAGTCTGACTCGGGCCCAGCAGATAAAGGAGTGAGCTAGCTGACAGCTGTCAGAAGCAAAGAGGGATTCTGAGGCTGCAGGAGTAGAAGGAAGGAGCAGAACTCTGGTCTGCCCTCCAGTGACCTTGAATGAGTCAAGTGTGAAATACCTTTCAAGTCAGAGAAACAAGGTACAGGCCTTGGTGCACCCTTGGGCCATCATATTTACTTAACATAAAGTCCTTTAGTGCTTAAAAAGCTTCAGAGTCATATGTAGAGTAGCCTCAAGTGCACACCAGGACCAGCCTGATTGAAAGAAAAAACGAAGACTCCTTCTTTTAAAAATAATCTTCCTCTATGACGTGAGGAGGTGAAAGTCCATCAGGAGAGTAGACTCCTTTGGCTTGGCGTTGATTCCCTCCATCCCTGGGTGGGGAAAGTTTCAGCTGCAGTAACTTACTCAGAGTTTAGAATGAGTTCAATTATTTTCCCATGACTGGTTTCCAGTTGGACTTCATTAAGTAATGATAACATCAGTAATGACAGTGTTTGTAGGAATTGCAGCCCAGCCTGCAGTCTGACTTCCATAGACTTTTTCTGCCAGGTGAGAGTTTACTCCAGATGGGAGATTCCCATCAACAGTCAAATTGAGATGAACAAAATTAGTTCCAACTTCAGTCAGTGCCCAAATTCACAGGCAAGTGGCAGAGAAAGCCGGAGTATGAGTTCAGGGGCCCAAGTCTACCAGGCAAGTGGTGAACCCAAGGGAATGGCTGGCTCAGGGGGAATATTACAGGCCTAGATTTGTGCCACCTAGAGTAGGAGGAGATTTGAAAAATGGGTGAGAAGCATGTGAGAGGCTTATGGCTTTCCACCCAGAAGCAGGTGCAATAGGAAACAGTGGAAGTGAGAATACACAGCTACAGAAAGTGCTGGTCTGCTCTGATGTCTGTTGTGTCATGAGTCCTCAATACGTTCAAACCTATAGCAATGCCTCAAGTTAGAGTATCTTTATCAGTTTTCATCTGACTTGGGGTTTCTCAACATCACTGACATTTTGAGTTGTACAGTTTTTGTTGCTGTTGTGGGATTATTTTGTTCTTTGCAAAATGCTCAGCATCCGTCATGATCTGCTGGAGGCCACTAGTACTTGTCCTCCCCTAACAGCAAAAAATCTTCGCACGCTGCCATGTGGCCCTCTGGGAGCCCTTGATCTAAAGGCTGTCTTGGTGAATCCCGAAGCTGTCTAGGTTCCTTAGCAACTCTGTGTGGAGAAGTCACCCTCTTGGGGAATACAGAATCCAGGGTGTTCAGCCATCACTGCCTTCTCTGGTCATCGATCTCAGAGACCAGGGGGACTCAGACGTCTAGATCCATTTGCTGATCCAGTACCCAAGCTTGTTCTCCAAGCTTGCTGTTCAAGAGCTAATCAAGATGGAGGAGAGATGACAGTTCTAGACATACAGATCTTGGCTAATAAGATTTCTACCTTGCACCCAAAGGGCCTTTAGCCAGAACATCTGCTTTGGGGATGCAGGCAGCAGAGCATGGCAACACAGCTAAATAAGGCCATTTGGAAGCTCTTTGTACCTAAATGTAATTAGAACATATTAAATGACAACTTCTGGCTTTGCTTAGCAACCCAGTGGTGTTTCTCTGGGTTTGTCATGCAACCTAACACAGTAGTTCAAGGAAATAATTTTTCATCAGAGAATTAAAGTGTAAAAAATTATTTTAGGCCCATCTCTCAACATTAATGATATTTTCTCGAGTAAAATGTCACCAAATTATCACAAATAGAAGTATTTTAAAAATTCCTCATCTTTCCCCCACCCCCCCTCACTTCTATAATTTTAATTGTGTCTATTCAGAGGATAACGGAGTTGAGCAGTCCCAAATGATTTGTGATTTGGCCCAGTTTGGCTGCCAGGCCTGTCAACATCCTAGGAAATGAAATTTCTTTGGGCCACTTACACAAAACTACAGAATAGTCTTTCTCTTAATTGTTGTGTGTTGTTGTTGCTGTTTATTTCTCTGAAAGGGAAAAAGAATTTCCATCTGCTGGTTCACCCTATAGTTGCTGACAAAGGCCAAGTAAAACCTAGGATCTGGAAATACAATCTAGGTCCTCCCACATCAGTGGCAGGATCTCAGTTACTTGAGCCATCATTGCTGCCTCCCAGCATCTGCATTAGCAGGAAACTAAAATCTGGAGCCAGAACTGGGAATCCGTCCTAGGCACTACAGTATGAATGCCCCTTAGGCTAAATGCCCTTGCCTATAGCATCTTTTTTAAGTGGGTTATGTCAAATTAGTGCTGTTTGCAGGTGCTGGAACCTGCATGTAGAGTCACAGTTGGCTCAACAATGGCAAGGATCCAGAATATGCTGATGATTGGATGCAGCTGTGCTGTGAATTTTGCTTATGTGGTTGAATGGTCATGTCATGTGGAGCTGGTGCTGAGGGAAGAGGAGCAACTTCTGGGAGCATCTCTTGAGCTTTGTCTTGTTTGATCTAGCCTGGCTGCGAACAAACAAACAAAACGTTCTGTCCATGAATTTGATGCAGAGGCTATGATCACAGAAGGGCTTGATGAGTAGTCAGGAGAACAGGAAGAGGTCCTCAGGCAGGGACGGTGAACACCCAGCCCACAGGCCGTAAAAGGCTTGTGAAATCATTGGGTCTGGCTCTGCCAAGGCAGTTGTAGGCAGAACTAGAAACTGCATTAATGAATGACAGGCTAATTTTTAAATTGATATGTTGTGTAGCTTGCAAATGATATTATAAATATGTAAATGACCCTTGACAGAGAAATAAAGATTCCCCACCCTTCAAAAGCAGTTAAAAACGAAGTTGCTTCTGCAAACATGTACAAGAATTAAAAAGCTAATTTCTCTTGAGAACATGCAACTTATGCACAAACCAAGTCCAAATCTGAATACTTCAGCTTTGTGCCTTTGCAGTGAAATGCTTGTGGTAGATTCTTCACTCAAAACTATAACCATGGTATTGTTCAAAACTCACAAAGCGATGGAGTTATTCCTTATAGTCTCATCTGCAAGAGAATGAAATAGCCAAACCTGACAGTATTAGGATCCATAAAAAAAATTTATACATTTTTCTCTAAAATACACATTCCAGATACAAAAATGGCTGCACTTTGGTCTTAGTTGGGGCTTGTTTTCCTAGGAAACCAAACGGTGATCATACAGTCACCACAAAATCTAACATAATGGAAGAGCAAATTGGAGATACTGCCCCATGTTGATCCCACTGTCAGCACAATGCCTCATGGGAAACAAGGGCCGTAAATCAAAGGAATTGGCTTTGACTTACCCTTATATTGTCTTGAGGCTATTTTTACTGTAAGTGATATGTAAAAAATACAATAAAATAAACTGACAGATGGGAATCTCATAAATCTTCAGCAGTGAACAAATGGTTTGAATTAGAGAAGTGAAAAACAAAAGTAAGAATGGTTGATTACTTTCTCTGAGGAGCAACACAACCAAAACCATTGTATGAAAATGCCTTTAAAATGTTGTTTAAAAATGTATTGACAACTTTTTGTTTTGAGATTCTTTTCATGGCTAGAACAATTTGTGTGTTAGGTTAAATTTTTTAATTTAGCTAATAATCATTTTGGAAGCTAGTGAATTCAAACCATGGGTGGTTTTAAAGAGTTTGAAAAACCCGGCTTGAATTTTTTTTTTAACACTTCTCAAGCACCTTAGCAGGAAGCTGGATTGGAAGCAAAAGAGCTGGTCAGCTATAGATCCCCAGCATTGCAAGTGGCAGCTTAACCCTCTGTGTCCCAGCGCTGTTCCTTTTTAGGTTATTTTTTTAATGCCCTCTGCGTGGACAGGTGGAGCATGATTCAGGTGAAGGATAAGCATGGGTCACTGACATTAAATAGTTCCTAGGCCTGAATTCTGTGCAGATAGCTTCAGTGTTTATAGCCATGATGAAGAGAAAGTTGAAACTGTAGGTTTCAAAGGACTCCCCAAGTCTCATCTTCTGCCCCTTTGCACTGACTGCACTGCTGGCTATGGGGAGTATCCAAATTTTCAAGGAAAATGGAATTACAAGATAAATTCATTTTGGTCCAAAAATTTAAAACATGTGCCTAGTTTTTCTGTAATACATTTTAAAATGAACTCTTTCAAAACCCTTTCCCTTACACAGGCACACCCTGATGATGCATAGGTGTATAATCTATGTATCTGTGGGCTGTGGTGTTAAGCATCCTGTTTATGGTTTTCTAATGTTCAAGCCAATGTAGAATAAACTACACTTTTGGAATATACAATTCTGTGAATTTTATTACATAAAAATTCATGCAGCATTCACCACAATTGGGATGCAAAAAAAATGGCTATTTACCCCCCAAATGCTTACATTGCCCTGTTGCAGCTGCATTTTCAAACTGCTACTAGCCAATAGTAACCATTGATATGTTCAGGTTTGTCTCTTTGAGAATGTCCCAGCTGTTGCAGCCATCTGGGGAATAAACCAGAGGATGGAAAGTGTGTGTGTGTGTGTGTGTGTGTGTGTGTGTGTGAGAGAGAGAGAGAGAGAGAGAGAGAGAGAGAGAAAGAGAGAGAGAGAGAGAGAGTCATGTGTATAGCCTCTGAGAGTGCCTGCTTTCTCCCAGCATCATGCCTTTGAGATTCATCCACACAGTTAGGTATGTCTAGGTTTGCCCCTTTGTTGCTGAGTGCTGTCCTATTGCAGGGACATGCCAGTGTTGTTCATCTTTTCATCAATTGAAGATTTATTGTGATCCATCTTTTGGCAGTTTTGGGTTACCTAACTCAGGGAATAACCTAATTCCGAACTACCAAATGGTGGACTAAGACAAACATACATGTACTAAGGTTATTTTTCTTTTGCATGAATATACATTTTTCTTTTCTAGGGTAAATACCCAGGAATTGAATTGTAGGAACAAAGGGTAGCTACATTTTACCTGTTGAGATCTATAGTTTGTCATTTTGTTCCCCTAATGATATCTTTCACAGTGCAAAAATATTCATTTTTTAAAGGTTTGCTTACTTTGAAAGTCAGAGTTAGAAAGAGACAAAGACATCTTCCATCCACTGGTTCACATCCCAGATAGTTTAGTTGCCAGCCGTGGGCCAGGTCAAAGCCAGGAACATCACCCAGTCCGACGACTTGGATGACAGGAGCTCAAACAGTTGGGCCATCTATTCCTGGTTTTGCTAGGACATTAGTAGAG
This sequence comes from Ochotona curzoniae, assembly GCF_017591425.1. Taxonomy (NCBI): domain Eukaryota; kingdom Metazoa; phylum Chordata; class Mammalia; order Lagomorpha; family Ochotonidae; genus Ochotona; species Ochotona curzoniae. Next base: position 11,974,540 of record NW_024466218.1, read on the forward strand.
AGTTGAATTAGAAGTGGAGCACCAAGGACACAAGGCACCACCCACATGGGATGGTGGCCGTGCAAGTAGCAGTTTTACCTACTTAGGCCACAACAGTGACCCCACAAATATTTTCTCTTATGTTTCTTTATAAATGTTATTACAGTAAGCATTACCAGCAAAGCTCAATGGGTTCTTCCCTCTGCTTAATATAAAAACAAATGCCAGGTATAATTTGCAGACAGAGAAGTTTAATTTGTGAAGTGAACAGGAGAATGTAGAAAGAAGAGGGAAGGAGAAAGCATTTCCTAGGAGAGAGCTGGGAGATGAGGTGCCTCTTGAAAGGAGAGAGGGAGAGACACTAAAGATTTTTGAAAGGGTCTTGGGATTTTGAGTGTTCTGTGACCCCTCCTGTCTGGTTGGGAACCTGTGAGGAAGATGGTCCCTACCAGTGGTCTCTCAACCAGTTAGGAAATGGTTGGGCAATTCTTGCATGACCCACTTGAAAGTGTGACCAAGATTTTAGTGGCCTTGGATGGTCTCAGCAGGTTTGTTTTGTTTTGTTTTGTTTTGCTTTTTTGTTGTTGTTGTTTAAGTGAAGGAGGTTGGCACTGTGGTGTACCAGATTAAACTACCACCTGCAATGCCAGTACCCAAGTGGATGCAGTTAAAGTCCCAGCTTCCCCACTTCCAATCCAGCTCCCTGCTCATGCACCTAATGAGCCAATGAAAAATACCAAAGTCCTTGGGCCCTGTACTCACATGGGAAACCAGGATGGAAGGCCCTGGCTCGTACCTTTAACCTGGCCCAACCCTGGCTATTGTGGCCATTTGGGAGTTAACCAATGTATTAAAGATCTCTTGTCTCTTTCCCTCTCTCCCTATAACTCTTTCAAACAAATAAATTTCTAAAAAAAAAATTAAAAAGCCTTGCAGCATCATTTTGCTTTACTCTTGGGCCTGTGCTCCATTTCTAATTTATAAGGTGTAAGGTATAAACTGAGGTTCATTTCCTTCCAAATGGAGTCCAATTGTTCTAGCACCATTTGTGGAAAATATTACCCTTTGTCCTTTCATTGTGTTTGTATGTTTGTCCTGTTTCCAGACAGTCTATGTTGTACTAATAATCTTTTGTTTATCCCTTTGCCAATGCCACCCTGTCCTAAGTACTGTGCCTGCGTGGTTCTTAAAGGCATTGTGATTCCTTTAAGGTTATTTTTTCCCCTAGATTCCTAGATTAATTTATTTTATATTTGAGAGGCAGACAGACAGATAAAAGAGGTTTCATCTGTTGGTTTACTCTCAGTGTCTGTGACAGCTGGGGCCAAAGCTGGGAGTTTGTTGTACATTCCAGGTCTCCCACATGGATGGCAAGAATCCAGTTAGCTGTGGTATCACTGCAGCTAATTAGAGTCAGATAAAGAACCTGAGTTTCCAACCCAAGCACTCCGATATGGGATGTAGGTGTCTTACCTGTTGGGCTAAATGTCTGTTCTCAATGTTTGGGGATTGTACTAGTTCTCTGTAACTTTTATCTATTTTTAAAAAATCCATTCATTCATTCATTCAGTTAAAATTCAGAATGACAGACCGAGACAGAGAAAACACAAAGACAGAAAGATTTCCATCCACTGCTTCATTCCCCAAACGGTCAGAGCAGCCAAGAATGGGCTAAAGGGCAGCCAGAAGGCAGGAACTCAATCCAGGGTTCCCACAAGGGTGGCAGGGGCCCAAGTTTTCTTAGACTCAATAGCAGGAAGCTGGATGGAAAACAGAGTATCCAGGATTGATACAGGCACTCCAATCTAGGGTTCTGGGGTGTAAGCACTGGCTTGACCAGAGTGCCAACTCCTTGCCGTAACTTGAAATTCATCTTGTTTATGCAACAAAAGTCATGTTGGTATTTTGTTTGGAACTGAGATTAAGTCTGTGTGCCAATTTGGGGAAAATAAAAATTACCAATGACTGTATCATGTCTTTCAGTTTATGAGCACACCATGTCTCTATTTATTTCAATCTTATTTGTTTACTTCTATTGGCATTTTCTAGTTTCCAACATATAGATCTTATGCATGATCTGTTAGATCTGAAATCTGTGCATTTCACCATAAGTAGCATTAAAAAACAAAAAACAAAAACATCTTAGTTCCTGGAGCAGAAATTTAGTGCAGCAGTTAAGATGTTGCCTGGAATGCCCTGATCACACACCCAAGTGTCTGATGTCGGGTGCTCTGCAATCTCTGTATTTTGCTAAGGACATTTACTTCTGTGTTCATCAGTGGTATTGATTTATACTTTTCTTGTTCTGTCTTTGTCAGGATGACTCTGATCTCCTGATAAAAGGTGGGGGTTTTTCCTTCACTTGTTCATAGCACAAATTCTGTCTGCCTTCTGCTTCCAGTGTTGGCTCAGTTTTCAAAGAGTTCAGAAACTACCTTCAGTCAGCTCTCGAGGTCTTTGATATGCCTTTGAGGGCCAGGTTCACACAGAAGCAGTTGAGGGGTGGGAGCTCAGAAGTATTTAAACAACATCACATATCTGCTTGACCAGGCTGCCTTTTGCTGTGACCTCCTGGCACTTCCCAGTGTCCTGGGTCTCTCCTTTCTGTCTTGTAGCTGAAATCTGTGGCTTTGGTATAACTTCACTTTCCCTTTGTGACTGTACCCAGTGCAAGGCCAAGCTAAAGGAAAATGGAGAATAAAAACTGGGGGATTTGTCTACTCTTGTAGAACCCCCTGTACCAGGTAGAGAGGAAGGTTCCCTCTCTGAGCCTTTCATGTTCTCATCTCCTGCCTCTGCAGCCTCTCCCACCCACGGGAGCACTCCAGGGCTCCCTGGAGCTCTCCCTTTATGCATCTTATGCCCTCTTCCAGGTTTTAGAATACTTTGAGCCCAAGCAGGGAACTCCCAAAAGGAAGATGGTTAACTCACCACCAGAGTAACTGTGCTTCCAGTTCCGGTCACCTCTTTCTTCTCCTGAGTCCCCATAGCTGCTTCCCATGCTTTCCTCAGAGGCCAACCCTCTGTAGCATAGCAGCCAAAGGCACCAAGAACTACTAAATTCACAGTTTAACAAATGATTTGTTAAAGTCAATGAGACTGTACCAGAATGTGCTGTTATGTATGCTGTACCACAGAGTGAGTCTTTTTACCTTTTAAAAGGGGAATCACTAAGGAATTTTGAACTGGCAGGAATCAATCATTCTGAGACTTTGTTTCCTTCGCTTTCCACAATTAATTTTTTACCAGACCCACATAAGAGCTAAAAAAGTCCTTTTCTTTGGTTATTCTGCAGATGATAATCTGTATAGTAATACCATTATTTCTTTTCCTCAATCAGATATATATGTGATTTTATTTAAAATGTTATGAGGTATGTGTGCTTTGGAATACAGTTAATTAAAACTGCTGAGTTTTTGAAGATGGTTCACTTTTATAAATTCTGAATTCAATCAGTGAGAGATGCTGCAAAGCATGTTTTCATAACATGTTTTACTCAGACTCTAACACATAGGAAGTTATTTGTTCATCTTCTCTCTTTTACTTTTTCTCACCCCTTATCCCCCTCTTTTGCCTAGAATTCCCTTCATGTGCAAGATTCAGAACATTTGGGACTCATTGCTTACAGTGTATTTCTCATACAGTATCAAATTTGCATTATAGTAAAATGCAAACAACAGAATCAGTCTCCCATAATACGAATAAAAAATTTTAAAAAGATTTATTTATTTATTTGCAAAGGCAGATATACAGAGAGGAGAGACAGAAAGATCTTCCACCCGATAATTCACTTCCCCAAGTGACCGCAATGGCTGGTGCTGTGCCAATCTGAAGCCAGGAGCCAGGAACTTCCTCCAGGTCTCCCACATGGGAGCAGGGTCCCAAGGCTTAAGGTCATCCTCGACTGCTTTCCTAGGCCACGAGCAGGGAGCTGAATGAGAAGTGGAGCAGCCAGAATTAGATCCGGCACCCATATGGGATCCCGGTGCTTTGAAGGCGAGGATTTTAGGGGCTACGCCACAGTGCTGTGCCCACAAATAGAAATTTTTATACACATTTGAAAACATAAAGAAGTTAGGTAGCATCCACATAAGAAAGATTATATTGTAGCATGTCTTTTTTCCAGAAAATTCTAACCATGATTCCCACTGAAGAGGAGAAGCAGAAGATTCAGGAAGCTCAACTGGCCAATCCTGAAGTGCCACTGGGCAGTGCCGAGCAGTTCCTCCTCACACTGTCCTCCATCAGTGAGCTCTCTGCTCGGCTCCACCTCTGGGCATTCAAAATGGACTACGAGACCACAGAGAAGGTATGTGCTCAGCAAGGAAGAGGGTATTTATCTAGTGAGTAGCCCAGGCTAGGAGGCAGCCAGCCACGGAATGCCCAGAAGGGAGATCATGAGACTTGGGTGGTTCCCAGAAATGAGGCCATCATTTCCAGTGTCGCTTACAGGTAAGAAGAAAAGACGAACAGGAAGCTGAGCTCTGGATACCACTGGAATATGGAGAGGAGGAGAGTCTCCTTTTTGGCTTGAGACCCCGAGTAGGAAAGGGGGAAGACAGTGTCAGACCAGCACGAACTCTCATTGGCTTTGTCCGTGAAGACTGAACGTTAGCTCTCCCTGCCACTTTTAGGCTCTTTTTTATACCTAGCTAAATGTGCCTGTCCACCTGGGATTGTCTTATGCTGGTGAGAGAACCCTGCTTAGTATTCCCTTGTGTTTTACACAAATATCCAAGTAAAGCCAAACTGTACATTCTTTCTCTTTCTCTCTCTCTCTCTTTTTTTTTTAACTGAAAGGAAGTGGCAGAACCACTTTTGGACCTGAAGGAAGGCATAGACCAGTTGGAAAATAATAAAACTCTGGGCTTCATCCTGTCTACTCTCCTGGCCATTGGGAACTTTCTAAATGGAACTAATGTAAGTTTCCCCCTTTCAGCCTTCCAGCTTCCCTTGTCACAAGATCCTTGCCCATTGTTTGCTAATGGAGCTTATTCTTGAGTCCCACAAAGCACAGTGGCCCAAATAATTCTTGTGTCTTGTTGAAAATCCAGAAGTTGTTTGTCCTTAACATATTAAGACCTCTTTATTTGAACCCACATCTTGGTACCAGTAAGAAATTTTAGAAAAACACATACTGTTCCTTGTGTGGTGTGGCTACTTTCAGTAGTGGCACTGAAGAATTTTCACTTACTCCAGTTTTTTTTTTCTTTCCATAGGCATTTTCACACAAATATCTGTGCTCACATGTGTTCTGATAATGAAAAATTATTTTTTATTTGGCTTTGGTCAGGAAGTAGATACAAGCAGTGGGGCAAAGGAAGAAGAAAGCTGTGGACATACACATGTTGGGGCCCAGCCTCATAACACCCTCATTGAGGATGGATTCTGGGTGTGGCTCATGGTTCTTGAGGGAGGGACCAGCTGAGGAGGATGGAGAGCTTCAGTCACAGAGAAACTAAATGTCAGGCTGCTGCCACCGACATTGGTTCTAACCATGTGTAGCGGTCTGAATGCCTGGGTAAACCTCATACTACCCATCTTGTGTTTATTATTCCTCCCACAGGCCAAAGCATTTGAGTTAAGCTACCTCGAGAAGGTTCCAGAAGTCAAAGACACAGTGCACAAGCAGTCACTCCTCCACCACGTGTGCACCATGGTGGTAGAAAACTTCCCAGACAGCTCTGATTTATACTCGGAGATTGGGGCCATCACCAGGTCAGCCAAGGTAGGTCCATGTCCACAGACACTGAGGGGCCGGCCTCCGCTGGGACTGGGCCACTGAATGAATCCTTAGCTGTTATGTCTGAGGAACATGTCCTCCATTTCCAGTGAACATTTCAGATCTTTTTCTGATCTCTATTCTTGGTATGATTCTTTCAGGCCGAAATGTGTTAAGACAAGTCTACCACTGGGGTCCATGTGCCTTCACATACTGTCAAGCAGTGTTGATCTCCAGACTGTGTTCTGTAGAATGCTGAAGTTGCACATTTTGTTTTCAGTGGGCAAAGGAGGCATGTTAGTGGGCTGTTGATCTCCCTGAGATTGTTGCAGGACCTTGCAATTGGATGTGGAGCCAGGGAGTAGGGAACCCCTGGCTTTACTCCCAATAGCTTGGCCTTTTCTCTGAGCTTACACAGAAAGGACATTTTTATTGGGCTGTGAATGGTGTAAACCATCAGCCCTTCAAGAGAGTGCAGAGGTGATATTACTAGATAGGAGACAGTCACATTATGCAGACACCATATGACTTTGAGTGCCAGAGGCTGAACAGCCCCACAGGAATCCCAAATACGTCGCACGCAGCTAGGCCAGGGCGGGGGAACCTCCTGGGAAATCCAGCCTAGGCTGCATGCACTGGAATCCAGCGTGAGAACAGTGGAGAGGGTACACAAGGGGAGAGAAGGAATGAGAGGAGAGGAGTGCTTCCCCTCTGCCTTCTCCCATTGCACTGGCTCATTGGGGACTTGTCGGCTAGGAGCTTGGTTGGCAGCTGCCAGATACATAAGCAGGGGGGTGGGTTTGAGCTGGCCTGACTACAGACCTGCGCTGAGCCTTTCCCTCACCACCCCCTCCCCACTTCTCCATTCACTCAGAATGCTATCAGAAGGATGCTTAGAATGGAGACCACTCCTGAATGAGTGCTCCTCCTGGGTTGTTCAGTGATAGCCACTGTGTTGAGCGAGATAAATTGCCCATCTGTGTGTCCACAACTCAGATATTTGTATTAGGAAGAAATCTGAGACAAAATATTTCAGTCTATCTGGGTCACAACTACCCACTTTGCCTTTGGGCCTTTCCACCCACTTTGGGCCTTTCCCAGCTGGATGGATCCTGCATATAGTAAAGGTGACTGTGGCTAGGTAAACCTGCCCCCTGGGCCTTCCTTAGTGTCTGTCAGGCCTTGCCCCAAAGCTTGCTGGATGTTTAATTAACAGTTAACTGATACCTAAATAACTTCTCACCTATGAGTCAGCTGCTCACTAGCTGGCCCCAGCATAGAGAGGCCATTTGTGTTTGACTATGGTGTCTTCTGAGGAAGCGAAATAACATCCCTGAAGAACAAGAAAAATTTTATGAGATACCTACTCAGTTCATCTTGTACTATAGTCTCTTGATGCCATGTTTTCATTTACAGTTCCCAAAGACTTTCCCAGGATGTTTTTTTCCAAATACAGCAAAGGGGGAAAAATGTGACTTGGGTGTCTTGTGTATTGGGTTCATTTAAAGAATAATTTGAATTTGTGGCTCTGAATATGTTTGTGTTTCAAGGTGTAAATTTGGTTCTGATGTTTCTTGTGTCCCAGAGGCAGTTTGATCTCCCAGTTCAGGTTGGCGTCCAGTGAGTTTGGCACATTGGCGAAGTTCTCTGTCTGATTTTCAGGTTGACTTTGATCAGCTTCAGGATAATTTGTGTCAGATGGAGAGGAGATGCAAAGCTTCATGGGATCACCTGAAGGCAATTGCAAAACATGAAATGAAACCAGTTCTAAAGCAGCGGATGTCAGAGTTCCTGAAAGACTGTGCAGAGCGGATTATCATCTTGAAGATTGTCCATCGGAGGATAATTAACAGGTGAGCAAACAAGGAGCTGCTGGATGCATTTTGTACAATGGCATGTTCAAACTGTTCTGGAAACTGAGATGCAAAAGTTAAACTTACAGCATTGTTCCCCTGTATTCTTGGTATATGGCAAATGCATCTGTGGCACAAAAATATCTCATGGATACTTAATTTTTCTTAAATAATAGTGTCTTGCATCTTGGTGTTGGAAGGCATCTTAGAGGTCAGTTGTTTGAAAAACCCCACTTAATGGGGATTTGCCTCATAGGATCTCTGGCAAACTGATTCCTACTGTTCTGTATGGGTCTAAACTCATTCACTTGCAGAAATCACATCCCTGGCAAGGTAGCTGCACTTGTTAAAAGGGTTTTATCCGATCTACAGTCCTCCCCCAGAGGACCCTTCAGATACAGGTTATTTGTATTTAATTATTTGAAAGAGAGAAATCTCCCATCCATCAGTTCATTATCCAAATGCCTGTGACATTCCAGGCCCCCAACTCAATTCAGCTCTTCCATATAGTGGTAAGGGCCTAACCACTTGAGTCATAAGGTACTGCCTTGCAGGGCACACAGTAGCAGGAAATTTGAAATGAAGGCCAAGCTGAGCCTGTTAAGGTGTATAGTATTCCAAGTGACATTCTTCCTGCTGCACCACATGCCCACCTGAGCTGTGGCTGCTCCATGATGTTGCCGGAGTGAGGTCTGGGTCCTGCCCCAAGTGTAACACTTCTGGATCAGCCATGCCCTAAGTCACAGGAGGGTCAGATCTGGCTTTGTTCACAAAGAGGCTAGTTGGGGTCTAGAATGGCTTTGTGGTTTTCCCAGATGTTTCCCATCGGTGAGTGGTAGCAATAATTGTGCTACAACCAGGTCTTCCACTTGCTGCTGCCTAGGCTTCTGCCATGGGCCAATGAATACTCTTTCTTGGCTTCATCCCAAAACAGTTACAGGGTCTGCTCTTTCTCTCCCTCCCTTCCTTTCCTTTCTTTCTTTCTCTTTTCTTCCACATTCTTTGCATTCATATAGAACCTTGAAAAACAAATTCTCTTATCTGCATGTGCCCCTGTTTACCACCTTCACGTTTATCATTTGCTATTCCTAGGTCTTGACACAGACTGTTGAGAAAAGCACGTGGGTTGGGAGAAATATAATCTTCCTTTCTAGTGGACAACTATCTAATAAGTAGTACTTTGGCAATTTAATTATTCAACTATGAACCCTCCCTCTTGTTGTACTCTATCTGGACACCCCAGTCATTCTCTGAGTAAAGACTTACAGAACATTGTGTTAAATGTCCTACAGAAATCAAAGTATCCTATGCTTTTAGCATGGTTAAGAAGAGAAGGCAAGGAGTGTGAGCTGGTTTGGCCCTATATACTTTGTATGATGTGAGCCTTTCCCAGTGTAAAAAACCCAAGCAGACTATAGTAATAAGCAGTTTTCATTTAGGATGCCATGAGAGAGAAGTAGTATAATATAAATATTATAAAACTGTTATGCTTGGTTCTATTAACCGTTCCAGATGGATGTAATAGTCTTACTTGAGCTATGATGTATTTGCTATGGATATCTCATTCCCCTTGGTTGTTTTTGCATGACCCATATTCCTGACTACTCACTCTTGGCTATCCCATTGAGGACAGCCCAGATGAGCTGGAAATGTGTAGTAGTTATGATGAGTAATATAAGGGGCATGGCTAAATGGGAGGGGGCCAGGTGGTGGCCAATAATGAAGGTGTTAGCAGGAGCCCCCAGGCAGAACTGACTATGGCAGGAATGCCTTTACTGTGCTTCTCTTGCCTCTGGCATCCCCCAGGAGTATAGTGCAGTCCTGATAGGACATCTTACACAGTGGGAAACCGAGACACAGACTGAAAAAGCTCAACTAGGGCCTTATAGCTGGTAATCAAGAGAATCATCTCAGCCACGTGGATCAGCCAATATACAAATTCTTCAGGAAGTCACAGGTGGCTGTGTACTGTCCTTTCAAGCAATAGCTGGGTGTTGAAACTGTTGTTTAGCTAAGAAAAATTTAGGCTGGGCAGTGTCCACACATGCATATTAACCTTTCATTTTTATCCTGACTGCCTAAGCCTACTTAATGGGTATTAGTTACAGCCACAGTCAGGTCATTCTCTGAGTGGCCCTGGAGAGGGAGAAGAGGTGATGAGTGGAGAAGGATGCTTCCTAGGAAGCTGGAAAACACACATGGGAAGAGGCAAAGGAATTCAAGGAAACACCAAGGCTGACACCAATGTGATGGAATATGTCCCTCTCCAGGCTGGTCCAGAGTCATGCCTCAGCAGCAGTGGCACACTTGAGTGAGTGGTGTGCCAGATGGTAGAACACGTCAAAGCTGCCTGGACTGTGCCTCTGGTGCTTTGAAAGGGAGTCTGCCCTCTGTATTCATGAGATCCGCATGTCCTGTCTTCTAAAAGTTGCAAATGAGTTACAAAAATGCTTTTGCCATTTTGCTCCCACCAAGTCACATCCTTTTTATTCTTCTGAGGGAAGGTATGAGGTCTCTCTTTTTTTTTTTTCAAAAGTAAGACTGAATCTTTTCAGACATATTTGTTTGATTTACTTGTTATTCTCCTTGTTTGAAAAACACATGATTGGGTTGTATTTCCAGTGTACATGTTAAGTGTAGATTCTTTCTGGATCCAGAAGCAAGTCTGTCAAAGTGGAGGGTAAGGAATTCTGGGTTTTGCTTAACTATGAAAGAAGATCTGGAAAGTGAATGCCATTAATAAGAATGAGGAGGAATGGCCAGCTGGGTGCTGGTGCATTTTCCTATTCATTCTTCCTACCTACAGATCTTGAGCTGTGATAAGCAGCAAAGTAATAGTATATCGCCTCTCCATTCCAATTCTCATATCATATATCATTGTGTACCAAGAATACTATGCTAGATGATAGTAAGGAAACAAAAGTAAAAATGTAGATGGAATATGGAGTGACAAGGAAGAGTTACTTTACAGAGTGGTCAGGGAAGGCTTCTCTGGGGAGGTAGCAGCTGGGTAGAGAATGCAGAACGAGAGCAAGCTACCCATACAGCTACCTGTAGTGAAAATATCTGGGCCTCAGTAACAGCTTGTATTGGTAATTTGTTGAGTAAGGGTGGTCCCTGGTGTAGTGACATCCTTGCCCCACCGCCAGGCCCCACAGGCTCTTTGCCCCTCTGCCTCTGTGTGTGCCTGGGGACTCCTCCATACTACACCGGGGACCTGAAGCAGGTTTATTCAAAGAATAGCGTGGACTTCAGTGTGTCTGTAGTCCTGGATAGGTGACATCACAGAGGTAGTAGGGTTGCTTGGGCAGGTATGTGTACTACATTTGGTTTGCCCATTCATCTTCAGGTGGACATTTAACTTTCCTGCTTCTATGCTGTCATAAGTAATGCTGCCATGAAGTTGGTTCAGATCTTGTGTGCATGTATGTTTTCATTTTGGAGGAAGAAAACATGGGAGTGTAAGTGCTAGGTCATCATACAGTAGCTCTCTGGTGAGCTTTTAGAGCAACTGCCAGTGCCAGATATTAGGCGAGGCAGCTTAGTGCTGCTATGTTCCCACCAGTACTGCCTGAGAGTCCTTGATGCCTCTGAATCCCTGCCCACACGTGCACCAGTTTATCTTTTTGATCATAGCCACACGGTGGATGTGAAGTGGTCTCTTATGATTTAGACATGCATTCCGCTAAAGACTAAAGCTGTTGACTGTATTACCATGTACTTCTATATCTTTTTAGAACGTCAGTTATCTTCCATTCAATTTTGATTGGCGCTTTTAATGTTGCCTTGTAAAAAAAATTTTTTTTTATGTCCTGAATACATTCACTGTAGAATTTGCAAATAGTTCCTCCCATTCTCTGAATTGTTTTTTTTTCACTCTTGATAATGTCCCTTGAAGCACATTTTTTAAAATTTGTACCATTTGATAAAGTCTAATATGTCTATTTTTCCCCATTTAGTTACTTATATTTTTGTTATTGGATCTTATTTAAAAAATAATCTAGTGCAAATTCTAGAGCCTTTGTGTCTGAGCTTCACATTTATTTATTGCAAAATACTTAATTATTCTTCATAAAAGGATTAAGCCACTGTCCCTCATTTATGAAACAAACTCATCTCCAAATTGTACAAATCAGTGTGATCAGAAACAAAAATCTGGATATCATTTAGTTCATATTATCTGTTCCATGTAAAAAAAAACTTCTGTTATCTTCTTATTTCCTGATTACTAAAATGTGGGTCCTTATTTTCTCATAAATTTCTTCTATGCAATTTTTCTTCTATGCAAAATGGAATATAATCGCTCCTAAATTATAAATAGTTGACAATATTTTCTACTTGCTATGTTCTAGTGAAGATGGCATGTACTATTGTAAGAAAATGTTTCAAAATATTTACTCAGAGAAAACTTCAGAAGCTTGTATTTACAAACCATCGCCTATCCATTTTTTCCAGAGCATGTTCACATTCAAGTATTCATGGGAGGAATTTCTAAGCAACATTTCTTTATTCCTACTCATTTCAAAATGTGCTCTTTCCTTTTTCTGATTCACTTTTGATGACTGTGAAAACACAGAGAAGCATCAAGAAAAGGTAACCCTGTGAAATCCTACCACCTACTCACGACCTCCATCAGCAGGGCAGAGACCTGAACTTGACTTCTGTTTGTGTCTTACTGTGGTAGATCTGGGAAACCCTAGGAGTGAGCTGCAGGGTCTTCCCTCTGAGGCTCCTGCTCACTGGTTCCTTCCCGAAAGGTGTGATACAGCTCACCTTCATTCCTGAAGGCCACAGTCATTTCCAGGACCCCCATTGCCTTGCAGGTTCCACTCCTTTCTACTCTTCATGGGTCACCCACCATATGCGATCCGGGAGGTGAACATCACCAAGTTCTGCAGGATCATCAGTGAGTTCGCGCTGGAGTACCGCACCACCCGGGAGAGGGTTCTGCAGCAGAAACAGAAGCGGGCCAACCACAGGGAGAGGAACAAGACAAGAGGCAAGATGATCACCGATGTAAGTCTTGTGAAATCCATCTCTTGAGGGCTCTCATTTTGACAGGTCAACTGCTAGGTCTCTCCTCTGTGTGTGAGACCTCTGCCTTCTGTGCCAGCCACCACAGGCTGTGAATGACTGCTGTGGGTGAATGGTGAGGGGCCAGGCTGTGTGGTGCACACTGTGTGTGGATAGTGGAGGACCGTGTAGCTTATGGTAGTGTTTTATAAGGAATGAACAGCAATAAATGCTCAGTTCCCTGTCAACTTTCATGATACAGGAAAAATTGGAAGAGGATAGAATCGCCCCTTCCAATAAATTACCTGCATTGATTTCAGACAGACTCAGAATTTTAGTTGTTTTAACATTGCTATGCAACCAATCACCTAATCCATGGACCACCCACTGAAGGCATCTGAACAAATGCCTGGTATTGTTTGGAGACAAAGATCTGGCAAGCTTTTGAATAACAAGGTGGGAAGAGAGTCCAGAGGACTTGAGCTCAGCTGAAGGGTTCCTACTGCGCCTTGGGATTCCCCTCTTTCTGTCCCTCCCCTCTTTATGGCTTATTCCTTCATCTCCCAGCCTCATTCCCAAGCCTGTCCAGGGTGCACAGAACAATCGCCGGGTGCTCTGTCAGTGAGTAGAGGCTGAAGTGAGATGGGCAAGTGCCTGAGACCAACACCAATAAACAGGGCAGATCCTTCTTTGTGATAGACACTACCTAATCTTCTGTTAGTGACAAGGCCTATTTCAAGTAGAAGGGAGGAATTTCTGGACTACTATTTTACTCCACATTTCTTAAAACTGTCTGAAAGGCAGGTTGACAGAAGAGAGATCTGCTGTTTCACTTCTAGATGGCTGCAACAGCTGGTGCTGGTCAGGCCAAAGCCGGGAGTCAGGAACTCCGTCCTGGTCTCTGGCATAGATGGCTGGGGCCAGGTATTTGAGCCATCTTCCACTGTCTTCCCAGGAGCATTGACAGAGAGTTGGATCAGAAATGGAGCAGCCAGGCCTTGGACTGTTGTTACAGTATGGGATGCCAGCATCACATACATCAGCTTAAGCTACAGCTGCATACTGCTGGCTCGCTGTGTAGCCTTCCTTAAACACACTCAGGACAGCCTTCTCTTTCTGTACTGACAGATTTGTTTAGAGCCTAATGGCGGTCTCTTCAGTGCAGTTTATTTAATCATTTGGATGGGTGTCTGTGTACTTCTCCCATCTGCACATGGCATTCTGGTGGCAAAGGGATAGAATGAGGAATGCTGAAGTCCTAGGGAGTGGCATCACTGGGGAGGGTGGTTTGCTTAAAGATTCCATGGACTTCAAGTTGGTTTGGTTAGGGAGGCAGAGGATTGGTTGGGAGGAGCACAGGGCGGTGGCTTTCTGTGTCCAGATGTGCTTGCAGCAGTCCAAACAGAAGGCATATGGTCCCTGCTGTTGTTGAGAACCCGCATTCCTGGAGGGCCTGACCTTCACATGGAAGCCGGATGCATAAGCCTAGCAATGTTGGTGTAATTTTAAGACAATTCTGAAGAGCATTGTGGACTAATTCATCCCTTAACTACCTATCTCCACCCCAGGCCTTTGGTTCTTTGGAATGTTTTGGACCAAGGAAACAAGGGGGTGCTCAGGCTCCATTTCTCCAGGAGCCCTCCTTGCAGCTGCTGTGTGTGTCTAAGGGCCCAGCTACAGCTGAGAGCCATCTGATGTTTCTTCTGCAGGCCAGGAGCAGGGGGATGTTCAGCCTGCCAGAGGAGAAGTCACTCCAGCAACAAATTGAATCCACTTGGGCACAGTGTGGCCCCATGTTCATTCCAGAATTTTATTTTGGTGGAAATGCAACCCACTGGAGGGTGAAAAGTACAAGCTCAATGTGCTTAGAGTTAGAAAAACACATCAGAATTCCTTGCTAAATTCTTGAGATTATTTTTCACAGATCCCACTAATTTTAAAATTCTGTACTCCTAGGCTCTTCCTAGGCATAAACAAAGGTAAATATTTCTAAGGTTTGATTCAAAAGGTACTTGATTATCTATTAAAATTTGGACAGAACAGGCTACCAGTCCACCTTTTCAGTGGTCCAAGAGGGTTCATTTGTATGCAAAGCCTGCCACCTGGTGGAAGATCAGGATGTTGTAGCTTTCCCTTTGTTTTTAAATGTTCCTTGCGTACACCACAGCAGAAGTGAGTGCAGTCGGCCGTATGTATCTGTGGGTTCCACATTTGTGGATTCCATCACAGATCTACAGTGTTGAAAAGAATACACCTGTGCTGAACCTCTCCAGACTTTATTCCTTGGCATTTCCTCAATGAGGCAGCACCACAGCTGTTTATATAGCATTTAAATATCTGGTGTTATAAGTAACCTCAAGGTGATTTCATGTGTGTGGAAGCGCATATGTAGTTTCTATGTAGGATTATGCCATTCATGTAAGATCCTGAGGTATTCCTGGATTTGGGTAACTTGTGCAAGCTCCTGAAAACCACCTCTCACAGATACCAGAAACAATTGTCCAAAGAAAGAAAAGCTCCTTTAGCGATACCTCCTCTGGTACCCAACTTAAGCCACTAAGACCAGAAATAGACAAAAGATTGTGAGTTATGTATCCCTTGAATGTTGGAACTGGAAAGTTTTGGAAAGATGGTGTATAGTTAGTAAGGCATTTTAAATTTAGATGTTAAAGAAGATGAGCATGCCAGTGGTAGCAGTTAAACAGACAAGCAGTCATAGGGTAAACCCTACAGACCTGTGTTGATGGAGTTGGCCTTGGAGTAGCTCCCAGATGTCCCTTCATTGGCCAGGACTTCTTTATGTCTTCCCAGCCAAGGGTCAGGAAGAAGCTAAGGCCTCACCCAGAGTTGGTTCTAGAATAAATGGTGGCTTAGAGAGGACCACACAGGTTGTTGTGGTCTTTCCTACTAACCCAGTGTTCTCCAAGGAGTGTGAGTGCCTGGATGTGTAAGCCCAAGGATTTAGCACTAATGGGGGGCAGTCACCCCCTTGGCTGAGACCCTTCCCCTTGCTCAGCCCCAGCTTCCTCTTCTACAAAAAGAGAATTAATGGATGTTGAGAGGGCTATAGGGTTTGTATGTTTAGCACCTTGCCTATGGGTTGACAGCTGACAGAGCCACCCATCTTCACTAAATACTGTGAACAGGAGGTAGAGCACAGCTAGATTTCTAGTGGGGTAGGGCAGTGTGCAGGGTGACAAACCAGAAGTATCTTGTCATTTTTACTTCCAAAAATGTTTTAGTTGTTTCTCTGAAAGTTTATGTCTGATTTGCTGCTCCAGCCTTGTCACCACCATGGAAACAGCTAAACAGAAGGCGGGCTTCATTTAAAGTCAAACGATGGCCATGAGTTGTTCCCACTCAGTTTGTTTTTTAGAGAACGGATACTGAATTTAAAAGCATGTGAAGAAAATTGTCTAGTGAAAAAGTCAAGAAGCATACAGGACACCCAGGTGGCCACCAGGAGGACAGGAGATTTCAGAGACTTCATCTCCTGTTCCTAGAGAAATGTGTCGGGAAACACTCAGCTCCTGTAATCATTGCTCTTGTCCTCTGGCCTGAACACAGAAGGGATGACTGTGACCCAGGCTTAGAGACCAGGGCAGGGATGGATGGCCCAACATTTGAGGTGAGAGGGAGATGGCTGCAGATGGGTAGAGCCAGATAAATTGAGGCTGGTCAGCTTGCTGAGGCCCTGATGGACTTGTAGATGCTGGTGGGTTCAACAGGATATGTCTTGCATCAGGACATGGAGCTGGGAGGCTGATAGTGTCCAGGCAGCCAGCGATGTGATGGTGGACTTCAGTGGCAGCCCAGGGCAGGAGTCTGAATCATGCACGTTCCTCTTGACTCTGGCCATGGCTGGTCCTGGAGCTCAGCAATGGGGGTGCCCAGACAGGATGGAGGGTAGAGCCTGGCAGCTCCCCATCCCAGAGGGTGGTTGCTCATGGGGTTTGCTGTGAGCCATGAGATGATCCCATTATTGCTGACTTCTGTGCCTTCTAAGCATCGCTTCTGTCTTTTCTGTCCTGTTCTGTTCTGTCCTGTCGGGTAGACTGATGACGAGGATGAAGGCGAGGTATGACTGTTGGTAAACCTGAAGAATGCCACATTTGACCGTCCCATGTGTCTTGTAGTCTAGCCTTACATGATCAGCATGCACTGTCCACACCATTCTGAGTTTAAACCATGCATGGACATTTTCTGGTTGATTTTGTGTGATCACTTACCACCTGCCAGGGGTTCTCGTCACACTGTGTGTGCTGAAGACTGAAGGATTAACTACATCTTCCAAGCTGTCCCTGACTCTAGACTTATCAGGAGCAGGTTAGTGGTGCTATCGTCATGCCTTGGAATGTAAAGGAATTTTCCCTCCAGGCCATGTCAGAGCCTTTCTGGCAAACTCAGATGTGAGAACTGGATTCTAAAATAACCACTTACAGCATCCTCAAGCCAAAGAGGAAGTAAGCAGTGGCTAAAATCCAAGCTGGAGCCTCTTGCACCAGCCAGTGGGCAGCCTCTGATGGATTCCCATTTCCTGGATTGGCACTTGTGGTATCCATGAATCTGTATGTGTGGACTGCTAAGAGGGGGCCTGGTTCCTGAACCTGGATGCAAATGCAAGAAACAGACCTACTTGTGGGCTGACTGGCACCAGAAGCTGAGAAGGGAAGTGCTGTAGATGATATAAATCACTGCTTAATTGTGGGCTCTCATGTCATGGCAGAGACACTGGATGGTAGAAGAAGCCAGGACCCCATAGAGCTGTCTTTCTGCTGTCCATGCAGATGTTTAGCTTTGCCTACAGCCTGTGTTCTGCCATAGCGCTTGCAAAGCATGCAACTCTCTGATTCATCCAATCAGAGGAGAGTGGTAGGTATTTGTAGTGCTTATAGCAGCTAGATTCTCGAGAGGATCCTGAGTAGTGAGTGTTGCTGAGTTCGGGTCCCGCATGAGTTTGTGCCTGTTCTGGATCCTGGCACTAACCCTATGTGCTTTGACAAGTCACTTGATTGCAAGGGCCTCTGTTTCCTTTCCTGTAATACAAAATTTGACTAAACCTAGAAGAAGGCTTTCCAACTCTTTATTTAAAACAAAGCCAAAAAGATTTATTTATATAGAAGGCAGAGGGAGAGAGAGATCCTCTGTTTGCTGGTTTATTCCCCAAATGACTACACTGACTGGGAATAGATCGGGTGAAAGCTAGGAGCCTGGAACTCCATCTCTGTCTCCTATATGGGTGATGGCCCCATGCACTTGGACAATCATCTATTGCTTTTCCAGGAGCATTGCAGGGAGGCGGATCATAAGAGGAGCAGCCAGGACTTACCTAATTCTCTAGGGGCCAGTGTGCTGCTTCAACAGGTCAATCTTCTGTCTTATAGTGTTGGGTAGCTTGTATGGGCACCAGTTCTAGTCCTGGCTGCTCCATTTCCTATCCAGCTCCCTGTTTATGGCCAGGTAAGGGACTGAAGAATGGCCCAAGTCCTTGGAACTCTGCACCCATGTGGGAGACCCGGAAGAGGCTTCTGGCTTCGAATCTGCTCAGGTCTGGCTGCTTGGGCTATTTGGGAAGTGTACCAGTGGATAGAAGATCTCTATCCCTCCTTCTCTTAGTAAATCTGCCTTTCAAATAAAAATAAATAAATCTTTTTTTTTTTTTAAAAAAAAGCCATTTCTGATCAGGGGTGTGAACATTACCAGTGGTGGCTTAGCTGCCTGCATCACAGTCGCCACCCCACCAACTCCATGTTGTATGATTTTGCGACTGAACCCCACTTACACAGTTCCATCATTGTGATATTTATGAGAACTGGAACTGCTTTTAAGCACTGGATGCAGTATATAAAGATCGGCGCATTTGAATAACAAAGCACATTTCAGTGTTTTTCTCAGGGCTTTGGTGTTGGAAACAAATTTGGGTTTGTTTTGTTATTTTGTTTTTATATTTAGCTTCTGCCAGAGTGGATGCCAGTTACCACTATCAGGCACCCCGGGGTATTCAGAATGCCAGCACTCCAGTGTATGGATGAGTGGTACCTCCTGGAACCCAGGGGCTTGGGTGTCTGGTGGCAGATCTTTCTGTAGAGACAGATGTTTTCTCATGGGTTGGCAACCTCCGTGGCTGTGGTTAACTCATGCATCTGCAACATGCTTGCAAAAACAGAAAAGAAGGTCTTCCTTCAACAAAACTGTCATAATCCTGAGTTGGCCTTTTAGGGAGTGTCCATCATCTCCTAACTTGCCTTTGGTTTTGCAGTCTGGCAAGTTCTCAGGCACTTCCCCGGCACCCCCGAGCCAGCCGCAGGGTCTCAGTTACGCCGAGGACGCCGCTGAGCATGAGAACATGAAGGCTGTGCTGAAGGCCTCTTCCCCCGCCGTGGAGGATGCCACCCCGGTGCTGGGCATCCGTACCCGCAGCCGCGCAAGCCGAGGTAATTCCTGGTCGGGTGGGGTCATCTTCTCAATTCAGCCACCTGCTGGAGACCTTGGTCTCTGCTACAGGGTGCAGGTTACTGTGCCCCGTGAGTGGCTGCTCAGATCTGCCATCTCCTTGGGGGTTTCTGTGCTGAAAGAATCACACACTTTTTCCTCTGTTAGTATCATCCTGACTGACCATCACAGCTTCTCCTTGGAAGCAGACACCACTTCCTGGGGATTCTTCCTGTGGCTGCATCCTCAAGAGGCAAAGCCAGCCACGTTCAGTCTGCTCCCTGTCTCAGTGAGCAGTTTTATTAGGACCCATTTCGGTAATTCCATTTGCATGTTCAACGGTTTTACACTATGATGGCTGGCTTCTGCCTTTTAGACCCTAAAATATTTATTCTCAGAAAGCTTGTTGACCACTGGCTTAAAAAAAAAATGCACCTTGAAGGTAGCAATAAACCAAAACTTCAAGGTGGTAAAGACAATGTTTCCAGACTTGGTTTAGAATTAGAAGGGAAGTTTTACACTTTAGTTGATAAGTGGGAGAAGAGTCAACCCATCTTTCACTCACTAGTTTACTGTTTAAATGCGTTTTTCATCTGGGAATGTGTACCTGTATTTTCCTGGTCCAGTGTGACACCATGTTGATGCCCCGAGTCCTGACTCTCCCTGCCTTTAGCATGCTGTCCTCACAATGCACATGCTCTCGATGCTTTCCTCCTATCTTGTCTCCCCAGGTTAACTTTTTCTGATCTGTACATGTTAGTGCCACTTGATGTGCCCCCGTTGCTCATGCTGGCCCCGCTGCTTGGAACGTCTTTCTCTCCTCATTCCGTATCCCCTTCTCCATCAGAAACCACACACATCCTCTATGCAGCTCAGCTCACCGGGCCACTTTTTCCCCTGCATGCATTCCCCAAAGCCAGAATTAGACCACCTTGGGAATGATAACCTGGAAAGAGAGTATCTCTCTGCACCCAGCCACTCATGCAGGCTTTGTGTGTTTTGTTCAGTGTGAGCAGCTGCAAAGGTCAAGGATACTGTTGACTGCACTGCAGCTGTCAGTCTGGATCAGGTTCTGGGCCTTGGGCATACAGTGGGAGCTGTCGTGGGAGACGGAGTGCAGCCATATAATGGAGCATGTTGTGCTCCTTTAACAGAAGCTAGACATCTGTGTCTGGACAGAAAGGACAGTGAGAAAAATCACTGCCGGATTTAGGACAATATAGGCTCATTTTCACTGAGGAGAGTGATGAGAAAGAAGCTATTTGGTTTCTCTGTGCTGTCACACCCACCTATTGGGAGATTTCTGCTTCCAGATGGCAAGCAACAGTGAATGGCAAGCCACCACTACAGAAATCAGAAGGTTTTAAAAATACATGTTTCTAATATATAAGTACATACATATACATTTAAATATACACACATATATGTATGTATTTGAAAGAGTTACAGAGAAAGAGGAAGGAAGGAAAAGAGAGAGTGAGCAAAAAAGAGGAATAGGTGATGTTTTAAAATTTTTATTTATTTGAAAAGCAGAGTGAGCAAGAGCCAAACAAGAGAGAGCGAGAGAGAAGAGTCAATCCATCTTTCACTCACTAGTTTACTGGACTGGGCCAAACAAAAGCCAGGAGCCAGGAACTCTCTCCAGGTCTTTCACATGGATGGCAGGGGCCTGAATGCCTGCCCCATCATGTACTACCTTTCCAGGTGAACTAGCATGATGCTGCAGTGGAATAGGGCCTTTGGGGACATGAAGCAGCATACCCAAATGTGATTCCTGTGTTGCAGGTGGTAGGCCTAACCAATATTGCCATAGTGTCAGTCCCAAGAGGTCTAGTTCCTCACCACAACTGTTACCTGGTCTCATCTCAGTTCACTGTAGTTATCTGTGATAACCATTAGCAGTGGACAGTTAGGAGATTTCTCTGGAGGAAATAATACTGACCTCATACTCTGTTCTTTCTTTACGAAGTTCAATGCATAGTCAAAATTATCCAAGGGAAAAATGTGGAAGCCTGACTGACAGTTAAGAGAAAAAGAAGACAAAAACAGCAGGTTCCCTGTGTGGAATTGTACAGTAAAAGGTTTGAGCTAAATTTAAAAAGATTTTTAAAAATCAAAATAGTATAATTGATAAAAGCTAATTTCAAGTGGGAACTGGAATCTATAGAAAACAGCCAAATTGGCATCCTAAAAGTTCAAAATTAAGTATGTGAGATAAGGAACCCAATGAATGAGTCTAGTAGAAAATTAGTCCTAGCAAAAAAAAGAGGACCAGTAAATTCTGTTAGGTTATGGGAACATGTACAAAATCCCAGACAGATGATCAAATATGTGTCATTTGAACACCAGAAAAAGATGATAGGGTCTGATGTGATGGCCTAGCAGCTAAAGTCCTCGCCTTGAACACGCCAGGATCCCATATGGACACAGGTTCCAATCCCAGCAACTCCACTTCCCATCCAGCTCCCTGCTTGTGGCCTGGGAAAGTAGTCAAGGACGGCCCAAAGCCTTGGGACCCCGCACTTGTATGGGAGACCTGGAAGAGCTCCTGGCTCCTGGTTTCGGTTTGGCTCAGCTCCAGCAGTTGCAGCCACTTGGGGGAATTAATCAGCTGATGGAAGATCTTCCTCTCTGTCTCTCCTTCTCTCTGTATATTGGACTTTCTAATAAAAAATTAAAAATGAAGATGACAAGTAAAACTATATTCCAGGAGCCAATGGCTGAGAATTGCCCTAAACTGATTGTAGATACCAAAAACTTAGCAAATCCAAGCAGAATCAATACTAAGAGACCTATATGATAGGCCAACTGCTGACGTCACTGATGCGATAAAAATCTTGGAAACAGCTGCCTCTGCCTTTCCCTAACCCTTTGTGAAAGGCAGCAGCAGCAGGAAGAGTGGAAACCATTCTTCAACAGCATCCATGGAAGCCAGAGATAAAAATGGAGTAGTATCTTTCAAATGCCAGAAGAATGAACTTCTAACCTAGAATTCTGCCTCCAAGGATATTACTCTCAGAAATAAAGGCAAACTTAAAAAAAAAAAAAACTTACATTCAAACATAACCTATTTTTTTATAATTACTTTCCTTGCAGACGATTCCTTTGGGCTAGATTTTTATAAAGAAAATAATTAGTGTTTTCTCCCAAATTACAATGATTTTTTTTAATGAAGTAAAGTGAAATCATGCTCTTTTGTTCTAGAATGCATTGTTCTCTCTCCTGCATTTCCGTATGTGGCAATGTCTCACCATCACATGCAGATTGATGATGGGCCAAGTGGCCTGCTGGGTATGGTGAGCTGTGCACAGTGTAACCCCAGTGGCTCCACGCTGGTACAAAGGTTCCAAGGGTATATTCATGAGCAGGACAAATGGAAATAAATGGCAGTAAGACAGAGAGCACAGGAGCCAGGAATCAAAGGGAGAAAAAGCCAAACCAGAAATGAGGTCAGGAGGGAATGACGTCATCACAGAACTGAGCTTGACAGATTCATGGCAAGAACTGTCTGACGCATCTATTGACACGTTACACTGACAGCAGAAGCCCTAGGGAAGTGGGAACTACTGGTCATTGTCACAGGGAGGATGAGGCATTGCCCTCATCATGGCTCAAGGCTCTGAAGATACATTATGAACCGGTATGACTGATGGGACTTGGTGCAGATTTTCTGCAATGCTGCAAAAAACCTGACTTCATGAATGAAACAAGGAGACCAAAGCTACTTGGTTAGTTAAAAAAAAAACTGTAGTTGGCTTGTTTCTGTGTATGCCAAAACTATAGATATATTCTATTTAAAATAAAAGTACAGCAGCAGCAGCAGCAGCAACAGAAGCCCTTGTTGCTGAAAACATCATTGTCCCATAGGCACACAGCAGGAGTAACATACATGATGGAGCACCTGGCAATTTGGAGTGTGAATGTTTATATATGTATTTCAGTCATGTGAGTGTCCTAGCAGAAGCTGGGACTACTTCTGTGCAGTAAGACTGTGCAGTAAGTATGCACGGGCTGTGATCCACTGTTCCTGGCTACTTCCAACAATATCTATTTTTCTTTATACACTCATTGCCACCCAGGTTGTTGTAAGCCCTGAAACTTAAACTAGTAGGGAAAAAAGATTCAGTTTTTAAAAATATGCTTGTTAGCATTTCCTCCTCTGAATTTAGAAAAGCTGACTGTTTTCCAGCTTCCACTGGACCTTAGACAGGGGGTACCTGTGTGCCATGGTCAGTCAGTGGCTCAACAACCCTAATGTGAAAGGTTCAAGTTGTGGAAGTTTTACAAAATGAAGTTCAGGTAATGGAAATGAGCAGTTATGAGTATAACTGGCAACTTGCCTCTAGCAGAAACAGTAAGAATTTTACAAGGTTCTTATCGCAAAGGCATGGTACTAGAGCTATCAGATGGGCATTACTTTCTGCCACGGCTCAGGAATCTGTGTTTTGTGGCACAAGTTTTTCTGGCTGTTACAGGGCAGATGCCTTGAGGCCAGCCTTGGGCTGTCTTCATGTAGTTTGGTCAACACAGTTTTCTGCTTAGGAAGCAGGTGACTGTTTCAAAGAAAAGTTTTCTCAGCACTCCCTTTGCTAGTTGAGGAAGATAATCCTGTTAGACTTTTTAAAGGCTACACAACCTGTTAATTGCTGTTACTTAATTAGAAGGAGAGCGTAGATGACATTCCTGACTTATACAAACAACTGTGGAGAGTGGATTCAATGGCTCCTTGGTGGGTGTCTCTTCATCCCTGGGTATGCACCATGTGTTGCCAGTAATGGGTGCTACAGCATGCAGTGTGTGCTATCTGACCCCTGGTAAGCACTAGCCTGGCCAGGTGAAGGCATCACACAGAGGATGGAGGGCTCAGTCGAGAAAACACAGCTGTGTCAAAAATGGGTGCTCTGAGAGTGGGTTCTGTAGAGCTGGGAGGGGAGCAGGTGCACAGGATCTGTCACTAATTCTGAGGCTCTCCCTTTGTCCTTTGCTGGCATATGTTACAGTGCCAGGTAGCTTTGAGAAGTTAATGTTGTGTTTTCATTTGGGCATCATTCTCTTTGCATATGTTGCACTCAAGAGCTGTTTGATTTTTCAGGGTCAACTAGCTCATGGACTGTGGGAACCGATGACTCTCCTAATGTCACAGATGACGCGGCCGATGAGATCATGGACCGCATTGTCAAGTCAGCCACACAGGTGCCCAGTCAGCGAGTGGTACCTCGGGAGAGAAAACGGTCCCGGGCCAACAGGAAGTCTTGTGAGTGCACTTGAGGCGGGAGCTGCCTTTCTGTGTTGGGTGACTCAGGGCAAGGACTCAGAGCACAGTTGAGGTGAAATTGTCGGTGGCTGTCTGCAGTGCCCTCAGCATTCAACAGTGGGTCACACCTGTCCCTAGTGGCCATGGTGGAGGAGAGGAGAGTCACAGCTGTCAGGTATACTGAGCCATTTGCTCTTGCTGACCAGGCCTCCCTCTTTGTGTTCACCCTGTGTCTCCAGAAGATTGGAAAAGCCTTAGATGTCTGCAGTATGGTGGCTTCAGGGATGCCCACTGCCCATATTGCCTACTGGAAACTGTTTCTGTCCTTTGTCAAGCCACTTCCTGGGCTGCAGGCTGGTGTCATGCAGGAGGTTACTGCTGCCAACAGATACCCTGATGGCCAGGGGTAGAGGCTTGTTCAGTGGTGGTTGTTGATGTTAGCCTAGATGTACAATATTTTTTCCTTCTCTTACCAAACAGAAGTGATTGAGCTTCCCCAATTGAGTCTGGGCTGCTGCCTGCTCCTAGCTGCCAGCCTCATGGGGGTCATGTTGCCTGGGCTGACTCTGGAGGAACATGGCTCCCACAGATCCTAGGACAGCTGCCTGGGGGTGTTTCCAATGCAAGCTCAGCCCCCAAGCTTCAGTTTACTGCTTGGTCCCTCAGGGTGGTTTGAGTCTTCACCAGCTTTGCCTCAGAGAAAAAAGGATGGTGGCTAGGGCTTGCTCCTCACAGTTGGGTCTCTGGCAATGTGATCATCTCCTGGAGGCTTATTAAAAAATGCAGATGTGTGGGTGTGCCCAGAGCCCACAGAGCAACCAATTCAGTATCTGCATTAATCCAGAATCCTCAGGTGATTCACAATTGTAATAAGATGGAGACACCTTGGCACATAAGACCGAGAGTGGTACTTTGGGTCCTCAGCTCTTCTCTGGGTGCAGAGCCAGATTCATCTCCAGTGGTGTAAAACAGTGTGCTGCATCTCAGTTTACCCAGGCCAACACAGCACTTCCATTCTCACCAATTTGAAGGGTGTGAAATAGTATTTCCTTATGGTTTTAATTTATATTTCTCTGTACAGAGAAAAGGCTGAACCTCTTGTTATTTGCATCTGTTCTTGTTTTTTGTTTCCCTAAAATTTAATTTATTTGTTTGAAAGGGGGGGGGGGAGAGACAGACAGGCAGACATGTGGGTGATAGGTTCCTAAATACTTGAGCCATTACCTGCTGCCTCCCAGGCTATGTTAGGAAGCTGGAATCAGAGGCAAGGCCTGAACTCTAAGCCAGGTACTTGACTGTGGAATGTGGAGGTGTCTTAACTGCTTGCTGTGCCACATGCCTGTCCCTACATCGTGTATGACTTGTACATGAGTATTGGGTTCAGAGGTGCTTGGAAGAGAGTGAGAGAGGCTTTTAGTTCAGGCAAAGAATTTTATTAGGAGAGGCAGTCTGACGGATTGCTCCCTGGAGGGAGATGGTCTGGGACCACTTTTACATGGTGGGGGTGGGTGGTGACCATGTGAAGAAAATGGCCACCCAGGGTATACAGCACCAGGCTTTTATACATCTTCAGCACGGGGGAAGGGAGAAGACAGCAGCTTCTCCCAGCCTTTTGCTTTATGGTATCGGCTGGCAATGTTTGTCTCTGGATGCTTTGAGCTGAGTCAGGAGGCACTGAGGGAGGGTTAGGCTGAAGCATTAGTGGGCAGAAGCTTGTATTGGCCTAGGAAGAGTTGGTTAAAAGATTGACTAGTGAAGCAAACAGGGCATGAAAAGGCAAAACAAATAATGCCTGGCTACATATAAAAGACTAGTTAGCCTGATAATCTCCTTACTGCATTACCTTATATGACAGGAAGAAAACTCTCAGAATGTACCTGTGACTACAGATTTCTAGTTCGACCTATTAAAGATTTAGGGATAGAACTAACTGACCCCTTGGTTAATATGTTATAGACTGCCTCTGCAATCCACTTTACCAGAGACCAGGAGGGAGAGGAGCAAGTTAGGGAGCAAGTGGCCCATTAATGTGGCTTTACACAGGTGTCTGCTCAAATAGCCAGATGGACCTTGTAAGGCCAGTCTATCTTCAAAGAGCACCTGCTATGTGGGAAACCAGGAAAAACAGCTGTCTGTGACAAAAGTGGCTTTAAAAGAACCCTGTCAGTTTTGGCAAGAGCCAGGCTGCTGGAAACAGAACTGCCCTGGGAGTCAAAGGACTCCTGGTTTGCAGCCATGCTAGACCACAAACTAAAAACCCATCACTATGCCCAGCTTCTAAAGCATCCATTTTTATGGAGGGGATGGCGTAGGGTCAATGACATCACAGTTAGAGCTGTGTATTTCCACCTTGAGACACTGCCTGTTCTGTACTGGCCTCCTGTTCAGACCAGCTCTCCCCTCAGTCCAACTGGGAAATGGCAGTCAACATGATGTCTCACACCTCCCTTATGATGTCTCTTCCAGTACCCCACATAAAGAGATACAGAGGCCTGGGCCTCACATACAGCTGGTCAGGAATTAACACCCACCTAATTTTGATACCCCTCCTGTCAATTTCTATTGACCTATCAATGGGAAAACCTCTAGATTTAGTTAGCAGTAGAACTTTTCTGGGTCTTCTAATGACTCTCTCCACTGAGACCTCTTGTATTTAATCTACTTGTTAGATATGCCTCTAAAACAAAGGGTTATAAGTGTGCATGCATATAAAGCCTCAGAAACTGTTTCTGCTGGCTGACACTGCAGACCCATTGAGGCTGCCTTCTACCAGAGCCCTGGTGTGACCACAGGCCCCTACTTTGCTCCTGATCAGCTTGAAAAGCCAAAACATCCACCATAGCTCCTGACAACAGCCAGAGTTTCCGTAAGCAGAGAGAGTAAATGAGGAAGCCCAGGACTAGCCCATTCCACAGTTCCTTGCTAGCATGTGCACATTAAATAAATCAGGAGTGGTTTTTCTTTGCTGCAATGATGTGTATTTATGTTGCAAATAGCTTTTTAAATGAAACTGGCCAAGCACTTTTTGAGGTCATGGGTAGGTTATATTCAGTAGTGGCCCCTTCTTACCTTTCAGTTAATTACTGATAATCAAATCACAGGAGCCATTACTAGTTAGCTCTGGACCTGACTGCAATGCAAGAATCATGGGGACAGATGTGGAAAGAGCTGTGGTGGGGTGGGCTTAGGAAGCAGGTGCAGAAAGACTGCCAGCATAGGAAATTCCCCACGAAAGGAAGGCGGTGTTGGGTCAGCAGGGAGCTCAGAAAAACACAGTTCAAGACATTGGCCTAGCCAGTCCCTAGAGGCCAAGGGCATGTGTTCCTTTGAGCTCACATGCCTGCATTGGCCTAACCCTCTGGTCTGGAGAGAATGAAATTTGTAGAAAGACACAAAGTGTTGCTGGAAACAACAGCACAATTAGAATTAATTTTCCTCTCCAATCTGGCCAGAGAGAGATTTTATCTGTTTTTGTGGTTGACCTAAAATAATTTCCTGTGGTATTGTTTCCATTCCAATTTGATGCAAAACAGCCGTATATTTTTTATTTGGTCAAATAAAAAATCTTTTCCCATGACAGTTACTCTTAGAAACATTGCACAGCATGTATATGAGTGTTTCTCTGTAATGGGTTTCATTTATTAGTAATCACAGTATCAACAGAAAGTTAACATGGGGTAGGTTAGGCTTTCACTTTTCTAATAATGGAATGATAAACTCCAGCTTTTCCAGAAGAGGTTAAAGGAATAAGGAAAAAAATAATCCGCAAAATCTGTGTGTGTCCTAGTGTTTTGGGCTTCAACCTGAGACAAGGCTATATTTCGTTTGATTGTTCAATGGTTGCAATGAGGAAAGTAGATAATGAATAAACCAACATACTTGAGCTGTAACTCATTTCGCCAAAGACACTAAGTGGCCAACTATTATAGGAGACTAAACAGTCTGTCCTATAACCTCAAGTTCATGGCCAGTGGGCCACTTGAGGTTCTTCAGAAATAACTAAATATTTGCCTTCATGTTTGATGCTGATGTAGGCCTTCCCAGCCTGAAATATGAAGTCAATTGGGTATGTCAAGGGCAGCTGAGCCCATTTGGGGGTGCCCATGCCAGGTCTGCTATTTTTCCTGCTGCTACCAATCTGAATCTCATTAGGTAAATGTTAGGCACTGTCTGGATAATTCATGGACATATTCATGGTATACCCTGTGAAATGGTCACTTCAGCTCACCTGGTACGACTCCCAGATTCCAGCCAGTGCTCTCCAGTCACTCAGTGGCTGTATCCAGGGGAGAGTGTTCTTGGTGTGCTTGGCCTGTTTCTGGTTTTGGTTTCTTTTCACTGATTGATATGTTTGGTCCCAGTGATGACCATCCTCTTGGCCTTTTGTAGAAATCGATGGAATTTGATGGTGTTAGAGGAGTCCTTCCTGTTTTGATTCTGTAGGACAGGGCCAGGTTGGGGAGGAGAGGACAACTCCCATGCAGCTGCCTCATTCCTTTTTCTCTTGGATCCATCTCTGAGAGTAGGTTTGCCCGGCTGGGTGCCAGCTTGTGGCTTCCAGCTAACCTATCCAAGAAAACAGCCTGGTATTAAGAATTCCCAGTCTTTTCTCTTTCGCTAGGGGAGTCCAGACCCTGTCCTAGTTAGTACAGTTAAGGAACTAATTTGTTGTTGTTGTTGTTGTTGTTGTTGAATTACCCCTAAAGGAGGATTTTGGACCCCATCTGTCATATGGCCATGAAGTTTAGGGCTCAGGGCTATGGTTTTATAAAAATGTCATCACTTTGATAAGACATGCAAATAATAGACCAATCCCTTCACTGGTTGAGAACCTAAGTATGGTCACTCCTACCGGAGCAGGTTTTTAATGGGAAGAGCCAGAAAACCAATTCCAAGGTGCTGTGGAAAACTCTGATTATAAACCTGACTTCTGTCCCCTCACACCTCGACCCCCTCCTCACTATGTGTGTCTCTCCTATGAACTTCAACAGTCTTTTTGAAGGGCAGTTGACAACTAACTTTCTTGGTTTCCATAAAGTAAGAAGTTAAATCAGAGGACTAGAGTTTCTCAGACTTTGTCTCTTCAGTGACAGTGTCACTGGTCATTAAGGATGGACTGACAACTCCTCTAGGACAGCTGAGGGCACCTGCCCCAGTGCAAAGGACATGGAATAGGAGGATAAACAGAGCATGTTTGAGAGAAACCCCAAACACTCTGAGTCAACCTATGTGGAATATCCCTACGTGTTAAAGGATGGTACTCTGCTCCAGGGCTGGCCCAGGCAAAGGGCAGGACTTGATGAGGTTTTTTAAAAAAGCAGAACATGAGGGCTCAAGTAGAAGCTTTGGAGTTAGAGAACTGGAAGCAGGACGGTGTACACTGCTCTGCAGGTGCTACACCTGCTTTGTTTTTGTCAAGCCACTCTCCCAAGTGAGAGAACTGACATACTGCAAGTGCAGGCTGGCTCTGAAGTCCTCCACCATGTCTGTGTGTGAGCTGGGCACCACTTGGCTTGCAGAGGAGCCTCAAAAGGGGGCAGGATCTACAAAAACAATCTGAGTGTCCTTCCTGTCTCCATGAGTTGTAGTGAGCCCAAGACAAGCACTCATTTAAGGGTTCTCTGGCAGTACCAAAACCTTGCAATGGGATAGGATAGAACTTCATCTTTATTGCCAAGATCAGCAGACTCCATTTCCTCATTCAGGAATTCACACATGCATACAGCAAGTGGAGACTGCGTCTCACCTAAGTTACTTGCCCTCACTCGGCTTCAGTGTCCTTGGATACAGTGAGGACAGGAGTGCCCGCCTCCCAGGATAGGTGGGAGGGCTCCATGAGGCACCTGTAACAGGTACCTGTTCATTTCCCAAGGGTTCTAGTGCTGCTGGGAGTTTGAAGTTGGCTGTCAATGCTTAGGTGCTGCACTTGTCACCTGATACCATCAACCACCTCGCTCCCAACTCCACCTCCCCTTGCTCCCTGCCTTAAGGAGACCATATCTGTGTTTACTTCTCTGTTTTGACACCCCACACCCCCCAGGACTCCAGTTTAATGGGGTTGTTTCTGTACACACCAAGGCTGTAGTTGGCTCTCAGTGTTGTGACTTTCTAGACAGATGACTGAGGAACTGGGAAAAGAGCAGTTAGTTTTGTCCGACCCACAACATACAACGATGCTGCAAATTCCAAGGCCGTGGATTCCTGAGCCATCCTGCTTTTGTTTCTGTGCACAAAAACTGTGGAGATATTCATTTTTACATTTCACTGATTCCTTCTTGTTCATTTCCTATCAAGGTACCAAAGAGTTCTCAGGGAGTCCCGGATGCTGAGGTAGCCACAAGTTACAGGAGGAACTGTGGGCAGGACTGTGTGCAGCCAAGGCCACTGTAGCCAGGCCAATGGTTGTTGACTATTCAAAGTGCTCAATGTGGTGGGGATTTCTGAGACCTGTTTCAGCTAGAGGGAACTTCTGTGGGTCAGGAGAAACTCAGGGATTTCACTCCATCATCACACGAGTCAGGACTTTCCTCTGCATCCCACTCAAATAGTTAGGGGTCCAGGCCTGGCTACTGTGTGATCCCAACCAGGGTTAAAGTGAAGTGTGCTGGGCCTCCCCAGGCACATTTGCTCACCTGTATACATTGTTCAAACTTGTTGAGTATAAGTTAGCCAGGATGAGGAATTTCCACTGTTGCTGACCCAGGACTTATATGTGTGTATTTATTTATTAAAGATTTTTGTATTTATTTGAAAGAACAACAGAGAGATCTTCATCTGCTGGCCTGCTCCCCAGATGGTCACAACAGCAGGAGCTGGGTCAGGCTGAAGCTGGAGCCTTGAGCTCTATGCAGGTCTCCCATGCGGATCCCAAACATTTGAATCATCATCTGTTGCCTATCCAGCAACGTTACCAGGTAGCTTGGTTAAAAGCGGGACATCTGGGGCTCAAATCAATGATGAAATGGGATGCCAGAGTCCCAGGTGGCAGCTTCACCTGTTGTGCCCAATGTTCTTCCCCAGGGTTTCTTTTTTTTTTTTTTTTCTGCTTTTTAAAGAATTTAGACTTACAGAAACGTTGTGCTCTTTACTCAATTTTCTGTAGAACAATTTATCCAAATTAAAAAACTAATATAGAAACAGAAGAACTAGCCCAAATGCTGGGCTTTTTTCATATTTCACTGGTTTTCCAGTGAATGTCCTCTCTGTTCCTCAGGGTCCCACAGTACATCTTGCCACCATCTCTGAGGCCCAGGGAGTACACTTTGTATCTCTTACACTTTTGAAAAGTACTGGCCAGTTATTTATAGAATGCCCACTGATTTGCGAAACCTCTGTGTTTGATAGGATTTTATGTGAATGAAAGATGGAGGCAGAAAAGAGCTCAGATGGTTAAATAATTGAAATTGATCTAGGCAAAGCAAAACAAAAAGCCCGCAGGAAATCTCACATCAAATCACAAGGAACTACTCATCCTAAAACAATTCTTCTATATTGAAATCCAAAGGGGCATGACTTAGACCTGCTGTTCTGGCTCCCATCAGCAGAGATGACACCAGGAGCAGTTCTGAGCTGCAGCAGGGCCAATGACACATTCTGGAAACATTTTAGGGCTTAAGCCAACACACAATGTTTAGCATTATGTACAGACACAAAATCAAAGACCTGTCTTTGATACAAAAGAGAAGGAACACAAATGGGTTTCTCTCATGTGCATATCAAGCTGGATCTCTTTCTCATCAGTGTGAGAAACATAAGAGTATCTTGCCTGGCTTCATCAGGCCACAGCTGTGTTCAACCTTCTGGCTCAAATCCTTGGGCCTCTACCTTGATCTCTGTGTGCCACCATTGGCTTACTTCTTGATGAAGTGCTAACAGTACCCATTTCAGAGCGTGTCCAGATTACAGAAGTCAGGTAGATTCTTGGCAGTGGTAGCCACTAGCATCATTGTTGTTCAAATTTGATACCTCTTGCCACAGAAACACCTGATAGCACTTTGTAGAATTCACTTGGTTTTTATTACTAAGGGAGGAAAAGGAGAGAAAAACATCTTAAGATGTTGCCTTGATTCCAAACACAGCTCGTTGTGCTGCATGTTGGTGTCCCTTGCTGTCACTGTAGTCTAAAACCTGCCACAAGGGCCTGGGACACAAAGGCCGTTGCTGGTGCCAACAGAATGACCCACACAGTCTACAGCCATGAGGCAGACAGGGGTAAACATTTGCAGTCTATTCTCTGTTTAGCAGCTTGGAGAGGGAAGGCAGTCACTTGTGGAAGGCTGGAATGCAACCTTGATTCAGCTTTGATGGTGCCAAAGTGTTCAAGTGAGGCCTGGTGACCGGGAGCAGAAAGTGCCCAGTTGTTCTCATCAGATCTCCAGCTGGCCCCTTCTCATCTGCACACTAACAGAGAAATGTCGCTAGTTGCAGGAAGGGTTGTGTCTGCCTTGGAAGTTTGGCTTGTGCAATTCCACCTCCTGCAGTCTCCCTCTTGGCGAGGTCTCTTGTTCTGTTGCATCCTTAGCCCTTTCCGGTTTTCTGAAAACTGAGTGAAAGCCAGCTCCTTATCTAGATGTGGTCTGCCTCCCTCAGCGTTTCTCCTTGCAGAATGTCCCTGGGAGAACTCTACTTTCCTGACCTCAAGATTCTGTCTTCAACTCTTGACTCAGAGTAGATGCTCAAGTGGCATTTACTGTGTGACAAGTGAGTCCACGAGCAGTTGTGTGTAATGGTGGTGGGCAGGGGGGAAGCAGCCAACACTCCAAGGGTAACCAAAGGTGCAGAACTTGCACTAGGGCACATGACTGACCTCAGAGACTATTTTCATTTCCCTACTCTCTTTTTACACTACATAGGAAAGTTACATCGACTCTACCAAAGGAAGGATTCAGATTCCTGAGATCTTTTTCCTTATACTAAGGGGGTAGTATATTTCCAAGAGGATCTATGTGCATTATTGTGAAGGCCTACAGAAAGTAGACCCTGCAGATGAGTAATAACTTTTTAAAAATTATTGTTTGTATTACTATTTGGTACTTTTCAGGGGCATAGCTGGTAAGCAAAGGAAACTAAATGCATACTGGCTTGCCCCAAAGCAGAGGGTGCAGGAGCCCAACTGGTGAATGAGGGAGAACAGAGAGAGTATCCTAGAGGAGCGTTATATCTGTGAGTGGCGCCGGGGTGGAATGGTGTGGTAGGAAGGCTGAGGCAGACACTACTGAGCTTTGCTCTTATCTCTAAGCCTGTCCCACTGGTGTGGCTGGTCCAATAGCCATATCTAATTAGGGAAACTTGACATGTGCTGTAGGTGCCAAGGTCCTTATTCAGGTATTTATGGGAAACTGAACTTGACAGCTACAGGATTAAAGTAGATGTTTGAGTCAAAGTATTACAGAAGCATCTTTAAACACTTGCATGGGCAAAAATGTTTGCCAGTCTGTGCAGTCCTCAATAGTCATTCAGTCAAGAACATGCAAGGGATCCGCTAAAGCTCATGGAAGAGGCACATGATGAAAAACTATGTATGGGTTTCAACTTGTTTTGCATTGCACCAAAACTAAACTTTCTTTAACTATTTTAGTTGCATTTTCCACAGGCTTTTTGAATCCCCACAGGCATGAAGATTATGATTCATAGACACATGCCTATTGCATCTTCTGCAGGTACTGAAACACAATTTAGTGCCCATTTAGTGCCATGTGGACGACCTTGCTGGGAAATGTCTTACATCTTCTTTAAGAGGTCACAGCTGTCTCTCACAATGAGGGAACATTTTATCTTAGTTGATATTGTTATTTTTCTTTAATAAACACTTGAAAGAATGTTTAAAGAACGTAAAAAGATTATTTCAACCTACTATTTTTACTGTTACCCCATAGAACAAATTCCATTACTCAGTTAAATGTGATCTGCCTCTAGCCCAGACTCTGGAGTCAAACATTTCATTTGGTGGAATTGGACACTCAGTCTGGATTCCAAGATGCCAAGGTGTAGGGCAGGTGAGCTCGCTAGTGCAAAAGTGATGGCAGAGGGACAGCTCTTGGACCCAAAGCCAGGGCTAGAAATATAGTGACACAGGGTGGCATGGTCTGAGGATATCCCTGTGTACCTCTCAAAATTCATGTTTGATGCCTGTGAAACTTTCATGAGAATTTACATTCTTTGAATTAAATGTCAAACAGACAATGATTTTTTGCTTTGAATTTTTAATATTTAAAGGGAACAAATTTCATCTACTTCATATATACAGATTTACATGCACAATGCTTGTCATCCTACCCTCCTCCTACCATTTCTCCTTTTAATTCATATAATGACACACTTTCAAAATACTTTATAATCACAAGCTTAACCCTCCACTAATCAAAGAATTCAACAAGTAGCAAGTAGATAATATAGTTATTAGATAGTAGATAATAAATTAGTTATTTGTTGCTTGACTAATTGGTAGATTACATGTCAACCCCTATTTAAGGCACTGGTTTCTCAGAGTGCAGAAACCAAGTCATTTATTAATAGATGCTAGCCCTTGTTCGTTCTACTGGAAGGACAGATCTCTTGTCCACATCAGAATGAGCTTTTATCCTGGGGATGATGAGGAAGCCTATAAAATAAGGTGTATATTACAGAGATAATGTCCTGGCCTTGGCATGAGTGGGTATGATGGGGGTGGGAGTGGATGAGAAGTGCTGTGTCTGGAAAGACGCTGGGAGCAAGCTTCACTTTCTCTGCATCTCAGAGTTTTGATTTGGGATTTAGACTGGAAGGAAGTTTAATAACAAACTTATTCTAAAATTGGAATAAATATTTCAAGCTCTGTAGGCCTTTGAAAGAAATACAGAATAGGCCAAACACAATGAGCAAACTCAGGGAAATGTAATCAGTTGCCCTTTCAAGTGAAAGGACCTGCCATCTTCATTCTTATGCCACTTTTATTTTGTCATCAAAACTGATCAGTTCTAAGCAGTGGGAAGGAAAAACTAATGTGCCAAGGTAAACACATTTTACATAGTTACGTATGAGTGTTCCTCTAGTTGCTGGTGTTACCTTGTGGAAGGTGGTTGTTGGCCTTCCTTGAGGGCAACATTTTGAGGTCATATACCCAGTCCACCCAGCAACACCACCCTTTGTTTAGATCATTGTCCCAGAGGGCCTTTAATGAGTTGAGACTAACACCTATGCGCTTGGAGAGGCTCATCCTGACCATGGCCCCTGGCTGGGAAGATCATGGGCTTTCACATGCATCCCTGTTGTTGCTCGGATTGCAGGTCCGTAGTGTTGTTGGATTCTGCTGGACCTCTTGCTGGGCTCTAGTTATCCTACTCCATGCATGTCATGGGGTCACTTTGTCCTGGGCCCCATGGTTATGTTTCTTGCTCTGATCGCTCCTTAGCTGGAAAGATGAGATTTCTACATGCCACTTGCACCTGGCCATTTTTCCCCCCTACTCTTCAGAAGCCTCCTGGGGAATTGTCACACCTGTCTTCTCCCTTCTTTGTAAGTCTCCCTCTACACACACGCACACCTCTCATTCATTGCTCTTGACTCTTCAAGCTCTCAAATCAGTCTGTTGTAACCCAAGACTCTTCCTGCCCTGTAGTCAGAACCCAAGGGCTTATCAGCAGCCGGGAGAAGGTGGGTTTGGTGTCTTGAATGTTGCATGCCTTGTGCTAATAAACTTTTTCTTCTCTTCCCTTTGACCCGTGGATGCATTACAGTGCGAAGGACCTTGAAGAGCGGCCTGACTCCGGAAGAGGCTAGAGCCCTGGGTCTGGCTGGCACCTCTGAGTTGCAGCTGTGACACTCATAGCACACCCTGAGAAGTGTACGGAGCAGAGAGCAAGCCATTGCTGGCTGCAGCCCCTTCTGCACGGAAAAGGGGGAGACTGGACATTAACACCCAAGGGTGCTGGAAGGGAGGACTCCTACGGGTGTCCCCACATGGCTCAGGCTGCCTGCTTCATGAGCCATGGACCTCCAGCGGTCTCCCACATATGATTCCTCCATTGTGTTGGCTGTGTCTCTCTTGTGTTCCTGCCATCTGGTTTGTTAGTCCTAACGTGTGATACCTTTTCTGGGTCAGGTGTCACCTGTCCCAGGTGTTCTGAGGCAATTTGGCTAGTTCTACAGGCTGGATTTCCATCATAGCAGCATCTCCAGATGTAAACTCCAAACTTGTACACAAAAGCAAGCACAGATTGGTTTCCAGTTGTGGATTTCAGATGTACTAAATGTTTATACAAATTCATAAATGTACACCATGTTTCAAATACTAAATAAATAGAGTTTAATGTCATGGCTAGAACTTTCTCTTCTACTTGGGTATAGGACCTTCTGCAGCATCACGGGCTCACCTCCTTCTGATTCAGCAATACCTCTCCCCAGGTTTGCCAGAAGGAGCCCTGCTGGGAAGGCCTGTGGTTGTGGGGCCGGCTTTGGCTTGTGTTTTGTTTATAGAATGAGTGGCAGCCACTCTGTGCACATCCTAAGTTTTTGCTGTGGGACACATTAGCTTTTGTTAGTCTAGTGTATATCATCTTGGAGGGGGATGGTTGTGACACCACATTCATTGTACACATCTGGACCATTCTGCAATGCACTTTCATGCCTCTCAATGTAAACACATTCTTCAAACATGTATTTGATCAGACAAAACAGAAGTTTAAAACGTCTTTGGAGAACTTTAGAATTTCACAATTAGTACTAATTTCACAGTTAGCTGTTGGGTAGGTACAAGAGCTAAAGCATCTAGCGGAAGGTGCCAAGAGAGAGCACCACAGAGTGAAGTTGGGGGCTGGTGCCCCTCAAAAGCTGCTTGGCCCTCAGTCACATGGTTCCCAGTGAAGAACCCCAACCTCTGAAAACAGGGAAAGGTAACCCACAGCAGGGAGTATTTGCTAGTTGCGGGAAAGTTGAAAGATTATCCCATCTTGACCTACTTAGAAAACCCTGACCATGCATTAGGCATGCTTGACTTGTAGATGGTGTGCAACAGTACTGCCTGAAGAGCCAAAGGTAGTATGTTCACACTGTTAGGGACTGTGACTGTGTCCCTGCTGAGACAGTGAGCGGGCATTTGTGAATAACCTTAATAAAGGGAAGAGTTAAGGTGTATATATTACCACTGAATTTATTTAATCACTATCGAAGGGAATACATGGGATATTAACATTCCTTTTCCTTATGATTCTAGATAACACTTGCAAAATCCCACATGCGGTTTACGAGTTTGTGAGGACAACTGTCTGTTGCCTTGGCATTGAACCCAGACCTGGAGTTTCTGTTATCACTTGGGATGGTGAATCTGTCTTTGTCACGGTGTTTGGTGACCAGATTGGCTATTGGTGTTCCACTGTTAATTTAGGCTGTAGAATAAAAGAGTTACATTTGGAGGGAAGGGACTGAATAAACCAAACGTTAATTTTATTTGTCTTTTCAGGAGCAAGCAAAGAAAACTCACTGCTTCCAGCAAGGTAAAGAGTATCTTTTTGGAAATGACATCTTGAGTAGCTCACTGTAGTCTGGGGATAATGTCAGGTGGTGGTTCCTATTCTGCACTTTGGGCCTCCCTGGTGTTCCACAAACTATTGATGTTAAAAGCAAAACAAAAGCTATCAACTGCTCTTTTCCTACCAACAGGCACTGTGACCTCACAATGTGTTAAGGATTTGCTCATCTCCCTCTCCGATTTCTAAGGTGGAGACCAGCTTGGAAAGCACTGAGTCACAGGGTACCTTTTCTTTTTTTTTCCAGGATGGGAATTAAGGACAATACTAAAGATGCTCTTTTGAGCATGTTGCAAAAACCAATTACACGTTCCCAAATAGAACTGAGTCTAATTACTATTTGAACCCTAAAACGAAAGTCAGAGGCACCAGCCTTCCAAGGATGTTTATGTGGGAACAGTGGTGGGATTTGAACCCTGGCATGCATGTGCTAGGAACAATTAGAGATGCATTGCTAGGCACAGCCAAAGGAGGCTGGAACAGAGTGATGCTTTTAAAAAGATGAAAGAGATGTTCAGGTAAGTTGTTTAGAAATGAGAGGATTGATTACAGGGGCTGAACACAGAAGTTGACATCGTTCATTAGTGGAGATGGTACGCTAGACCAGAGTTCTTATTTGAGAGGCTAATTGTTCTTGTGTGATTGGCTGTTCCTTTGCGTGACTTGTGCCACAGGATGTGGTCTGTAAAATATTTCCTCTTTTTGGGGGGACAGGGGGAGGTTTGTAGTGGTGGGAGCAGGGTATAAGCATAGTTTGTGGATGTCCCTCCTTAATAGACTTCTATCTTTATTTTTTGTTAGTGTTAGACATAAATGACATTGGTAACTTTCACACTCTCGAGTAACAAACCAATCAGGACATGTTTGAGCAATCTTCACACAGTTTGCCTAGCAAATGAGGCCTGGTCCCTGCTTGTCCTAAGCCAGGCAGAGGAGACTTTGAGACCCTCACTAAACAGCTTTGCATGTCCAGTAAGATGAGACGAGCATGGGGGATTGGTGTTAAGAGACCAGCTCTTGCTGTCTATTGTCTTTTTCACACAGAGAAATGTGTACTCAGTGGCAGGACAGACATGCCATGGGGAATGAACCCAGAAGCTGTGGGGTGTCTGTAAAGGTCAAAGGGGGTGCCAAGAGGTACCAGTAAAAGTCCCTTTGCAGGACAGCTCCATAAACTTCTGAATCATTTCTCCTGCCTCTGGACTGCAAGTTGTTTGGCATATTCAGTTCCACTGGGGGAACAGGGCTATAAGTCGGCATCTTAAAATGTCATTTTTAATGAAAATGAAGGATTTCTCATTTTATTACTTCTCACCCTGCTGCCACTATGGCTGCCTGGACTAGTGACTTTTAATTCAAACTACTAAATCTGTCTTTAAAGATCTGTGTGAATGGCACCCTTACATTTATGTGATACTATTGCTTATCTCCCAGATCACTGAAATAGATGTTCTCATTCCTATGTCTCAATATGGATCAAAATGATAAATCTGATAAAGTTAAAAAAAAAAACTACTAAAAGTGGCTTTGTAATCTTCAAGTTTTTTCTTTAGTTATGGTATGGGGAGGAGAGTGCATAGGGCTTTGGAGGGTTGAAGACCCCCTAGTCTTGTTTTCTTCCAAGTCCATCATTCACCACAGGGAAGGCAGGAAGAACAGAGACCAGTAGTGTGGACTTAGCTGCCACGCTCGTGATCTGTGGGTGCTGTCACATCTTCAACAACTCCCAAATCCACTGCCGTGTCTATGGCCCAGTGCCACTATAGTATGCTCAGCAATGACCACCCAAATATAGCAGGTCCTAATCCTTTTATCTGTAATTTTTTGTTTTTACAAATATGATTAAGGATTTTAATATGAGCAGATCATCCTAGATTAAATAGGGATGCACTAAACTAATCCTGAGAGTCCTTAAAATACAACCCAGCAGATCTCATAAAAAAGCATAAGAAGATGGCCTGAAGATAGGAGCAGAGATTGGAGTGGTGCGGCTATAAACCAAGGAATTGTTTATAGCAACTCAACTCCAAGAGGAACAGATTCTCTCATAGCACATTCTCTCATAGGGGCCCCTTTGATGCCCTAATTTTGACTCAATGATACTTGTAGCCTCCAGAATTATTTTAAAATATATTTTTCAAAGATTGCTTTATTTGAAAGACAATATGAGAGTAAGGGAGAAGAAATGGAGAGGGAGGGAGGTGAAAGGTTTTGAATTCAGTTGATTGAGAGTCTTCCATCTATTGGTTCACTCCTCAAATGGCTGCAACAGCCAGGGCTAGGCCAGCCAGGATCCAGGAGCCTGGAACTCTGTGCAGATCCTCCATATGGCAGAAGGGGCCTTAGCAATTGGGTCGACTTTTGCTGCTTTTCCAGGCATATGAGCTGCTGGATCAGAAGTGGAACATTGGGACTTGAGAGGATTGTCTGAATGAAACGTTTTCCAAGTGGGCGATTCAGGAGGGGAAGAGCATTTTTTGTGAAACCAGGATGGGATTGCTTCCCCCAATTGGTGAAAAGGTATGAACGGTCATTTGAGTGCTGATACAACTTAAGTTTTGTATGATTTGATTATTGTCCATAACAAATTCTTAATTGAGGATATACCTGAAGAAGTAAAAATCTGTGACTCTGGGGAATTCATGGTTCATATAGTTCATCTATTAGCAAAGTAAAAATTTTCCCTTGGGGTCGACATGTTGGTTTAACTGGCTAATCTTCCACCTCTACTGTCAGCTTCCCATTAGGGGACTGATTCATGTCCTGACTGCTCCACTTCCCATCCAGCTCCCTGCTTGTGGTCTGGGAAATCAACAGAGCATAGCCCAAAGCCTTGGGACCCTGCACAAACATGTGATATCCAGAGAAAGCTCCGGGCTCCTGGCTTCAGATCAGCTTAGCTTCAGCTGTTGAGTGGTCATTTAGGGAGTGAGCTGGCAGGTTGAAGTTCTTTTTCTTTATAAATCTGCTTTTTTTCCCCCCAATAAGAATAAAGAACTTTAAAAAAATTTTTTCCCTAACTATCTTAGTAACCATGATTTGTTACTAGACTCTTCTGCAATTCAGTGCACAATGCAGGGGCAGGAAAGTGATGTAGGCTAGGTATTTTGAAGCAACACTTAACAGCAGCACATCTGGCCATTGGTGAAACATGACTGGGACACTGAAGTTTCCGTCCAGTGCTGCACCCACTGTACCTCTCAGCCCCATTGTCAACAGACTCTTGCACTTGCCTCCTCTGCTGCCATCAGAGGCACTTAGCCACCAGTTTCCATTGAGCATATTTTCTTTTATTCATTTTAGTATGATCTGTTATCTGGTTTAAGTGGAAATCAGAAGAAAGTGGACCTTGACCAAATTAAAGCTATTACAGATACCACATTGAGCCAGCCACAAGGTAAGCGGGTGTCACCATTGTGTTTTCCTTCTCTGTGACAAGTCACTCCACTAAGTCAGCTGGATTAGCTTCTGGCTTTTCAGAATTATCTTTTCAGAGACCCTACTTCCAGTACGGAAGTGAATGCATTTAAACTTGTCCAGGCAGTAGCCAGTTAGGGGTGGGGCAGCAGGCTAGGATATAACAGCTGTCCTCTAGCCCTTCCCCCCGAAAAAGAACCACTTGAGTCACGTATCCAGTGTAATTACTATTTCCTAAAATTCCAGCTTGCAAGTAGGACTCAAATACAAAGTAAGGTAGCTGAAGAGAAATTGCTGGGTGTATGGCAGAGTGTTTCTCACTGCTTTATCCGATCCTGAAAAAGCAGCTCCTTGATGACAACCTGATTCAGACAAGGTTATTTTACTGGAACTCAGCACACAGCAGCTGCGGGGAGGTCTGACTACAGAAAAGAGTAATCCAATCCACTTCAGGGTCTTTCTTGGTCTAGGAGATTAGGCGCAAGATTGGAAATGTCAAGGGATAAAGGAATCTATTCACAGCTCAGCTCATCCTCAGAAATGCTGTCTCTATGGAAGGAAATGAGTTCTAATCCAGTAGCCTGTCAGCAGGTGGAAAGAGTAAACAATTTTCTCCCTCTGGAAGACAAACGATTCTGAAATTATAAAGGTTATTGAAATACAATGTCTTAAATCTATTTAGTTACCTATCAGTTTTCTAACTCTTGAGTTGATGGACAGCTTATGAAAAAAAGTAGGATTTTTGACTTTGTCTTATGTTTTGATTCAACTACTTTTGAGGTTATACCTGAATTCGGATTCTTTTAAGCAGCTTTGAAACATGATTTGTGAGGAGAGTAATTAGGCCAAAGCAATGTTTTAGAATCATGATTTAGAGGAAAAACCTAGCTCTTCTGATGACACCAAATCACATCATAAACACACATTATCTAATCTTCATATCATGTCCCCAAACCTGTGTGGCCACGGAGTTGCACCCCCCTGTGGGAGTAAACATTGCCCCCAGAACTACCAGGCATTGAGTGACCTACATCTCAGTCCCCCAGGATGCCCCCCCTTTTCCAAATAAAGCTACAAAGTGTCAAGCTGTGAGCTGGAACCACAGTCCAGGTAAGCTATTTTTTCCGGGGTTTCACTTAAGCCTTAGTGGTTAGTTCCTCACTTGCAGGTTGTGCATGGATGAGGTTTCTCATTTGCAGTGGATGTGACTGTTCTCGGGGCTGTTTGTGTCCT
Source organism: Ochotona curzoniae (assembly GCF_017591425.1). NCBI lineage: Eukaryota > Metazoa > Chordata > Mammalia > Lagomorpha > Ochotonidae > Ochotona > Ochotona curzoniae. Next base: position 12,016,945 of record NW_024466218.1, read on the forward strand.
AGCTCTGGTTGATTTCCAAGGGATTCTGTCAGTCTTCCTGCTATGGGCAGAACAAAGTAACTGCTCTGGAGAACAGTAGCAAGTGCTTTGAGAAATAGTTGTTTCTGACCAGTGGGTGATCCCAATGCCAGGCCCACCTATTCCCTGGGCAGAGATGAACTGCTCTAAGTAGGCAGCCATGAATACTTGCAAGTTTCCCCGTTTCTCAGTTTTCCAACTTGGAGTTCACACAGAGGCCTGGAGAGACTAAACTGCCTTCGCGGCTGAGTCTTTGACCATCCAATGGGGCAAACTCATTCATGTGCAGTCTGTTCTGTGGCCAGCACAGGCAGCAGCAGGTTAATGTTATCCTTGGCTTTTCCTATAATCTACACGTGACTGAAAGGCAGAGTAGAAATAGAAATGATGTTTTAGAGAGCAAGTAGCTTAAAAAGCAGGGAGTGCCTGTATTTTCTTGATTTTAACATAAAAAGCCGTTTTCAGTAGACTTATTCTGAGGATTTCTATGTGAAAAAACTATTCCTAGTCTAAGATAGTGTTCCTTGAGGAAACTTGGAGATGATGCAAGTGTCCTGTGGCACTGTCCAGCAGATGGCTGGAGAGACTGAGGCAACGGGCTGTTACATTTTACTTACTTTGTGCCTGCTAAAAAGCGCAGATCTTGCCAAAAATCCTGCAGGGATTCAATTGCTTTTTTGCATTCAAATTTTTAATTCCATTTTCCTTTTTTTTTTTAAGATTTTTTTATTATTATTATTTTTTTATTGGAAAGGCAGATATACAGAGAGGAGAGACAGAGAGGAAGATCTTCCGTCCGATGATTCACTCCCCAAGTGAGTGCAATGGGCCGATACTATGCCGATCTGAAGCCAGGAGCCTCTTCCGGGTCTCCCACGTGGGTGCAGAGTCCCAAGGCCCTGGGCCGTCCTTGACTACTTTTCCAGGTCACAGGCAGGGAGCTGGATGGGAAACAGGGCCGTCGGGTTATGAACCAGCATCCATATGGGATCCCGGCGTGTGCAAGGGGAGGACTTTAGCCACTAGGTTACCATGCTGGACCCTTAAAGAACCTTTTCATGTTCACATTTACCTTGGTTGTGTTTGGGGCCTTGGAACTGGAGTTCCAGGCCTCTTGTGTCTCTCTCTGTGATGTATCCTGCTTCCAAGATGCACTCTCTGCTCGGCAAAGGCAACAGATCTGTGGGCAGAATCCTGTCACTGTGATCACTTCTGTGGCAGGGCACTCATTTCCTACAGGAGACAGATTCACTCTGCAGTGAATTCATGGAATGCCACTTTGCAGCTCTGGTGTTCTTGCTTGTTTTGACAGGGTCCCTGAGTGGTCCTCACTAGTACATTCCGTTGTTACTACCTGGCAGGCCGGCTCACGGCAGATAATATAATATCCGTGTGACCCGGCTTATTGAGCACATCCAATTGGATGGCCTTGTTCCTTTATTTCTTTTTTCTTAAAGATTTTTATTTTTATTTTGAGGTCAGAGAAAGAAGACACAAAGAGATGTTCCATCTGCTTGTTTACTCCCTAAATGGTCACAATGGCTGGAGCTGAACCTATCTGAAGCCAGGAGCAATGGGTAAGGCCTGGGTACTAGGTGCTTTAGAGAACATACGGATGTGTCCTTAACAAAGCTCTACTTCCAAAATGACAAATTAAGGTGAGTTGTTTGATACGAGGTGACTGAGCCATAGCCAGTGACTGGCAGGAGGCAGTCTGGGCGATAAGGTTTAGAAGTCATCACTGAAGTCAGGAAGGACTGAACAAGGCAGCTGGGACTGAAGGGTGCAGACGGTATGGACGTCTGGCCCTTATTCCTCAGAATTCTTTGTTCTCCAATCTCTGGGTCTTCAAAGACAAAACAAAACCAAACCCCAAAACCCCCAGACAATAACAAAAGGAAAACTTAAAGTAACCAAGGACCTCGGGGCTGAGTGAGCCCTGCTGGGAGACAGACAGAAGGGCTTGCTTTCATCTATTGCCAGATACTCAATTGAAAACTGGATCAACCCTCTCTATAGAAGTGCCAATATGTGCAGTAGCATACCAGGGATTTTCAAAAAATAACCTAACCATGTATTATGAAAACATGGATTTTTTTCATTGCACTAAAAAATTCATTGCACTAAAATTTTTAATTTTCCATGAACTTTTTGATGTATCTTCAAATTTAGGCTGGCTATATTTAAGCACCCTATGTGTCCATGAAATTTTTTTCTAAACTGCATGCAATTTAGTTACAAAGGAACTCTGAAAATCCCAGTTAGGCAGAGGATGGTGGGGTTACTAGATGGGGTGGGGCGAGATGGTTCAAGGCTGGATCACCCAGGGCAGGTAGGAAGCTTTTGTTAACAGGGACTATTTCATCAAAACTGGGAAGAAACCTGCAGAGCCACGTCTGGGAGTATTTGTGGGTTTGTTTCTTAGTGGTTAGAATACAGTAAACCAGAAGTGCACCTCTGCTTAACATTAATTTTGGCATATAAACAACACTGTAACAAAACTGAAGAAGGAAACAGTTGAGGTGAGGAGGACAAATTTCTGAGGAAAATGAAGAGGATGAACAGAGTAAAAGGATGTAAGGAAGATATGACCCAGTCTCCGAGTGTTTTTATGAAATATGACCCATCAAGGTAGGCATCAGTATCATCTAACAAATTAGTCATCTAAGGAAGGACAGTGTGAAGAGAATCTAATGTTCCTCTCTGTATCCACAGCATCCATTATGGACTCCAGTAGCCACATGTGTACTGGAAACGTGGCTCACCCATGGGAGGGCAGGATTCTTCAATGCAAGCTGATGTGGCTGCATGTGATGAGTGGCTACCAGCTGAACAGTGCAGTCATCATACTTCATGGATCAAAACCAGTGGTTTCCATAGAGGATTTCTTTAATCATTGTTAAGGGATGGACAGTTGGGTTTAGAAAAACAGGAAAGCTCTCAGTAGCTTTATTTGTCCACTTTAACGAGATCTGGACATCCCCACAGCTGTGGCCTCAGCGATGGCACATCTGCATTAAGAAGGGGTGAGGGGAAGCGGGGGGAGACTTTACTGTGTCCTTCTGACTCCTGACTGCTGTCATCAGAAACAGGCTTAGGGTTGTGGTCATTCACATGGGAAGAAGCCTGTAGTTCTACACATTCATAAAAAGGGTGGAGCCAACTGCGCATGGAGACGTCCACAGTGATGAGGTCAAGTGCTCATTTCCGGATGGAGTTTCCAGAGCCAGAGGAGGATTTAGAGGCGGTAGAACCAGAAGCCCCCTTCTGTCCTCCTGTGGGCTGCACAGGTCCTTTCTTCTGGGGGGTTACAATCTTATTCTTGCTCTTAAACACTTTGCTGGGATCCAGCTTATTCACAAAGCAGTCAGTCTCTTCTGTGAGCAGGTCTGTGTTATAGGTGATGGGTTTATACAAGCTGAACCATTGCTGTAGAGCAAAATTGGAGAGAAGGTAAATGCCACCCTTTGTGACCCTTAGTGGGGCCTGGGATAGAGAGCTTAGAAAAGAAGCTGAGAGAAAAGAGTATAGGTTGAGCACTGCTAATCTGAAATGGGAAACTTTGAATACATCAGACTCCGAGAAACTGTACTAATTCTAGTTCAAAGCATTAAGTGAAAGGAATAAGGTGCAGAACAACGTGGCTAGCACAATGCACTTCGGATCTAGGATAAAGGCACCAACACACGCATGCATCTTCTACCAAGAGTGTCTATAAAGGGCACAAAAGACTGGCTAGAGTAGCTGCCTCTGGGGAAGGACCTGGGAAGACAAAGGAATACTTACATTCTTCCCATAAGCATTTGAGTATTGCTGATCCAATCAGACAATCAACTTGACCTAAACCTCCCAATAAAACTTAGTGAAAAATGAAAACCCCTCAAGTGCTTCTGAGGATTAGTCAAGTTTAAGTTTGGGAACCACTTAACTGGATCAGTAGGAAGTGAAATTGTCCACCCACACTGGAATGGCCAGCCTTGCTGACTCAAAGTGCAGGCTCTCTCTGGGCCCTACTCTGGATCTCTTGAATCATGTGAATGGTTAGAATCTGCAATTCAACTGTTTATCAAGGGATTTTTGCACATATTATAGTTTGACATGACCCCCTTACCTTGGCCTGGGGACTAATGCCATAGCTGGTGAAGGCATACTGCCACTGGGGTAGGCCCAGGTGGGTGATGAGCAGACGGTAATAGGCCGTGAAGGTATCTGTGAGAAAATGCCAGTATAATGCTCTGTCCAGGAACCAGATCTCAGTGTCTTGGGCTAATGCTGAAAAAAGCAGGCAAAAGCAATGAATGATGGATAGCTTAATATTTCTCTATTAATTGTAAAGTCAATATAAACGGCTTAAAAGAAATCTAGTAAGGGTGAGAATATAAAATGTGAAGTAAAAGTTCCTATATGTCCACTTCCAATCTTTTAGTCCCTTTTCCTAGTTTTACTACTTTTACCAGTTTCTCTGTTATTTTAAGTTTTTTTTTTTTTTATTACAAAATCAGATATACAGAGAGGAGGAGAGACAGAGAGGAAGATCTTCCGACTGATGATTCACTCCCCAAGTGACCATAATGGCCGCTGCTATGCCGATCCAAAGCCAGGATCCGGGAACTTCCTCCAGGTCTCCCACGCGGGTGCAGGGTCCCAAAGCCTTGGACCGTCCTCGACTGCTTTCCCAGGCCACAAGCAGGGAGCTGGATGGGAAGTGGATCTGCTGGGATTAGAACTGGCGCCCATATGGGATCCCGGTGCATTCAAGGCGAGGACTTTAGCCGCTAGGTCATGGTGCCGGGCCCTAAAACGAATTGATGAGCTGGTTGATCTCACTGCTTGACTGTGACCGTCTTGAAGTACATTCAGGCTATCAGAGTGGAGGAGCATTCCTCTTCTGCTTCGATAACACAGAGTGGCCTCAGCTTTCCTGGAGTCAGATCTGAATGGCTCAGGTGTTTCTGAAGATATCTCTCTCGAGAGCCAGAAACACCAAGAGAAATCGCCATGATGCTTCAATGGGAATCACCTGTGTTCTGTCTGAAGGCGGGGTTAACTGAAGCAGGCATCTCATACCAGCTCCTGCTGCCCCTTCAAGCCCATCCTAGTTTAGCGTCCAGGCTACGGCAGCTACTGGTGATCACAAATATTTACATTCAAATTGTGATATTCAGCTAAACAACCTTGATTTGCAACTGTATTCTACATTATGCCCAAACTCTGCTTGGCTTTCAACATTCTGTATGTCAGGGAGCCAACTGGACTCCTGCCTTCATTTCCTCAGTTTCTAGATAAACCATGTGGCCCGATGAAGTGGGGTCTATTATTCCTTATCAATCAGTTGCACCTCACAAAGGCCTGGCTTTTGACTATCTGTCCCGCTGCTTGTTGGATGTCACATTTCCTCCACTGATTCACTTCCCAATCCTTATCTAATGCCTATGCATAGTTCAATCTACAGTCTGAAGGCTAGTCAGCAAAGATTGTCCCAGCTGGATATGATCTCTCTACCAGAGATAACTTCTAATGTCTTCATCAGACAGACTGTCTGAAGGTTGGCCCTGTCCACACCTGTAGTGTTATAGTACCTGAGCTAAGGCCTGACCTGCCTGCTGCCAGCTGACAGGTAAGCGCTGGCTGCTGCTCAAGGGCCTGGTGCTTTTTCTCCAGATTCTCTGTAAAGTCTTGAGGTCCAGTAATTTAGGTTTGATTGCTGTTATCTGGCCTATATACAGAAATGTGAAACCAAGACCAATGTGTTTCCTGGCTATTTATCTAATATATGAGCACATTGCAGAGTGTATCAACAGAATGATCCTCTTGTTGTTCACCTATTACCCTAAACACACTGCAGTAACTTAAAGATGGCTAAAAAGACTGTAGGAATTAGTTTAGAGAGCAATGTGCGGAGGAACCAAAACAGTTTTCTGGATCTTGACACCTGCAAGAGACCTGACAGCAGGTCAGGAGGGCAGAGAGATACCACATCTTTTGTGTGATGGCTGACAAACAAGGTCAGTGAGTTTACAACCAACCATAGGATCAGGTCGATAAAGGGTTCTTACCTGGTTTCCTACTTTTGTAGACAAGGCAAACCTTCCCATTTCCATTGCAGGAGTCCAGCTCAAATATCACATTGCGAGAGTCAAAGTGTGGTTTCGCTGGCTGGTCCTCACTGCCTGTTAACACAGAAGTTAGTGTTTAAATAAACTCAAGCACATAGGCCTACATCTGACTTTGCAAGGAGAAGAAAATGGAGGAAAAGCCTATTTCAGACAAATTCTTATATACTGTCTTCAAATGAATTCTATAAATGCTTTAGACCTCATCTATGACTTCTGCTATCTGTCTGGGTCTCCCCATCACCAAGATACAGTGTTAGGAATCTATGGAAAAGTGACATGAAGAAAGCCAACACACTATTGGGAGTAGGATTGTATAAACTTAGTAAAAACGAAATGGCATGCATTTCACATCACTTTTTCCTGTACAAAAATGGAATATTATACACATTGTAGAGAATCATGTGGAGAACTAAGTCATGTAGTGTAATACATGTGGGTGTATCTTATTCCTTATTGCTGCCTCTCCCGGTCTTGGATAGGCACTTACTTTCTCATTACTTCTCAGTTTGTAAAAAATGTCCTTAAATTCTTGTACTTTTTTATGCTAGTCTCCAACCAAGGCCCATCAGCGGGGATCTGGATACGAGGTAGAGCAGTAGGGATGTAAACTGGCATTTATGTGGGATGCTGCCATTGCAGAAAGTGGCTTAACCGCTGTGTCACAACATCGGCCCTCCATGTCTCTTGTTCCTGGTTTAAGCCTTTTGGATATTGAGTTTATAATTTCCATCATTCTTGTAAAACTTATTTGTTTCCTGGCTCATGGCCCTCTTTGTCCCTCTGCCCAAGGATGCTTTTTCATTAAAATTTTTCTTTCTGTATCATTTGCATACTTTCTAGTGTTACATCTTAAGTTTTTCAACCTTTGCTTCTGTATAATCTAAGCCAGGGTGGTTTTTTTGGATGTCTGGCTTGTTCTGTTTTTGTCTAAGAAACTAGTTTTTATCTCTAAAGGTTTAATATGAGTTGGAGGCACATTTCTTCCCATATATTTTGATCTGTAGTTGGTTGAGTCTATATATGCATAATCTACCAATAGGAAGGCCATTTGTGTATATGTGCGTAAGTATGTGTGACACAAATTTTCCACATCTACATACTTTTTGGGTATATGGAATACAATTATAGAAGGTTTTAATGTTCACATAAGGCTAATTACAAAATGTATCTCAACTCTGGTTTTGTTTTGATTTATCCATTTTCCTCTTTATGGCTATCATTTCCAGCTTGTTTGCATGCCTGGTCACCTATGATTTAATGTCAGAAATGGTTAATTTTGTGATGGTAAATGCTGCATAATTTTGTTTTATTACAAATAGCTCAGAGTGAAATGACTTAGAAACTGACTTTGAACTTGGCTGCCTTATTCTTTCAGGAAGGATGAAGCAGCATTTACTTAGAGCTGATTATTCACCATTGCTGAGGCTAGATCTTTTCAAGTACTCTCTGATGCTGTGTTGATCATGAAGCATTTCAGCCTACTATGTGTCAAGCACTGAACCAAATGTGAGAAATAGAACAAAACTCCAATCCTAGCATTTTCTTCATGAAAATTCTGTTTGTTGATCTATGTTATATTTTACACTTCTCCCAGGGTCTTAAGAATCTATGAATGTGGCTTTTAGTTTGATGGAAAATAATAAAATACTGTAGTAACTTCTGATGGTTCTTCATATTCTAAGAGGGAAGTAACTGATTTTTAACTCAGAGGAGAAACTCCTTCAGGTACCTTCATGTACGTCATCCTCCAGGTCTGCCAGAGTTGGTGCATTAGGAAGTGAGTACATGGAAGACTGGTTGAGCTGAATCAGTTTGGAGATGCTGTTAATTGTCATGCTGCCCAGGGGAATGATGTTATCTACAGGAACATTAAAAAGAATTTTATGGAGTGACAGTGCAGGTACAATGAGCATCACATTGAATAACTGAAGCCCAGCTACTTTTGATCCCATGGCTGAGGGATCTGACAGAGTGGGGAAAGAAGGTGGTCCATCACCACATGCCCCTAAGCCCCAACCATTCATGGGAAAACAAGAAGAAACAACAGCTAGTGGCTAAAGGTGATGAAGAATATCACACTATATTTATTAAGATGCAAATGATGAAAATTTTAAAAGGGAGTAAGTCTTGGCTTAGTGATTTCATTTGAAGAAAAAAAAAAAAGGCTTAAATGTGGTTTTTCTTCCTCTTAAGTCAGCATCCTGCATACAGAGCTATTTATTCCAAAGGTGATAAGGCTTTATTATATAGTAGATCCTTTCTGACCTTTTTGAAAAATTGGCTTTCATGATGGAAGAATTGCTATTTGTCATTTTTCCTTACTCAGCGGAAAGAACCTGGCAGCCTTCTTGCTTGGTTCAAGCCTTCTATGATTAGGGTATGACTAAGCAATGGGAAGACTGTGTGTTTTCCTGGTATATTTTATAGGACCTTTGTATTATAGGTTGGCACACACAGACTTAGTTTTGCTGACCAAAACTGGAATGGCTGCAACAGCTGGTATACAGACTATGACTATCTACCTGTTCTGCCTTCTCTGTCACTGGCTATGGCTAGCCAATACAGAATGGGTATGACAATGGAGGTGAGAAGCCCAGGCCAGGGCAAATTAAATTTACAGAAGTAATGACAGTAGCAAAGAAGGACTTACAGGTAAAATATCCATGGACATTTCCTGGTGCAGAGGCCAGCCCGGCTCCACAATGTGGGTCAGGCAGTTTAGTCTGTCTCCCTGTACTGCTCTGGAGCCCAGAGGCCTCGAGAGAAGACCCTGAAACTGATGAGGAGGCTGGTCTATAAGTCACTGGAGAAACGGTTGTAAAATAAACAAGGGCCCCTAGTTAGTGCTAGGAGATGGGCTGAGAGGCTTTGTGCACCCCCAGAACAAAGGGACTCAGGTATGGAGGCAGAGAAAGGGAAGTGTGGGCTTTGAGGATGTGCCGGGCAACAGAAAGAAACACTGTGTTCTTAGGGACAGCAGCGGCAGGTGCAGCTGCTTCTCAAGGCAAGCGCATCTGAGGACGTGGCCGGAGTGGGAGACAATAAAGGCTGCCGGGAAGTTGAAGGCGCGAAAGCCTGCCATGAATGGGTTTTGTTGCAGGGTTTCCTAATCTATCAAATCTTACAGGAGTGTTCATGCAAATATGCACTGCTGCCTTTGAACCCATGCAGCCCCATGATCTCTGAGAGGTTCAAGATCGTGAGTACCATATCCACATAGCAAAGCTTTGTTCTACTCACACTGAAGGTCAAATCCAGCCTAGGAACCATATGGTGTGTGACTCAGAGGCACAAGAGAGAAGGAAAGTCCTTTGCTTTGGGGAGTCGGCTCTTGAGGCCTTAGGGGTCCTCTGAGGCATTATTTATCAGGCAGCCTGGGTTTTCTGGAACTGAGGAATATTGTCCTTCATCTCCTTCCAGTCAGAGGCCTCTCCAGGGAGCTTCCACTTCAGTAGCAGTGAGGTTCTGACGTGGGGAGATTGTGGGCAAGGCAGACAGTGCCTGTCAGCCCTGGCAGTTTCCAGATGCAGCAGTGCATCTGAGAGTTCCTGTGTGAACCATCCACAGTCCAAGACTCACAAGGTGCAGGTGCCCTCAGGGCTGCTCCCCCCAGCCAGGAGGCCGACTCACCATCCAGCTTCACACTCCAGGTCATGTGGAAGCCGTTGGTCATCAGGTAAAAGTTCTTCACATCCTCAGGCATCTCACAGTCATTTTTCTAGAATCATAAAGAAGCTGTTAGGTGAGGACTTGGTGGAAGCAAAGCACCAGGGACACTCCTGACCACGTTTCTGATCCCTGAAACAGGGAGACTCCGGGTAAGCTTCTGTAACGGCCCCACAGAGGAGCGATGGGGTCTTCAATCAGCAGCTTTGAACCTTTACTTGGGTCCCACTAGATACAGTGGGCCAGGCACCTGCTCTGCCTTGGTAATGCCTCCATGGACCCTTGGCTGGAGAGTAGCTGGAAGGGAGTGAGTGGAGGAGGACACAGAGAAAGTTGTGGAGAAGGAGGGTCTAGGTCAAGGGATCCTCCTGACAGCAGAGCAGTCACACCGCCACCAAGGTCAGATGGTGCTCAGGTGACCTGAGAACAGCCTAGAAGTAAAAGTAGCTCATAGGAGTAACAAATCATCCAAACAAAGAAATATCTTAGGATGCTTTCAGTAAGTACTCGGGCCAAGCCTGGACTCTAACTCACTCATATTGTCCACTTGCCTAGCCAGTTAGTGTTCGTTAGCCCTCAAATTCCTGGGTGGACGGAAGGGCGACTTCTCACACTCCTTTCCTGCACTCCCTGGAGTGATGTCTTGACTTGGTGTTACAGGAAAACAAGAAACTAATAATATATAACTAATGATAAACTAATAAATATACTATGAATGCTAATAACTCTACTCATGCCTGTGGATTAAAAACCCACCTGAGACGTGACAGTGCTTACATCGGGTTTGCTTTAGGTTATGCTGCCAGTCGGTTCTAAGAACCCACATACGGGGAAGTATAGCGCAGTGGGCCAATCTCCGCTCACATCCCAATTCTGCCACTGGCTGGGTGATCTTCAGCATGTCACTTGAGCTCTCTGAACCTACGTTCAAAAACAAACCCTAGAAACAAAAAGGGCTAACACAATCTGTAAGTTACTGGAGGCGGTAGGGGTTTGAGCATGATAGCAAGAGAAGATTAGGGAATTAGGATTTAAGCTATTGCATCCTTGAAAACTATAGGTGTAAAGAGAACTTTAGTCCTACAGGTGATTCTTCAGTAGTGCTTCTTGATAAGTAAACAGACAAAATATATCTTTTAAATGTAGTTTTTGTTTCATCTACAAACTCAGTTTTTCTATTCTCTCCATGTTTTTCTTTCTCATGTGTGACACTAAGGAATTCTTGGACTCCTCAGACCTATTGATTTTCCTACCCAGTAAGTCATTTGGAGCTTAAGTCTCACTTCAGTACTTTCTATATGGCTATGTTCTCTGAGCTTTGAGGGAAACGCTGTGTATCAGACTGTCTTTTGTCCACCTGCAGGACTTTCTCATGGGAAGCCCGTGGTTACTAGTACTGACAAACTCCTGTCATCTCAAAGGCTGGCCTCTGCTCAGAAATGTTGCCTGTTACTGCCATCTAGTGGTGGAGACCAGGAAACTACGATCTCCTGGTCTTTCCCAGCATTCACTGAGAACCAAGCCATGAAGGGTTGGAAGATAATTTGGAATCGTTCATCTTCAAATTAGGTTGGGGAATTCCAGTAAGAGTGATCATAACACGTGTTATAGTGTTATTTTCTACATGTATTGCCCAGCCAGGAGTTCAGTTACTGACATTTTAATTTCTCTCCAACCATTCTGGAAAGTTTGTTTTTTTCCCAGAGGACAATCAGACTATTTAAGATGGCTTTTCCCTACACCAGATTTTGCCGTCTTTAATTTTTGGGTAGATATAGAAATATTGCAAGAAGAAAATGGAAAGAATGGAAAAGAGGGCTATCAGGACAGGAGGCAGGAATGGGAGGAGCCAGGAAGAAGAGGAACCCTGCTTAGCAAGATCTAGAATGTCAGGTGACTAAGTCATCCCAATGATGATTCAGTCACATAGCTCCCAAGTTTCAATATTTTTTCCTTCTCCTCTAGAACCTATCTATAATAGTTTCCTTAAGACGTACTGCTACTTTGTGAGTTTGGTGAGCTATCAGTTGCATGCCCTGGAAAGCTTCCCAGCACTGCGGGAAGTGCGGGCTCCTGCTCACTTTCGTCCTTCTGGGTACTCCTGTACTCCAGGCTTCCTCCCTGCCACTTTGCCAGGGAAGCAGCAGAACCACAGGCAGAAATCAGTGTTTCTGGGCCCGTTTACGATGGCGAGGTGGTTAAGGTCCTTGCCTTGCACGCCCGGGATCCCATATGGGCGCCGGTTCTAATCCTGGCAGCTCCACTTCCCATCCAGCTCCCTGCCTGTGGCCCGGGAAAGCAGTTGAGGACGGCCCAAAGCTTTGGGACCCTGCATCCGCGTGGGAGACCCGGAAGAGGCTCCTAGCTTCGGATCGGCATAGCATCGGCCGTTGTGCTCACTTGGGGAGTGAATCATCGGACGGAAGATCTTCCTCTCTGTCTCTCCTCTCTGTATATCCGCCTTTCCAATAAAAATAAAATAAATCTTAAAAAAAAAAAGAAATCTGTTTCTGAATGGGCTGTTCTCTGGTGAGCAGGTTCCCTGGGGAAGTGTCCACAACCACAGCAAGAGCACAGGTGGGCACAAGAAGGACCACCATTCAGCTGGGAACGCAGAGATGAGTACAAATGAATACATGGAAACATTCCTGTAGCAATGTTAAGCAAACATGGCGATTTACAAGGGAAGCAAAAATGTGTATTTCAGAGGCTGTGGGGAAGGGGGCCTCATCTCTGACATAAGGGCCCCGTGGCTGTGGGAGGGCTTATATTCTTCCTGACGTTTTGTGTTGAATTGGGACCTTCTGTCTGTTCTGGAATAAACACCGAGCCTGGCACTAGAAACAGCAAGAGGAATGGAGCTGCAAGCAGACGAGACTGCTTAATTAAATAAACCTATTTTAGGCTACACTGCGACACAGCCTTCATTTTCTTTGGGAAGGCAAGGCACCCTGTTAAATACTCACTCTCAGAACCTCCTTCCTCTGCAACTTGTGCTCGGCAAACTCAAGTTCAAAGAGGCTTCTGGGGGCAGGTGGTTAACAGCCTCCTTTCCCTTTTGTTCCTACCTTGAGTCAGACGTCACAGGTGGGTCTAGAGCAATTATTTTGCCACAAAGGAAGAGGACAAATTCCAGAAGTAATAGCTTAACATTGTCATTGCTTTTGAATCAACTGTAACTGACCTCAGGACTGTTTCATAAAAAATACTAATTCCTACTCATTGAAGATACTGTCAGTTTACTATTCTATGTCCTTGAGCTGAACATTTTAAATAAAGACAAACGTGTAACAGGACCTGCTGTGGGTAAGGAACCAAGAGAACAGAGGAAGACTCCGAGGCAGAAGAATGCAAAGAGGGAGGTGCTTTAGAATCCAAGAGAGGAACACGATAGAAGGATAGAGAGGAGTCAACAGTGACGGGGGAAGGCAGAAGACAGCAAGGAAGTGAAGTGAGGCTTCAGCAACAAGTGGACCAGTGATTTTGACAGGGGTGTCCAAGGAATAGAGTTTGCAGGATGGAAAATGGGAAGTGAAGGTAGGGTTGGTTGGTCATTTACATTGGGTGTTAGTAAACTATAGCCTCCTAGACACCTATCATGTATTTTTTATAAAATTTGATTCCCACAGGAATACATATTCAGAACCAACTGATGGTACATTCATTGCCACAATGATGGAATGAATAGACACGAGACAGCTTAGGCCTACAGGTTCCTAAACTACTTACCCTCTGTCCCTTTAAAGAAAATGTTTCCTGACTCTGGATTTAGAAAAATTTTCCACCTATGAGGTGGATAAAGAAATAAATGGCTCAGTAGCTGGAGGAGACACAGGCAGAAGGCGAGGGGCTGATTCTTCCCACTGGGAATGCTTACAACTAATCCATCAGAGGCTTCTGAGAGTTAGCTGCAGGAAGGTTCGGTCTTCAGTCTGCATTTTCAAGACCATGAAGCTGACGACAGGAGCTTGTCTTTGTGGGCCACAGTATCACCATCAGAGAACTGAATTTTTACCTCGGATTAGAGTCTAATTAATCGAGAACTGCTAAGGCTCTGCAACGATGAAATGTTACTGGAAGGCTCAACAGTGACAGCCCTCTCCTGGCACCAGGCCACCAGGAGGAAGAGCTTGAGGATGTTCTGGAGCCTGAAGAAGAAGAGCTCAGTGTAGACAGTCTAAGGACTGTCATTATAAAAGGCAGGTAGGCACAGTAAATACACATCATGTGGAGTAAACCTAGGCAGACAAAATACGGTGAAATCGATGAAAATGAGAACATAGAGTTCAGGTTTTCCCCTAATGCAGGGGACTGCACAGTTACATGGTCAATCAAGTTTCTGTTTTCAGCCCTTCTTCCTGTGTTTGCCTCTCAGAATCACAGCACATTATATAATCGCCAGGGTGGGTCCTGCACTAACCCTGATTTCAAACCATGTACTTCATTGAAGACAAATGTGAGGACAGTACAGTACTCAGCTCCATGGCCCACAGCTGGCATAGGGCATCTACTTCAGGTTTTTGTTTGTTTGTTTTTTGCTACACTGCAATGTCCCTGTGGCCTTACTAGTATATGGTAGCTCAGCAAGCTGCCCAGAGGGCTGCAGTTAGGGGCAGCAGCATAGGACCCCTCTTCATGCAGCTGTGAACACCGGATACACGGTGCAACAGGCTGTTCCCTGGGGTGTCTCCAAGCATAACCCCTACACAAGTGGGATTTATCAATCGCTCTCCTTTCTCCTCCGGTAAAGGCAGCTTAGAAAATAGGCATGAGTTAGGACCGACTGCAACAGGGCTGCTGTGGAAACATGATCTTAAGCAAGTATTTCGATGAGGAAGGAAGACAAGCTCGAATCTCCTGCCCTCCATGGCTTATAAGAAACACAGGGGGGAAAAAACAGCGCAAGTAGCACTGGCCCATTTTGATTGAGAAATCATTCAAAACTTGTTCCTAAGTTTTGGGGAGTTATAAACTCCCATAAGAATCTAAAGAGATTCAGGCCCTATATGGTAGCCTGTCCATGCTTTGGGGGCGCCGGGATCCCATATGGGTGCCGGTTCTGGTCCCAGCGGCCCCAGTTCCCATCCAGCTCCCTGCTTGTGGCCTGAGAAAGCAGTCGAGGACGGCCCAAAGCCTTGGGACCCTGCACCTGTGTAGGAGACCCAGAAGAGGTTCCTGGCTCCTGGCTTCACATTGGCACAACGCCAGCCATTGTGGTCACTTGGGGAGTGAATCGTTGGACAGAAGATCTTCCTCTCTGTATATCTGACTTTACAATAAAAATAAATAAATCTTAAAAAAAAACCATGTTTCCATTCCTCATCCTAATATTGCTTGTATTTTCAATCTGGTGTATTTGTGCTTAGTGAAGGACTCAGAGGAAATTCCCAAATCAATATATCACAGAAATTGTGAGAACGTCTGAAGAAGGCCCTATCAATTGTCTCAGGAAATCAGGAATCACTTTCTGATGCCTCCCCCTTCTGACCCCTTTACCCCTTCTGACCCCTGATAGCTTTCACATGAGCTGCGTCACTGTATCTGTAAGTGTCGGTCGTACTTGAAGGGAACTCAACACAGTTGCCTAATCCAGAGGCAGATTCTTGAGAGATCCTTTAAAGACCCTGAAGAGCAGCTATGGGAAGATATGTTCCAAAAGAGTAAATTCTAGTGCAGCAAGCAAAACTGCAACAAATGCACGAAGTCCTAGATTTGCACAGAAGAACAATACGCCTCAGAAATTCCTTCATTAAGGGACACTGCGCATGCCCTCATGCTGTTTGCACCCTGGCACAGCATCCCTGTCCCCTCAGCCTCCCTAGCAGGGCCTCATCCCTCAGGTAACATCAGGATCTCATTCTCATGGTAGCGAGACACTTCTCTGTAAAAGGCTGATTTAAGCCTGGAAAGGACCAGCAGGGATGTTGCCAACCACATCTTCTCTTTGTGTGCCTCCCAACAAGGCCAACCAGGCCAGACTTGTAGAGAGCCACAGCCACACCTGCAATAGGTTCTGACAGGATGGGCAACTAAGAACTAGACAGTGCCAGAGAATTCAGGGGCTATGGGTGCAAATGTGACAGGGCTGAGTGAACCTGCAAGAAAGCTGGGATGCTGCTGAGTCAAAGTCCTGGAGAGAAACTCCTCTGTGGCAAGGACAGTCACACTGGCACCACTGAACATGCACCAAGGGGGCTGTCTGGCAGCCAAGGGCAAGACTCCCACAATGCTGTCCTGCAGCAGAGGACAGCCTGGCAGAGCACAGAGGGCATGCCAAGAGCCAGGCTATCTGCCACTAAGGTATCAGAGCCTTAGTTTCTTCATCTACAAAGTGGAGCTACCACTCTCACCTTGCAGGGTGGCTATTCATTCAATACAAAAATAATGTATGTGATGGTAGCAAACACTTATTAAATGGCAGGGCAATTTCTTGCCCCTAGTCAAATTCATCTGCTACTCAAACAGCCAAAATAGCTGTCCCCCAAAATTGCATCTTCACATTTCCCTACACAAAATACTGCAGTAGCACCACCAAGACAAGCAGCAAATTCTTGAGGGTCCATGAGGCCTGCATGTCCTGGCCATGGTTCTCTCCTTTCTGTACTTGAACAGTGTACTCCTTCCCATCTGATAGCCTTCACACAGGCTGAAAGCTCCTTGCCAGAGCCCATATGCCTAATTTACTTTTCATGGCTTCTGTGGGAAAAAAAATCTTTCCTCAACTAGGTCAGGCCTCTTAGCATTGCTCCTCTCACCTCTATAACAGTACTCAGTCCAACCTGCAATTGCACGCAGAACAATCTACACTATCAGACATTTCATATCAAGGGGTAATAAAAGTGTGTTTTAAAAAAATTGTCATGGGGCTGGCATTGTGGCAAAGCTGCTTAAGCCACCATCTGCAACTCCAGCATTCCATCCTGGCTGTTCCACTTCTGATCTGGCTCCCTGTTAATGTGCCATAGAAAGCCATGGAGGATAGCCCCAGTACTAAGCCCCTGCCATCCATATGGGAGAGTAGGATAGAGTTTCTGACTCTAGGATTCAGTCTGGCTCAGCCCCCATTGTTGCAGCCATTTGGGAATTGAACCAATGGATGGAAGATTAATCTCTCTAACTCTACCTTTCAAAAAAAATAATAAATCTTAAAAAGCAAAAATTACCATTGAATCCTCAGGATTCAAAACTAGATATAATGCCTAGTCCATTTCAGGAACTTAAAATGTTTACTGAATAAATGACTTAAAGTTCTGGAGGTTGGGAAGCATTAGCTGTTGATGTGGTTAATTGCGATTTGCCACAAGATGCCTACTAACCATCTATGAACTTAGTCTCTCCTTTTGCTGAATCTTTATCTTTGCTGTGTTAAGCTTTCTAAACTGATGTCCATACTTGAGTGAAAACAATTGATTCAAAGCACAATCTGTATATAGTGAAATGAAACTTAGCTTGATAGGCAAGTAAATTATAACCTAACCTAAGTGGCTACCCTAACCAAGCAATTAGCTCAGCCATTCACAGCAGTGTAATCTTCAGACACGCACAAATGATCAAATAAAGCAAAGGCCAAACTGTACCAATCAGGCAATCTCAAGTACTTCATTTCCCATTTCCTTGGTTAGACACAGTGATGAAGTGAAGACAAAAGCCTTAGATCCATTTGGCTTCTCACCTACACTGCAGCAAGCAGGCCTCTATTCCCCTGCCCAGTTAGCACAGCCCCGTTCTGTCTTGACCAGCCCTCCTCCATGCTACTAGTTTGAAGGCCCACCCCACTCCCAGAGCATCCTGCTATCTCAAAGCACCCTTAGAATTAGCCCAAGCTTTCCTTTTATGTAGGTAATACAGCTTTAGCTCGGACTTCTCAAGCCCTTCACCACTGTCTGTGCTATATAAACCACTAACGAATAAGGAGGGCATTCTCTCTCTGCCGTGTGTTCATTGGCAACTCTGACATGCGTTCACGTGGGAGTCCCTCCCAGGCTTATTCTCTGAATGAATGTGATTTGGCTGTGGCTTTGTGCTGTCTCTTCCTTCCTTACAAACAGAGCTCACCTCACTGAAAGGAGAGGCATTTTGAATTATCTTTGGTCTGGAATGCCATCCCACCCTAGAACCTTTTCTTATTCAAGTAAACTTTGTTCAATCTAACTAGTTTTGGGGTTGTTATTTTTTCACAACACTTAAATGTGATTTTGAATGTCCACACCCTCCATAGGATTAGTGGGGCTCACAGAAAACACTTCATAATGAGTAAGTAGGTAGAATGGGAGGGATAGGAAAAGAGAAAACATGGAGTTTCACCCGCATGACAAGGATGGCTTGAAATAAGAGTCAGGCACACTGATGCTGACCTCTCTGTTGAGAAGTAAGGATTCCATATGATAATGCTTACCTGTTCCCAGGAAGAAATCATATGACGTTCAGCAGGTGCTTTTTCAGTGATGTTCACCTCTGTTACACCTGGAGAAGATTCTGAAGCAGAAAAAGAGATTCTGTGGAGTTGCACTTGGTCTACTCTCCAACATTTTACATTAGAGGTTGACTATGTGAAAACTACTCTAGGAATATGCATGAGCATTTATTTTCAGCATCGAGGGAGAACTTGTTGGTCCCCCCCAAAGGCACTTGGTTCCATTAACCTAGGACAACATGAGTGGCTGCCTTGGTAGAAAGCCTGTTCACAAAAGATGCTCAATCATTTTACACATTCAATAAAGAACTGAGATTCCAGATTGGTAGAAATTTCACAGTAAACTTTTCAGCTTTTATATATAAATAAATAAATATATTTTAAATCATACATATGATTTAAAAGAAGAGTATGAAATAGCATATCATTAACTTTTTTTTTTAAAGATTTATTTATTTATTGGAAAGTCAGATATACAGAGAGGAGGAGAGACAGAGAGGAAGATCTTCTGTCCGATGATTCACTCCCCAAGTGACTGCAATGGCCAATGCTATGCCGATCCAAAGCCAGGATCCAGGAACTTCTTCCAGGTCTCCCATGTGGGTGCAGGGTCCCAAAGTTTTGGGCCGTCCTCAATTGCTTTCCCAGGCCACAAGCAGGGAGCTGGATGGGAAGCGGGGCTGCCGGGATTAGAACCGGTGCCCATATGGGATCCCGGTGTGTTCAAGGCGAGGACTTTAGCCGCTAGGCCACGCCATCGGGCCGATATCATTAACTTTTATAAAACTTGTAACTTGTTATATTTTCTTTCAAATATACCTCATTTTGAATTTAACTGTCTACTCCCTGAGGTCAATCATTTAGAAGGTGGGCCAGCTTGATTCATACTCCAGAACTACACCAAGAACAAAGTAAGTCATTACTTGTACATCTCCAGAGAAGAAAAAGTTTTCCAAATAATCTGGTATACCTCTCTTTGTGGAGTTGCTGTCAACATTCACTCTGGGGTGAAAGAGGAGTACAACAGATTTCAGTACACGTCACATTGATTGTGGTGCCCCAAGCTTGTGATTTTGAAATCTTCAGGGCATAAATTCTGTCACAAAAGCTGCTTTGGCTTCAATTTTGTCCTTCTAAAAATGGCATGGTGAATCCTAAACCTCAATGACTCAGAATATGACCTTATTTGGAAACAGGACTATTGCCAATGTACTTATTTCAGAAGAGGTTATATTAGTGTAAGGTAAACCTGATCAAGTATAATTGGTATCTTTATACAAACAGCATCACATGAAGAGACAGGAACAGAGGGAATATGGCCACACAGAGGTGGAGGCCTGGAGTGATACATTCAGGAATCCAGCAGGACACACACCCCTAGCAGGTTTCAAAGTGTGCATGGTGCTGCAGCCTCTTGATTTCACACATTTGGGCTCTACAGCTATGCACCTCTGTTGTGCTAAGTTGTCCAATGTGGGTAGCTTTTGAGCAGTCATATCAAACTCATGCAAAGCCATCTGTCTCTTTTCATGATATGTAGATCGTTCCTCTACTCTGGCTTTTTTCCTCTCCCTTCTTGTTTGGGTCTAGCTTTTGCGTGGAAGATTAGGACTGATGCTTGTTTGTATCTTCTTCCATTTCAAAATCCAAATCTTCCACTGAAGTCAGTGACTGTTTCCTCATTGCCTCTCCCCCCAGGGCCTGCCCCAGAAACATACCCAGTATGCACATTCAGTTGTGCTGTACCCCTTCCTGATATACACATGTGCCCATGTCTTCATGCATACAAACCCTACCTATACCTTAAGGCCATACTCAAGATCCTGCTTCCCCCATGAAATTACTAATTACTCTAACTACTCTAGCTCACTTTCAACTGTTTCCTTTTATGGAGGGTGAGAGTCACAATGTTGGCTATTTTGAACTGTATCTTGATTATTCACCATGAGGTCTAGGCACACTGTAAATAAGGAATACATGGAAATGTATTTTAAATTCTCTAGGAATCTAGTGGGGATTTCTAATCTAGTTTCATGTGGCTGAACAATTCTGTAATTATGCCTGTATTCCTATGTATCATAAACTTTCTTCCAATCATCAGAAAACTCAAATCATGGGATGCAGTAATAGCCCAAAATAGGAACTAAGAAATCTAGATCCGATTACTCTAGCCTTGATTTATGCATTCATTAACTATAGGACTCAATTTATGCATTCATAAATTGTAGGACTTCCTCTCACCTTCAGTAAGACAGTACTACTGCTCTTGGTAGAGAAAAAACATAAGGGTGCTATGAAACAATAAAATGTACTACATGGTTATACCCCTTTTTTCTACCTTCTGTTCAATGTTCTTCCAGCGATACTGGGGAAAATGGTGCTGTGACAGAAAAATATTATGAGCTTCAAGCTATTAGGCCTGGAATGAGAAAGAGGTAGCCATTTTATTTTTAGCCTCACTCAACTGAGTGTGGAAAAGTGTCAGTCCCTGCTTGGCTAGGATGAAAGACACTTTCTGTCCTCTCAAAAATGACCCCATTTAGCACTGCTCCACCAAAGTCAATGTTGTGAATAACTAAAGATATTCATATTGTACAGACAAGGATACGAGGCTGAGTGGTTAAGCCAAAGCCAATTCTCTGACTCCAAGAATAGGTTTAATTGAGAGAAAGAAAACTGAGCAAAAGTTGTTACAGGTTCCTTGGCACAACCCTTAACTGTCTTAAGCAATATAGGGTTTTGCCTGAACAGTTTAGCAACCCAGCACTCTACCCACACTAGTACAGACAGAATTTTTGCCAATAACCCAGCTATTGCATAGTGATATCATATGACGACACCTACTGAACCATCTGGTATCTAGCACTGCAAGAGGACAATTATTCACCATAACAGGCTTATGTGGAGGCTCTGTAAGGTCAGGCAAAACTACTATGATGCTACTACAGATGGAGTCTTATCATACTTAATGTTGGAATTCCTCCACAATAGGCCAACGAATCAGCACACTGATCTTAATAACTTTCAGACAGTAAATCTGAGTGAAGCCAGCTCTCAAGGCCACAGGAGTGCAATGCACAGGGAGGCTGGAGTCAGAATGGCAGATAATGTCAGAACTACATGCAAAGCTGGTCTGGGCAGATGACAGGGCAGTCACTTCAGATCTACTCAGCCATACCTACTCCTGTTCCCTCCTAGTGCACGCTTTAGCACTGAAAAAGCTGAACACTAAAAACAGTATTTCCTAGATTCCACTACGCATAGGTCCCTGCAGATGTCTAGGTTACTTATGGGAATCTACTCATAAAACTTGGAAGGAGGAGATGAACAGCTGAGGAAGAGAGCAAATGAGGCAGCTGGATCTTCTCATTTCAAGGCTTGGCAGCAGCAGCTCCAGCAACACCTATTTCCTGTCTGCAGCTCCCTGACTATGCTAGCTCTGCCTCCTTGGCATTCCTCTTTAGTAATGGCGGGGGGGGGGGTCAATCTCACCAAATGAGATATTGCCCACAGGTGCACTTTCTCTGCCTTTACTAGCTAAGGTATCTCTAGCACCTTTGACTAGCCAGAGTCATGGGCTTGAGGGGTGTCAGAGAAGGTGACTTTTTGACACAAATGACTGCACAAGGCTGGGGCATTCTCACTTAGAGAACTTAGGATTTATGGCTAGAGCCAGGCAAACAATTAAGGTTTTGAGACACAAGATGTGCCATAAAAAGTCTTTCAAGCCAGGGAGAAAACAATTACATTTACTTGTGTGGATAACAGAATATTCAAAGGGAATTACAAATTAGTGGCTTATTACACAAACCAGAGAATTAGGTAAGGGTACACTTGAAGTGGGGGACCTGAAGGAGGAGCATTTGGAGGACCAAGCAAGGTGAGCAGGATGGCACCAAAGAGTTAACACAACAAACCTGAGGTTAATATCATTAGCACGATCAGATTTTGGGACTGGGCCTGGCCAGTGTTGAGAAACCTGGCTTATGGAAAATTTCCTATATTGACAATGCTGTTCACCAATCTGTCACACGAAACCACAAAACACCTACTATCATCTGAAAATCTGACAGCCGAGGCTGCTTGTTTTCTCAGTGTAACCAACCACCACCATTTCCCTGGCAGAAATATTACACAAGTGTTGTTGTATTTTACTGCTTAAGAAAGCAATATACACTCTGATCAATCACAGAACAAAAAATATCAAAGCCTATAGGTAGAAGCCTCTAGAGATGCTGCCTGATGTGTCTTCTTCTCACTCATTAGGATTCCAGATTTTTTTTCATATTTATACTCTGCAGATATTGTTTTGTGGAATGTCTTATCATTTCTTAGTGCATCCTGAAAAGCACAATTTTTGATGAAGCCAAACTCACTTTCTTTTGGTTGAGCTTTTGATACATTTATATTTAAGAATCTTGCCTAAAGTCACTCAAAAATAAACCCAATATCTGTTTTCTTCTGAAATATTCATGGTTTCAGCTCTTTGGCCTCTAAGAGCAATTTCAAGTCAACTTTTGTCTATGATACGATGTAGAAATTCCATTTGATTGTTTTACCTGTGGTCATCCAATTGTCATGGCATTTGTGGAAAAGAGTATTTTTCCCTACTGACTTGTCTTCATACCCTTGTCAAAAATCAGTCAACCACACATGTGATGCTGCTTTCTGGAGTAGCAATCTCATGCCATTGATCTGTACTTCCATCTTTTATGTCATTATCTGGACTTTATACCATGGAATATTACTCAGCTATTTAAAAAAAAATGCAGTTCTTTGTGGCCAAATGGGCCCAACTGAAAACCATAATGCTAAGGGAAATGAGCCAATCCCAAAAGGTTAGATACCACATGTTTGCTCTAATTTAAGATGAAATGATGTCAATATGAAAAATAGTACCTGTAAAATGTAATATTATCTCAACCTCAAACAGCCTGTCTCACATGCAACAAGATATTGTGAAGTAATCAATGAACCAACAATCAATGCAAGTCAGACTGTTTAGGATCTACATCAAAGAATTGTAAAACCTAATATACTTTTAATACCCTATGTTATTCCGTAATGGGGCGGGAGAGCAGAGAAATCTTCCATCTCCCTGGAATGTGTGAGGAAGAGATGAAATAGAACCCACCAGGATCATAATTGGTAACTCATAGACAACGGACTCAAATCAGCATTAGACAATAGTTAAATTACAAAGACATATAGGGGGAATCAAGAGTGATCCTGACAACCTCTTAACAGGAGGTCATATGCACAGAGCAGTGGGAGACCCCAGAATGGAGCAGGGGGACAGGAGGAGGCTTGTATCCCAACCCTGAAGACTCGCGAATCCTCACCAAGGACTATCAGTATGAGCACCAAGGACTACATCCCAACTGCCAAGGAGACCATGGGGAATTGGAGTGTCTTCGGTGGCCAAGAACTCTGAGGTCATCCACTCCCGCTTAGATCTACCACATGGGAGGAAAGAAGCCCAAATCCTTCCTCACAGGATCCAAGGACATCAGAACAACAGCCAGGAGCCCTGAGCAGTCCGCAGAAACAGAAGAACAGCAAACTTCCTTTGTGACTAGAGAGAGGAGCTTCTTCTGGTCCTTACTTATTTCCAACTTGGGGTCCCCACCCTCTCTTGCAATGACCATCAGGATCGCTCCAGACACCCTTCAAAACAAATAACCAACCAAACAAACAAAAATTCTAGAATAGACAGAGAACAACAAGCAAAGTGTAGAATCAGACAGAAACGGTCAGTGTGGATTCACTTATACCTTACTAGGTAGGACACAAAGATGAGTTACTCCTCACTAGGGTATTGAGGATTTCTCTGCACACCCCTAAAACTGTTCTGCACCTAAACTGTTGACATATGTCTTGTTAGAGCTATAAGCCAGTCTAGACTACCTGAAAAAAAAAGCCAGGTTCAGCAAAATTATGCTTCAATGCTATAAAATGCTAAACATTATAATTAAAAGACACGAGACAGTTGAAGAGTAATCTATAACCATTTTAAGATGTATAGAACCCCGTTGTATATAAACTAAAATTGAAATGTCAATGAAGTAGTCACAGGATGTGGTTAAGAACCTGCATTTTTTTAAACATATTGGTTACTCAATATTATGTTAATTAATTCCATAACGTTATAAATTGTTGCTGATGTTATGTTGGGGCTTTTAATTGATCGGGATAATACTTTGCCGGCTCTACCTTTAGACCAGAGATGGTCTCCTCAACGAGCCGTTGAACTTATCTGGACAATAAGATGCTGGACTCTATGCTTGGTATATGCTTGCAATTAAAGAATCTCAACTGAACTTGAACTGTGGTTATGCAACAAGTTGGAGGAATCCACCATGGGGGGAGGGTATAGGGAGGGGTAGGGGGAATCCCAGTACCTATAAAACTGTGTCATATAATGCAATGTAATTAATACAAAAAAACCACCCAATTTCTATAGTACTATAATACACATGAAATTCATCACTTTAATCGTTTTCAGCTTTCAGTTCAGTGACATAAGGTACATTTACACTGTTGTTCAACCATCATCACTGTTCATGTTCAGAACTTCTTCATCATTCCCCAAGTAATAAACTACTTAAGAACAGGGAGTGAAAGAATCCTTTTCTCTTTTTTCCATGATTGGCTATTCTAGGAATGGGATCAGTTTACCAATTTCTTCAACAGACGGATGAGATTCTGAAAGGAAATGTGGATCCTAAATTTATTGATGAATTTGGGGAATTGTGACTTGTTAACAATGTTAACTCTCCCAATTAAAAAAAAATGAGTTGTACTTCACGTATTTTGATCTGCTTTAATTTCTCACATGAGTGTGTGTGTGGCAGAGGAGGAGGAAGGGACAGAACAACAAGAGTGAAGGCACTTTCCCCATCTACAGTTCACGCTCCAAAATGTTTGCATTGGCTAGGAGCAGGGAACTCCAGGTCTCCAGAGTGGCAGAAACCCAGCTACCTGAATCACCACTACTTCCCAGGGTCTGCAAGAAAGCAGAAACTAAGCTGGAGCCAGACACTGACACTCTGATATGGGGATTGGCATCCCAACCAGCGCCTTAGTCACTAGACCAAATGCCCACTTCTCCACATTCTTCCAAAGCTTTCACAAGTCATGGATTGCTGTTTATTTATGACTTTATTTTCCTTGATATTATTACAAACAGAATTATTTTCTTCATTGTGTTTTTGAATCATTACCTGCTAGTATACAGGTTTCTTTTACCCTCTTTGCTTAGGATTTTTTTAAATATATAAGGTAATGTCATCTGCAAGTGTGTGCGAGTATATATATGTACACACACAGACATGTACATATATATACATATACCTACATATCATGCATATGTATGTATATACATAGAATTTTTTTCCAATCTCTATATCCTTGCCTTTTTTTTTTTTAAGATTTGTTTATTTGTTTCAAAGTCAGAGTTGTAATGACAGAGGGAGATCTTAACAACTGGTTCACTACTCAAATAGCTACAATGGTCCTATCACTTGGGTCGTCATCTGCTACTTTTCCCAGGCCACTGGAAGGGAGCTGGATTAAGAGTAGAGCAGCAGGGACACAAACCAGCACGCATATGAGAGGTGGGTGTTGCAGGTGGTGGCTTTATCTGTTAAATCACAACATTGGCCCCTAGAATTCCTTTTTCTAACAACAAAAAAATCTGAGAGGCAGACAGAAGAAGAGAGTTCTTGCGTATTGGTCTGTGAGCATCACCACTAGCAGCTTCCTTACTAACCTACACACTCCAGGAGGATTCTTACTGTGCAGAAGCAGTGAAAACAGGAAGCGCAAGACTTCAACCCTTACAGAGAGGACTGCTCATAAGCTTGGTCCTTGGCTGTCACCTGGGAACTTGGATCCCACCACTTCCTGATTAGAAAGGCTCATCATGTCTCAACTCTAAGAGTACAGTTCATTCTGAGCATCTGCTTTTCTTCAGGGACTCCAGGATCTGGGCTTTATGCTAAGCAGGCAGTCCCTACATGACTGATTCCAATGAAAGGTGTAGACATCAAGGCTCAGGTGAACTTTCGTGGCAGACAATATTTCTGATAAAACGTTGCTGGAAGAGATTAAGTGTTTCCCACGTGATTTCACTAAGCTAGAACTCTTGAAAGCCTGCACCTAATATATTCTTGATGGCCCCACCTGCAACAGTCCCTTTGCTGCAATAAGGCAGCCACAGTCAGCCATGACTGCAAATGTCTTTCAGGTACTGTAAACATCCCAGCAAATCTTCAGACCTGGTGTGGCTTTGGGGGGAACCCCTGACATTTTTCTTATTCCTGATTTTAAGAAGAAAGTAGCCAGTTTTTCATCATTAAGTATGATTTTATCCATGGGGCTTCCACAGATGGTCTGTTAGGTTGAAGAAATGCTATCTCTATTATACCCCATTTTTTATTTAAATTAAAATATATTTCTTTGAAAGCATTATTCATCTTTGCTCTGCTGCTTTGGATCTCTAGTGGCCTGCAATGGCCAGTGCCAGGCCAGACTGAAGCCAGGTGCCAGGAGTTCTTCCAGGTCTCCCACACGAGTTGCAGGGGCCCAACACTCAAATCATCCTCTTTTTCCAAGCAACTATTAGGCAGTTGAAGTAGAGCAGCTGGGACACAAGCAGGTGTCCACCATCACGGGTGGTGACTTTACTTGCTATACCACAAAGCTGGCACCTTATTATTATTATTATTTAACTCAGGGACTAGTATTGTCATACATGAGTTACAGCACCTCCAACCCACCACCCCAATGATGGTTTTAATCCCAGCTGCTTCTGATCCAGCCATTTGGTACTGGGCAAGGAAAAGCAGGAGATGCCCAATGCTTTGGCCCTTGTCACTGTGTAGGACACTTGCACAACATTCTTGGTCTCTCACTTCAGCTTGGTGCAGCCCTGGATGTTGCAGGCATTTGAGGAGTGAATCAGCAGATGGAAGATCTTGACATCTATCTCTCCTTCCCTTCCTCTCTCTCACTGTGCCTTTCGAGTACATAAATCCTTAAGAATAAAAGTTGTAGTCATGAAAGGGCATCACATTTTTGTCCAGAGCCTTTTCAGCATTATTGAGATGGCTATGATTTTTATCATGTACTCAATGAACAGATTTTATTGCATCAATGTTCATATTAAACATGCACAAGCTTAAAATAATTCACACTTTGCAGTGAGCTTCTATCACAGAAAGCAGACAAATGTAAGAAAACAATCTAACACATAACATCAATTAGTTGGTAATCGTAGTGGATGTTTCAAAAAAAGTTGGGGGAGGAGGAAAGTAGGCTGAGGAAAGAAAATGGAAGGCATGGGTGTTACTAGAACTATCCAGAAAGGCTCTTCTGAGGTAACAAAATTTAACCAAAGATCAGAATGATCCCAGAGAGACAATCAGAGGAAAATCACGGCAGGTGGAAGGCCAAGCAAAGCACAAGGAGCACGAAGCAGGTGCAAGCTTAGTGTGTTTATGGTCACAGCCTTAGCAGCAAGAAAGCTGCCAGCATCAAAGGAGCAAGAATAAGATCAGGAAGAAAAACAGACAAAGACCCTGCCCCTGGCTTCCTACCTCACCTCTGCTTGCCAAGCAACTAGCATCTCTTCCAGAACATGCTCCTTAACTTAAAGGTCCCTCACCTTCCCGGGGCCACCTTCCCTGACCTCGCCAGGGACCAAGTCTGATCAGTTTTCTTTCACAGAACAGTCTGTTTCATCTTTGTAGCCCCAGAATGTAACAGCGGTGGGTGTTGCATAAATGTTCGCTGAAAGAAAAAAAATCCAACCCATTCGGTGGCGCGAGTTCTATCCCTAGGACCAGGATCCCACCCCTGTTTGGATGCCGTACTCGGGAGGCGCGAGCCCACTGCCGGAGACATCACTGCCCTGCTCACTTTGCTACCAAGGAAAGCCTCTGCCTTTCAGGGGTGCTGTTCTGGCTCTGGGAGGACCAATGTCCCGTCGTGCTAGCATGCTTTTGCCCGTCCTTGCAGGGACCCTGGGGTGGGGCCGTGCACGGAGGGAAGCTTAGTTATTTCCAGCTCTGCCTCCGAAACCAGTTCACAAACCCTGCACCGCCTAGACAGGCACACAACGTCCCCCTACTCCTTTCTCCTTGGCAACCAAAGCCACAGCGGCGCCGCCCGCTCATCAACAGCTTCCACCGTCGCGCCGCCCACCTGCAACCCATAGCCTCGCTCCTTTTACCCCACGCTCCCCAGCTCCCAAAGTCTCTAGTGCGGGGCTCCCGCACCACTCACCTAGGATGCGGGTGATGCCCAGGGTCAGCTTCTCTAGGTGCGGCTTGCTGGAGCCCGGCAGCAGCGGCGGCGTCTCCTCCATCGCTCGCGTCCTTGCCAGGCGCGCGGCCAGGAGAGCAGCGGGAGCCGGCTTGGAGTGAGGGTCCGGCCGGAGGAAGGCGGGACTCCGCCTCAGCGCCAGGGCCGTCAAGTCCACGGCATGCCGGGAGCTGTAGTTTTCGGCTCCTGCGAGAGCTGGGGGGAGGAGATGGGGGCCCCGGCCTGGTCTCGCAGTAGTAGCTCCGTGGGGCGTTCGTTCCCGCGGCCCGGGCCTCGGATCCACACTGCACCGCTGGGACACCGCCTCCCCTCTGCCCGGGCCCTCTCGCCCCGCCGGGGCCGGGCACGCAGGCGGGGACGGGCCTCTTCGAGGAGCGGCCAATGGGGACTGAGCCTGGAGGCCGGGGCGTGGCGGCCGCGGCGAGACGCCCGGAGTGGCGGTTGTTTCAAGATGGCGGACGCGGCGGGCCCCTCCCGCTCGGAGGCTGCCGCGTTCTGGACCCGGGATCGTATCCTTTGCCCTCCTGCCAGAGGGCGCCGGCGCCCTCCCCGGGGCGGCGAGGGGCGAGCGGTCGCGTGGGAGTCTCAGATGAGAGGAGACTCCTGTGCTAGCCCGAGGGGCGGGGGTCGTGCTCTCCGGCCTGTCCAGGTGCGAAGCTTTCCCTTGCTGGGGTATCAGGTGTCTCCTGGCCGGAATCCCAGGTGTCGAGGCGCGGCGCAGGTGCTTGTAGGTCCTGAGGGCTTTGGACAGATGCCCTGGAGTCGTGACCCAGCCTGGGACTGGGAGGGTCCTTCTGCCCCGCTTCCCGGGGTGACCCCAAGCTGACAGAGGGTACAGAGGGTACGGAGTGAGGTGGTGGAGGGGCGAAGAGGCGTGGGGCAGGGCAGGGATGACTACTGACTGGCAGGGAACCTTTTCCTCTTCGTTTGAGGCTTCCTCTTAGTGTGCGATGTTAGGGTAACCTGTCAGGAGTTTGTGGCACTTCTAGAGCCCTTTGGTCGTGGGACTTTAGATATGCTGTGAGAAGTACTGTCACTGCTCTGTGGTCAGGTTGTGGGAGTTGCAGAGATGCGAATCCGAGAGCCTGGAAGCAGTGCTGTGGACCTGCGTGGTGATTGAACGTGGAGGTTCGTGTGACAGGAGTGGTTTTTTCCCCTGGGTTAGACAGAGCTTTGAATTGACACTACTTGTTCCTTTAGAGGGGCGTTGCCTGGAAGGAGGGCAGATAGACCCTGGCAGGCGCGAGACTGTCTCTAAGCTAAAACTGATGGTGACATTTTTGCAAGCTTTGCTCTTAACTTTGGCAGTCAGTCTTAGGATGTTCTGCTAAGCTTCCAAGGAAAACTTGCAAAGTTACATTATTAGTTGGTAAGCTTAGACTGTTACGTGAGGAGAGAGGGCTGTATTTATTTGCTTGTTGTGCTGCTAAATGTATTGTGTTAGGCGCTGACTGGATGTAATTAGCACTTGTCTCCCATAGGTTGATGCACATGAAATCGCATAAAGCTTGTAAGTGAAAACATGATAGTGCACTGTGGAAATTACATATTTTTACCTGTCAGTAGAAAGGAGAAGATGGTGTGGGCATTGGGGGACTACTGGGCTGAATTAAGAAGTCAGAAATTGAGTTGAATCTTTTCTCATGAAATACTGCCTCTGCATTGATAGGATTTTGTGGCAGGGAAAATCCTGAACAGTTTGTTAGTTCAAAACAATCAATGGTGGTGCTCTGATGTAGGATAAATTCTTGCAGGTGGGAGTCGGGTTATACTCTATTGCAGTGGAACTGATTAAGTTAATTGATGGGTGTGGGCTGAACCTGTTTTTAGTCTTAGCCCCATATTTATAAATGTAGTTCCATCACCTCCTAGTTCATGTAAAAGACTTGTATATACTCCCTTACTCTTCGCTCTTTCAAGATGTAATATACTAGCTTTGCCTTAATAGAAATTGAAATTTTATGGGGGAAAAGAATGGTGGTGATTACAACCAGTGAAATCCAGCCATAGAAAAAGAATTGCAAGGTTACTAATCTCACCTGTTTCCCCTGTCTGTTCCATCCAATGATGCACTACCACCCGGATTCAGCTGTTTTTAGTTTAAATCTCCCTAGACCATAAAAGCAGTGTCAGATGTGAATCTATGACTGAAGGCTTACTGAAAGACATAATTCTGAATCATTCGGTCTAGTCATGTATCATGGGCTCTTGGTCACTTTTCTTGACACATTGATAATGTCCCAATCCATCCTAGAGCTTTACAGTAGAATTTTCTGTAGAAAAAGACCAAAATGTATGTATCTGTAATAGGTATTTGTTTTATACATTGGAAAAATTTCTTTAGATTCTTGACCTAAGTAATTGAGAAATGTGATTGCGAAACTTCCCAATCCTAGATGTTTTCATCAGGGGAAGAGAGATCGTTTCTCATTGAATGTCACTTTTTTTTTTTTTGCACTGCTATGAATTGTGTGTCTCTGGCACAGAATGATTCACCACTGCGGTTGAGTACAAAACATGCTTTGTGCCAAAGGTGTAAACAATGATTATTCTAGGTTGTCATGTTGTAGATTAAATTAAAATACACTCCTTCCATTGCAAATTGCTTTCCTGTTTTGTTATAGCTTTTGGGAGTGTCACAATAAGCTAGTGTTTCTTCAGTATCTAAATCTGATTGCTTATATACTCGCAGGTATATTAGCATTAGTAGTGTTACTTAACTTGATTTTTAGCAAATACAAATTACAAGGGACCTGATCAGAATATTATAAAAGTTGTAACTCTGTCCTCAAGTTTTCAAATAGAAATAGACAAAGATTTATATCAATACAGAAATAATATACTAGCCCGGAAAGTCTCAGTGGTTGGTAATAATTCCACATATATATGTTGCTAGCAAGTAATTTTCACATCCACTGCTGTAGAGTGGGCAGTAAGGGAGAAGACTGTCGATGCAGTCCATGACTTCAGCCTGGGTTTCTTGTCACTACTTTAATTTTGGAAGTTTGCATGGAACCAGCATTAAAGCTGCCTCTGAAGCGAAGAACTAAGGTGCGTGTGGAAACCTATGGTCCATCAGTGTTCACATATACTTCACACATACTATATTCAAATTTGTCATAAAATACACTTTTTGGGGGAAATGCTGTATTTGAAGAAGATAAATATTTGGATTCTTCAAAAGAACATTACGTATTAATAAGGTTAAGGTAGATTGCAAATCATGAGAAATAGTAGTTTGGATGAAGATAATGTGAAATGTTCTTATTATGAATCTTTTTTTAAGGTTTATTTATTTTTATTGGAAAGGCAGATATATGGAGAGAAGGAAATAGAGGGAAATAGAGAAATCTTCCATCTGCTGATTTACTTCCCAAGTGGTCACAACAGCCTGAGCTAAGCTTATCTTGAAGCTAGGAGCCAGGAGCTTCTTCTGAGTCTCCCACACTGGTGCAGGGTCCCAAGGTTTTGGGCCATTCTCTACTGCTTTCCCAGGACACAAACAGGGAGCTGGATGGGAAGTGGAGCTGCCAGGACATGAACCAGTGCCCAAATGGGATCCCAGAGGATACAATGCAGGGATTGAACCATTAGGCTATTTCACTGGGCCCCTTAATCTGTATTTTAAAAAATAAATTGTAATTAGGACTAGAGTGGTAGCCTAGTGGCTCAAGTCCTCACCTTGCATGCACCAGGATCCCATATGGGTACTGCTTCGTGTCCCAGCAGCCCTGCTTCCCATCCAGCTCTGCCTCTCACTTGGGAAAGCAGTTGATGGATGGCCCAAAGCCTTGGGACCCTGTACCCACGTGGGAAACTTGGAAGAAGGTCCTGACTCCTGGCTTCGGATCGGCTCAGCTCCAGCTGTTGTGATCACTTGAGTAGTAAATCAATGGACAGAAGGTCTTCCTCTCTGTCTCTCCTCTTCTCTGTATATCTGACTTTCCAATAAAAAGCAAAAACAAAAAATTCTTGGAGTATAGGGGTTCCAATCCTCTTTTAAAAATGTGTTGAATTCATTTTAGAGTTTTTATGTTTGAAAAGAAATTTGCCATTGATGAGCCTAGAATAAATTTTGTGTACATAATTTGGGTGAGATAGAGATCATGAAAGTTGTTGAACAGTCCCTCATTAAATACCAATTTCATTCTTTCATAGATGACTTACTATGAGATACTTATAGAAATACATACATACATATGTGTGTGTGTGAAAAACAAGGAGAGCTCCCAGCTTTTGGTTCACTCTACAAATACCTACAATGGCCAGAGCTGAGTTAGGACTTAATCCAGCAGCCAGGAACACAATGCATGTCTTCTGCATGGTTGGTCAAAACCCAATCAATTGAGCCATCACCACTGCCTCCCAGGGAAATAGAAGCCAGATTTGGGGTGAAGGGTGAGGAAAATGGGTTACAGGAAGAGAGGTTTGCAATTATAAATACCTGCCTGAATAGGAGTTGAAATCTGAATCAGAAGGTGATCTGTGACCAGCATCCCAAAGGAGGTGAGGAAGTGATCCATGATAATGCTTGAAGAAATCAAATGCAAAAGCTCTGAGATAGTAGCTAGCATCACTCATTAGCAAGTGTAGGCAAATGAGCAGTAACCAATGTAATCAGGTCAGAGAAGTAACCTGGCATGGAGGGTCAGGCCCTTGTTAATATTCTGGCTTTTTATCTGAATGCAAAACAAGTTTTGAAGTGCTCCTTCTGACCACTGTGTGAAAAACAGTCTATTGAGGGGTTAGGTATAGAAATCAGAGCTGTTGCAGAGATGATTGCGATCGTCCTGTGAGAGGCAGAAAACATGGTGACAGACAGTAGTTCTGTTGAAATGTAATTAGAGTGCCTATGTTTTAAAGGTCAAGTCAGCAGGGTTTTTAAATTTGTGATATGAGCGATACAGGAGTCATGGATGATTCCATGTTTTGGCCTGGGTAGCTGCTGCACAGTTAAAATTGCCTTTTAAGGAAGTGATGATGCTATGGGAGCAGCCGTTTTTGAGATGAAGGTTAAGGCTTTAGTCCTGGATATGCTGAATTTAAGATCTTTTCTAAAAGGCAGTGTCATGCTTAGGGGATTTGGCACCTACTGAAGATTATTTAGGCAGAATTCATGATGTTGATAGTATTTAAAAACATAAGAACTGATTGAAGTCACAAAATGAACGAGTGGAGGAAAAGAGGTAAATTGTATCAGCATGGAAGGATCCAGAGTCTAAGAAGGAGTAATAGGAAAAGAAGGAGAAACATTATGAATGAAAAATGTCTTTGTAGCTAATCAAGAAAGGAGTTTTAGGGAGATGGTGGCCAGGAATGACATATGCTGTTAATAAATCAAGTACACAGAATCTGAGAATAAACTAATGCTGTTAACAATTGTGCTGTTAACAATTGTGCCATTGTAACCTTGGTAAAAGTAGGGTCATTTGGGCTGATGAAGTCAAAAGCTCCTTTGTTCTGAGCTCAACACTGAGAGTAGAGGAGTTGAAAATAGCTTTTGTGCCTCTTGAGAAGTTTTGCTGTTAAGAGAGCAAAGATGGGGCCCGGCGTGGTGGCGCAAGTGGTTAAAGGTCCTCGCCTTGCACGCCCGGGATCCCATATGGGCGCCGGTTTTGGATGAAGTAGAAATTTTAATAGGAAAAAAGGCTGGTTAAGGGGGGCAAAAGAGAATAATGTCAGAAACAAGGCTGTTAGGTAAAAAAACATCCAAGAAAAGCAGTGGAAAGGAAAGCAGTCTGTGAGGGATTGGAGCGTCTGAGTTGTTGGAGTTGCTGGGTAAAGGTTAGGAAAACTCTGTATAGCTGGTGTTTTTCAAATAAGTGGGGAACTGAGAGTAAGGATGGAAGTGATGATGTCAGATTTCAAAGGTTCAGAGAAGGGGTGGAATAACTTGCTTGGGCTTCCTCAGAGCAGGGTGAAGTAGAGTGGATCCCCAGCAACTGATCTCTTTCTGGGAACAGGTTCTTGCCAACAGGCAAGGGAAGCATAACGTGCTCTCTAATTTGTGTTTGTTTCCTGGCTGTTTGTGCCTCCTAAAACATTTTAAGACCCATCCTTGGTGTTTTAGGAATTGAAGTTTTAGAGGTAATGGCCATTATTAGCCCAAATGTTAAAGTTGTACAAGCTCATGTATTGCTATCAAGAGTTGGTAGGAAGAGGCCAGTGCTGTGGCTCTGCAGGCTAATCCTTCACCTTCAAGTGCCAGCATCCTATGTGGGTGCCGTTTAGTGTCCTGGCTGCTCCACTTCTGATCCAGCACCCTGCTAATATGACTGGGAAGGCAGTCAAGAATGGCCCAAGTCCTTGGTCCCCTGTACCTATGTGGGGAACTGGGAGAAGTTCCTGGCCCTGGCTTTAGATCTGCTCAGTTACAGGTGTTGCATGGCCATTTAGTGAATGAATTAAAGGATGGAAGACCTTTCCCTTTCTGTCTCTCCTTCTCTTTCAACTAACTAACTAACTAACTAACTAACTAACTAACTAAGTAACTAATTTTTAAAAGGAGCTATTAAGAAGCCATGGCAGCTCAGACATGAAGGACCACTTGAGTAGTCTGGAATTCCTTGGATTCTAAGCATTTCTAATCAGTAGTCCCTGAAAAGACTCCATTACTAGGATTTAGACTGTGCTGAAATATGTGCACATTAACTTTTGGTCAGGTTATGAAATTCATTTCAGTTTTGTCTAAAAAGGATATAGTTAATAATTTTTTTGCATAAAAGTGTTTGGAAAGAAAGCAAGGACAGAGACCTTTGGAACTTTCTGTATTATAGGGGAAAAAATCTGTTTAGCTGCTGCTTTCCTGAGTATATAGTAGATTATCAAATTCTAGGCACATCTGGATTTAGATACAGTTCTGAATTTTTTTTTTCTGGAAAAACAGCTCTCTTATGATGTTAACTTCTAAATTTCTCTTTTTGAAACTCAAAGTAGTTCTTTTGTGTTAAATTTCAACTTTTTAAGTAGGGTTTCTTGGGATATTTTATGAATGTACTGCAGAAGGATAAATAATTGCATCTGTATTTGCATGATTGACTTGTCCTCAAACCATGCTGCTCTTCAAAGTTAAAGCCCACCCTGAAATCATTTATTTCTTATGCCTAAAAATAACTTTTTAGTTTTCCATTCATGAGTAGAGAGGAACATGTAACTCCTTGTTTTTAAAAGGAAAAGAAACCCGACAACAGAAAGTGTATAGTTTATCTCACTTGGAAAAAAAAGAATAAAAGTTTTTTTTTTTTAATTTTTCTAAAATTGTTAGCACGTAATTGTCAGTATATAAAGAAGAACTTTTGAAGAATTTTAATTTTTCTGCATGTAACAGTCACTTTCTAGCTGTGGTTTTTAAAAGTACTTATAAATTTCCCAGTCAAAAAAGATGCTGAACTATAACAGATACACAGAAAAGAAGTAGCATTGGGATATTGAATGTTCTTTCATAGTATTTTCCTTCATGTCCTGCTACATAGTTTCTGATGAAGAACAATCAGTAATATATGTTCCAGGTATGATACTCTGTCTTAAAATTTGGGAAACCTTCTTTGTTGAGTAATAGAAAATATCAGGAAGACACTGCAGGTTTTCTGTTCCAGATGCTGAATAGTAGTTCATCAAAGCCTGACGTTGGTGTTTTGAACATTTAGGGAGTCTGTTGAAGTTTGATAATGCTGGCCAAGTCAGTGGTTAATGAATGTGTAGAATACTTTACATGTTAAAGGACAAAAGTCTTTCTTTTATGAATCATAGCCTAGGTTTAATATTTCTAAGAAAAAATGTGAGAAATTTTTAATGCAAAGTTTATTGAAGAGACTCCTTAAAATCTGCTGCTCTGACTAGATGCATAGTAAAGCTGAACCATTACAGGCACCCTAATTTGAAAAATATCTTCAATTTCTCCTTGAAATATCTGACTTGTTATAATTTCTTGATTTTAGTATGAATTATGAATACTCAGAGCATTTTTCAAAATTCAGTTCAATCTTAAAGTATTTCTATATAACCTTTTCATAATTCATTATGCATAATGATATCTTTAAAATGAAGTTTCAAAAGTAGAAGTGTTTTTCTTATCAGGTCTCATAAGTTAAAGGATATTAAGAAAGAGAGATTAATGTTTGTATATTGGTGGGGGGCCTTTGGGAGAATGAGAAGACACAGTTTTGAAATCTTGTTGAATGAAAATCCTTAGGAATTTCTACCGAAGGAAATATCAGATCAAGACACAAGTTGATGAGTCCAAAAGCTGATGCAAAAGTGAAGACTTCCAGGGTGACTGAAGCTTCCGTTTCCATGGAGACAATGCGAGGTGCAGGGGATTCTGCAGATGAACAGGTCAGTCATTCTGTAGTGTTTTTCTCAGTAAGTGCTAAACAGGAAGCTTTGGCAGCACATTAGGTGATCAATCTAGAAGCATTCTCAAAGAGGATTCTTGGGCCCCTTGATACTGGTTATGAACAGAGGGGATTTAGATTACTCTGGGATTCTCTCCAGTGTACCTGGATTTGCACTAAGCCTTAGCTAAGAAGTGTGTTATGTTGTTGTGTCTCCAAAAAATATACATGTGTGGCATTATTAAATGGAGTTAATAAGAAACTTTAAAAAAATCAAGCATGTTTTTGTGATTGTTATTCTTGTGAATTAATTGATGAATGAACACTTTTATGTAAGATGGTTTGCTAAAGGAAAATTCACCTGTATCATCATTTATTGTTGTTACTCTCTTTATTTGGAAAATAATGTCATAAAGTGGTTTCCTTTCTGTAGCACCGTAATTGATTTTTCCCTCATCCTTTATAACAGTAGTAATATTTGTGAGTTCCTTTGGCACGTTTTCTGTTTGGCTCATTTGTTTTATTTTACTTTATATTTTATATCCCCAACTTGAGTTTAAATCAGGGTTTGGAATCTGTAACCTGTGGACCAAATCATGCAGCTATCATTTTAATACAGAAAGTGCTTTTGGAATGCAGCTATGTACATTCTTTGATCTACTGTTTATGAATGTTTTTGTATTTGATACTTGCTTTGTGGAGTATATGCCAACAAAATAAAGCATTTAGTGTTAGATCCTTCATTGAAAAAGCTTCTCAGCTTGGGATGTACAGTTTTCAAGACC
This sequence comes from Ochotona curzoniae, assembly GCF_017591425.1. NCBI lineage: Eukaryota > Metazoa > Chordata > Mammalia > Lagomorpha > Ochotonidae > Ochotona > Ochotona curzoniae. Next base: position 12,054,602 of record NW_024466218.1, read on the forward strand.
TTTCCTGTATTTTGGTTGATACTATTAATTACGTGATAGTCCACAGGATTTGACTGTGATTACACAAAAGTGTGATTATGTCACTTGTATCCTTAGTGTACCCACTTTGCACTGGGGAGTAAATAGTTGAATTTGCAGGCTCTTCTCAAAAATTCAATTTCTTTACACAGAAGTTTGATTTGTATTGAGCAGTAACCTTTTGGATTAAGTCTGTGTATTTCTCCTGTAACATTAGCTATCACTCTTACTGATGTTATTTTGGTTGATCCTTTGGTAATTGTAATATAACTCTTTAATTTGTCACACCCTATTTTTAAATAATATTTTTCTACTTCATTGATATATTAAGGTAACTTCATTTCTCCCTATTGACTTTTATAATACTGTTGTCATATTTTTCTTCTATGCACAAACTCTAAAATACTTCCTTTTACTTAAAGTGATTAAAGTGTAATTTTTTCCAAATTGAAGTATAATTTGTATATTATGAAATTAACTCTTTGAAGGCCTAGAATGTGATGTTTTCTTTTTTATTATATTTGATGATACAGTTTCGTAGGCACAGGGATTCCGCCCTCTCTCTCCCCACTCACACTGTTTCCCCCCATATTATCATGGTAGTATAGCAGTCACAAGTCCAACATTCTGCTATTTACTGTGTTATGGTGTTGTAGGTATAGACAATGGTAGATAGCTCAGTATCCTATTGTTAAGGTATAGTTAACAATTTCATTGGGACTCTTCCTTTTATTTGGAAGTGGAAATGCATGCTGCAACATCCCTTTACTTCCTGGTATGCTTATCTTCATTATACAGTTAATCTATGAGACTGTATATACAAACATGTTTACCTGTATAGCTACTTCTGTTGTGTTTTGCGTGAAGGTTGGGTTATAAAAGAGAGAGAACATAATGATATTTATCCTTTTAAATTTGGGTTATTTACTGAGCTCTAGTTGGGCCCATTTTGCTGTAAATGGCAGAATTTCATTCTCTTTAATGGCTGAGTAGTATTCTGTGGAGTAGATTTATCAAAATTTCTTTATCTGTTTCTCTTTCAACGGGCATCTGGGTTGTTTCCATGTCTTTGTTATTGTCAATTGTGTTGCTAATGTTTCGTCTATTCACCTGCAACCTAATTTTAAAATGTTCTTATAAGATCATGTAATTGAGAGTGATAATTTTTTACATTACTTTACACTTTGGATGCCTTTTATTACAGTTGAGTTTTAAAGATTTTAAAAACTCATCCATAACAACTTTTAAATCTGCCCATACACTGGTGGTCGCACAAATGGCAGTAGTCATGTGACTTCTTTTTCATGTTACCTGGTGTGCTCTTGGATTTCCTGAGTTTTATTAAGATTCCTATTAGTGATGTCTAAGTTCTGGGCAGAACTTTATGAAGCATGAAAGGTAGGGCAGATACAATAGTATTTCAGAACATAGCCCAGAAGCTACATTGGAGTGCTGATCTTCTGGTTAGCAACTGGGATCCTGAACAGTATGTACCCTACATGTAGAAAAGGGATCATATCTACATAATAGCATTGTTGTGAAAATGAAATGGAATAATAAGTAAAAAGTCTTAGAGTATTACTAGAGTGGGGCCCAGCGCAATAACCTAGTGACTAGATCCTCACCTTGCATCTACTGGAATCCCATTTGGTGCTGATTCATATCCCAGCTGCTCCACTTCTCATCTAGCTCCCTGCTTGAAGCTGGGAAAACAGTAGAGAATGGCCCAAAGCCTTGGGATCTGGCACCAACATTGGAGACCCAGAAGAAGCTTCTGCATCCTGGCTTCAGATCAGCTCAGCTCCAGCTGCTGTGGCCACTTGCGGAGTGAATCAGAGGATGGAAGATCTTTCTCTCTGTCTCGTCTTCTCTCTGTAAATCTGCCTCTCCAATAAAAATAAATCTTTAAAAAAAAAGAATATAATTAGAATGCAGTGGCAGTAAGCATTAAATTTCAGTGTTAACTATTACTGTTACTACTCTTTAGTCTAGTACTTATTGGAATCAAACTTAGGATACTTTACATACTTGTGCCTCTGTTTCATATACCCTTAAAGAAAATTAGTCACTGTCCTCCTTTAGATGTTTGTTTTTATGACATTCTGCAAGAGACCATTGTTTCCCTAGCATTAGGTAGTGCTTAAAGCAGAAAAGGCATGTACTTTGAAATTCTATGTAAATTTTGTGCTGTTCACTGGTGATAGGCAGTGCATTTCTCAGATAAAAAATACTGAAGAGATTTAATAGGTTTCTCAAAAAGATTTAAAAATTATTTTTAGAAAGAATAAACCAATAGATTTTCCTCTTGTTTTAGAATTTCTGCAAAGGTGGAACAAGGAGTGCATCATTGAAAGATTTATGTCTTGAAGATAAAAGACGTATTGCAAACTTAATTAAAGAACTTGCCAGGTAAGACAAAACCATGTATAAAATGATTATGTAAAGCACAACTTTTTTGGAAGACAAAAAATCACAAATATGTTTTCATGTTATTTATGTCATTGATCTCATAGGAACATAGACAAAAAAAAAGGCATTTTCTGGTGAAAAAAGGGTTTGAAAAGCAAAGAAACACTAGAATCAAGCCACTCTCCAATTTAGATTTCCTTGCTTTCCAAAATTATATATTTTTGCTTGGTAACATGTATGTAATCCCAAATTATATATATTTATTTGATGTAAATATAAATTTAGCTTAGCTGTTGAGGAGGTTGGTTTTCTGTAATCCTTAGATTTTGATTCATTATTAAATTTAAAAAGGCATAGTAGTAAAGCCACAGGAATATTTGCACTTTGCTAACTCCTACAGCTTTCAAAGAAACAAATTTGGATTTTGAGAATGATAATTCTTACTTCCTTGGAAATAGTATTGCAGTTTGTTAATATTAAAGATGACATATATTTACTTTGTATAATTTCGTTAACAAATACATGTCTGGTTCAAGGAGTCTTAAAAATATTTAATAAAGATTTATACACATATATATACATATACAATATATGAAACTAGTGAGTCTAAGCTGTAAAAGTTAAATTGAGGAAGAGATCATAGCTAAAAGTTGATAAAAAAATAATGACCGTTGTTATTATTCAATTGTGTGTTTGGATATAGAATTTTTCCTTTGAGTGAGCCAGCTGTGTAAGATGTGTTTCAATGCATAGTCTATTGAGGTCTAACAATAATGCTTGTGGAGGTTTTTATAAAGTGATTGAAGTTAAAAATTTATTCCACTTTGTTACAGAAGCAGATGAACCAAAAGAAAAAACAAGTCCTCTTTTGGGGACCAAAGCACAGGGTATGAGAGTTGAAAGAACGTGCCTTAATCTAAATTTGATATGCCACTTGAAATAAGCAATAACCCCTTTCATTAGAATCATTAGGCTATTGTAGTGTCTGAAGTATAACTTTCATTAGCATCATTATTTTTTTATTCTTGGTGCTTTGAAGATGATTTTCTCAAAATGCTTTTACCACGAAGATGGCTGTGGATGTCCTAGTGTATGCTTGTTTGGTAGCATTGGAAAGCTATTTATTATGGTCCTATGTTGCTGTTATTGTAATCACCACCCCATTTCATTTTAGCTGCCAGACTTGGAAAATACTGCCTGTATTAGAGCATATTATTTTGGTTTTTATAATCCTTTGTTTCCTAGCAAAATGATATTTTCTTGGTAATTTTTCTGTAGCAGGTCAGTGGGCAGTACCAGGTCAATATGGGTATAAATTTGCTTAAACTGTTAAAGATCATATTTGTTTTTCATATATAGGACCATAAGAGCAACATATTTTTAACTATCTGAAATATGCCAGATTTCTATTGTAAGGCATCTCAGTTTGATTTTTTTTTCTATGTATTCTGCCCAACAATTTCTTTTTTAAACTCAGTCATTGAAATAGGAATGTAAAGAATGGAATTTCATATACCTCAAGCACTGGCAACAAAGCATTCCCGCCCTTTATGTTCTATTCCTCCTGTTTGTCCACTGCTATCTCAAATAACTATTTTTCCTTTGGCATCAAACTATTTTCTCTGTTTAAAAAGATTTATTATATTTCTTATTGGAAAATCAGATACACAGAGAGGAGGAGAGACAGAGGAAGATCTTCTGTCAATTGATTCACTCCCCAAGTAGCCACAATGGCTGGAGCTGAGCCCATCTAAAACCTGGAGCCTCTTCGGGTTTCCCATGCAGGTGCAGGGTCCCAAGGCTTTGGGCCATCCTCAATTGCTTTCCCAGGCCACAAGCAGGTTGCTGAATGGGAAGTGGGGCTGCTGGGATTAGAACTGGTGCCCATCTGGGATCCCAGTGTGTGCAAGGCAAGGATTTTAACCCCTAGGCTACTGCATCAGGCCTGCTTTTATCCAAAGAAATACTCTTTAGAGCCACTTTTTTTCTTTGTATTCTATATGTAACTTTGTATTCTAATGCAACTTTATTTCTAGAACAAAACCTCCACTATTATTTTCTACTCCTGTTGTGTTTCATTCTTTCACCAATCTTACTTATATGTCAAATAAATTTGCATGAAACGATATGTACATACTTTAAGTGTAAATTTCAGTAAGCTTTGACAAATATAGGTTATATAATGCATTCTATTAAAATATAAAACAATTGTTTAACTCCAAAAAGTGACTGCTAGATCTTTTAGGGTTCCTTTCTCTACCTCTCATTCCAGGCAAACATTAGTGTTATTTCAGTCATTACAGCTTGGTTCTGCATGTTCTGATGCGACATATAGAAATGATTATATTCTATATATATAGAAATGACTTTTATTGTCTAGCTTCTTTGATGCAGCACAATGATGTGTTTGTGTGTGTAGTAAAATCTGTGTAGCATTAAAGTAACTCTAATACTCTAAGTGTATATAGTTCATTGGCATTAATATTCATTGCTCTGTGTAGCCATTTCCATCATCCGCTACCACAACATTTTCATCATCTCAAACTGCAACTCTGTACCTGTGTAATAGCAGTTCATTCTCCTCTTTCATACTTCTGGAACCGTAATGCTACAATGTATCTCTATGAATTTAACTCTTGAAGGAGTCTCATGTAAGAGGAATAATAATATTTTTGCTTTCATATCTTATTCACAGTATAACCTTTTTTTAAAAAAAAATGATTTGTTTTGAAAAAGAGAAACCTTTTATCTTCCTTTCCCTAACCATTGGCTAGGCTGAAGCCAGGAGCCAAGAGCTTCATGCAGGCTTTCTTTGTGGATGACAGAGCCCATATGCTTGGACCATCTTCCACTGCTTTTCTCAGGCCATTAGAAAGCTGAATCAGAAGTGGGGCAGCTGGGATACAAACCACACCCATATGGTATGCTGGTGTTAATAGTAAGCAGCATTACCTGTTATGCTACAACTTCAGTCTTTCTAAACTTTTAAAGTTGCTTTCAATGGTTCCTTGGACCATCATTCCCTTGTTTTCTGAAGCACATTGGCATGAGACTGGTTCAAAAACAGAATTCTAGGACTCCCACTGGAACTTGAATATGGGATGTCAGTGTTCCACGCAGTGGCTTAACTTGCTGTTTCCTCTATTGGATCTTTCAGTCTATTTGTATTGTGTATCTGTTTATTTAGATTTTTAAATTTTATTTCAATAGTTGTTTGTGATTTTTAGGATGCAGTTGCTAAGGATGTTTTGTCATATTTATGCATACATATTTTATTTGTAAATGGTTTTGTGATTTTGATTTTGGTTTTCACATATTTGTGATTACATTTTATATTGTTGAGTTATTTTTTGAAACCTTATTAGCCTTGCTCACTAGTTTTAGGAGATTTTCTGTTGATTTTCTTGCAGTTCGTTTAGGTGGACTATCATGTCATTTGTAACTAGGGACAGTTGTCCTTTCCAACATATCTGACTTTTGTGTCTTAATTCCTATGCTGCCTTGGACTTACAGTGCTCTGCGAGTAAAAATGGCGGGAGAACATCATTGCTGTATTTTTCAAGTGGAAAGTAGCTCATCACCATTAAGTACACTGGTAGCTGTTCATTTTTGTAGATGTGCTTTATCAAGTTGTTAACTTTCTCTGTTCTTAAATTTAAAAGAATATGAGATAGCATGCTGTACTTTATTAAATGCTTTTTTCCACATCTATTGATATGATCCCATCTTCCTTGTTAGCCTGTTAATATGGATTATATCAATTGATTTTTAGCTGTTGGACCAGCTTTGAATATCTATAATAAGTCTCAATATCAATCGTTGTCTTTTACATTGCCTGATTTAATTTGCTATTTTTTGTTATGGATTTTTGTATCAAAGTTCAAGAGGTTTTTGCATTTTTTTTCTATTTTGTGTGTTTTCATTATAACGGTATAACAGTGCTAGCTTCATAAAGTTGAATTAGGAAATATTGCCTCTTTTCCTGTTTAATGGAAGAAATTATGAAAGTTGATGTTGATTCTTTGTTAAGTGTTAGAATTCTCCAGTGAAGCCATCTGGGCCTGGAGATTTTTTTTTTTAGGAACTTTTCAATTAAAAATTCTATTTCAAGATTATTCAAGTTACCTAGTTCATCTTGGTTAAGCTTTGGGATTTGTGGTTTGCAAGAATTGTTCCATTTCCAGGTTTCCAAATTTATGAGAATAAAGTTATAATATTAGCTTATTTTAATTTTTGCAGGATTCATAGCACCTCATTTCTATGGTCATTTTTGTCAGTCTTGCTTGATTTATCAATTTAATTGATTTTTTAAGAGACCCAGATATTTGTTTCATTGATTTTTCTGGTATCATTGATTTTTATTTTTTCTCTTATTTATATTATTTGTTCCCTTCTTGTTGCCTTGTGGTTAATTGTGTTTTCATGTTTATTAATACAACAACTTGGAGTCTGTTTTCATTTAATGTAAGTATTTAGCACTATAATGTTCCTTTTCATCACTGCTTTTGCTGTATCTCCCAAAGTTTAATTTGTGGAATCTTTTTCATCCATTTGTGTATTCTTCAAGTTTTTCTTTGAGCCTTCCTCTTTGACTTATGAATTACTTAGAACTATATTTCAAAATTTCCACATACTTGGAGATTTTCCTCTTGTTTTCATATTGCTGATTTGCTTATTTGAAAGGCAGAGTTAGAGCGAGAGCAAGTGGCTGAGAGATTGATTGACCATGTGCTGGTTCAATGAAATACCAGTAGCAACAAGGGTTAGACGATCAGGAAAACCCAGGAACCAGGAACTCCTGGTTTCAGATCAGCTTAGCTCCAGCCACCGTAGCCATCTGAGGAGTGAACCAGGAAATGGAAGATTTTTCTGTCACTCCTTCTCTCTGTAAGACTGCCTTTCCAATAAAAATAAATATTTTTTAAAAATTAAAAACTGAGTTAAAAAAATAAACTCTGGGCTGGTGTTCTGGCATACTGAGTAAAGCAGTGAAAAGTTATCAACACAATTTGCATGTATCTCACCCAACTTGCTGTACATTTTGCATTAAAATGAAACTGGTCAAAACTAGGAAATTAATATTAATAAAATTGTATCAACAAAACTGCAAATTTTATTATATTACACCCATGTCACTTAACTGTTGCAGTTTTTTTTATTCATTCGATTTAGTACATCATATCTTATTTTGGTTACCACATGCTTTAATCTTCTCTATTCAATTAACACTTTAAAAACAGTAGTTGTATATCATGCAAAGTGTCTCAATGTGTATTTTTATAATGTTTTTCCTTGGTTCAAATAATGCATATGTAACAAAAATGCAACAGAAGTGATGTGCTTTTTCAGTATGCCTTATCAGGGACTACCTGAAAAATTACTTTAAAAAATATCATAATTTGCAATAGATATTTAACAATTTTTTTGCATTTTCTTAGATAACCATGTGAGCGTTGTCTCTTATTCTGTTGATGAGATGTGTGGAATAGATTGGTTTTTGGATGTTAAACAAACATTGCATTCTTGGAATAAATCCCAATTGATTGTGATGTGTACTGTCTTTTTGATGTATCTGGATGCTGTGGCTAGCATTTCCTTGAGGATTTTTGCATTTGTGTCATAAGAGATACTAGTTTGCAGTTATTACAGCATTGCAGACATGGATTACTATAATTTCTGAAATCACCCATTTTCTTAACAGTGTGTTTTAATGATAACCAGATATTAAAATTTACCATGGGGGAGCTAAGATTATTTTATTGAATTATTTCTAGGTGAAATCCCTTCCATTTCACATTTTCTTTGCTTCAGAACAGTGTATTCTTTTGATTACTGGGTATACTGTCTATTGTGTTTACTCCTTCTTCAAATCTGATACTGCCAGATGGGAGTTATTAAATAAGGGGAGAAACTTACTTGGTTGACTGTTAATGGAGCTGTAATTCCCTCTGCAATAGAAACTTTGTTGAGTTAAACTTGTCCTTTACTTAGTGTAAAAGTGTCCATTCCTGGAGTATTTGGAAAAATAACAGGGATATGCAAAGCCATAAATGAACATTAATTTTTCTTAAAGCCTCAGAATCAGTGTGTTAGGGAAGACATTTTGCATTAAAATAGACTAGACAGTTCTGTAGTTGAAAGTAGAAAACGTGCATGCATGTATAAGGTAAAATATAAGACTTTTAGGAAAGCATGAATATAAATATCCCTTGTACATATAATTTGTTAGAAATAGTTGGACATGAATTAAACAGTAAGACAAATATCAGAGTAAATATGTTTTGCTTTATTGACAGATTCTCTGCATCTCAAGTCTGTCTATGTTAATATACTTACTCATATTCGCTATGCTAATTTGCCACAACAAAGCCATGTGTGTCCTTAGATAGGCCTAATGAAAAGTGTTACCCTTTGTTCTTAATATAGCTTGTTAATTTTATAGCTTTCCAGAGCACGATAGCTAATAAAGGATGGTCTAATCATAGCAGTATAAAGGAAAATATCTTTTCTTAAAGATTTGCCTAATAATGTGGCAGCAAATATTTCCAACATACCCAGAAACCAAATTTAGAAACTAAATGTAGGGTGGAGCACTTTATATTTTGAGTATAACCTATTACAGATGCTGGCTTTATGAATTTACCTATATGAATATTTTTTCCCTCCCTGACCCCTTGGTTGTCTTCATGGAGTTCCTTAGCATCACCAAGGAAAATGAATAAATGTTGCTGTACATGTATATTTTTGGACCTAGCCAGGCTTGAGCAGTAATCTCTGTATTTAGATTAATGTTGAAGTGAATTTGATGTTCTGCTTTTTTATAATTTTTGGTAGCTCTGGAACATTTCTTGGTAATGGAGTAAATCACTGGTGCATTCTCTATTTTCATGGCTTTTTAGGTTCAGATTGAAACTACAAAGGGCAGGGTTCTAGTTTGCTTTTGGATACAGTTTATTAAATACAGTTATTGTGATTATTTTTTATACAAAGGCCTTATGTATTTAGCTTTTTGTATTCTTTGTAAATATTGTCATTCTTAGAGATTACCCTGTTAGAAAGAAGGACCTACATCTCATTCCAAAGCCTACTATGTGAAACATAAGTGGTGTGACTTTGGAAATGACTTGAATACCATGAAAGAAAGAAGTACTTATTTGATAAGTACTGTTTATTATGTGATTTCACACAAATGACTTTGAAGACAAAATAGAGTGAATTCTTGAACATTAAAAATTCTAATTTTCATTAGTTTATTTAATTGATTTTCATATATCAGAAAGCAAACAAGAAAGAAAAGAATTCATATTATTTGGAAGTTGTTCTGATGTTACAGTAGTTTGAAGGAAGTAAATTTAGTGGATTAAAGAAAAGGTATGGATTCCATATAGATTTTGTTAAGTTATCCCTGTGTCCTCTTTTAGAATAAGTATCTCTTTTGGAGGATTAAGTTCCAGCAACAGAGAAATTCAGGGTTAACATCTTCAGGTGATTATAAATTTTAGGAATAGGCTGGGCTTTTGGTTTAGCAGTTAAATTGCTGTTAGAGATACTGTATCCTGTATTGGAGTACCTGATTTAAATGGTGGTTCCTCCACTTCTGATCCAACTTCCTGCTAATATGCACCCTGGGAGGCAGCACATGAGCATTGGGTCCCTGCCACTCATGGGCAGTCGGCAGAGTTCTGGATCCTTGACTTCTTCCTGACCAAGTTTTTTCTACTATGGACATTGGGAAATGAACTAGCAGATGGGAGGTTGCTTTCCTCTCTCTCTCTGCCTCTTTCTGCTTTTTTAATGAAAATAAACAAATTTTATTGCTGAGATTTGTTTTTAAAATTTCTTTTTGAAAAAGATTTATTTATTTTTATATGAAAGGTAGATATACAGAAAGAGAAAGATCTTCCATCTATTACTTCACTCCCACAATAGTTGCAAGGGCCAGAGCTAAGTACATCCAAAGCTAGGAGCCAGGAGACTCTTCCAGGTCTCCCTATGGTTGCAGGGGCCTAAGGTCTTGGGCCATTCTGCACTGCTTTCCAATGTCATTTGCAGAGAGCTGGAGGAGATGTGAAGCAGTCAGCACTTGACTGAGCACCCATATGGGATACCAGCTCCATAGGTAGAAGCATAATCTACTACACCACAGCGTTGTCTACCCCAATTTTTTTTCTTTGTGCTTCTGTTGAAAACTATCCCTTTTAGATACAGTTAAATCATGTAGTTAGAATTCCTTCACGGTTTAATATAATATCAAACATTACAGATTTTCTGAGTTCAGTATTTACAACTTTGTAATCACTTTTAGACTAATGTGATCTAAACCTTCATTTACACAAATGTCATCTTTTAATTTCAGTTCAGTTACCAAGATAACAACAAATGAAGGTTATTAGTGCCCCCCAAAGTAAAATTGGCTGTATCTACTAAAATATTTATTTTGTCTGTTTCATTGATTGAATTTAAATAAAGGTAGGAAAATTGTTTTCCTCAAAATTTGATTATGCCAATTCTAATGATGAATAAATGAAACTTTAAGAGTTGGAATATTTTTATAGTTATATATTATAATTCCTTCATGAGAGTTTCCATACTTTAGATGTTTGTGACATCTAGGGACATTCTTGATGTCAACATTTTGTGTGTGTTTTGTTATAATGTTACGATTTTTAGAGTATCTCTGAAGAATTTCACTTACCTTTGGAGGAAATCTAGTCTTGGCAGGCTGCAGCTGCAAGCTTATTTTTAATTTTATTCACTTAGGCAGTTTTAGTTTTCATTTTTGTATTTCTTTCAGAGTAAGTGAAGAAAAGGAAGTGACAGAAGAACGGCTGAAAGCTGAACAGGAAACGTTTGAGAAGAAGATCCGGCAGTTGGAAGAACAGAATGAACTAATCATCAAAGAAAGGGAAGATATCCTTTTTGAAAGTCCTCTTTCTAACGCACAGAAAGTTTGACTCTTTCATGAAGAAAATATAAACTCCAGAGAAATAATTGTTCTAATTTATGCTGGGGAATAAATCTGCATGTGCTGCCGTTTCCAGGCAGAGGAGATGACACTTCCCAGCATGTGCCATTGCTTCCTTTGTGCTTGACAAGCCGTCCAGCTGTTCAGCTGCTGCTGTTATGCTGCAAAGCACATATTTGTCAACTAAAAAAGACAATAAGAAATTTGAACATTAAGATGTAATGTTGGAACTTTATTAAATTCTGTTCCACTGCTCTAATTGAGCCTGAAACATCCTTGTATTTGGTATTATTTCTAGCTAAAGTTCTGGCAGCCATTAGGAATTCTACTCTGAAATCATAAAAATAAGTCCTTATAGATGTGGCAATTGATAAGCACTTACATTGTAGCAAAAGCCTCCCAAACCATTCACAGAAAGAGGTGAGTCAGATTGGTAATAGAAAGTTTAGAAAGCCTAGCCACCAGTTGGAGTGGTCCTTGTTTGTCTTTTTAGGTACTTTGAATTGCGTGTCTGTCTAGAAAGGTAGACTCTAATTTTGGTAGACTATAATGCATGTAGCAAGTAATAGATGAATATTATTTCTTCTCACTGCTGAAAAAGGCTAAACTTAGCATGACTGTGAAGGCTAAGTATTAACATACCCCAGTTGATTGTAGGGACAATGTTTTCCTGCTTTTCCTCATGATTTGGCCCAGGGATAAGCAAACTCAGCCTCTGCATTAAATGCTGCAGGGTGCCTACTAAATCTAGCCACACCCATTTCTGTATGTGTTGTCTGTGACTGCTTTGTGCTCCAGTTGCAGAATAGTGCAGCAAAGACCCTATAGTTCTCCTAGCACGGAATATTTATTATGTGACCTTGCACAGGAAAAGTTTGTTCTCCCATCATCTACCTTAGGAACTGAAGATGGGAACTAGTGTTATGGCACAGAGGGTTAAATTGCTGCCTTCAACAGTGGGATCCCAGAGGAGACTTGGTTCAAGTTTCAGCTGTCTGCTTCTGTCTAGCTCCCTGCAATGTCCCTGGAAAATCAGAGAGAGATGGTACAAGAGATTGGGCCCCTACTATCCATTTGGGTGTCTTGGATGGAGTTTCTAGTTCCTGGCTTTGGCCTGACCCTTCCCTGGCCATTTTGGCCATTTGGGGAATAAACCAGCAGATGGAAGATTTCTCTGTCTGTCTCTGTCTTTCTAATAAGTAAATCAATCCTTTTCTTTTCTTTTCTTTTCTTTTCTTTTCTTTTCTTTTCTTTTCTTTTCTATTCTTTTCTCTTCTTTCTTTCTTTCAGAAGCTAATCATGGAAGAAAATGCATGTACATAAAATTAACTTGGACCTGTGGCATGGTAAGACCTATTTTTTTTACATGTTGAGAAGAAATTTGGTGTGGTCATTTTTTCCTTTTTATGAATGAGGAAATTTTTCAAAAATAGATTTATTTATTTGCAAGGGACAGTTACAGTGAGAGGAGTGACAAGAGACAGAGATAGAAATCTTCTATCTGCTGACTTACTTCCAAAATGGTAATAGCTACTGTTGGGCCAGGCTGAAGCCTGGCTTCACAACCCAAGTGGATAACAGGAACCCATTACTTAGGCCATGTCATCCAAGCTCATTAGCAGGTAGCTATATCAGAAGTGGAACAGCTGAAACTTGAATTAGTGCCCACATGGGATTTTGTTGTCATAGTAGCAGCTTGATCTCAGCACTGGGCTCACAAATGAAGATCGAAATAAATATTATAGCATTATCAGAAATGCCTAGTAAACATACTCGGTTTAAATTTTTTTAGCCATCAAAGTTAGGTGATACATGCAGAACTTTGTTGTCAAAGATGGGAGAGAGGAAGATATGGTACAAGACAGTAGTGCCCACTATTTTTACCTAAGTAGATGGATCAGGTGCAGATCTCCTTTACCAGAATTAAGCTGCCAAAGGTTAATATAGGTGACTTTATAGTACATAAAGTTCCCTAAAACTTAGAAATATAAAATGAGGCTGTAATTTGAAACAGTATAATTTTAACTACAGATATATGATCTATCATGAGTGATTCAGACTCAGATAATTTCAACTCATTTTAAAGTCAGTTTTAGTGTAGGAAGCTATATTCATAAATTGTGAGTTTTGACATTTTTAAAAGGATGTGTTACACCAAATTGGTGAGATTTTTGTCTTAAAAGTTCTAGTAATTTGACTTTCTGATCAAATTTGACTTTCTGAACAAATAAACACACGCCATTGCAACATAATACAAATACTAATATTAGAGAGTACATTTTACATGTTTGCATTAGAATAGAACTATGAAAGGATTTATTTCAAAAAATTAAGAATTGATCATGAAAATAACCAAGATTCTTGGTAAGTTTTAGATTTTGAACAGCAGTTTACTTCTTGAGAATTTAAGTATATAAATGAATATACTATTTGCAAAGCCAACCAATGTGATGATTCTCACTGATTTTGTCTGGCTGAATAATTATGACAAGAGAGAAATTTGAAACTTTCTGATTGTCCAATAACAGTAAATCTGAAACATGCGTGTATTATGTGGCAGTAACAAGTAGCATGCAACATATAGCAATAAAAGACACAGACGATGTAACCATTAGAAAAATTGATTGAACTGATTGGGTTTCTAAAACATTACAACTCAGATCAAGAGCAATATCAAACGCTTGCAGGAGAGTCTGAAGTTTGCTAACTTGCTGTCTTAAACTCATTGATATAGCCAGGGAAGAGACAGTGATGAAAATAACGTGGGTTTCAGAGTCTCCAACATCCCCTTTCCGCCCTGAGTAACTGACTGAATAACTCAATTCCTCTGAGTCTCCTTTTTTTTTTAATGTGTAGTATTTAGGTAATGAATAATGCTTTATTTACTTGCCTGTTGAAATTTGACTGGTTCTTTACAATTTGTGTATAAGATCCTTAAAGTGTCTTGCAGTTATTAGGAGTTGAATAAAAGATAGCAATTATCATTTTGACTGCTATGAATTTGGATAAAGGATAAAGAAGACTAATTTGTCTGGTTTTCAATTCTGTGCCTGTTTTCACTAAGATTTTGATAGTTTTCATCAGGTTATGCAAGTGGTTAGGTTAGTTAGAAAACCAGTAGGAGAGTAAAAATCTGTTTGTTCCCAGCCTTTATCTTCTAATCTCTTGGAAAAAGGAACTACTGTACCGTTTACCCTGTTAGTAAGCTCATTGGGAGGTCACCAGATTTTAATTTCCTATCCTAGAAACCAAAATGTCAGAAATATTTCTGTTTTTTTTTTTCACTTTTATTTCATTTTCCATGATCTTTCTGTTTGGTATTAAGAAAATTGATGATATTTGCTCACAGGCTTGAGCACTTTGCATAGGTGGTCATTTTAGACATCCTAGGAAGGAAGAATTTTAAAGAAGCTAACCGTGGTCTTTTTGAGGACTGTTTTAGAATTTCTTTAATGTCTTGGTGTATCTGTGCTGAAAATGCATTAGAGAAATCCACAATAATTTTATCTAGTGATCTTTAAAAGCATATTCATTTTAAATACTTGAGATGTTTAAAGCTGTTAACTTTACAGCTGACTTCTATAGCAACAGGATAACCATCCTGTATTATCATCTCTTATTTTATCTGCAGGATGGGAATCATCCTGCAGAAAGTGCTGTCTTTCGTATATCTGGGTAGAATTGTGTAGGGAGGGAGAGTGAGCAAGGAAAGATGTATTGAAAGAATTTCAGGGGAAAGAACATGGGTTTTAAGAGAAAGGATTCTCTCTTTTCTTTGTTCGTCTTGCCTCTTCATAAGGAAAGGCAGGGAGGGAGATTATTTAGTCATGGAAATAGTTGTGGGAGAATTCATCAACTTTGATGAATCTTAGCCATTTTGTTTTGAATAAATATTGGGCTCCTGTTTACACATTTACAAAGTAAATTATTTAGTGTTAGTATTCTGTGTGCTTGGCTATAACCAATTTATTCCATTTAACCAGCCCTAGAACATACTGCTTCACTAATCTTGTCATTATCTTTCAAATCGTAGGTGTTACACTGCTTGGCGCTCATTTTATTTGTTCTATGATACCGTGCAAATTCAGCAGATTTAGGGCCATTGTTATTGTATATTGTCCTGGAATGTTGTTTTAAGTCAGAATAACAGATGAAATGAATTTTCATTTGTATTGCAGGGAAATAAATACTTAAGGAAACATTCAGTTGTTACTAGTTTTTTTTATCAGTTTTTAAAAAGATTTGTTCATTTGAAAGATTAAGTTACAGAGAGAGAGCAATAAAGAGAGAAATCTTTCATTCATTGCTTCATTCTCCAAATGATCACAGTGGCCAGGACTGGGTCAGGCCTAAGCCAGGAGCCAGTAACTCCATCTGAGTTTTACTGATAGATGACAGGGATCCAAGCACTTGGCCATCTTCTGATGTTTTTCCAGGCTGTTAGCAGGGAGCTGTATTGGAAGTGGAGTTGCTGGGATTCCTACATGGCCCTTTTATGGGATGCTGGTATCTCATGCACTGCCTTAACTAACTGCCCCACAGCACCAGCCCCTAAACCATTCTTGAAGACAGATGTTCTTCTGTTACAATGTTTATATTAACCCTAAGTAAAAGCTGAAATGATGACTAGTGTTTGTGGAAACTTTTTAGGTTACATAAAGTTATCCATGTGCTTAATCCTTTTAAAGAAGTGGTTAAGTTACTTTAAAAAACTTATTTATTTGAAAGATTTACAGAGAGGAGACACGCGCGCACACACACACACACACACACACACACACACACACACAATAAGAGAGACCAATCCACAGGTTCACTATCCAAATGGCTGTGACAGCTGGAGTAGAGACAGTCTGAAGCCAAGCACCATTTTTATTACATCACTTCACTTTTTATTAACTTTCTGTAGCTTTTCATAGCCTGAAAGATCAAGAGCATATTCCTGAGTATGTGTTCAAATTTTCCCTTTTTAGTGTAAAAAAACAAACAAGCAAGAAAACCAAAACAGATATGGCCTTCCTTGTAGTACCTCCATAACTAGTCTGGACTGTCTCATTGCTTTTTCTTATTTCTTAGAATTTATTTCTATTTCTTTGTCATTGTTTTTCACTGATTTTTTTTCCAAGATGTCTCCTTAGTCATCTTTCCTGATAGTAGTTTCTAATAATGATCCCTTAACTTTCCTACCTGTGCCCACTGTTGTGGCTTTTGTTTCTTTAGAAGATGCTTTAGGGCAACTCTGCAGCACTAGCAATAATGGTTCTTGAATTTTGAGTAAGAAACAAAATATTAGAGCTTTAGATCTTTATCTTTTGTACATTTGTGACTTTAGAGGAATCATTGAATGTAGGGACATTTCAATGACATTCTAGAAGACTAAGTCAACTTGCAATGACTTTAGCCTTGATTAGGAATGAGAAAATGTGTTCTAGCTAAAGGAGTTTCTATACTTAAAAGAACTTTTTTATTTCAAGGCTGGGAGAGATTTTTAAGATCTAACTCATGTCTCCTAGTACCTTTCTGATTTTTATTATTTTTTCTGTGAGAATGAAAAATATTTTTAAAAATCTGTAACATTCACTTAACTACTAACCCTTGCATTATTTGGGGTATTCTGAGAGGAGGTTGTACTTTATTTTTAACTCCACTGCCCATTATTACATGCTTATCAAGGTTCATTAATTTATTTTTTTGTTTTTATATTTGTTATAGATTGAAATATGTTTGCTTTCCCACCTTTCCCCCTCCCTTTTTGAAAAGAATTTATTTATTTATTGAAGATTTAGTTATTTTTATTGCAAAGTTAGATATATAGAGAGGAGGAGAGACAGAAGGTAGATCTTCCATTCGATGATTCACTCCCCAAATAACCACAATGGCTGGTGCTGATCCAGTCCGAAGCCAGGAGCCAGGAGCTCTTCTGGGTCTCCCACACAGGTGCAGGGTCCTAAGGCTTTGGGCTATCCCTGACTGCTTTCCTAGGCCACAAACAGGGAGCTGGATGGGAAACGGGGCTGCTGGAATTAGAACCAGCACCCATATGGGATCCTGGTGCATTCAAGGCGAGAACTTAAGCCACTAAAACACCATGCTGGGCCACCACGCTGGGCCCAAATTTATTTATTTTTTATTGGAAAGGCAGATATACAGAAAGGAGTAGAGACAGAGAGAAATATCTTCTGTCCACTGATCCACTCCCCAAGTGACACCAATGGCCGGAACTTAACTGGTCTGAAGCCACTAGCTAGAAGCTTCTTCCGGGTCTCCCATGTGGGTGCAGAATTCCAAGGCTGTGGGCCATCCTCGACTGCTTTCCCAGGCCACAAGCAGGGAGCTGGATGGGAAGTGGAGCTGCTGGATATGAACTGGCTGTCATATGAAATCCTGGCACATTCTAGGTGAGAACTTTAACCAGTAGGCCACACGCCAGACCCATAACCACCTTTTTTTTTTTTTTTTTTTAACACTGCTAACCTGTGTTCCAAAATCTGAAACCTTATGAACTTGTCTGGTATTCTCAAAACTGCAGAGTTTGAGACATTTTAGTTATCAAATTTTTGCATTAAGAATTTTCATTCTTTGTAGAAATCCCAATCTGCTGAGTCTTACTTTCTTGAATCCTTAGGTTTGTCAAGAGCAAAGCCAAAGGAGCAAGGGCCCCTCCTTCTCACAGTAGTCTTAAGCAGCCCTTATATTTCTAAATAAACTTATCCTGGAAAAATGGAGATATCTGAAGATGATGCTTCTGTTCCAGTTGGCCTGTTTTTCAAGTAGTAATTGCAATGTATATGTTTTTGGTTTTTGGTTTTGTTTTTGGGGATGGGAGGAGAGGAGTGGATGTTCATATCTGGAAGATTCTTTCTACACAAAAGCTGGTAAACACACAGATGTTTCAAGAGTTTATAAAGGAGGAGAGGAAGATAAATGAAACCAACAGAAAGATTAGAAATAATAATTGCCCCAAGAGAAAAATTTGCACTGGATGAAGTTTGTCATTAGAGAGTTTATGATATAGTGACAAAACAGAATACTTAGTTCACAGAAAAGTTGCCACATAGCCACATCTGTTCACATTAATAATCCCAAGGAAAGGATGTACCAAGCTGAAAGCATGAAGACTAGTTTGACATCAGTAACAGATGCCACAGCATCCAGAAGTAAATCCTTTGTGTAATGTTCTGTAGTAACTGAGATGGCAGAAATGTCATTTGAGATGCAACCAGGGTAACTTTTATCATACTGAATAAAAATAATTTGAAAATCCTGTTTATAGAAATTGGGTGCCTCAAGGATGACTTATCTTGATGTATATTAGATAAAAGAGCACCAAGAGTTATAAAGCTTGGATGCTTGGCTTAGTGCTGCCACTAAACTATAGCTGAGTGACATTTCAAAACTGCATTGGAAAAATTGCATTTTTTTGTTTATTAACTTTTTAAAAAGATTGATTTATTTTTTTTGAAAGGCAATCTACTGAGAGAAGGAGATAAGAGAGAAGGATCTTCCATCTGCTGGTTCACTCAGCTCAAGACAGAGTTGAGTCAGTCAGAAGGCAGGAACCAAGCACTTCATCTGAATCTCCCACATGGGTGCAAACTCCCAAGGTTTGGGCCATCCTCTTCTGCTTTCCCAGGCCACAAGTAGGGAGCTGGATGGGAAATGGAGCAACCGACACATGAACTGGCATCCATATGGGATTTTTCTATATTGGCAACTTAAGCTCCAGCCATCAAGTATATATTCTAGGCAGCATAACAGAGTCTGTTAAACCTGAAAAGTTTTGCATTTGTTTTGATTTTTCCATGATCAAATTTGTAAGCATTATTTATTTTTGTGGGTTGATTTTAAATCTTTTTACAGATGTTTTCCCCAAAACAGTAGCCAGTGTTGGCAGGAATCCAATTAACTGAGCCATCATTTGGGGTCTCCCTGAGTGCACATTAGCAGGAAGCTGGAATGGAGAGTAGAATGGGGACAAGAATCCAGGTACTCTGATAATGGACCCAGCATCTCAAGCAGTATCTGAACCACTGCCACAAATACCTGTCGCACGATTTTATATTTTTTATCCTTGCTAAATCCTTATTTACTCTAGTAACTATTTTACAGAGTCCTTTGAATTTTATGTACAATTATGTCATCCTCAGATTAAACCAATTAGAGTTTTTTCCCTATTCATTGTATGCTTTTCTTATTATTTCTAGTTAGATATTAGATATCATAAGTAAATATCTTATTCCAAGGCTTAAAAAAATACATTCTTAGCAGAGGTCCTTAAAGACTTCATGTAAAATGTCTATAACAAAAATCGTGCAGATTTCAGAATTCCCTTTTAATTTCATGTTTCATGAACTTTTGAAGTATTCTCGTATTTCATCCTTTGATGTTAGCTGTACGCTTTTTTGAGTTTGCTAGATGCATTTTTATCACATTGAAGAATTTCTCTTATTTATGGTTTAGTAAGAAATTTTTTCTGTGTTTAAATCATGAATGAACACTGATTATTCATGGTACTTCACATTCTGTTGTTTATTGTGTAGTTCCATCATATAACATAATTTCTATGTTGTACGCTATTGTATGCCGAGAATCTACAATATATTGTAGTCCATTAATAATCTGCCATAGAAATGAATTGTTAAACCAGAGTTGCTTCATCATAGCTCATTTCACTTTTGAAAGAAGCTTGGGACTTTTTTGCTAGATTTGTAATCTAGCACTGTAACATCACTTGATGACAGTGTATCTAAATTGCAAGAGAAACTCTTTGGAAGATGAATGAAAAATGTGCAATATATACAAATGAGTAGTCTTATGGAGCAGTTATACTTCAATAATAAATGTATCCTCATTATATATAACAAGACTATGCTTGAGAATTAGCAAATATGTTTGACCTTGGGAGGTGCTAACGTGCTTCCTGTTTTCCTGAATGCTAGAAAAGTTTGCAAGATCAGTTAAGTTAGTTACATTAAAGAAATGGAGTAATTGTGAAAGTTGGCAAGAGTAGGTTGAGAGCAAAGGCGTTTCTGTATTTAAATTTCTGCTCTGTCAGCATTTTCTTGCTGTGAGATGCCAGCTAAACCTGAATTTTAAACAGCAAGGATTTTTAGTATCTTGTACTGAATATTTAACATATTTCAAGGAAGTACAGCTTGAGGCCAACATTAAAATTTAGGATTGTTGTTAAAAATCCAGTGCCTTGGTTGTATGGAATTCTGAGACAGAAGTGTAGAACTGAGTGGGATTTAGCTGTTTTATCTGCTATCATCTTGGTGTGAAGCTATATGTCCTCTACACTGCTAGGATTACCACTGCATTTCTTCATCCCCTCCTAAAAGATGCACTTTAAAAAAGGGACAAAATGGACAGTGTGTAACTTTTTAAAAAATGTGATTCAAATAATATTTTTCTTATTGAGGCTAAAATAGTCAATCTTGTTATAAAATGCTGATGATTTTATCTAAAGGTATTCAGGTCTTACAAGCAAAATATCCTAGGGTGATAGTATTGGGAATAGTGTTTTAGTAATAAAAATCATCGTGCGGATAAGTTCCCTACAAGGCCCCATGATGGTAATACCCCTAGATTTTGTCTTTAAAGAAAACTGCTGATAGGCAATAATTTTTTTTGTATCTGTCCCATTTTCATTAATGCATGGTAATTGATGGAGTTGCAGTGACTTGTAGCAGTAATGAGTTCTAAACATAATAATGCACTCTTTTCTAATAAGTGAGCACTGCTGGGGTTTAAAAGCATACTAAATCAGTTGCTTTAGTATGAATTTATTAGTTTTTTTCAGCATTAGCTTTAATAGTAGTTATTTACATAAGCGTACATCCCATTAACCGCCATCAGGGCTGGAAAACATGCTGAACTGTTCATATTTTCATATAATTATTGAACATAATGGTTTCATTTGCATTTCTAAACAGTGATGTTTCTGTCAGCCTTGGAAATAGTGTCTTTACGCAGTCCCTATTTCACATCCACTTATTTGACATCGTTAAATTTTATGCTAATGTGCTTCCCTAGAATATCATCAGTAGGACAGATGCTTGTGCTTTAATATACAAATCAGGGATGCTTTTCCATCCGCCAAATGGCAAAGGAAATTTTTTAAAATCTGCACTTTGAGATATAGAATCCGTCTCCATATAAGGTTTATGAATAAAACCTTCAGGGTTAAATGTTTTAATCTGATTGTCTCTTCAAAATACTTCATTTTTAATAGCTACCCACCTTACTAAGATGAGTTTTGTTCTCTTGAATTGGAGGAGTTTTAGTAAAGATTGTGTTGCTTATGAATATGTAGACTTCTCTTTGTGAAGTGCTGATCTTGAGAGGCAGGCTTTCAGTACCTTGGAATGTGCCAGACATGGTGTCTCATTGTTTTTCAAGTATTTTCTGTGTTTTGTTTCTATAGTCTTAACCTAGGTCATAATGCCCATGTAGTGGAAGCTTTATGCTAATGCTCTTGGGCATAGACATCTTCACTTTTTGCATGATTATGGACAGTGTCCAAGTGAGTCACATAGTGGGGGAGGCATGTCAAGCGAGGCAACAGAATTAATATAAAAGGCATGGACATGCTCCTTCCTCCTGGGTATCTGTGTGTACTATCAGCCTTCAATATTTGTGGATGCTTTTCTCGCTGCTGTCAGTCAGATACCTGGAAGATTTCAAACAAGAACCTGCAACTAAAGAATTGCTCAGTTAGGTGACCCATGTCTTTCATTGGCAGGGTGGACATGAGGCCATTAGCCTTTTTTTTCTATTTGGTCTTTGTGGGCCTCTTATTGTGTTTGGACATCACGGGGCAGCTTTTTACTGTTGACTGTTAGTGAACCTGCAGTGCTAGGGCTGACTTTGCACTGTTCAAAATGCAAGGTTGGCAGTCTGGCAAGATAGAGTAAAGAAGCTTTGAGAGGAGTTCTTGCCCCAAATTACTTGCTAAAAATATATTAGAACTGATATAGCACAAAACTGATGCTGCGTAAAAGGATTATTTGGATAGAAATGTATTTGGCTTAACAGGTCAGGATGCAACTGAAAATTTGCAAGGAATTTTATTCTTTAAGGAATTACCAAGAAAGAAGTGTGATAAGGATTGTGAAGAAATTGCTGTGAATGTTGAGTTTCATAGTCCTTTTTTTTAAAGAAAAAAGATTTATTTATTTTTAATGCAAACTCAGATATACAGAGAGAAGGAGAGAAACATCTTCCATCTGACGATTTACTCCCCAAGTGACCACAATGGCCAGTACTGTGCCGATCTGAAGCCAGGAACCAGGAGCTCTTCCAGGTTTCCCACAGGGATGCAGGGTCCCAAGCCTTTGGGCCAGCCTTGACTGCTTTCCCAGGCCACAAGCAGGGAGCTGGATGGGAAGCTGGGCCACCGGGATTAGAACCAGTACCCATATGGGATCCTGGTGTGATGAAGGCAAGGACTTTAGCCCCTAGGCCACTGTGCTAGGTCCCATAGTCCTTTCTACCCCAGAATTCCATGAACTTTTGTGCAATCTCTTAAAAAAAAACTGGCATTAATGTGTTTCATGCTGCTGAGATCTTTTAGTTGCCTGTATTGAAATCTTTGGCATACCTTTCTGTCTAGGGAGATACAGCTTTCATTGTTACCAAATCTGTTGTCAGTGCCAATATCATATATGAAAGTTAAAAAAAAATCTGAAAATCCAGCCTTACTTAGAAGTGAGATAATATTTTCAGTTCTTACAAGTTATTTCTAATTAAATGATAAACAATAATTTTTTGGTGAGGATGATTTGTTCCAACATCCCAAAGGTAGAAAACACATTTTGTGTTACTGAAACACATAGCATTTGATTCCCTATATACATCAACTATATTCCTCTCTATATACACCTCTTCCTTTTCCAGAAAAAGGTTTAACATTGAAATGAAATTTTCATCTGCCTATGTATTTGGTCTTACAGTGCCATGACATTTAATCTGACAGCTTGCTGTAGAAATTTACCAGCCTGGAGGAAGTAAAAGAGGTGTTTTCTGAGTGAGACCTACCTGGTTTCCAATTCCTGACTTCAAAGGATAAAAGAATTTTGAATTATGTTTCTATGTGGCTTCTTTGTACAAATTTTGTAGTTCAGATTTCTTAGCAGGAGGCAATCGAGACACCTGCACTCTGTTTCAGAGAATCTGGATTCTCTTTTGGCTGCTGTTCCTGACTCCTGGGTGCCGCCAGCTGTGGCCCCTGGAAGGCAGTGGTGTTGACCCCGAGTTATTTTCTCCCTGCTACCCTTGTGGGAGGCGTGGATTGATTCCCCAGCTTTCAGTTTGAAACCTAGTTCTACCCTTTTCATTGCAGGCATCTAGAAAGTGAACCAGTGAATGTGAGCTTTTTGATGTTGTCTGCCTGTGACTCAAACACATTTTGAAAATTCTGTATGAAGTCACATGTTCATAAGATAACCAATTGGAAGGACTTTACCTATTTGGTTATACTCAGGGACCATTTGATAGTTTATGCCTTATTCAGCTAAAATTTTAACCTACTTAAATTTTTTTATTTGATTTTATAATATTTTATGTGATTTTTTACTTTATATTTGCAAATGACCCACTTTTTCCCAATTTAAAAAATAACACATACCAATCACGAAATATTTTGAAGTAAAATGTAGAATATTGATTTTTTTTTTCTGGAAATTGTCAGTTTGTGTCATGTTCATTTTTCATCAAATCATCACTTAGCTAAATAAATTTTTCAGATCTCTTGCTTTATTTGTATCAGTTGATATTTAAGGTAAAATATTAAATGGCTTAGCAGAAAGTCATTGTAAAGGTGTTTGGTAGTAGATGGATATGTATATATTTATTAATTTTTGCCAGCTCAAGTATATAACAGTAATTACAAGTTATCTGCTAACTTTTCTTGCAAATGCTTAGGTCTTTATAGTGAAGATGGGGAAAGAGAATTCAGAAGAAAATGAAATCTAAAAATGATGTGATTTGGGTGAAAGTAGTATGTGAAGGAATTTTGTGGAGCTCATTTAGTGTTCACTATTGCTGTGCTCTGCTCAGCCAGCTGATCAAACTATGATAGGTGCAAATCACTGACCTCACTAAACTTGTCTTCCTTCTCTGAAAAATTAGAATAATAATACGTACCTTAATGAAATTTTTGTGAAGGTTAAATGAGATATAATGCATGTAAAATGCTGAATGGCATGAGAAAACACATTAGTTTTTCAAAAAGTGGGATTGTTTTCTTTCTGTTATTGACTTTTTATAGGAGTGGGAATAACTAAAGTGACCGTAGGTTCATTTATTCCATGTTTTCTCTAGTTGCTTGATTATTCCAGTACCGTATCTAGGTCTGCATGTTGGCATCTGCAGCAATACCTATGAGCTTGTCGGAAATGCAGATTCTCAGGCCTGGTGCCTACTTCTTTAGAATCCCTATATTTACAGGATCCTATGTTAAAGACAGTACTAATTTCTCACAACAGGGAATTTTTAAGTAAGAGGAATGGCCAGTAGGGAGAGAGGATTCTTGAATTTTTGTTCATCCACTTAGTTGGTATATTCCATTATCGTGTTCTAGTGCATATGGGTGAATGATTCTTCAGGTGTTGGGTTACAAGCTTCTGTGTGCATATTAATTTTTTTCTACTCGTGTTTTTTTTTATCAATTTCTAAAGAAAATTGTATTAAGCTTTTTATGTATAACTGTGGCCTTGTCTTTTTCTCGTTACAGTTCCATTTGATTTACTTCAGATATTTTTAAGATCTATTTGTAGGTCCTTCAGAGATTGTTACCCCCTAATGTATTGACTGTTTTATCATTATGAAATAACCCTTTAAGTCCCTAATGATATTTCTGTGCTGGAAAGTTCACTACCTAATGTTATCAGCACACTCTTTATGATGAGTGTTAGTGTGGTATTACTCTTTATATCCTATTCTTTATCTATGTAGTATTATTATTTTCCATGGCTCAGATTTGTAGGTAAAGGGATTCTTCCCTCTGCCTTAGTTTCTATTTCGCGATCTTCCTCTCCTTCCATTTTCCCCCGTATTATAGTATGCAGACGGTTAGCAAGTCACAAGTTTAACATTCTGCTATTTAAATGTATATTATCTCCTATGCTTTTAAACTAATTATGTGTTTAAAGTATTTTTTTCTTATCTAGCACACAGGTGAGTGTTGCATTCCATCATCCATACCTCTTAATTAGAATATTTAGACTCTCTACATTTCATATTATCCTTGATAGAGTTAGGCTTGATTATACAGTTTCCCCATTTGACCGTTGGTCCTGTTTTTTTTTCCTTTGGCCTTCTTTTGGAGTAATTTAATAATTTTAAAATCTTATTTTTTCTTTTGTTGCCTTACTAGCTATCACTGTGTTCAGTTGCTCTGAGGTGTGTTTGTACATTTTTAACGAATCAGGACCAGCTTTCCAGGGATGGCTTACTCACTTGAGTTCCCTTATGTAATGTTATTTCTACCTTCTTGAGCATTGCATTGTTGTAAAGGTATACTTTGCTTTCACATCCTTACATTATTTTTCTAAATAATTATCTTTTAGTGATATTTAAGGAATAAGGAAACAACATATTTACTCATGTATTTACCTTTTTAAAGATTTACTTATTTTTATTTGGAAAAATTGCAGAGAGATGGAGAAATAGGTATATCTTCCATCCATTGGTGCACATCCCAAATGGCTGCACTCGCCATAGCTGCGCTGGTCTGATACCAAGAGCCTGGACATTTTTCTGGGTCTCCCATGGTGGTGCAGGGGCCCAAGGGTTCAGGCCATTCTCTGATGCTTTTCCAGGCAGAGTTGGATCATAAGTGATACAGCTGGAACACAAGCCAACATCCATGTTGCAGGCTGAGGATTAACCAGCTATGCCAGGGCATCAGCCTGGTATGTAGTTATTAATTCCAGTGATCTGAAGAGTTTACGTAGCCCATATTTATATTAATTTTAACTTGCATTTACCTAATGGTTTGATTTTGATGTTGTTTTCATGTGTTAGTTGTCCAACTGTACATTTTTGATGAGAAGTCTGTGTCCATTTTAAAATTAGGTTTTTTTCTTATTGGATTCTAAGAGTTTTTAATATTTTCTAGGCTTTAATCATTCTCTCAGATATATAACTTGCAATACTTTCTGTAAGTGTGATTGGTGTTTTCATTCTCTGTACTGTGTTTTTCATACACAGAAGTTCAACATTTTGATGAAGTCTAGTTTTGTTGATCTTTCTTGATCCATGTATTTAATAATGTATCTAAAAACTCACCCTCAAGACTAAAGTTAGGCAGATTTTCTTCTTCATATCCTTTGAAGAATTTTATTGCTTTATTTTTTCCAGTTAGGTCTGTAATCCACTGAGTTGATTTTTGTGAATTGTGACACCTCTGGCTAGGCTTTCTGCTTTTGCACATGTATATTAACTTTTCTCAGAAACATTTGTGAGAAAGCTGTCTTTTTATTTCCTCTGTCTCTTTGTCAAAATTATTTAAACGTATTTGTCTTGGCCTGCTTTTTTGTTTTGTTTTGTCTTTTAGTTGCAGACAAGTTTTCTTTATGAACATGGGAAGAAGAGTGAAAGGAAAAGCACCTTCCATGAGAGGGACAGGAGTTGGAGTGCCTCTTAGAAAGAGAGAGGGTGCGACACCTAGATTTGGGGAATGGTTTTGGGATTTTAAGCATTTCCTGACCCCTCCTTTTCTGGGCAGTAACCTGTAGGGAAGATGTTCCCGACTTGTGGTCTCTCAGCTAGGTAGGAAGTGGCGGGACAATTCCTGGCTCAGTGGGCCTGCTTTTAGGCTCATTTTTGTTCTGTTACTTGATGGATCTGTTCTTTCACAAATCTATGCAATGTAAATTACTATATCTTTACAGTAGTATTGATATCTTTTATTGTGAATCCTGTAGCTGTCTTCTTCCTTTTCAGAATTTTTTGGCTATTTTGATTACTTTACCTTCCATGTCAACTTAGAACCAACTTGTTGATATCCACATCATAAAACAACCATTGTTGATAGCATATTTTATAGAGGACTGTGTTTCCAAAGGCAAATTGAAATAATCTTTATTATCCAGTAACTAGCATCCTGAGGCAGATGTACAGAGAGAAGGATCTTCCATCCACTGCTTAACTCCCCAAATGACTACAATAGCCAGAACTGATCCAGAGCCAGGAGCCTCCTTTTGGCCTTCCACTTGGGTGCAGGGTTCCGAGACTTTGGGCCATCCTCTGCTTTTCTACATTTTAAGCAGGGAACTGGATGCAAGTGGAACAGCTAGGGCATGAGCTTGCGCCCATGTGGGATTCTGGTGCCTGCAGAAGGCAAATTAGCCAACTGAGCCATCGTGCTGGACCTGGCCTCTGTCTTTAGAATCAGTATGGTCCCACTTCTTTATCCCCTTCATAAATGACGTTGAGTGTAATCATGTAACCTACTTTGGTAAAACAGAATAGGACTATAATTGTAACTAGTGTACCATTTTCAAAGCTGGGCTTTAACTACTGGCATTGAATATTTTTGCTTTGCAGTCATTGTTGAGAGAAACATGCAGAAGAAGCATCTGGGGAACTCAAGAACCCCAAATAGTACCCCTGTGGCTCTTTCATATCCCTGCCACCTACAGTGGTGGTTTTTGTGGCTTCTAAGCCAGAGATTATTTTCTACCCTCTTCCTCTTTGCACATCCCTAGGGTTTGGCAGAGGTTCTGATGGAAAACGAGCAATGTTATTAGTTTTTTAGATTGGCAACTATTTGATTGGTTTTGTGCTTTATCATTAAGATACTTTACATAACAAAAATCTGATCCTTGAGATTAGGTTGTAAAAATTAGCAATCAGCTTGCAGTGTGATTCCTAAGTTCTTGACATTTTTACTCTGTTACTGCCTCTTGTATGACAATGTTATAATTAGGAATCAGAGTTGTGATCACAATCCTTTGTAAGCTATCAAATAGGCATGGAATATTTTATTTTTAAGATATTTAACCTATTGAGGCAGAAGAGAAGACTTTTTATTGAAATATTTATTTGAATGGCAGAGTTACAGAAAAAGAGAAATAAAATCTTCACTGGCTGATTCACTCCTCCAGATGACCAAAGTGCCCAGTGCTGCACTGGCTGACGTGAGGGCCAGGAGTTTCAAACAGGTGTCCCCCCAACTGACATAGTTTCAAGCGCTTAGGCTGTCTTCTGCTGATTTCCAGGCAGGAAGCTGGGTCAGTGATACTCTATACAGGATGCTGGTGTTGCAGGCAGTGGCTTAAACTCACTGCACCATAGTGCTGGCTGCAGGTTTCAAAATGTTGTTAAAAGTTACCCTCACGTTTATGGCAACTCAATTCACAATGGCTAAGACGTAGAATTAACCCAAGTGTCTACCAACCAGTGATTTGATTAAGAAAATGTTGTCCATCTACACAATGAAATACTGCTTAGCTATAAAAAATTAAACCCTTACATTTTAACAAAACAGATGTCACTGGAGACCATTATGCTAGTGAAGTAAGCCATACCAATAAGACCAATGACATGTTTTCTGATATGTGGTAGATAATATAGAATACAAAAAGTATAAGAATGCAACTGGCATCTTAGGATTTGATAATTGTTTTTAAAATTTATCTGTACTCCTGTGGAACAGTGGTCTTTTTATTTGTTGACCATTTTAGTTTGTGGTACATGAGACCTGTGATTATGAAGTAAATTGAAATTATGTTATTGCAAAAATTAAACTAAACAAGAAGGAAGATGGGAATGAGAGGGAAAAGGGAAGCAGGAATATTATCTACTTAGATTTGTATCTATGAAATATATTAACTCTTATCTTTGTATAATAGAAATGTTAAAAAAGAAAAAGCAAAAAAGTTCATGTGCATGTAATTTATTTACCTACATTTTAAACTGTTAAATTTAAAATCTCATTTTAACTTTATTTTACATAGTAAAATAGAGTAAGTTTTTAATAGGCTAATTTTTAAAAATTTGTTTATTTTTATTGGAAAGGCAGATTTAGAGAGAGAAGGAGAGGCAGAGGAAAAGATCTTCCTTCCACTGCTTCACTCCCCAAGTGGCCTCAATGAACCGATCCAAAGCCAGGAGCCTCGAGTTTCCTCTGGTACTCTCAATGCAGGTGCAGGGTCCCAACGCCATTGAGCTGTTCTCTACTGCTTTCCCAGGCCACGAGCAAGGAGCAGATGGGAAGCGGAGCAGCCAGGACGCAAACCAGCCCATATGGGATCCAGCGCATGCAAGACAAGGACTTTAGCCACTAGGCTATCGTACCAGGTCCAACTGAAGCTATCATTAATTGTTTCTATGATAAGAATTTAAGAAATAGAAGAAAATACAGTTATGCTGCTTCTATGCATCCAGATTACCTGCAGTAATAAGAATAGTACTAGTTCATTGAAACTAATAGTAACTGCACTATATTGATGTTTGTTTATAGCTCAGAGAGCTACCAGGTCCACAAATATTATGTAACTTGCTTAGGGAGGGTTAATCAGTAAGTAGTCTAGCCAGCTTTAGTTTGTGATTTAGTTGTGGTAACTCTGGATGAATTTTCTTGTTAATAGATTTCTTTGTTAAATATGTAGCT
Organism: Ochotona curzoniae; assembly: GCF_017591425.1. NCBI lineage: Eukaryota > Metazoa > Chordata > Mammalia > Lagomorpha > Ochotonidae > Ochotona > Ochotona curzoniae. The sequence continues at coordinate 12,084,613 of NW_024466218.1, forward strand.
TTGTGTTTCACAGCAAATGAAATTTTGTTTTATGTTTTAATTAGTTTGTTTTTATTGCTGTTGTTCCTGCCTCTCATTCCTTGTCTTCTAGACACTCTTTGTGGATATATTTTGGATTATTTCATTGCAGTTTTCATATCTTCACTTCTGTTCATAGTATCTCTGTTTTTCTATGTTACTTTCTTGACAGTGTCTTCATGATTCTCTTACACATGTCTTTGCTTTTTCTTTGTTAAGCATATCAAGTGTAATTACATTTCATGACAGATAATTCCAAAATAAGATTCTTTCCCAGGTCTGTTTCTGCTGTATGTTATCTGATTCTTACTTAGGGTGATTTGTTTCCCTCTGTATTCACTGAGAGTTTCACTGAGTTGTTTACATGCTTTGTAGTTCCATTTTTAAGGCATGTGATGAAAATGAGTTTTTCCAAAGTTGACTTGGATATTTTCTAGATTATTGTGAATGTTTTTGTGTGGTGATCTTTGCAATCAAGGCTAGTGTCCTATACCACCTACAATTGTGTGAATATTAGCTGAAGGAGACAATTTCAGGGTATCAGATTTCTAGGTTGATTTGTGTTGTTGCTTGAGTTTTTAAATTATCTACTGTCCTCGCCTCGGGTTCTAATAGAGGTACAGTGAGGAAGTACATACAACAAAGTTTGCATTGGCAGAGCACTCTTTTTTGTGTGCCAGTGCATACAGACATGTCCTGTATGGGAAAGCTATTTGATTAGACTGCCTTGAAATATCCTGAGCATGCTGCTAGGAAAGGATTAGGTATTAGTTTTCAGTTTCATTATTCTCACAAACAATCTCAAGGGATATTAAACAGTGTCCTAGAATTAAGTCAGTTTAAGTGTTACAGAGTCTTAAACCAATACATGTATCTATCACAATGAGTAATTAGAAACTGAAATTTTAACTATAATGCTATTTACAGTATACAGTAGCATGAGTTTAATAATTTAATTTAATGTAACTCTCCAGCACTTTCAATAGTATTTGTTGACTTTTGAGGAAAAATGCACTCGTTGTTTCTGTATTGTCTTAACTGAAAGTAAGTATCAATGAACTTTTTGTTTAATCTATTTCTCTATTTTGCTGACACTGCTGTCTTGATTACTGTAAATAATCTAAGGTAATGTAGATCCTTCAACTTGCCCATTGTCAAAATTGTTCTATTTTAGTTACTTTCATTTCTATACAAATTTCAAAATCAGCTGGCCAGTTTTTAGACATAAAAACTTTGCTAGAATTATTATGAAACTTGATTCCATGTAAAAATCTGCAAACCTTAAATTTTGATGGTATTGTATCTTCCAATCTCTAAAATAGTTATGTCTTTTCATTTATTTTTTTACTTTTACTCTACTATGTTGGAAGTTTTTTAATGTAGAGGTTTTACATTATTTTTGATAAGTTTATTTGTAAGTATTTTGTTTTTTGGAACTGTTGTGCATGAAAGCTTTTAAAACCTTTGTTTTCCATTTCACTGCTAGCATATAGCAACATGGTTAGCATTTGCCCATAGCTTTTGTTTGAAAATAGAAGCAATTTTTGTTCTTACAGATCTGTATGCTTTTAATATTTTATGACTGAGTTAATAAGCATACCTTTTCCTGATACTGCAGAGAGTACTTAGTCTTTCATATTACAGATTATATTAACTGTGACATGGTTTTCATGTCAGATTAAGGACATTTCTAGCTGATTCTAGTCTGTGAATACTTTTATTGTGAATGAGTAGTCAATCTTGTTAAATGTTTATTTTGCATAATTTGAGAGTATTGTATAATCTTTCTCCTTTAGTTAATGTGATAGATTTAATTAATCAGTTTCTCAAATATTAACGTTTCATTCAGATAATCCTTACCTGATCCTGATAATATTCTCTTTTTGATGTATTGTTGCAGTTAGTTTGCTAATATTTTAGTTAGGACTTGTTACTTTACATGTTTTATTAGTCTCCAGTTAATCTTTCTTGAAATACTTTTTTTTTTTTGTCAAGTTTCAGTACTGAATAATAGAGACCTAATGGTCTCTAGGATTATGTCAGAGACATCAATGGTCTCAAGGATATTGTCAGAGTTCTTGACTCCTGGCTTTGACCTAGTCCAGCCCTGACTGTTGCAAGCATTTGGAAAGTGAACTATCATATGGGAGATATTCCACACTCTTGCTCGTTCTGTTTAAATCAGCTATATTTCCATCTTAAGACACTAGAGGAAGATAAATTAAATCCCAATTAAGTGGAAAATAAGAAATAAATATGAGCAGAAATCAAGAAAATAAAAAATGCCTGAAGGAAAACTGAGAGTACATGAAGTTGATTTTTTGAATATAAATTGCAAAACCCAGCAAAACAGTTGGAAAACAGATCAAACACTAATTATCATTTGTTTCACACTACAGATGTGAAAATGGGGAGAATCTTCCTATAGTGGTCAAGTTTGTTTTCAACTGAGCTTCTCACATGTAATGACTTTAAGTTCTAGATGTATTAACTGTTGATATATAAAATAGCATGTAAAAGACACCCAAGATGAACATAAATAATGAGTAGGGGGATCCCAACTATAAGAAAGCAACACTAGGGACTTGACACTCAGTGTAGGCCTCATTCAGTGCTCAGCACAGTGGGTAATAGAAATAGCCCTGTCCATTGTTGAATCGGGAAATGCAGTTTAAGGGTAACCACTGGGTGGCAACCGATGGAGAGAAAGAAGTGCACACGTCCTGTACGTTGAACTGTATATAAACCTCTGGCTGACATCTATACTGCCTATAGAGAAGTGTCCAAGGAGCCCACATAACACCCAATGAACTATTCATAGATTTCAGCTTTTACACTCTCAGTAAATAGGCTTTGATATCCTAATGCAGGCCAAACAAAACAGAATTCCAGACTCTTCACAGGATTACCACAGAATGCAAACTCTCAGCAGTGTATCATTCATCATATTGAGGAGATAATCCAAAGTTGTAAGAAAATGGGGCTTACAGGCCAGCAATGAAGACCAACTCTAAAACATCCTGGATGTGGGAATCACATAATATATTTTAAAGTAACAAAACAAATTTTTAGAATTAAGGAGTGCACTATATGAAATGAAAATTTCACTGAATTCACCTTCAGTGACACTTTTGAGATATTTGAATAATGAGTCTTTGAGCTCCAAGACACATCAGTGTCTATATCTAATCTGAGAAGAAAATAGAAAAAAAGTTTGAAAATATACAGGAAATAAGCTTTTCAAAAGAGAGCATGACTGACATATAAATTGGATTCTAAAAGTTGGGAAAGGAAAATATCTTTAACCCTTGTTTAAAAACTAGAAGAAATAATTGCTCAAAATTTTCGAAATAGTGAAAAGATATAATTGAATATGTTCAAAAACCTCATTGAATTCCACATAGGAAACTGTACTTAAAATATCATGGAAAAACCACTTTGGGACAAAAAAACAAAAGAGACAAATCTGTACTATATACAAGTGAAAAGGAAGAATTGCTTTTTTACCCTCTGTTTTCTGGCTCTTACTCAGCCTCTGCTTTCCAACAGTTCTTTACGTGGCCTCCACTGTTCCACTCAGTGCTGAACAGTTGGGGCTTTCCTCTGCACAGCTCTGTTGAGCTCCTTCCTCTCTGGGACCCTTCCTTGCAAAATCTGCCTCTGACCTGGCTGTATGCCACTTTGTGTCTGCATAGCTCTCACACTGGCAGGTTCAGTTTGGATGACATTATTGCACTGTGAACTGGAAATTGCCTTTAGGCAGCAAGCATATGTAATTCTGGTATTCACCTATTTTTTACCTTTTCTCTGGCAACGTGATCCTCTGTTGTTCTTTGTACATCTGAAGGCTGTTGTTTTTATGTATTTTTTTAATTGTTTATCAAAGGAGGGCTAATCATTCTTCAAGTCATTCTTCAATGTGGGAACCAAAGACTGTATGTGTAGTCATTTACAAGAGGACTTTTTGTAGTTCAGTTTGAATGTAATTCTTTTAATGTATTTTGACCATTGGATCAGTTTGATCTTCACATTCACAAATTAACAAGGAAAAATTAGAGAAGAAAAATAGGAGTTAACTTTTCTTTTTGCAAATTTTTTAGCAGATGCTCAACTTATAAATTTCCTATGACTTCTCCAATCCATTCTTTTCACAGTGAGTGTCTTTCAAGATGTATATGAATTGCCAAGTTTTGAGAAGCTTTCTAGTGATTGGTGTATTTTCTAAGAACTGGTTCCTAGTACTCACTTCTCCCCTTTTGTGTATTTTTATCAGAGTACTTATTTGCAAAAATTATAGTTGGCAAACTTTGAAATTGCATTCTTTTTATGAAGGCAACCTGAACATGACTTTTTTTGGCAAAACAGTTTTTTCAGTAAGATAGTGATAGTATCTAGCACATTTCATAGGTTTTTTTTTCAAGTATTGATGGAATTAATATCTTTGCTGTGTACTGAATATAGCTGTCCCTCTCCTTATCCTTAGAAGCCACTTCAGAAAATTAATGGAAGTTTTAATTTAAAAAGCAGTTTATTTTGGAGCTGGCATTGTGGAGCAATTGGTTAAATTATTGTCTACCACACTGACATCACATAGAAGCTCCAGTTCAAGCCTTAGCTGTTCCACTTATCACCAAGCTCCTTGCTAATGCATTTGAGAATGCAGAACATGGCCCCAGTACTTGGGCCCCTGCGGCACCCTCTACGGGCAATCCAGATGGAGTTCCAGGCTCCTGGACTTGGCCTGGCCCAGCCCTGGCCATTGCAATCATTTGGGAAATTGAACTTTCTCTTTTCCTCTCTCCCTCTCTCTCACTTTTTTCCCTCCCTCTTCCTCTCTGTTCTTTCCTCTCCCTCTTCTGTTCCCTCTTCCCCTCCTCTGTAATCCAACCTAGGAATCCTTTTTATAGAATCTGCATATTTTGGTTTAAAAAAAACTTGGAATGCATGCAGTTTTTTCAAAACAGGTGTTTTCCATCATTTCTTGGAAGGCTCTCATAGTATTCTTAGGGAGGTAGTGCCTTTTATTCCTTTTGGCATGGCTCTTTAATATTTTTAATATTTATTCATTTTTTTTTTGAAAGAGAACAAGAGACAGAAATAATTTACATCACTCCGCAAATGGCTGCAATAGTTAGGGCTGAGGCAAACCAGAACTGGCATCCAAATGCTCCATCTGGGTCTTCGTCATGGTAGCAGAAGTTCAAGTGCTTTGAGCTACCATCAGGAAGCTCACAGGTCCATGAGCAGAAAACTGGATCAGCAGCAGAGTAGGCACCTGCATAGGGCATTTCAAGCTAATCCTCTTCTGGTGGCTGCGACATCCATACAGGCACCAGCTTTTGTCCTGTCTGCTCCACTTTCCTTCCAGCTCCCTGCTAATAACTGAGAGATTGGAGGATGGCCCAAGTCCTTAGGCCCATGTATTGGTATCAGAGAAGCTCTTGGCTCCCAGTTTTGAACTAGCTTAGCTCTGCCTGCGGTGACTATCTGGGGAGTAAAAACAGCAGATGGAAGACCTCTCCTCTTGCTGCCCTTTCTGTAATTATGACTTTCAAGAAAAAAACAAATAAATAGATAAATAAGGAAGTAATAACTGGGATCAAAACCAGCATTCTGAAACCAGCTGTAAGCTTTGGATAACTTGATGCCACAATGCCCTTGGTCAGCCTCTTTAAATGAAACACCAAAATGGTATACTGATTTTTAACTGTAATAGAGAATTTTATATTTAAAGCTAGCATCATTGTGTATTATTAATTATGAATCAGTCATATTGAAAATGTTTTATATGCATGAGAATTGTGTAAGGTTCTATGTTTAAGACTTTTAAGAATGCTTTTTGTTTTAATTTAATAGGCTACCCATGAATACCATTTTTTATTTAGCTACATACAAAAGCATTTACATTTAGACAGGTAGACATAATGTTCCTTACCTTTATAAGTACTTTTTTAAAAAAGAAAAGAAACTTAAATTCAGCAGAACTCTGAGGAAAGTCAGCCATTTAATGGGGAGCACAGGTGTTGAGTTAATGAGCCTGTGAGCACACTCAGATTTCATCTTTCAAGTTATGTAGGTTGGAAATGGTGTTCACATCATGGAGACCATTTGGGAGACATTTTACATTCTGTTCTGAGAGGAGTCTTGGTGCTTTTTGGATTGTTACCACAATAGCATTCAAGGTTTGCAAGCAAGCAGTACATGGAGATATGTATAGTATTCCTCATGTCAACAAGTTTTAAGAGATGTTTATGGCTAAGATGTTTTAAAACTTTTACTTCTAAATACAAATCAAATAAGAAATTCAAACTTAGAAAATGTTTGAAAATAAATAAGAACAAAGCAACATATATATTAAAATTACTTGTATATGACTGAAGCAGTACTTAAGGAAAAGTTCAGACTGAAAATCTGTTTTAGAAAGAAAAAAGCTCTCATCTATATTTTCAGCTTCTACCTTAAGAAACTAGGAAAGGTAACAAATTAAACCAGAAGTTTACATCACGAATAAAGATCTAGAAGGAAATCAATGAACAGAAAACAAAAAGTAGAGAAAATCAATTAAACCAACCTGTTTTTTTGAAATGATGATAAAACTATAAAACTCAAATCATACTGGTCAGGCAAAACGCGAATGGCCAAATCAGGAATGACATGGTTGTAACCCTATAGATTCTGTAGATATAAAAGAATTATTAAAAATGAATTATGAGCAACTTTATGCATAGAAAGTTTACAATTCACATGAAAAGGAGAAATTTTTGTAAATTACCATAGCTTACACAAACATATAAAATAAGTAGTTCTATTTCTTTACTGTTAAAGAGTTGCATTTATAGTTAAAAACTATACTAGCAAGTGAGAAATTAAGAAAGGAATATTCCATACAGAAAAAAAACATATTCTAAGATATAGAGAAATAGAGCATGGAACTGTGTGGTTTTCTATAGTAGCAAACGTGTGGTTTGCTATAGTCAGCTACATATTGTCATTTCAGTTTGAATCTATTACAGTTTATTTGAAAGTTGGTATCTTTGTCACACCACATTTTAAGTTGCAGTCACATGTAACAAAGTATATAGAACAGATACAGAACACTTAGATCATTATAGAAAGTTCTGTTAGTCTGGATTATAATGAGTTTGGAAAGCTTCACACATTTGATTTGCTGAGAGTTTAGGTTTTGTTTACAAGGTAGTAGTTGCAAAGGCTAGTTGGAGGAAAAGTGTACTGGAAGGGTAAGCTTAGTGCAAATCAGTGAATGTTTTCAATGGCAAAGTAACTCAGGGGGTACTACATAAGAGATGTTTGGAGGGTGTGCTTTGGTTATTAAAGTAAGTGCTGGCAAGTTGATCCAAAGCATATGCAAAATTAATTTTCTAGCAACAAGACAAAAGGAAGGAAGGCTAAAATCTGTGTTTAGAGGTTCATTTCCTCATAGATCTATGGTCCAGATGAGAGGTACTAAGGGCTGGGTTAGAAAGAGACAAATTTCATTGCTAGTTGGACAAATAATGGGTACAAGAATTTGTTGTGGGAGCTAATAAGAGCTGAATTTCTGGACCAGATATATATGAAAAATTCATTATAGGAGCTAAGAGGGGTTGAATTTCTGGATCGGATACACACATGTGTACACACACGTTTTTAAAAAAGAAAAAATCAGGTACCATTATTGTGGCACAGCAGGTCTGAGTACCAATTCAAGTCCTGGCTGTTGCACTTCAATCCACTTTTCTGCTAATGTGCTGGGGAAGCAGCAGAAGCCAAAACTTGGGCCTGAGTTCCAAGCTCCTGATTGGGATGACCTAGCCATGGCAGTGTTGGCCATGTGGCAAGTGAGCTAATGGATGGAAGGGTTGTTTTTGTCTCACTCTCTTGCTTTAACTGACTTTCAAATAAATTATCTTTTAGAAGTTCTGACTTTAATTTTGACCACATTAACTTTGAAGATATTCATAAGATTTGAGCGAGCCACCGACATATAGATGGATTTTGAAACTTTGAGTTTGGATAAGATTGTGCACAGAGAATATAGACAATAAAAAAGATGAAAGCCTAGAACGTACCTCAACATTCGTTAGGTATATAAGGTCTTGAACCAAGACTGAAAAGAGGCATAGTGAGAGAAAAAGGAAAAACATTAACAAAGAATGCTACTAAGAAGAACCCAAGGAAGATGACATTTCAAGGAAAGTAACCAGTCAAAATAAGTCACATAGGAAAATTAAGCATATATAGATATATGTTGGATTTGTGGGATAGGAAGTCATCTAAGACTTCTAGGAATCACAGTGTGCTGAACCACCAAGGAAATTGAAACTTTCAGGTTGAGGTGAATTTGTCAAGCAGGAGTGAAAGTACCAGTATTGTGGCCTATGATATACAGTTGCATAAATTATCCTTGTTTTATTTTTAAGATATTAATATACCCTTGTGGTTTAATTATGATAAGGATTAGGTAAGGAAAAAAGTATTAAAACTTATAAAATTTTTCGATGTTGACAGAATTAAGATTACTTCTCAGTGAAATCTACTTATATAAGGCAAGGGGGTGACAGGATTTTACCTAAAGACATATCAGAAAAACACTAGGGAGCCTAGAGGATCTGCAAGAACTCTGTGGAGGTATGAGCCATGAGAGAAAGGCTGTGGTGGGTACGGAAGGAAAATTGATTGTCCCCTTTCTGGACAGATCTAGAATAATTTGAACAGCTTAGACACTTCTCTTTTTTGCATAGTCCATTTAGATCTCCATTCCTTAGGTGTGCTCATACTGCTTACATTACTTTGCTGCCAACCTTGGGGAGGAAGTTGTTCTACATTTCAATATTTTTTGTTTTGGAGTGGTTGGTTTTGCAACTAATATTGATTTCATTTAGTTTTCCCTTTCTTCCTAACTTTGTCTCTTAACACTGTCTCCCCTTTGATTTTCTTTTCTGACATCATCACAATGTAAACAAAATGTTTTGTTTCATTTTATTTGAAAGCAGGGAGAGGCAGATGCACAGAGGGACAGAGAGCTTTGGTCCACTGACTAAAGTCTCTAAATGCCTGTTAATCCACAGCCAAGGCAAGCAAAGCTAGAATCCCAGGTCTCCCGTGCAGGCTGTCACTGCAGCTGCCTCCAAGGATGCATCATGTAGCCAAGGCTAGATTCCCAAGTTTCCCACACAAGTGATCAACCATCTGAGCCATCACCTGCTGCTCCCCAGGATGCGTCATGTAGCAAGCTGGATCAGCAGCTGATTAGTCAGATCTCACACCCAGGCACTTTGATGTGGGATACAAGCATCCCAAGTGGTGACTTCATAGCTGTGCCGCATGCCCACCCATCTCAATTTGTTCCCCTACTGTTGTTGTCCGAAACCTTCAACTTTTGTAACTTTTCTGTGCCAATCTTCTGGGTGTGGGGCTTTCTGGACATTTTTATGTTCTGTTTAAATGAATCAAACTCCTTTTCAGAGGGGCCTCATTTTTCTATATGTTAATTGATTAGATGAAGAATTGATTTATCTTGGGAATGCAAAAATTTGTAGTCTGATCAAAGATAATTTATAATTCTTACTTCAACATGCCTAGTTATCCCATCTTCCCTGATCTCTAGGTGTCAGTAGATAGCAGTACCAGCAGATGACAGTATCAGACCTTTTGGTATTGATGAGAAAAGCGAACATCAATTTCACTTACTCTTCTTTTTCCTTTGTTCCATACTAGTTGCCCTCTGTCACAAGAGGAGGGAGAGAGATTATGTAGCTGTGATTGCACAGTACCAATTTATAATCCTCCGGTGAAAGCATTTCACTGCTGCTCTCTGAAGCCATTTTTATGCAATTATGCTAGGGAAAAATTTTTCGCTTAAATATGACATTCTAAATTTATTTCCTTTTAGTGAAGTTGGGGAGAGATTTGTTCATTGGTTTTATTAAAGAGAAATCTCAGCTAAAAACTTTCACTTTTTCTGACCATTTTATATCTATCCTATATGAAACAACTTAGGATTAAATTAGTGAAATGGAAGAGAAGATATAGCTCTCTCTTGCAGAAAAAAAAAATTAAATGTTTTTACATTCTCTTTCTTTGGGCAAGGTGGAGTTTACTTTCTGTCATCTATTTCTGAAAAGGAGTTTCATCCAAATAAATCTGGTAGAGAAAGAGAAAAAAACCCTTCCAGTGGAAAGTGGGGCAAATGTTACTTAAGAAAAATGGTCAAGGATAATGTCACTGGTGTCTTGTGGATGTCTTGCACCTGATAAACAGTAATAACAATGACATTTCACCTCTGTAATGTTCTTTCTGAAAATCCATAACCCTTAGAAAAGTGCCAGACAGGCTCAAATTGACAGACATTTTACAAAAATATCTGGCCCATACTCCTGAAAACTATTGAAGCTACAAAAAACAAGGAAGCTGCCTTGAACATGGCATAGACCAGAGGAGAATAAAGATATCTGACAATTAAATGCAAGTGATGCCCTGTGTTGGATCCTTGACCAGAAAAAAAAAAAACAATAGTAGAGAAATTAGTGAACCCTAAATAAAAGTATGGAGTTTAGTTAATATCCCCTATGCTATTACAATAGTATAGTTCTTCATAAACAGTCACAAGCCCATTATTGTGGGCATGGTCAATGACAGAGAGTCCAGCATCTCATTGTCAAGATATAGTTAACATTTTCATTGGGAGTCCATCCTTGTCTGGTACTAGAGATGTGTACTGCATTGTATCTTCACATTTGGATATGATGGTCTCCATTACACAGTTACTATACATCCTCTTAAGTGAAACCCACAAAACAAAATCAACAACAGGAAGAAAAATAAAATTTACAACTATAAGTTAAACAGCATGCTACTGAATGATTAATGTGTCACTGAAGAAATGAAAAAGAAATCAAGAACCTTCTTAAAGAAAATGATGTTAATGTGTGATCTATGAATCAGTGAAGAAATCAAGATGAGAAAAACTATTTTGAAAAAATGAAAGTAAAAATAAAAACATCAAAATTAATGAGATATAGTTTCTGCTGATCTTTGTTGGTGAGATGTATCTCCTGTAGGCAACAAATATATGGGTTTTGTGATTTTAATCCAGTCTACTTATTATGAGATTTGATTGATGAGTTTAAGCCGTTTACATTCAGGGTTATAGCACAAATAGGTGGTACTTTGGTCCTGTCATTTTAGCAATGGGTTGTTCATTGATTTAGTCTTTTGTTATGTTACTGGGATGTTCTTCGCATTTGCCTTTGGTTTTGGTTGGTGCTATTCGTTTTCTCTGTCAAGAGAACATCTTTAAGTATCATATGTAGGTCAGATTTGGAAGAGGCATATTCTTTTAAAGTTTTTTTCCTGTGGGAGAATTTTATTTCACTTTCAAAGATAAAGGAAAGCTTTCCTGGGTACATTATCCTAGGCCGACAATTTTTTTCTTTTAGAATCTGCAATATGTCACTCCATTCTCTTCTTGCCTGTGGAGTTTCCTGTGAGAGATCTCCTGTGAGTTTAATAGGTATTCGTTTATATGTCAGTTGATTTTTTTTCCATGTGCACATTTAAGGATCTTTTCCTTATGTTCGATTGAAGAGAGCTTGATGATCATGTGTCGTGGTAAAAATCGCTTTAGGTCAAGCCTTTTGGGAGTTCTGTGCCCCTCCTGTATATTGTTTCCCAATTCTTTCTCTAGTTTAGGGAAATATTCCCTTATTATTTCATTAAATACATTTTTAAACCCAGCTTCTCTTTCTGCACCTTCTGTGGACTCCCATAACTCTTATGTTTGGCCTGTTAATAGTGTCTTTAAGTTCTTAAATACTTTTTTTGGCCCGATCCAGCTCTGCTTCCAGTTTTTTGTTTGTTTTCCCCTGGTGACTGGAAATATCTTCTGATTCTGAGATTCTTTCTTCTGCCTTCTTCATTCTATTTTGGAGACTCTCCACTGTACTTTTAATTTGCTCTACTGTATTCTTCATTTCTGATATATCAGCTTTCATTTGATTCATTTTCAGTGTGACATATTCGTTGAATTCTTTGAATGCCTGTTTTATGTGCTTCTCGGTGTTGATAAGAAGTTTAATAACAAGTGTTTTGAATTCTGTATCCCTCATTTTCTCAGTGTCTTCCTCAGTTAACTCTGAGGCTAGAAAAGTTTTGCTCCTTTGCAGGGGAGTGAGTCTGCAGTAATATTCGTTATTCCTCTGTCTCTCCTTTTGCTGTTGGTCGTTGTACTTCTGGTTAGCAGATTCTTCTCCTTAGGGCAGATTTCTAAGCTGTGTCATCCACAGGTCTACAGTTCAGTTTTACTCATTGTGGTTGGCACTAGGGTCTTTGTTTGCAGCCACTCAGGTTTAGGCTCCTGTATTAGATTTCCACCACAGTCTCCATAGTCCCAGCTCCTGGTTCACTACTCTCCACCTCATGTGATTCTGTGCTGTGGCTGCACTATTGTCTATACAACCTTTCTTTCCCACTTCCTGTTTGAACAGGTCTCAGGATTAGGGAGATACTAGGTGTCCCAAATAACTAGGTTGTTGTTGGTAATGGTCTTGCCAGAACCTGCTTGCTGTTAGATTTGAGTGCCGACTGGACCTATTTTGACCATAGGATGTCAAAGTTAGTATTATTTTCCCTGTGGGACCAGTACGTTGCACTGAGCTGGAAGTGACTTTGCTCTCAGCTCTGTGCATGCTCAGCTCACTGTTGTCCCTGTATTCTCAAAGCCTTTGCCATACTGTACAAAATGGTGCCTGATGTACCACTGGTGGAGTTCTGGATCTGTTGCTGGCTGTTAGGTCTGGGGGCTACTCAGACTATTTTGGGTGGAACCTGAAGGATGCCACATTGGTGTAATATACTGAACTAAAAATGAGTTCACTCCTAGCTTAGTAAATGCACAGTCCAATCCCACAGCTTTTGCCTCCCCACACAAAGTGGCACTCAGGGAGGCTCTGGTGGTGGTTTTGGCTGTGAAATCCACCCTGTTCCTGCATAGCCTATTTGGGCTGTTTTGCTCTGTCTCTGCTCCTGATTGAATCAAACAAATCAGCAGGATGGACATTTGCTTGCTTGAGTTCACCTCCTGAGATTCTGGTGACCTCTCCTTTCCACCTGGCTGCTGGAGCTTTTGCTGTCAGTGAGCTCAGTTCACCATTCACTGACTGCCACTGAGGTGTCTAATCACTGCAACACCACACCATTGTCTCTGCTGCTTTACCCTGTACACCATTCTCCAGGTCTGGGTGCCTCTCTGTTGTTGGCCTGTCCTGGAATGTGCCTTCTCCATCTGTGTAAATGTGTCCTTACCCTATTCCATCAAATTGATTCTCCCATTGTGACTTTCTTAGCTGTGATAAATATATTATGAAAAAAAAAGTCAGCATAGGGAAAACTGAATAAGGGATATATGAGAATTCTGTAATATATTGGAAACTTTTCTCTAAATCTTATGCTAAAATATATGAATTTTAACATTAATTAATCATATCATTATGGCAAATGTGTTTGTTAGAGAATATGCCTCCTGTAAGTAAACACAATTGGGAATAGTAACTTTTTCCTTGATATGATCCTTTTCACTGTGCTTAAAAGGAGGGAGTAAAGGGAAACGATTCCAATTGGACGTGCTCATTAAGAACAAGCATGTGTGATTCAACTGGAAAATATGTACGTACAGTGTAGGAAAACCTGGGATTCTTTTGTTGCCCAGAAGTGCTTGCTTGATTTGGAAGGAACTACATAAACTGTGCTAACATTGACTACCAACTCTAGAGCAATAGAGACTTTTCTGTTCCTATTGGATCAGTATGGGTTTCAGAGCACTCAAGGAACAAGTGGTAGTGGTGGTGGTCTAATTGTTGCTGCGTATCCCACCTTCCTTCCTGGGGAGGAGATGAAGGTCTTGATCCTGTAAGCCATGAGTGAATGGTATAGTGACTGAGAATAAACCCTAATGCCGTACTGCTGGGACTTGAACCTAGGTTTCATGGCTTCCAACTGCATAATCCTCAGCAGTCTCCTTAGTTTTGTTCTCTCTGGTTCTTCATCTGTAAAATGAGATACTAATTTCACCTTGCAAGGTTTCTGTAATAGCTGTAAACTTAGAAATAGCTAACATGTACCGAGTGACGTCAACTGTATATCTGTTCCTTTATTTGTGATTTTTGAGCTTCATTAATGTAGAATATTGTTGCTATTGTGATACACTTCTATAACTTTAAAACGTTTTTTTTTTTTCAAATCTTCACAATTTTTCTGCTTGGATTTCATTTTCAGTAGTTTGACAATGATATCCCTTCTCTGTGTGTGTGCTCATCTGGCTTTGAGTTCTTTAAATTTCTTTACTTTGTGGTTTGTTAATTTTGCAGGTTCAAGACCTTATTTCTCTGGGTATTTATTCTGTCCCTTCTGTCTCTCAGCTCCCTCTGAGTTTGCAATTATATATATTTGCTAAAACTCCACAGGTCTGAGATTCTCTCTTTTTATTTTCTGTGTGTTTAATTTTATTTTTCATCTTATTCTTCCTTTTCAGGGCTTTTGATTATTTCCTATACTCTATCCAGTCTGTTGATAAGACCTTACAGGAATTCTTTATTTCTTGTATTTTTTTAGCTCCTGCATTTACACTTTTTAATACAATTTCACTTTTGTTTGATTGGCTTATTATTTCCTGCTTGTATTCATTTTTTTTTCACTAAATTTTTTATTTTAAAGTTCCCATCTACTAATCCTGTATGTTAGTCATCTCTGAATCTACCTTGTGGACTGTTTTATTTCTAGAGTATTGGTGGATGTTTCTCCTTAGCGTTTGTGTCATTTTTCCCTTAATGTTTTTATTGTGTTTTAACAAATAGCAAAGACTGAGGTAAAATGCATTTATGCTCAGAAATGGGCACCCATTTCACCCAACAGACATATAGTTTGTGATCTGAGGCAGTCTACTTTATAGCTGAAGTAGACATTGTGATATTGTTACTTATGCTTACATTTAGTATACCTGATTTTAAGTTCTGCTAATGCTAGGCTTCTACTATCTTATGCTTTCTCTGGGTCCTGGAGTACTGACATTTTTTATTTTAGTGCTCCTAGTTTCTGAGTACAAGTAAATATTATGGACAGAGTGTTTGTGTCCGCCCCGCAAATTCATATTTGAAAATGCAAACATGATATTAGGAGGTGGGGCCTTTGGGAAGAGGTTAAGATAGAATTTTCATGAATAGAATTAGTGCCTTTGTAATACAGACCCCAGAGAGCTTTCAACCCCTCTTTCTGCCACTTGCAGACATGCTGACATTATTGCTCAGTGAGTTAAGCTGCCACCTGCAGTCCTGGCAGTTCAGCTCCCTGCTAATGTTCCTGGGAGAGCAGCAGAGAAAGAGTCCCAAATACTTGGGTCCGTCCCTCGTGGGGGACAACTGATGGAGATCCAGTCTCCTGACTTTTACCTTGCCCAGACCTAACTACTGTGACCATTTGGGGAGTGAATCTGGGGATGGAAGATCTCTGGCTCTCCCTCTCTCTATAACTCAGCCTTTAAATGAATGTCTTTGAAGACAATCTGACCATGCTAGCAGCCTGATACCAGACTTTCAGATACCAGAACTATGTGAAAGATATTTTTGTTGTTCATAAATAAGCCTGTGCTACAACAGTCCCAGCTTATTGAGACATCTAAGCAGGAAGTGTCTGCTGGCCTTTTATTAACACCTTCCAGGTTTTACTTTCCATTAAGGAGAGATCCCAGAAGCAGGGAATTTGTTCACATGCATGACTGAGGAAGGCTGTCTTAGTTCTTTTGTTCTATGCTCATTTTTTCTCGAAAGCACCTCAAACAGGCTGTGAAAAAGACCTAGCATGATCTAAACTGTCCGGTAGCTCACAGCCAGCTGTTTTTATCTGCCTTTATGGCCATCTCTTTCCCTGGCTTCTGTATCCTTTCCAAGGTTTATCATTCTTTGGAGTTCAGATCACCTGATTGTCTTGTGACCTCACCTTTCTGTGGAGCTCCAAATAAGATCATTATGAGATTATCTGGCTCTTTCTCATTATTAATGTGGAAGCATCATTCCCCTGAGACTTCAACTCTTCTAGGTCTCTCTTCTAATGTTGATGGATATTTTGTGGATAAGTTACATAGTTCCAAGAAGAAATACTTGACATTTATCATTCTGTATTTTCTAATTTTGGATATTTTAGTGGTAGCCTTTAATACTTTTAAAATAATGCTAGCAGTGCGTAAATGAATAGAATTTTTGAATCTCACAAAGCAATACTAGAAGGTGTGCTGCTCAATGAGGTTAGCTGTGCAAAGTGCTGCTTTGATTCTATTATGGTACAAGAATGGCTTTGCTGCTGTGCTGTGCATCTACTTACAGAATTCACTTCATAATTCTTGGTCTACACTTTGATTAGATCAGATAGGAGTGATGGCCACTCCTTTTTCTCTTAATTCTTTTTAAATATAAGATGAATAGAGTGCCTCCTTCAAAGTGAATCTGAAAGTTATGGGATGGCATTAATGCTATCACAGTTCCATAACAACAGATAGTAATTTTAAGTATGAAAAATTCTCTATCAGCTTAAAGCCTTGCATTTGCCAGCTTAAAGCCTGGCTTTTTACCTATTCGCATTTCATTTATGTATTTGTTATATACCTCTAATGATCTTCCAAAATGAGGAAAGCCATTTCTTTTGCTTTTTATTTTGTTGTAATGAAAAACAAATAGGCAAAATCTTAACACAATAGAAGCCTTGGGGCTAGAATCTGGGTTTATAATGACAGTTTAGGACATCCTGACTGGTTTGGTTTGGTTTTGTTTTCTATATGTGGTCATATGGTTCCTAGTTTGAGTTGACCTCTAACAGCCCTAGCAGTGTATATTGGAATTTTTTCTCTGACTTAACACATGTAAAATATTAATTTAATAGCTTTTATTTTAAGCTAAGAATGACATGGTCAGTAATGTACCATTTTGCAATGTTTTTCTTGATTTTTGCTGTAGAGAATATATGCTATGGTGCAATTTTTTAAATTGCCAAACTCAGCTGTTTTAATTTTTAGTTTTGTTTTAACTTTTGATAATTTTCTTATGATTTTACATTTTGTTTACAAGGAAGTTTTTGCTCGTGGAATTTTACCTTTTATATTTTGCAGAAAGCATTATATGTAATTTAACAAAATAAGTTATAAAATATTTAAATCGTAAACACTTAAAATATAATGGTCTTTTCTAGGATAAATTGGGTTTATTCCCTTTTTTGTCTGAAGGACTTATCTAATTTCTGTTTTAATCATTTAGATTTCTTGTAGCTTATTATGATTTTACATTTTCAAGGGCACATAGAGGTAAACAAAAGAAGTCAGTTTGCAAGATTTTTCCAACCTCTGTGTTTTTTCATCATTTAGATATGATACAGTTTTAGATCAGAGTCATGCCACTAATATTCACATTTCTACCTATAAATGAGAGACAGTTCTTCTTTTCAAAGAGAAACATGCTAATAATTCATGCATTGCCTATGGATCAGTTATGTAGAAAGCCTCCCAGATTCTCAAATATTCAAGATTTATTTTCCTGTGGTTCGTTTCTAGAGTAAATTCCTGTCTGCTTAAATCTGCAGTAAATGACTGAGAGCAGTGGGGCTTCTCCCACTTCACAGAGGCATCTATACTGAATCTCAGCTCTATGTCCATTAGCAGTGCTGTCACCCTCATGGGAGTTGGTAGGAAAAATCATGGTGACCCAGTTTGCAACGAAGGGACACAAACACAAGGGATAGCAAGACCAGGGAGAGGAAGATGGGTGAAGGCAAGGTCTTCAGCTGCTGAACTTTTGAAGGGTTTTTGAGAGTTCCAGTTTTTAAAACAGGCTTTTTACCAAGTGTGCCTCTGAGAAGATTTTCTCCAGATGTTTTGTCAATTTTTTTTAGCCCTACTCTCACACTAATTACTTTCGCATTTGTCCCACAAATGGAGCTTCTGGACATATACCCAGTTTATAAGGGAAACAGATAATAAATTGAATCTCAATCTGTGTAACTTTTTCTTTGTGTGTTTTTCTTAGCTCTTATTCTCATTTTTTGTCTGCTATTCCTTAGTTTGAGTCTTCTGATAATGAATCTCCTTACATGTATTTGTGTTGCCATCCTTGTGAGAGTAACTTTCACTACTTGAAAATAGTTGTTTCTCCATTTAATAAACCAATGAAAGTTTTTAAGTTACAAGGGTGAAACTTGGACAAAGGAAAAACATATTTGTTATACTTGTATTGCTGCAGTGTGATAATAAGATCTATAAGAAATCTGCACTTCTATTTAAAATTTGATCCAAGTTAGTTATCAAAGGGCTAATCCCTCTTAAAACCCAGTCACTATGATCTTAGAAGCCTCTTTTTATCTGCAGAACAACTGATTTTCATTCACAAATTCTTCAGCCTATTTTTTTTTCTGAAATCCTGGAAAAATTGCAAGCTTAGTCCTTGTATTTCTCAATTGTGTTATGACACAGCTTGGCAAATCATGGCTCATGGACCAAATTCAAGCAGCTTCCTCCTTTGTAAGTAAAGTTTTATTGCAACACAGGCACATTTACTTAGTTATGTATTGTCTGCAGCTACTTTTGTGGTGTAGTACAGTGGCAGAATTGAATAGACCATATGGCCTGAAATACATATAATTGGACTTCTAACACCAGAAGTTTGCCAAATTGTAAGTAGAAATCTTCCACCTAAAGTGAAACTGTCCTCCCTTTCCTCCTTTTCTTTTTACTTACACTTGAAGTCACTTAATAAAAACAAAGTTTGGACCTCTTTAGTATAAGCCTGTCAGCTAAAGACTAAAGTATCATTGGCATTTCCCCCTGTTACTGAAAGCCACCCTCAATATGCCGGCTTTACCATTTCAAATGACGTATGATCAGTAGTACCTGTTGGCTGCTACCTGCAGACCCTACAGTTGGATTGGTTTGATAGTAGTCAGTGTTTTGCTGTTTCTGTTTGCATCTGGGGTACAGGGTTTTCTCCTTCCGTAGGCCTCTTCACTGTAGACACAGTGTGCTTGTAAGATGAGGAAGGAGAAGAGGAAGCTGCAGTCGTCTTGTCCTAATGAAGTAGCAGGCTAATCAGTGGCAAGTGTATACTGCTGTGTACACCTAATAGGAGGTAGGGCAAGGGAGCTGTTTCATCAAAGGATTTCTGCATTCTTAGCATTTTAAACTATATGGCAGTGTGCTTGTATTTGTAAGGAGTACATGGTGTTCAGTAAAACTGAAAAATACTCTTACCACAGCAACTTTTAGAAGGATGCTATTATTTAAATCTTTCCTTCTGTTGGTTTTAAATCATTGTAATCAGGACACTCAGTTTAGTGAGTTATATATAATACGCAATGAAATGTTAACTCTCTTTGGTTTTTAGAATTTTGTTTTTTATTTCTAATGGTAGATAATTATATGGGGTTCAATGTGATGCTTACATTGTGTCATGATTAGATCAAATGGACAAAACTGTTATCTTGCAGACTTGTTTAAAAAAGATTTACTAATTTTTATTGCAGAGATATATTTATAGAAAGAAGGAGAGACACAGAGAAAGATCTTCCATCTTCCAGTTCACTACCCAAATGGTCACAGCACCCAGAGCTGAGCCAATTGGAAGCCAGGAGCCTCATTTGGGTCTCCCAGGCAGAGGGTTCCAAGGCTTTTGCCCATCTTCCACTGATTTTCCAGGTCATAAGCAGGGAACTGGAAGGGAAGTAAAGCAGCCAGGCTACAAACCAACACCTGTATGGGATACTAGCACTTGTGGAGAATTAGCCAATTAAACCATCATACCAGGCCCTTCACATTGCTTTTGGTACCACTGATCCTATCTATACCTGCGTGAGTTTGAGTTTTTTAGATTTAATATATAATAAGTGAGATTATGTGATGTTTGTCTTTCTATGCCTGACTTATTTTGTTTAGCATAACTTCTAGGTTCATGTATATTGTCAAAAATGACAACATTTTCTTCTTTTTAAAGGCTTATACTCCTTTATGTGCATTATCTGTATTTGTGTATGTTTATATATTTATTTAATGATAGATATAGAAGTTCCTTCCATGTCCACGCTATTGTGAATAATGTGCCATGGATATGAGAGTACAAATGTCTGTTCAACATACATTTTCCGTTCCTTTGGAAATACACTCAAAAGTGGGAGTCATATGATGGTTCCATTTTTAGTTTTCTGAGGAACCTCCATACTTTTTCCATAATGACTCTATTAATTTTCATTTCCAGAAATAATAGGACTGGGGGTTCTCTTTTGTCCACATTCTCACCAACATTTACATTTTATCATTTTGATAATCGCTTCTTGGCCTTTTGGCTAGATCTAGTATCATTTTGATAATAGCTGTTCTAATAGGTATGAGATTATGCTTGTTTGTGATCTTATTCAGAATTTTCTTGGTGATTGCAGATGTTGGGTATTTTTTCATTTAGTGCCATTTATGTATGAGGAATATCTGTTTAAATGATTTACCCAGTTTTTATTGGTTTCTTTGGTGGTTTTTGTTTTGGTTTGTTTTTTGTTTTGTGTTGAATTCCTTATATAGTTGGGATATGTTCCCCTTACCAAATGTTTATTTTATTTCTATTTTTTCATACTTTCTGTTGTTTCCTTTGCTACATTGAAGCTTTTCAGTAAGTTATAATCATCACATGTATTTATTTGGGGTTTTTTTTTTGGCCCATTTTTTTATGTAATTATGTCCAGTAAATCCTTGCCCAAACCAACACATTGGAGCATTCTTCTTATAGTATTTTCTTCAAATATTTTTATACTTTAGATCTTATGTCTGCTGTAATTTATTTTATTTGTTTTTGTGTATTGTGTGAGATACAGATTTACTTTCATTCTTCATGTAGCTATCCATTTTTTTTTTTTCCTAACACAATTTAGTGAATGAATTTTAACACTGTGTTCATGACACCTTAGTGGCACATCAGTTGACCTGGAAAATCAATTGGTCTGTGCTGTTTTTCATATATATGTTTTAAAAATCATTTTATGCTTGTGGCACAGTAGTAGCCTAGCAGCTAAAATCCTCTCCTTGAATGCTCCAGGATCCCACTGGATGCTGGTTCTAATCCTGGCAGCCCTGCTTCCCATCCAGCTCCCTGCTTGTGGCCTGGAAAATCAGTGGAGGACGGCTCAAAGCCTTGGGACCCTGCATCTGCGTGGGAGACCCGGAAGAAGCTCCTGGCTTTGGATTGGCTCAGCTCCAGCCGTTGTGGCTGCTTGGGGAGTGACAGACAGACAGATCTGCCTGTCTGTCTTCCTCTCTGTATGTCTGACTTTCCAATAAAAAGAAATCTTTTTTTTTTAAAAAAAATAGGCATTCTAGCTAATTCGCTAGTAAAACATTAAGACTTTGATGACTTTTGCTACTCTGTGGAAGTGCAAATAGACAAAAATGGATTCTGGAACTTTGTTATAGTGAGTTAGAGCAGCTCAGCATTCCAAAGAGTACAGTGTACACATATCAGTCACCTGAGCAGCTTGGGGAAATGCAGACTCTGACCCAGGTCTGGAGGCAGACCCAGGGTTTTGCATTTCCTTGCAAACTCCCATGTTGGAGAGCTGTACTGGGTTCCTGGTTCCCAACTTTGACCTGGCACAGTAGCCTCTGCCTTGACAGCGCTTCAAGAGAGGGAACCAGTAGATGTCAGCTTGCCTTCTGTCTCTCAGATAAATAACTTTTAAAATAACCTGGTAAAAGTACAGCATGGTTTAACACTTATTAAATAAATAAATAAATAAATAATTCTGACACCTTACCTGGGAAATACTTGAAGTATGTTTCTACTTCATTCAAAATGAGGATTGAATGGGTTGCTAATTTTGAGTAGAGGGAGAGTTACTGAAATTGGATGGAAAGTTGTGCCACCACATGTTGGTGGGTATGGCTCATAGTACAAAATGAATGCGGTAGCCTGTGGACGTTTGTGGTGTGAGCCTCATGTGCACCTTTTTTGTATATTTCTTCTGGGCTTGGAACGGCTGAGTGTGGTAGTTTTGTTTTAACCTATACCAAGTGTTTCTTGCACTAATGCATTGTTTACAAATCACATATACTGGAACAAATTTGTGCTTTCCCAGTAAATGCTGTAGCAGACCTGACTGGATATGAAATTTCACTTTTTTATTTTATTGCAATTCAGTTGCATGGGCACCAGGGGGAGTGGTAGGTTCACATTTCACAGCAGCACCAACTGACCAGTGCTTTTCTTAGCTTTACAGCTGCACATATGGTAAATTATTATCATTTTATGGTTACAGTTATAAGCAATTTGGTAGAAAATGACAGCTAAATTATACAGTGTTACTTTCATTCATTTTAATTTTGTAATCTAAATATATTTTTTAATTGGAAAACAAAACCCAGAATAATTCTTAGGAGGAGGCCCAAGCAACCCTTGCAAAGACCCAGTTTTCTGCCCCCAGCTATACTTTGTGTTTCACTTTCATTGACCTCTTGTGTATGGCAGCAATGGGAGTATTGAGCTGAGATTGCCTGTATTGTGGGGAGCGGTGTTTTGTTTTTGTTTTTGTTTTGTGTGTGTATGTGTGTTTAAGCTACATTATCATGACTACTACTTTCTTTAAAGGAGCTTTAATAATTAAGCTAACAAATGTAAAAATGTTTAAAATTTCTGGAAAATCCTAGAGTGCATTCCCAAATCATGCTTCAGGAAGCAGTTCTAGAAATGAGTTCCAAACTGGACAAATGTGCTTCTGTGACACTTACCAGAATTTGTTACAGTACTGCCCAGAAAGCTCCCTGGCTGCAGGGAGCAGGGCATGTTGACATCTTCATTTAAACCCTGGAATTGAATAAACTGCCACCATTTCAGGACAAAAGTATGCCTTGTGAGTGCCTTGTTGCATTGGGGCTTATAGGCATTAGTAGGGACATTGCTATAAGCCAACTTTGCATAAATATCTATTATGCATAGACAGATGAGACTGTTTTTGAAGAACCTGAAGTGTTATTCATAGTATTTATTTCAGTATACACAGTTTCTCCATAAAGCCTTCATCAAATGTTTTCTTGACTTACTCAGCATTGATATCTGCTGATGACTATATGGAGATCTTTTTATTTTATTTTCAAACATACTCCATCATTCTACATGGTTTTATGTACTTGAGAACCATTACTGAACTGGGGGAATGGTACATATAAACTGCTTCGTCATCGAAAGTGTTGGACTCAGTAATGTAATGATTATAATCTTTATTAACATAAGCAGGTCATATCAGTAAGTTTGACCAGTGTAGGAGGGTATTTAGCATTTTTAATAGCTTTTAAGTCATTTTAAAATAGTTACTGTGCAAGCGATATAGATAGATCTAGAAAACAAGTAACAGGTGTGAGAAAACCACATATTATTAAAATTGTTTTGAGGTCAGTTGGAAAGAAAAAGGAAATTTTATTTCTAGGAGTAATGTATCTTTAATTTCATGCAGTGTGCCTTCTCTTTTATTGTATGTAGGTTATCCTAGCCTAGTTCTTTCGTCTTACATGCCGTTATGGACTCACATCAAGGATAAAGAAATAAGAAACTAATAATGAGATTTTATTCTCTGGTGAAGTAAATTTCATGTTTCCTTTGAGTGAAACTTGTATGGATTATTTGCATTTTCTTTTTAAAAATTACATCATTCAGCAATATAATGAGAGTGCTCTAAATAGTACCAGAGGGATGTAAGTTTTGAGGGGCATTGATTTAAATGCAAGAAGTCAACATAATGATTTGAAAATACTGGAAATAGTTGTAGAAATTGAGGGTTTATACACTTTTTCATACTGTATGAGTCATGTACTATGAAATACAGATTCATATTATACTGGGCATAATAATCATATTTGTAACACCGACTGCTAAAGAACTGTATATTATGCTGTTTTTCTGAAATAACTACAAAATAGAATTTTGAGAATCAGTAGGTTATTTCAAAAGTTCATGGAAAATGGGTTAAAAGATAAGATTTTTTTTGGTGCAAATATATTTTTGAAGTCCAAGTATACAGAATGCTTTTTAAAAGTTCATGGATGATGCAAATTATGGGGAAAAAAACTGTATAAATTTCAAATGTGTATCTTTTAATTCCATTTTCCCACCAATTTTTAAAGTGGATTCTTACATTGAATTTTTCATTCAGTATAAGGTTGGTCATAGGAAATGTGTTAGAAATACAGAATAGGTTCTAAGCCATTATATTAGGAAATATCTGTTTCCTGGTGAGTGAAAAAATGGGTTGTCCATGAAAGACATTAGGAAGGAGCCATCAGTAGGGAATAACCCAGTGGGCCAATGACTAGCAAACTGAGGAAGGAAAGCTGAAAAAGGAGGATATGGCCAGTGGAAATGGTAAAAATCTACCCTTCTGCTGTTCAGAAGATATGAGATTGGAGAATACATGTGAGACCAGGGGCAATAAAGGCTACGTACATTGATTCCAAAAGTAAATTGGAGTTGAAGAAATTGAGACTGTGAGTGAGGATTACTTATTACAGATTTTTGATGATGAAAGGGAAGAAGGACAGGTTAACATCTTAAGAAGAAAGCATTGTTTCAGAAGAACCTTTCTTAGGATACACTTAATTAAAGGCTTAGGAACAATAGCCAGAAATGATTAAGATCATGAGAATAATTAAATATTTTATAGGACTGTGTTCTAAATGATACAGAAGAGAGTGAAATGAGGAACACAGATGGATCAGTTTTCTTAAAATCATGAATTTCTACTCTTTGGAATTTGCCTAAGTGAAATGAAATCAGCATATGAGAGTTATCTGTAGTCCCATGTTTATAACAACTGAAATCACAAAAGCTAAGATATCAAATCACCACAGATACCCATCAGCTGATGACTGGATTTTTAAAAACATAAAATGCATGTGCACATGTGCGTGCATGCACACACACACACACACACACACACACACACACAGTAGAATACTACGCAGCCCATAAAAAGGCTGGAATCGTGTCTTTTGCAACTAAATGGATGCAATCGGAAACCATTATGCTTTGTGAAATAAATCAATCCCACCAAAACAAATACCATGTTTTTCCTGCTTTGTGATAACTAATACGCAGATTACCAACAAAATGTAATCTTTATGAGCAAGATTATTTTGGAAATTGATTGTTGTTTATGGCTGTTGTATATATGCTGAAGAATAGGTTTTTAAAAATTTTTCTACTTTCTAAATGTTGAATTCTTTTTTAAATTATTTTTTATTATTGTGCTATGATCCATTTTCATAGGCTCTGGGATTTCCCATCTCCCTCCCTAAGTTCCCTCTCCCTGCATTGATATCCCCTCAATATTACAATGCATGGTCCTTCATGAGCCATGAGTCATGGTCCATCATGTCATAAGTCCATCATATTATTGAAGTGTTTCCCAACACTGTAGGCATGGACAATGTCAGAGAGTCCAGCATCCTACAGGGTAATTTCAGCTGTTTCAGTGGGAGTCCATCTTTGACCTGAATGTATACAAGCATATTGCACTTTGTCTCCACACCTGAACATATCAGTCTGCTACACTTCCATTATACATCCCCTTAAATATAGAGCCAGTGAACACAGTCCATAACAGGGAGAAAAACAGTAAATTTTCATCAATATGAAGTTAAAGAATTTGCTACAAAAATACCAGTGTGTCACTAGTGATAAAAAAAAAAAGAATCAAAAACCTTCTTGTAGAAATTGATGCTATTGCATGGCTGAAGTGGCACTGAAGAAATTATAATAAAAACTAGCACATCATTACCCATGAGATGTAGCAAAAAATAGTATTGAAAGGGACATTTGCAATCTCAGGTGTAAGTCTCATATGGATGATCAATTAATGAATCAGAATAACAACTGAAAAAATACAAATGACTAGGAAGTGCGAAAAGGTAAAATTCACAGCAAAAATAATTAGATTTGACACCAAAAAAAAAAACTGCAAATGGAAACACAAAAGAGCCATTCCCTAGGAAAATGAGCAAAACAACCCTTCAGCCATATTAGCATTGTCACCAGCATTGCCAACCACTTAAAATAAAAGATGAAAGAGAAATGGTTCCAATTTTTTGCTCTTTGGGTCGTGACATTGTTGTGTGGTCAAGTAGTAGGGAATATAGTTTTTTGTTGTCCAGGTATACTTAGAAGTTTCATTGGGAGTCCACCTTTGTTCCTTAGGAGAGATATCTTTTGTTTATTTTCCTTGATTCTTGGCAGTCTTGTCTGCATTACATCCTTTGTGGGGTTACATGTGTATGTGTTCTATCATGTATTTTTGATAGAGTTGTCTTACATTAGAACGAACATTTGATATCTGTCCTTTTGGGATTGGCCCATTTCACTTAGCATAATAGTCTCTGTTTGGGCCCATTTGGCTGCAAACGGGAGCATTTTATTCTTTTTAATGGGAAAGCAGTATTTCATGCAGTAGATGTACCACAGTTTCTTTAACCAGTCCTCTGTAGGTGGGCATCTAGGTTGCTTCCATGTATTTGTAATTGTTGATTGTGCTGCAGTGAATACAGGGTTGCAAGTTGCTTTCTCATATATCAGATCCTTTAGATATTTTCACAGTAGTGGAAATTATGGGTCATATGGTAGGTGCATTTTCAGTTACCTGAGTGTTCTCCATACTGACCTCCACAGTGGCTGCACCAGGCTGCAGTCCTACCAGCAGTGGAGTAGGGTTCCTTTCTCCCAACATCCTTGTCAGCAGGTGTTGTTGGTAGTTTCTGTAAGTGGGCCATTCTCACTGGAATTAAGTGGAACCTCAGTGTTGTTTTTATTTGAATTTCCCTTATTGTTAAGGAGCTCGAGCATTTTTTTTATATGTCTGTTGGCCATTTGGATTTGTTCCTCTGAAAAGTGCTCATTTCCTTTGTCCATTTCTTGACTGGTTTGTTTGTTTTGTTGTATGGTTATGTTAGAGTTCTTTGTATATTTTGGATATTAGCCCCCTAAATTCTTTACCTAATGAAGGTTAAGCCAGTGATTGTGAAGTAAACTTCAAGTATGCCATTGTAAAAAAAAAAAAAAAAGAAGAAGAAGAACAAGAAAGAAGAGGAGGGCACATGGGTGGGAATTAATTCAGAAGAAAGACTAGGGAAGGAAGTAGCACTCTACTCTTAACTCTATATTGTGAAATACTTTAAATGTGTTTATATAAATAAAACTTTTAAAATTTTTAAATAAAAATGAAAACACATTAATTTATTGAACACTTAATACCAAAATCTGAAGAAATTATATGTTGAGATAGGATTCATGAGGATTTGGGGGATTTTGGCAAGTTCATATTGGTCATCTACTTAGTAAAGCAAAATGTACAAAAGCTGAATAAATGTTGTACTTCCCTGTAAGTTTCTTTTTAAAAAAATCTATATCTGATGATATTGTAACTTGTTTCAGTTTAGAAAGAAGGGAAAAAGAGTCTATTGTGTCTGCCAAACATCTGTACTCTTTGTATTCTACCTTCTTAGTATTCAAAAATTTCTTCCTTAATCATTTCCTTCCTGCCTAGAGAGTTTTCTTTAGTCATTCTGTTAGAATATATCTACCCGCAGTAAATTCCCTTCACTGTTATTCATCTAAGAATTTCTTCATTTCTCCTTCATTTCTGAATGATGTTTTTACTGCATATAGAATTATGAGTTGGCAGTTGTTTTATGTCAGCACTCAAGAAATATGTCATTTCCTTCTGGCCTTTATATTTTGTGATGAAAAAAAAAAAACACTGTCATTCGAGTTTCTCCCCTGAAATAATGCGTTGCCTCTTTCTTTCAGGATTTTCTTTGTATTTGGCGTCAAGAAGCTTATGATGTGTGTTGCAGTAGATTTCTTTGGGGTTGTATTGTTTGGGTTTACTCTACTTCTTGAGTCCAGATTTAAGTGTCTTACCCAAATATGGGTAATTTTCAGCTTTTGTTTCTTTAATAACAACCTCTTTTCTGTCTTTCTGTTTCTACCCCCAACCTCTTTCTGTTCACTTTCTGGTACTAATAGCCTCTTAGACTCTGTTTTCTCTTTGGTCAAGTTGAGGAATGTATATTATTTTCAACCTCACTTATTCTTTTATCCTTGTGGAGAGGCATCCCTAGGCGGTCATGAGGGCAGAAAAGGAGGTGGAGGCAATGACTGAACTCCTGCTGCCTGCTCATATGTCCTGATACCTCTCTAGGGGCTAGACAATCTAGGTAAGGCTTCCACTAGCAGTCTTCCCTTGCTTTTTTTTTCTTTTCTTTTTCTTTTTCTTTTTGTGGGTTTTGCTCATTGACACTTCTTAGTTTCTGACTTTTGCAATGCCCAGTGCAGGATTTAAGAGACAAAAACTAGCTGAAGCACTATTCTACTGTCATTCCCAAAGCTCTGAGACCTCTACCCAAACTACCTTCTCTCCATTTTCCCGTCAGTTTGTTTTGTGTGTGGTACCTAGAGTTTTAGCTGCACTTACTAAGAGAACGAGAATTGTGTTTACTCCATTTTGTCTAGAACCAAAAACCCCACTACATGTGTTTTATTTTTTTTCCCATAAATTGGGTTTTTTTTTTTTTTCTGGCTACTCACATTTACTCAATTTTAGAAGCATATCCTGCTATATTTCGTTGTCTTATCCTCATCTTGGATATCTTTCCCTTCTTCTAGCTCAGAAATGGGTGGCTGATTTAGCTGATTTACTTTTCAAGAAAAAAAAATCGCTGCTAGACACAAGTAGCGAAGTTCCTGGCTCCTAGCAGACTTATTTAAAACAGCTACATACGCAGCAAAAAAGTAAAATAGAAATCACTAGCTGTAACTATTGTATTTGTTACTTTTAAATTTTGTAGTTGGTCTAATTGTTTTTAAGAGTTCCTAGTAAAAACCCAGGCCTCGGGGATTGTTTTTAAATACTGCCTTGTAGATTGTTTTACTTAGTAGGAAACAGTGTTAACAAAGCAAACCCTAACTGCTTGATTTTTGTGGCACTGTTAGTTTTCCCCTGGATTGTTTTAGACCATTCCTTTATAATAGTTCTTATGTAGAAAAGCAGGCAAAAAAACTGCGCTTTTTTTTAACCAGTTTTTTAAACAGTCCATATAACTCAATTATATTAAGAACCAGTGAAGTGAAGTTGTTCATAAAATGCTTTATTACCTTCTGTCTTTGCAGCATTTGCTGAGTTTAGATAATAAACCTGTACCAGAAGTTACTTAATTTTTCTCTGAATGGCAATTTGCATTTGTGATCAGCAGCTTCATTTTCAAAGAAACAAGTAATGAGCTATTTCTACTTCTTTTGCCAATTTAACCTAAAAATGTTAGATGTGATTCTATTGTACATGAACTTTCCCTTTCTACTGCGATTATGAATGCTATTTTATCAGCTTTGATTTTTGCTTAAAATTATTAATATTGGGTGATATTGTCATGCTGTATTAAAAGATATATGTCCTTTTGTACTGAGCTTTGCTTCACAAAGTGTTTCTCACAAGGCCAGTTATACTGAGGATCCTTCAGAGTCTGGAAAGTTTCCTGTGCAGACGATGTGCAGTAGGCTATTTTGTCAGGAATTTACCCTTTTTGAAATTGGAAAATTTCAAATGTTAATCATTGTTACGCAAGTCACCTTAAAGTTTCAAGGGAGGAGGGGTGTGACACTTTTTCTTTTACAGTTCCAGGCTACTTTCTTGTAACTTACAAAAGGCTGGATTGATTTAAAACAGATTTTCCAGTGGGGAAAGTATTTCTCCTTTAGGTCTAACCAAAACATGGAGTCTTTAAGTAAAATCTAAATTTATAAAAGCAGGTTGGAAGTAAAAGAAAAAACATGGCTTTCAATCAATGTTTTTTTTTTCAATCTTATTTTTAGTGTCTGCAAAGAATGGAAGTGAACATTGTCTTGGAGCATTATGTGAATATGAAACTGTGAAAGAAGAAATTAAAGTTCCAATCAATCTAGCACATTGATAGTTTGCTTTCTAGAATATCTGCGTATGAATTTTTAAAACTTTAGCTTTAGAGTCGAAGAAACAAACCTGGGGTCTTCGTTGTCTAAGTGGTTTCCTAAAAAACAACCAGATGTAATGAACTGAGTCAAAAAACTGACTCTTAGGCCCGGCGCGATGGCACAGTGGTTAAGGTCCTCGCCTTGCATGCCCGGGATCCCATATGGGTGCCGGTTCTAATCCTGGCGGCCCCACTTCCCATCCAGCTCCCTGGCTGTGGCCCGGGAAAGCAGTCGAGGACAGCCCAAAGCTTTGGGACCCTGCACCCGCGTGGGAGACCCAGAAGAGGTTCCTAGCTTTTGGCCATTGTGCTCACTTCGGGAGTGAATCATTGGATGGAAGATCTTCCTCTCTGTCTCTCCTCTCTGTATATCCGCCTTTCCAATAAAAATAAAAAATAAATCTTAAAAAAATGTTAAAAAAAAAACTGACTCTAATGAATCCCAGTTCCATCTCTGCCTCTGCCCCATATTTCAGATTCCATCAGAAATGAGGAAAGGAGCTAGAAAGTGCAAAAGGAGCTCATTAAATACTCCAGTTAGATAACACAGTTGTATCAATGGGTTGTACTCACCCATAGTTCACAATATAATAAGCAGGTATAAACATGGATGTAAAATTGCTTTGTCTGCTAACACAATCAGATTTTCTTTCTACCAGCAAGCTGTTTTCCATTGCATATGCTATTTGTCAAAAATTACATGATTCCTAAGTCCCAGAATTAAGATTTGAACCAAGAATGCTAGATTGTCATCAAGATCTGTACTTTTACTGACTCTTTATTACAACCTTTGTACTGCGTATGCTTCATCCAGAGTATTCCAAAAGCATTTGTTAAATGAGTGGGAAAAAACTTGGTAAGCCAGTTTTGCTACCTATGGTGTGCCTCTTTCTGGCTCACAGGAGACTTCTTGGTTAGCAAATCATTAGCTCATAATAGTTTGTCACCCAACTTGATGGTCAAGGGCACATGGAGGAGTAGGAAGCTCTTGGGATGCTGACCTAATGCTTGGGGCTCTGCTTGGCCCATGATAACTTAGAGCAGAAGTAGGAAGACAAGAAGAGATTGAATGAAGTCAAACACAGAAAGTAATCCAAAAAACCTATGTATATGGAAAACAAAGCAAAAAAAAAAAGCTTTCTTAAAACACTTAAAACATTAATTTTCCGATATAAAGAAAAGTTGAAGAGAATGGTAGTGAATTGCCATATTCTTCTACCTAAATTTCATAACTGTTGAGGTTTAGCTAAATCTACTTTGCCTCTTCTCATATAGAAATTTATATTAATATGTAAATTATCATGTATAAAATATATAGAGATAAGTTTATAGATTTATTTACATATCAAATACATTAAAAATTTGTGTATTTGTTCCTGAACCACTTGAAAATGGCAGGTATCATGTTACTCCTAATACTTCATACTCACCTCCTAAGAATAAGAATATAGTACTAGCATCCTATATGACCTTCTCATTTCTTCTGTTCCACTTTTTTCTCCACTTTCCAAGTTTTCAGATTGACCAAATTTGACCCTGAATCCTCCTCACGCCAGCTCCTATTCCTGCAACACGACTGTATCTGATTATTTTTGAGCATTTCATTGTATTGTACCATAACAAGATGTTTCAAGCTCACGTTGTGGTTTCCTTACCCTAGAATGGAATTTAGTTGTTTTCCAATGAATTGCAGTTCCAAAAAAGGAGAATTAAAAAAAAAATTACTAGTTCATCTTTGTCCCCTCACAGGAGCTTTCCTTCATTTGGTGCTGTATTGGATTGGCGTTACTAAATACCACATTCAAGTGTCTGAGGTGTCAAACGCAAGGTCTGGCCACCCGGCAGCTTAAGCCAATTTCTCTCTCGCCTTTTCGGGGCACTTCCTCTCTCCACTTCAGGTTCTTCTACCATACAGAGTTTTTTATGTGTTCATCTCCCTCTTTATTCTGCTTTGACCTTTAGCTTCATTTTTCCATATATTGTGTTTTAAAATCAAGACTTAAGGCTTTGTAAAATGAGCATTACACAATCCATCTCAGTTGTATAATTCAATATTTAGGTATTGATGTGATCTTGTTTAACACTAATTTATGCTATGTTGTCATAGGAAGAGTCTCTTTGAAAGATTGTGATGACTGCTCTTTTGCCCGGTTTTAAATGGTGGTTGACAGACTCGATTGCATTAAATTCATGTCATGCTTTGCTGTATACTTTCTCTTAGGTTCATTTTACTACGTCTGTTGCATTTTCCCCTGTCAGTTGGCCAGGACTGAGTCAAATATATCTTCTTTTCATTGTATCCCCCAAATCCGTGAAGAGGGCATTTTACCCACATTTTCTGAACATAAATCTCTCTCCAGATGGAGATCTGAAGTCTCATTGTGCTGGGGCGGACAGAAAGGGGGTCATTTTGAAAGCTGGTGAATCAAGAAAGACATAAAAAATTGATAAAGATAAGGCTACCTGTTTTTATATTCTGCCACATAGCATGTGTTTAAATGAATTTGCCTATAATTTGTCTCAAATGCTGACATTGGACTCCTAGGCTGTATAATTGGGCTTGATTTTTCCAGAGTAAAATTCATACCCTGTGACCAGACTAATATGTTCACCTACTATAAACATTACTGCCTATGGTAACAGCTAAAATAAAAAAATTCTTTTTATATACATAATAGCTGGCACAGACTCCTGCAGCCTCCACAAATCATTCCTGTCTTTTGGAGGCTGCTGCCAAAAAGTGAGGAAATGTAAAACCAGCCTGGTGTAAGATAGATGGACTCTGAAAGCTTACTAACTTACTAACTTGTTTAAACATTGTTCATATTACTGTTACTTTTGCTATTTTAAGATGCCAGGTTTTAAACAAGCTCTTTTAATTAATAAAGTGTTTCAGGCTAGTGAACTGTACTTTCACTGTGAACCAGGTCTTCTATAAGCTATCTCTGACTACTTTTTGTTGGGGCTGTTAAAGGTTAATAATGAGGATAATGCAGTAATTTTTATTTAGGCAGTCATGATTGGCAGAAGTTATTAGAACAGGAATCTTTCCAGAAGCAGTAGTTAGGTTATGAAAATGATAGGGGTACTGAAACTAATCACCATTTTTGTCATTTAAAAATTATTCTGGGGCCCGGCGCGGTGGCGCAGTGGTTAAGGTCCTCGCCTTGCATGCCCGGGATCCCATATGGGTGCCGGTTCTATCCCGGCAGCCCCACTTCCCATCCAGCTCCCTGGCTGTGGCCCGGGAAAGCAGTCGAGGACGGCCCAAAGCTTTGGGACCCTGCACCCGCGTGGGAGACCCGGAAGAGGCTCCTGGCTCCGGACCGGCATAGCATCGACCATTGCGCTCACTTCGGGAGTGAATCATTGGATGGAAGATCTTCCTCTCTGTCTCTCCTCTCTGTATATCCGCCTTTCCAATAAAAATAAAATAAATCTTTAAAAAAAAATTATTCTGGGGCCAGCACATCGGCTCAACTAGCTAATCCTCCACCTGCAAGCACCAGCATCCCATATGGTTGCTGGTTTGTATTTGGCTGCTCCACTTTCCATTCAGTTCCCTGCTTATGACCTGGGAAGGCAGCAGAGGATGGCCTTGCGACCCTGCACCCACGTTGGAGATCCGGAGGAAGCTCCCGGCTCCTGGCTTCGGATTGGCTCAGCTCTGGCCATGTGGAAAATAACCAGCAAATGGAAATTATTTTTCTCTGTCTCTCCACCTCTCTGTAAAACTGTCTTGACAATAAAAATAAATAAGTCTTTTCTAAAAAAAATACTTTTTTCTACCCTTAGTCATGATGACCTGATGCTATGTGTGGGCAGTGATTCCTCTAACAACAGTGTACATAATTAATTGTTAAGAGGAGATTCAGAATGATCTGAAGAAAAAGGGTCTTTGGGGGATTACCACAATGGAAAGTAAGTATCAGAACTCTGTTAGGACCAAATCTAACTATTTAACACCGTTAGATAGGGTTGTTTCCCAGACACCTATTTATGAAGGTATTATTACCTTTTTGATTTTGTATTTTCATCCTGTATATTATATGAGTTTTAGGAGCTGTAAAAGAGGGTACCCTAAGTTAGGTTACTATGATTTTTTAAATATTAGAGTATGAAAATGTGGAGAGTCATATGGGCATAAAACTTTATGATGGTGGCTTTTACTGATGATGCAATCACTTAATGATGTTATATAAAACAATACCAAGACTATGTTAAGTTACAATTCCTTTATGTTTAACTTCCACTTGGAAATTTCTAACTACATTTGGCATTAATTATGTTTACAGTAACAGTAACCCTGTCTTTATTCCTATTCCTACTTAAAAAAAACTTTTTTGAGATAAAATTCACCTAAACTAGAATTAAATCCTTTTGGAATCTAGAATTACATGACTTTGATTATATTTCCAAAAGTGTACAGATATCTTCCCTAATTCTAGAACATATTCATTATGTTTTCCCTAAATCCTTTACCTGTTAGCAGTTACTCTATTTTTCCCCACCCTAATCCCTGGCAACTACTTAATTAGTTCCTGTCAATATGTTTGCCCATATCAGATATTTCGTATAAATGAAGTCTTACAACATGTGGCTTCTTTTTGTCTGACTTATTTTACTTAGTATAATGTGTTCAAGTGACATTCCTATTGTACTTTATAGCAATACTTGACTGGTAAAATAGTAGTTCACTGTATTGGCATTCCACAGTTCTACATTTTGTTTATCTGTTTCTCAGTTCGTGGACACTTAGGTTTTTTCACTGTTAATAATGCTGCTTTGACTAAGCACGTGCAAGTTTTTGAGCAGATTTATGTTCTCAACTCTCTGGGGTATCTAAGACTGGAACTATGGGGTCGCATGATAACTTAGTCTCACTTTTTGAAACAATGCTAATTTATTTTTTAAAGGATCAGCATGATTTATTTTCCCATTAGTGTCTAAGAATATTCCAGTTAATCCACCACTTTGTCAGCACTTGTATTATTAGTCTTTAATTTTGGTTGATTATCATAGTATCTGTGCTTTTGATTTACCTTTCCCTAATAGCTGGTCATGTTGATTATCTTTCCTTGTGCTTCTTGACAACTTATATATTTTGGGGGGAAATGTCAAGTCAAAGTCTTTGCCTTTTATTGATATTGGATAAAGTTATTAAGTTATATAAGATCTTTATGCTTTTTGGATACTGGTATATCGTATATATGATTTTTAAATGTTTTCCTTTTATTCTTTGGGTCCTCTTTCCTGTTCCTAATGTGTCTCTTGTAACATAACAGTTTTCAAATCCCATAATCATCTGATCCAGGGTTAAAAGTATAAAATTTCATATTTTCTTCTAAGAGTCTTATAGTTTTAACTCTTTTACATTTAGGTCAATTTAGATCATTAACCACTTTTAGTTAATTTTTATATTATTTATATTATGTTATTTTTATATTATATTTTAAATTATTGCATTCACTTGCTAGGGTCTGCTTTTGTTTTTATTTACTAAAATCTAAAGAATTGAGAGATAAATTTTTCTTTAAATGAGACAATCATTGCTATTCTGAGAAATAATGTTTTATGATCTGGGGAAGGGGAATACATCAGCTTTTCTTTTGACAACTTTATGTTCAGCTAATGCTCTTATCAAATAGCATTGCATTTCTGTGTCTGTTTTATTGAAATTTGCAAAAAAGCACCAATAGATGCAATTTAAGTCCTTTTTTTTAAAAAGTTTTTTCCCTTAATTTGACATCTCACCTCTTCAACTACAGTACAGAGAATGCCAAGAACTTCTAAGCCTCTATCAGAAATATCTGTCAGAACAGCAGGAGAAGCTCACCATGTCTCTCTCTGAACTTGGTGCTGCTAGAATGCAGGAGGAACAGGTAAGCAAATTTGTTCTTATTTTTGTTGTCTTTAATAGATTAGCAAGCCATCAGAAGAGTCATATGTCATTCACATTATTTTGGCTTACAGTATGTCATATCACTAAGATATACAAATGTAGTGTATGATTGAATTGATGTCTTTACCTCCCTCTTTTCCCTTTCCTTTCCTATTCCCGTGGCCCAGATGTCAGGATGTGTGCCACTGGGAAGCCTCTAGTTGTTGAAAGCACAACGGAAGTGGTAAAGAAAGTCCATTACACAGTTTCTTGATGAAGATCAGGCAGCTACTTATTGCTCATGGCAGGCCAATACTTTAAAGAGTTGATACAGTTTACTCGAGAGGTGGGCAACTGAAGGTGATGGCAAATACAATTTTCATGGAAACTGTCTCAAATTCTGAGGTAGATAAACTTTTTGAATGGTGCAAAAATAGGAGCTAAGGGAGGAGACCAAAACAAGGGCAATAAAGGAGATAGGGGCAGTTACATTCAAGTTGGCCTCTGCTCAGGTGACATGGGTCTGGTTGGAGTCATGGCAGTTACTGTCGTCCTGCAGTCATAAATCCAGTCCTCTGGACATGCTGATTGGGGCCAGTGAGATTACTTTGCAGCTTCAGCACGCTTTCTCAAGCCAGCTTCTGGAACTACAAGAAAATATTATTTACCTGTTAGGTTAAACTGAAGTCTGTTAGGTGCAAAATTAGCAGTTAGCTTTTGTTAAACAAAATGGAATAATTTAAACTACTGTTAGAACATATTTCCTTGTCCTGAAAGCCAAGATCCTAAAATGAGTTAGAATAAAGTGGCAGCCAACTTTGATTATTCAGATTTTCTCTACCACTTTGAAAACAGGTGGTTTTTAAAATGGCTCTTGCCTATTGCTGTTCATGGTAGTGTGAAGATCACATTTCTGACCTGTGTTTTTGCAGTTTTACACCTTCCCTGTCCTTCAAGTAGCTGTGTATAGAAGAAACAAAACTGGATGACAACTCCTTTGGCCAAGGGTATGGGAGGGTTAGTGTGGAGAACCTTTCATTTACCCACCCATTTTAATGGTCTTGTTGCCTTAAGATCTTAGACTGAAAGTCAAGGAGTAGTCACTAGGGGGTCCTGAAGACATCTGGATGAGAAGACCTACCCCCCCCCTTTTTTTTTTTTTACTATTTATTTCTGAAATTGGATGAAATATAGCTTTTTCAGATATTAATGATCATGTATTTAAATTTGTAATTTTTAGAGGTTTTAGTAGAAGCCCATTATATTTAAAACTACCTCCCTTTTCCTTATCCTTGAAGGACAAAACAAACCAAAACAAAATCCTAAGTAATAAAATCAAAGTGTTGGCTAAGTACAGGCGGAGACAGCCTCAAAAAGAGATGCTTTTGGATTTTCATTTTGACTTAAGGTTGACTGAGGAAAATTTGAACCGTGTTATCAGGAAGTATCTGTTGGTTGGGTTTGAGGTTATGTTACATAAACAATGAAAATAAAAGCCAGTTAAAGGCCTCTTGTGGAGCTCTGCAGTGTGAAACTCCAGAGGGAAAGCTTCTTTTCTAATACCCAGTGGAGACAGTCACCCTATTTCCTGTGCTGTGTGGTTCTTTGTGACAGGCTTCCTAAGCTGAATGTAGGTAAGCCCCCTTCTTTTCTTTCCATTTGGGAATCTGGTACATTTGACCAGCGAATCCGCTTCCTGGCAGGAAGAACATCATTGTAAAGACTGATCCTGAATAGGGAAGGTGACCTGATTCTCTCCCCTATTCCCTGGCTTCCCTGTGGAGAAGTTAAATGTCCTCTTTGTGTACTCACAAATCCACTGTGCCCATTTCTGTCACCATGGCTTTCTTGCTATTTGTAAACCCGTTTTTCTTCATCCATCTCCCTCACCAGGTGTTTTTAAAAACAGGCATCCTGTTCAGGTGCTGTTTGTACTATCAGAACCGAGCATAGGACTTGGCCTAATATTTCTTTTTATTTTCATTTAACAAATATTTGTGTTGTACATACTATGTGCATACCCTTACACTTGCTAAATTATTGAACCCTAATGCATTTTCACCGAATAGGAATCCCAGAACAGAGGGAACGAGTGTTTTAACCCAGGGCATGGTCAGTAGGTTTGCAAACTCACGATATGATGAATCTAGCCAGTTTTGTTCCATGATTTGTTGAAGAAAATAAAACAAAAACAAACAAAAAAGCTTGTTTTTAGACAGGAGGGTTAAGAAAATAAATATGTATTTAGAATAAGAAAAAGAATAAATAATTTTTAAAAACTTAAATGTCTTTATAAATGGCAGTTTCATTAACATAATGGAATCTATATGTTATATATCTGTGATATTACTGTAATCATTGAAGAAAATTTGAATACTGAGTGTGGTGGGAAAAGGATATAAATGGAAGGCCAAGAGAAAAGGAATTATTTCCCTTTACTACTTAATCCTTATAACCTATTGAGACTTTTGTTATTGTTTTTGTCGCTTGTTTATTATATGCAAATATTATGTAATAATTTCCCTTCTTCCTTTTCTTCCTTCCTTCCTTCACTCTTTTTTTCCTCCTTCCCTCCCTTCCTTTTTTTAAATAAAATCTACAGCTGGTCCTGAAATTCATACTGTAATGTAATAGCTCAGTTAAGAGTTAGTTTTACTCTGTAGTGAAGAAATGTGATATCCAAATGATAGAGCTCAGTGCAACAATGCACACCATTCAAAATTAGACCTATTCATATCTGATCAGTTGAACCCTAGAATTCAACAGAAAACCTAAAGTTATAACATTTTTAGGAGAAACATTTAAAAAAAATCCTGACCTTATTTACCTTGGGTTAGGCAAATATTTATTAGACTTCATTAACAAACAAAAGTATAAAACAAAAAAAAAAAAATTACAGGGTCTGGTGCAATGGCTCAAATTGACTAATTCTCTGCCTGCATGTACCAGAATTCCATAAGGTCACAAGTTCATGTTCCCTGGGTGCTCCACTTCCCTTCCAGCTCCCTGCATGTGGCCTGGGAAAGCTGTGAAGGATGGCCCAAAGCCTTGGAACCACGCACCCGTGTGGGAGACCCAGAAGTTCTTGGCTTCAGGCTGGCTCAGCTCCAACCATTGCAGCCATTTGGGAAGTGAGGTAGTGATTGGAAGATCTCGTTGTTTCTCCTCTCTAAATCTGCCTTTCCAATAAAAATAAATAATTTAAAAATTATAAATTGACTCCATCAAAATTAGAATACTACTGTAAAGATGCTGCTCAGAGGGTAAAATATTTGTATTCCACTTATATCAAAAATATGTGAAGAAGTCTCAAAAAACTCAATTTTAATCAGATAAACCCAGAATCTAATCTAGTATTTCAAATATTTGTTGTTGGCTTTTAAAGACAGATAATAAGGAACAGGTAAAGTAGTACAAACATACCTTTTCTATATTTGCCTTGCTTGTGCCCCTTGTATTGTTTGGTGTTTTATGTATTTTTATGTTTTATTTATTTGAAAGATTGAGTTACAGAAACACAATGGGAGACAGAAATAGTTATCCTCCATCCATAAGTTTACCCTACTACCATCCACACCAGCTGGGGCTGGGCCTGGCTGAAGCCAGGAGCAAGGAACTACATCCCTCTGTTCTCATAGTGGGGTAGCAGCTGGGCCATCTGCTGCTGCTTTCCTACGCACATTAGCAGGGAATTGGGTTAGAAGTGCAACATCCAAGATTACCACTTATGCTCAAAATGGGTTGCTGGTTGCTGGGGTCTCAGGAAGAGACTTAACCCTCTGCACCACAATGTCAGCTCTGTGTTTTACTTCTTATGTAACACGAGGTAAGTTCTTTTGCTTTCTATTGGTTCTTGCCCATTTCAGTTTCATTGTCCTAGTTTTGTTACCTCTTTGAAATTAACTTAGTTATAATACTACCCTCGCTCTTACTTACAGAAATCTAACTCGATTTTCCTAGACTGCCAGTGAGTTTCATTCAAATTGTTCATGTCCATAGAATAGCTAGTTGGTAGTCAAGATTCAAACTCAAGACTTTGAAGTCTTAAGATCAGCATTGTTTGTGTTATAGGTCAGTTCCTTGATGTTTTGCGTAGAGGTAAAGACAGTGCTTGGGGAGCCCTCCTCCCATATTAGAGTGCATGGGTTCCTGTCCCAGTTCCAACTCTGATTCCAGCTTCCTAATAATTTGTACCTTAGAGGCAAAGGGTGATAAGTGAAGTACTGTTTTTTTTTTTATTCAGCTCCAAATTAACCATAGAAAACAATTCAAATTCTTAGAATATGTTGAATGCTGTTCCAGTTAGACATTGAAGAGGAGGATGCAAGCCAAGATGACGGTAGATTTTAGTTATGGAGTTCTTGTTGCTGATTGATAAAAGTAGCTATAACCATATTGTGGTATTAACCATAGTCTGGATTCTACCCTTGTTCAACTAATTTTGCCACCTACACCATTTTTAATATTTTTTAGCTCCATTTTACTGTGCATCTTCATTTCTCAGAGATTTTCTACCACAAAAGCTTAGCTCATTAACCATATGTCTTCCCTTAAATAGAAACTAATATTCAAAATACAAAGTAGGACATTTCAGTTGTGGCCAACAAGTATCAGCTTCAAGGTCTATGACTGTTCTCATTGCTGCTACTTTTCTTTTCTGGGTCTCATGTCTTTGTAAAAAAAATCCCACTCCATCCAACCTTCTACATTTCTCTTCCCCTGCTTCCCTACTTTCTTAACATTAGGTTTAACATTTCCACTTGCTTTAAGGTTGCTCTTCCAGCTATTGCTTTATTTTTGTTAAAGATGTATTTATTTTTATTGCAAAGTCAATTATACAGAGAGGAGGAGAGACAGAAAGGAAGATCTTCTGTCCACTGTTTCACTTCCCAAGTGGCTGCTGTAGACGGAGCTGAGCTGATCCAAAGCCAGGAGCCAGGAGCTTCTTCCAGGTCTCCCTCACAGATGCAGGGTTCCAAGGCTTTGGGCCGTCCTCAACTGCTTTCCCAGGCCACAAGCAGGGAGCTGGATGGGAAGGGGGGCTGCTGGGATTAGAACCGACACCCATATGGTATCCTGGCGTGTTCAAGGCAAGGACTTTAACCATCAAACAGGCACTATCATTGTTAGGGAATTTAAAGATTTATTTTTATTATTATTTTTTTATTGGAAAGGCGGATATACAGAGAGGAGAGACAGAGAGGAAGATCTTCCATCCGATGATTCACTCCCCAAGTGAGCGCAACGGCCGATACTATGCCAATCCGAAGCCAGGAGCCTCTTCCGGGTCTCCCACGCGGGTGCAGGTTCCAAAGCTTTGGGCCGACCGCGACTGCTTTCCAGGGCCACAGGCAGGGAGCTGGAAGGGAATCGGGGCTGCCGGGATTAGAACCGGCGCCCATATGGGATCCCGGGCGTGCAAGGCAAGGACTTTAACCACTTGCACCACCACGCCGGACCCAGGGAATTTAAATAATGAACAATAGTAAAGAATAAATAAATTATACAGATTTAGGGAATGGATGGATATTTGTGAGACTATACTGATGATTGGGAAAATAATGGTTTACCATTCACAGTAGATTGCTGAAGGATCAACTGGTAAATATTAAGACAGTGCTAACGTTGGTACTGCTTAAGTTTGAGACCATCCTGGAAAAGACAACAGGTAAGAATCACCCTTGGTTGATAAGTCTTAGGGAAAATGTTAATGAGGAAACAAGATACATGTTGGCCTTTTGCTCTGCTTAGAATATTTATTAATTGCAATGGAAAAAATTGTAATTACAGTATGAAGAAATTGTCCAGCTGTTTGCAGTTACATAGGAGTAGTTCTGAAGAACTTCCCTTTTGTAACAGAAATTCCCATCTATAAAAGGTACCCTTGTTTGTAAGGTGTCTCCCTCTACATTGGAGGTGCGCTATCTTCTCTAGAGGGGAGAAGTGACAAAAAAATCACTGGAGACTTTTAATAGACGGAGAAAACCCTGATGGAAACATGCTCAGTAAAAATAGTATTTGTGGTGCTTATCCTGCCATATCAGCTTGACCAGGCCTCTGTTAGCATCCCCTTTGTGTCAGATAAAGATGGTGTTTAGGCCTCATTAAGCTATCCCTTTGCAATCTGATCTAGGAGCTGTACTCTTTTTCTCTGGGTTATTTCCAGTGTATACAGAAAGTGTCCTTGTCATTGCACTTCTGCTTGTTTTTGTCTTAGCAAGCTTTCTTTTGTTACAAGAAATCCCAGTTGAAACTTCTGAAGGATAGAGACAAAGTTACTTTCTCTTTTCTGCAGCTTCTTTATTTTTTAATTTTTTTGCTATGTCTTAACTTCCTACCTGTGTTTGGTATTTATTGCCATTAGAGAGATCCTCTGGAATAGTCATGTCACAGAATGTATACAAAAGAGAGGAAGACATGGAAATCAATTACTTATCCAATTATGCTGTAAGAATATCTCTTGGAGTGCCACGTAGTTGTACTTTCTGTAATGAAGTATTTGATCTGCGTGCATGGTCTAGCACAGAAGCAGGTATCACATGTGGCTATTCAGCATTGAAATGCAACTGAGATTGAGAAATTGAATTTTTAAAAATTAATTGCAATCTTAGTAGTCATACATGACTATTATATTAGTGTGGTTTTGGAGTTGTGATTAATGCCTGAATATGAGAAGTTTATAAGTTCCTGTAATCAATAGCTTAACTATTTAAAGAAACTAAAAAGACATGAGCTGCTCATGCCTGGGTTTATTACTGGAGGGAAGATCTGTGCTTTGCAGAAAGAATTTGTGATATACTGCATGTTTTCACCTTTTCATTAATAGAAAATGTTATTGCTGAACTCAATGAAAATTTCAGGAGTAAAATGAAATATAATTATTATAGGCTTGCTTTTTATAGATTATAGCAAAAGTCACAAAAAACTCAAAGTAGATGCAGACTTCCTTTTAGAGACTTAGCCTGATTAAACAAATGATGGATGTATAGAGAGGAGAAGAAATAAAGGAAGGAAGGACGCTTGGTTAGATAAGAAAACAGTGCAAGATATCCTATTCTGAATGCCAGGGGAATGGTACATTAAGTCTCTTTTGTTGAATATATAAATTGATTTGATGTTATCTGAGATTCCTTCCAGCTCTAACTTTTGTAATGCTAAACCTTAAGAACGCTGAGCAGTAGAAAATCTGAGAGGGGAGCCTTCAGATTAATTTAGGACTTGGAGCTTGCTGTTTGATTTGCGTTGTTATATGATCTTAATCTCCTAGGCCATATGAATGATTTCTGTTGTTAGGCAAATTTATTTCATTTCAAATAGAGTATTGATTTAAAAAAAATCTGATAAATACTTCCTAGATTGTGTTATCTTCCTGTTTGCTTTAATAATTCTAAGAGTGATACTAATGCCTTTAATCATTCAAATATATCCTATTTATGCGATAACAAGTTAAGATAATAGTCAAGAAAGGAGGATAAACATAAAATTATAAAAGGTAGCTTTGTGTCTACCCAAATACAACACTGGTTAACATTAATAGGGAAAAGAAATGATTTGAAAGCTTTTACTTTCAAATACACCAGAGTCTTTTACTGTAAGTCACTGAAGACCTGTCATTGGCCTGCCATCCTATTCTAGTTGGTTAGCTAAGTTAGTAATTCCAGTGCTTCATTTGGACTGAGTCAAAAGATTAATTGTTTAATGCTCTGTTAGTTTGTCAGGCTTTTTCTGTTTTTTTAGCTTACATCTTTACTCACTATTCAGATCTTCTAAAATACGTGTACACTAAAGCTTTTGCTGTGCTGTAGGTACAAACTGACTGACTGTGTCTGTTTGTTTCCTTTACCTTTTTTTTTTTTTAAACTGCTATTTGAATCTGCCTTGGTGTCTTTTGCCCAGAAAATTTTCCCAAGTACTCATAGCACTATCCCATAGAACAGAATACCCACACAGAACTGTACGCCACCCCAATCTCATGGTGTTTTTTCTTCCCTAAAACAGGGAATTTTGGTAATCCAGTGAAGGTATTTCCAGGTCTCTAGCTCATTCTCAAGTTTGATCATTTACTGGGAAGACTGACGAGACTCGGTATGCATTCATATAGCTAAGATTGCCTTTGTGAAGAAAATCAACCAATGGAAAATCAACCAAAGGAGCAAGGGAAATTTCCCCTTTGTCCTCTGAGGGTTTGCTGAAGTGAGTTGACAGTA
This sequence comes from Ochotona curzoniae, assembly GCF_017591425.1. Classification (NCBI taxonomy): domain Eukaryota; kingdom Metazoa; phylum Chordata; class Mammalia; order Lagomorpha; family Ochotonidae; genus Ochotona; species Ochotona curzoniae. The sequence continues at coordinate 12,128,768 of NW_024466218.1, forward strand.
GATTCACCAAGAGGTATACACATTTATAAACATGAACATGTGTATGGGAAATATACACACATACAGATTGGGAAACTACATGAAGAGTTTGATAGTTAAAGCTAAAATACCTACTTCATGGGAGCAGAGAGTGGAGGGCTCTAAGCATTTTTAAGAGGTAATAAATGACTTCTTAGGGGAAATGAATGAGCCGAAGAACAGACAGTGGCCTAGACCAAAGCTGGGTGTAAATGTGGAATGTGTCTCTTCCCCAGTAGTGAATCATTCTCGGTGAATAAATTTCAAAACAGTCGCATTTGTTCTACAAGAGGCATTTTCCTTAATCACATAGGGGAACTTCAGATAGCCTCTTGATATGCCTTAGGAGAGGAGGAGGATGAAAGAAGAGCAGCAGGTGAGTTGGGTATGTGAAGTGGAAGGTCAGAGAAACCTTTGTTCTGAAACTCTTTGTCTAGCCCATCATGTCAAAGCACCACACTTTGGGCTATCATTTTTGAGCCCCCAGGTGGCATCTGGAGGAAATCATATAATCTTCAACAAAATACTTTTCCGAGTTCCGTAGGATATGCTTTGCTCCTCTGGCAGTGAATTGTGGCAACACCTGTGAAATGTTGTCTGCCTAGAAAGACTGTTCATCTTTTTAAATAGGAGCTGGTCATATCAAAACTTGTTGCCTAGAGTGTGTGAATTTCCAGATTCCCACATGGAAAGCAGATGCTGTGCATAAACCACATTATTTGCACAAACCACGTACGCACAGGAAAATATCTTTACCTCTTGGAGAATTGTGAAGATGCTTCTGAAATCCAGTTTGCTTTATTGCCAGCCAAGGGCCAGCCGTGAAAACATGACTTTCTAAGGAGAACATGCTTGAACTGTTTTTCTGATCTTGATTGTACTTCAGTGACATTCAGACTTGGAAATTTTAGCCTATGTTAGGCTGTAAATGTACCTGGTATCCTTATTGTCTTCTACTGATCATTACTATCACTTAGAGATGAATAAATAGAAATAGAGCCTATTCTATACTTACTCCCTTGTCTCCTAGGACCATTTCTGTTTCTTGTATGCCAGACAACCAAATTTTTCTTACTCTTTGCCACTGTTTCTTCTTTGAGATCTGCCTTTTCCTGGAATTTGATTGGATTTAATATTGCCCAAAAAACTGAGTAAAGGCTGATGTAGAAATAATGTTTCAGTAACTGGATCTCCAAATATATAGTATTGGTGTTAGTTAAAAAAAAAATTTCACTTCCTGTCCCAAGTGATAATTCTATGTCATAGGGAATGGCAGAGATTGTTAACAGTGACAATAAAAGTCAGGGACCTCAATCCACTATGGCCTACATGGCTTTGGAGTTGTTAAGGAAGATTCAACTTAAACTTAATTCACAAAAAGGGAGAAAATCATAAGATAAGCATCTACACTGTCACTGATGGTCTGACTATATCCCCCTAAATTCACTTAATCTTCAAAGCAATAAAGTTGAAAGATGGAACCTAAATGGAAGTATTCAAGTTGTGGAGATTTTAATTTCATGAATAGATTAATGTGTTTATAAACAGTACATGTGAGAATAGGTTTACCCTTTCTTGTCTTTCCCCTTTCTGCTGTGTCATGACACAGCATTCCTTCCTTTGAGATACACAAGTCAAAGTGCCATCCTGTATGCAACCCCCACACTTGTTGCCTTCTAGATCTAGGAGATCTCAACTTCCACAACTATTAAAAGTAATTTTTTAAAATTTTTATGATCTTTACATAGTTGATTAAGGCTCAGAGGGTCAAAGGCTATAGGAAAGTGGGTAGTAAGACCATTGTTTCCATACTCTCTCTTTTTTTAATGATTTATTTATTTTTATTTCAAAGTCAGATATACAGAGAGGAGGGGAGACAGAGAGGAAGATCTTCTGCCCAATGATTCACTCCCCAAGTGACCACAATGGCCGGTGCTGCACTGATCCAAAGACAGAAGCCAGGAACTTCCTCCAGGTCTCCCACGAGGGTGCAGGGTCCTAATGCTTTGGGCCATCCTCGACCGCTTTCCTAGGCCACAAGCAGGGAGCTGGATGGGAAGTGGAGCTGCTGGGATTAGAACCGGTGCCCATATGGGATTCCAGAGCATTCACGGCGAGGATTTTAGCAGCTAGGCCACTGCACCTGGCCCCCACATTCTCTTTTTTCCTTCCTGTGTCTGGGGGAAGGATAGACAAAGGAAGAAGCCACACCCACCCTCCCAATTTTTAATAAATCAACTAGTCTAGTATTATAACAGCCCAGTCTGAGAGACCCAGTCTTCTAGGACCACTAGGGTCCTAGGTAACCAGGACGGGTATTCAGAGGATAAATGGATGCTTCTTAATGTTGCAAATGAAGACCTAGTTGTTTTCATGAAGTACAGATATGTTGGCGAGGCAGGCCAGATGTAATATTCATATATTTAGGCAATATAAGGAATTTATCTACCAAGAGAAAGGAAAGATTTCTCCTAAAGAGGGGAAAACCTAGAGTCAAGCAATATATCATCTTCTACAGAAACAAGTGTTCAGGTACTGGTTGAACAATCTCAGAGAGAGAGAGCTGATAGGCTGCACCAAGGCTCTTTCCCCAACAATTGAGCCTGCGCTAGAGAGCTCATTGTTGTAAATTCAGAATCTCTGATGATGTTTTTACTAGCCTAAAGAAGTTACAAGAGATAGGGAGAACAGTGTTATTAATTCCAGCTAACAAAATTTAATAGATAAGGAACAAATAATGTTCAGAGAAACAACTCATTTTAGAATTCAGATTGATAAAGTAATGGCTGGGAATAGAACCTGCTCCCATCACTCAAAATGGAAAAACTTAAATTTGGGGGACATTGGGTAAAATATTACAGTTGTATGTTGCCTTAGTCAAGGGGAATAAATAGATCTCGACTGAGAATTTCATTTTACTGCAGCCACCCAACAGATTGTAAAATTGTTAAAAGATGTTTCTAAGCAACTCTATCACAGAATGAAACCTAATATTTTTAGAAATATGATAATATACAACACCCAAGAAAGTAAAAATCACAGCACAGCATTTGGACTCTAAACAAACACTACCAAGCATACAAAAAAAGCAGAAAATTGCAATTCATATGGAGAATGATCAGTTGAATTGGCACAGATGAAATAATTAGCAAACAGTGAATTTTAAAACATTGTTATACCTATATCCCATCACCTTACAAAATCAAAGGAATATGTACCAAAAATATACAAATTGTACTTCTGAGTAAAAATTACAATTTCAGACAGGAAAAATACAACTCCACACTGTTTTTCCTGTGTTATTTTAATAATATAGTCCTTCAGCAACAGTCCCAAGTCTATCATTCTACTATTTAAGTATATCTTGACACTGTAGGTATAGACAGTGGTGGAAAGTCCAGCAACCTATTGTCAGCATGTATTTAATGGTTTCACTGGGAGTCACCTTTTTTTTCTGGAGTAGAGATGCATACTACAACATATCTTCACTTCTCGGCATACTAGTCTCCATTGCATCAGTTGTCAACCTAGAATCATATGCCCAGGAAAAAGCTATCTGTAATAACCAAAGGCAAAGTAGACAAGTTTTTCTCTCAGTAAGTTTTTCATAGAGGAGCCTCCTGTCATTAATCTACTTTCAATTGCAGCATCAAAAGTTATTCTCATGAAATACCAGCAGTTGGCTGACTCCAGGCCCAAGATGAGGTGTGACATGCTAAATAATTGTAAGAGTTTATATAGCAGAAGAAAAATATTATCAGGAGATCAACACTAAAAAATGTTGAAGTCTTTTCAAAAAAAAGAAAATTGCATAAGATGAAAATGTTGAGCTATATAAACTAATGGCATATACCAGTGTGACTTCATGAGTAGACATATAATTTTATTTTTTACAATGTATCTGTTAAAAGAATAATAACATGTATTTTAGAATTTTTACATGTATATATACATGTGTATACACATACATGTGCATGACTATTGAGTAGTCAAATATGGAAGTACTCTGTTGTTTGATTTTTGTCTCGCATAGAAAATGACATATCAGATAATGGCAGTCAGTAGTAGGTTAAACCCATGTACCAATAACCCTATAAAAAAGTGATAAGTAAAAAGAGAGGGTGTAGAAATTTTTTAAAATTCAGAAGGAACAAGGAGAAATTCAAGGATATGCTGGTAAAATACTGCCAACTAATCTGAGGTAGTTGGTATTATCAGACTGGTTAGTTCACCTTGTTGGTGGATTCTAAGTTCCCACAACTTACTTAGAATTGCTGTGTGTTTTTAAAAACTGCACCTGTACTGAACATGAGCATCTTTTTTTTTTCATTTTACTATTCCCTAAAACAACACCATGTAACAACTGTTTACATAACATTTATGTTTCTATTCAGTGTTGCAAATAAGTTCTAGGTGATTTAAAGTATGTGAGTGGGGTCAGGCAGTGTGGCTTATATGAGGGAGCAAGCTGCCACTGGGACATTCAAATCTGTGTCAAATTGCCTGTATAAATCTTTTCTACTCTGCCTCCAATTATGCTTTCTGCTAATGCATTCTGGGCGGCAACAGGTTTCGCCCAAGTTCTTGAGCCCCTATTATACTCACAGGAAACACGAATAGTGTTCTGACTCCTGGCTTCTGTTTGCCTAGTTTTGAGTGTTGCAGGCATTTGGGGTGTGAACCAGTAAATGATAGCTCAATCTCTTTTTGTTACTATGCCACTAGGTTAAAGAAATGTTTTATAATAAAGTATAAGGGAAGATATACACAGGTTATATGCAAATATTACGTAATTTTGTATAGTGTACTTTAGCACCCATAGAATTTGGCATCCGTGGAGCTCCTGAAACTAAATCCCTGTGTATACCAGGGGATGACTGCACTTAGGGCAAAGATGGGATAACTTTAGGTCTTAGGTCGATTTTCAAAATTGAATTTGCGATTTAAAAAGCTTTTTCACAAAGAAGACTCTTATGGTCTGTAGTATCAGAGATGAAGTCTTCCCCCCAAAAGCGAATAAGGGATAATACCAATTCTACATAAAGTTGTTAGTAAATTCAAGAAAACAAAATACTTACCAGTGCATTCTGTAACTGATATTACTGCATGCATAAATGAGAAACAAGAAACTATTATTTTTGTAGTGGGATGCAAGAGAGATGACACCAGGCTCAGTGTAGGATGTTAGGAGGAATCTCTGTTGCCCAAGGTTGGAAGCAGCAGCTCCTGCTGTACTCTAGGAGCTGCTGCACTGAATTCAGGGGCTTTAAAATTCTCATCTTCCAATCAGATTGGGAGCTGCCAGAGCCCAAAGTTTTCCTGTAGTTAATCAACCTAACCTAGCACCTTAGGAGGCAGGAGGGATTCAGATTGTCAATTAACCTGACAGGCAGATGTTAACCATCAGCCAGCTGCACTCCATCACAATTTCATATGTGTATGTATATATTCATGTATCTATGAATTTATATGCATATATAAATTCTAATAAAAACTTTTAGCAAATCCAGCAGTATTTTAGAAATTATAGCATTTTATTATTTAGTGAGGTTTATCTCAGGAGTACTGGAAACTCATCAAAATAATTCATATTAACAAGCTGAAAGGAAAAACTTATGATCATCACAAAAGGTGAAAAACTTTTTCTGATAGAATCCAGCGTTTCTGATAAAAATTCTCAGCAGACTATAAGGATACATTTATGAACATCCTGCATCTAGCATACTTGATAATGAAATCTTTGCCTTATTATCAGATATTGTCCACTATATCTCTTCAACTTTGTACTGGAAATTTTAGAAAGTGTATTAAGTCAACAAAAGAATGAACTTCAAAAAAATGTAATTTGCAAGGAAAAAGTAAAATTGCCATTATTTATAAATAATAGGATCATTTATGTAAATAGAATTCAGAAAAAATCCTGCTAGAACTAAACAAATTTTACAAAGTTATAGGATGTATCTTTATTAAAATGTTTCTGTGTACTGCCTATAAACAATTACACATTGAAAATTAAACAGTTTCATTTAAGAACATTTAAAAACATGAAATATATAGGAATAAATATAACTCTCAAAGACCCGTATGAAAATTTCAAAAGAGTTACTGAGTGAAATTTTAGAAAACTCAATAAATGAAGAGGTTAAGAGACAAAATAAAATATTTTTAATGTTACTTCTTTTCTAAATAACTTAAAAGTGTAATTCAGAAATCCCAATTAAAATACCAGCCATGTTTTTTTTTTTCTTTTGGAAAATGACAAAGGTGATTTGGAATTTGCATGGAAATATAAAAATCCTAGGATAACAAAAACAATACTAAAAAAAGAAGAACTAACTCAAAAATAAATAAAACATGACCTGTCAACTTTATAAACCTACAATGAAATATTGGCATAAAGACAGACAAATCAGTGAAGCAGAATAGAGAACATAGAAATGAACCTGAACAAATATACCTGATTTTTTTTTTACAAAGGCATAGATGACATTCAGAGGAAAAAGAAGTCTTTTCAATATGTAGGTATCCATACGGATGTCTCACAATTGCATATGCTTCCACAAAGAGAAATGAACTTGGATCCATATGTCATCCCTTTGTAAACAAAAATTAACTAAAAATGAATTTTAGACCTATGTATAAAACAAACTGTAAAACACATAAAATAAATAAAATCGGAACCTGCAACGTTATTAGTAGTAGATTCATTAGGTACAATACTCAAAGCTCAATCTGTAAAGAATCAATAAGAAAAGCATGAGAAAAGATTCTGAACATTCCTTATTAGGAAAATGAACATTAAGACCACAATAAAATATCACTACATAGCTAACAGAATGGCAGAAACTTGAAAGATTGACCCTATCAAATGACAGTATGAAGAACTGGGGCTCTCATGAACTGTGATAGAAATACAAGATTGTATAATCACTTTGCACACATTTTATCAAACATTACACTAACTGTGTGATCCAGCCACTTTGCCACATATGTACCCAAGAAGAAAGAAAACATATAGACACACTAGCATTCACAACAGCTTTATTGGAATAGTCTCAAACTTCTATTAGCCCAAATTTGTTAGCAAATGGATAAACAAATGGTATATATCCATATAGCAGAAAACAACTAACCTACCATTGAAAGAGAACTATTAACACATACAAGAATATGAACTAATATCAAAATAATAAGACTTTTAAAATCCATACTTAGAAGAGTATCGATTATGTAATTGTATTAATATAAAACTCGGAGCCAGCATTGGGACATACTGATTAAATCACTGCCTGTACTGCTGACATCCCATGTGGGTGCCAGCTTGAGTGTGAATCAAGCTGTTCTACTTGCAATACCTCTCCCTGCTCATGTGCCTGAAAAAGCAGTGCAAGATGGCCCAAGCTCATGGACCTCTGCCACTCACATAGGAGACTCAATGGAATTTTTATGCTTCTGAATTCAGCCTGGCCTAACCATGACTATTGTGGCCATTTAGGAAATGAACCAGCAGGTGGAAGATCTCTGTGTTTCTCTGTCTCTTTGTGTAATTCCACATTTGAAATAAACAAATGAATAAATAATCTTTTTTTTGGAATTTTAATTTTTATTGGAAAGGCGGATATGCAGAGAGGAGAGACACAGAGGAAGATCTTCCATCCAATGATTCATTCCCCAGGCGGCTGCAATGGCTGGAGCTAAGCCAATCCGAAGCCAGGAGCCTCTTCCGGGTCTCCCATGCAGGTACAGGGTCCCAAAGCTTTGGGCTGTCCTCGACTGTTTTCCCAGGCCACAGGCAGGGAGCTGGATGGGAAGCGGGGCTGCCTGGATTAGAACTGGCTCCCATTTGGGCTCCCAGGCGTGCAAGGCGAGGACCTTAACCACTGTGCCATCATGCTGGGCCCATAAATAATCTTAAAAAAAATAAGAATGTGTAAAACTCCAGAAAAAAAATCCCTAAGGCTCAAAAATAAGTTAATGCTTGCTTGATTGGGTAGGTACAGGAACAGCAGAGTTGATAGAAGGGATATTAGAAAGACAAAGAAGACCTTTGGACATGATGAATATTTTCTTTAGAATGACTCTACTGATGTTTCCTGGTTTTTTTTACATTTGCCAAAATTTACCAATTTGTGTACTTTATATATGTGTTGTTACTTTATTTTACTTAAGCAGCTTTAAAAAAATTGCAGGTTTTTCCTTTAAGAATTCTAGTTACCTGATTATATTGTGGTCAGAGCAAACTGTCTAAGGCTAGTTCAATTCTTTGTTTTCTCTAGTAATGTATTTTGTAATATGTGATGTAATTAATACTCACAAGAACGAACAACTTATATGCAGTTAGTATAGCCATTATCATAACAAGTTATATATTCCTAAGTGTAAATGTCCCGTTTTGATGTATTTTTAATGACATGTTACACAGACTTTAAATGTCAGTCTTTGTATTTTCATACCTGCAGAAACTTGAATGAAGTTTATGTTGAAGAGCAATCAACTCTGATAGCAGTGACTAAATACCAGTTTCTCAAAATGTATATGAATCTTTTCTCCAGATAATTTGACTTGCAAATGGTTTTAAATGTGACATGTTTATATTAATGACAGTAGTTTGAAGGAATAGCTATAAAACCCGAAATTCATGTTTTAACTCTTCATGCCTATTAGTGGGCTATGGGAAAGTATGTGCAAATAACATTGGCTTACTCTGAATTAAATTACTACCTTCCTGGCCAATAGATGGCAAATATCACTGTACTTTGGAAATATTAGACATGTGGGTCTTTGCTACACTGCAACTGTATATGTGTGAAAGATATTGCTATTTTATACTTTCTTAAGTCATATCTGGAAGTATTAGTTTATGATTAAGATCTTAACCTAGAGCTTGTTTTTAAATAAATGAGTTATTTTCCTGCCTATTCCTCAAGGAGCCCTTTTGAATGCCAGTTAACAATGTGAACTTGGGAGCCAGAATGCTTGGCTCCCTTGGTAGTAATCTGCACTGCTAACTGTGATGGGGGCATTACTGAGTGTCAGTTTCTTCGTGTGCTAAGTGGGGGTGATGTGGTGAATATACTTCATGGGGTATTTGTCAGGATTGAATGAGTTAGGAGGTAGAAATCAAATAGAATAGTGCCTACCATGCAGTTAATGCTATGTAACAGCTTGCCTATTATTATCATTGTTACTGCAGTGTTCGATTGTATTTAGATTGTAAAGTGGATTTCATTTAGATTGTGAAGTGGTTGGTTTTTTGGTTTTTCTTTTTCTTTTTTTCCACCAAAAGCATTGTCTGTCAAGAAATACCCTTATATGTAATTCTCCATTTTTACGCTTAGCACAGTTAGCCCTGAAATAATATGTCAGTTGAGATATTATCATAACTGGTGTTTATTCTATCAGTTCTGGAGTACAGTGTTCACCTGAGTTGGGGGCTTTGAGGATACAATTGAGCTTGGTGAATTAACAGATTTTCTTATTGTCTGAGAATAGCCACTAGTGTTCATTAGATTGAAAAACACACGGAAAAATCATACTTTATAAAGAGGATTGCTGTGTTCAATTGTTTTTCAGCTGCATCGGGCTTGCAGCCTAAACTTAGAGCTGGGACCCATCTAGATGAGTGTTTCCCCTGGTGAAGGCTGCAAGATGTGTGTTAGGAGAGAATTCTGATAGGCGAGTCTAGAGAAGCCCCTGCCCAATTTCCTTGTCCAAAGCCGTCTGCTTTTATTCCCATCCTGATTGATTTTTTGATTTCATCAAGACAATAGGAAAACAGTTTTAATCCAGGAACTATAGAAATTATGGAGGAGATTAATTTTAGTCACTGTCAACACGAGACAGGAAAGACAAAGATTATTTATTGTTAGCATTTTGCTTGTAAGATTGCTTCTTGTTTATTCATTATTGTTTAGCTGATACATTCTGGTCTTAGAAAGATATTCACAATTGTTCGATATATTCTAAGTCCTCTAAATTCTCTTTCCTCAGCAGTAACTATTGTTGACATTATTATGTATTGTTCCAGGTTTTTCTATGCAGAATGTAATGATTTAATTTTAAGAAAAATAGGTTAATAATCTACATGTAATTTTTACTTTATAATTAGTTTTTCAGAGTACATGTATCTATGAATTGATGTCTCTTCAATACTTTAGTGTATGCATCTATTACAATTGTTTTAAACCGGTGTGTGTTAGTATATATTTAGATTTATATTATTTTATTTTCTGCTGCTACTACCATAATACCACAAGCTAGATAAACAGTGGAAAAGAGGTCCATAGTCCGGGGACTGTGTTTGGTGATATCTTGCTGGCAGAGACCAGACAGGGTAAAAGCATCCAATGGCAAGAGGCAGAGAGCAATCATGCGTGTATCCTCCAGTTGTTCTTTGTCTCTCAGAAAACCCCCCAGGATTCAGTCATAGAGGCTCTGCCCTGATTGTTTTATCTCATTTCTAAGCACCTCCACAAGACCTAGCTGTAGTCACAGCAAATTTCCACCCTCTTACTACATCAAAATAGAGCTTAACCTGCAGTATGAAATTCTGAGGGGACAAGGCACATTCAGACCGTAGCAGAGTTCTTGCTGTTATTCTGTTACTTACAAAGAAAAAAACAACAACAACAAAAAACAGACCCTTATAAAATTGTACCATAAAATTCAAAATTTTAAAAATAATAAATTAAATTTTAAAAAACACAGTAATGAACATGCTTGTACCTAAATTTTTAATATGTTTGTGTTTTTAAGTTTCCTAACTAGAAACATATGCTCACAGACTATAGAGTCTTTAAAGTTAATACACTATAAGAAATTACACCAGATACTATGTTGTAAAAAGTCATCTCTACATTTAAGGTTGATGCCAGTGATGGGACTAACAGCCTCTGCTTTGCCTGCATTTTAAAAGTTTGTGCTGTGAATGGTTAATAGTGAGTTCTAGATCTTTAAAAAATGGATAGCTCACCCTTCTTCCTTTTTCTTCTAATTTTTTTAAACATTTATTTAATTTGTAAGTGTTAAGGAGAGAGAGTGAGATCTTCTATCTACAATTCACTCCCCAAATGACTGCAATGGCCAGAGCTGAGCTGATCCAAAGTCAGGAGCTAGGAGCTTCTTCTGGATCTCCAACGTGGGTGCAGGGACCCAGGGACATGAGCCATCCTCCACTGCTTTTCTAAGTCATAAACAAAGAATGGGATAGGAAGTAAAAAAAGCCAGGATATGAACTTGTGCCCATAGGGGACACTGGCACTGTAGACAGAGGATTAATGTGCTGCACTACCACACCAGCTCCAAACTTCTTCTTATTTCTTAATTTTGTGTGTCCTTCCTAATCATTTGTTGATCCTTACCTTATAATATTTTAAAATATGAAATAAACTTATGTATTATAGAAAATTTGAAGAAACAAATTTGTATTACAGTCAAGGTCTTCCTGATTTTTTAAAAATATTTATTTATTTTTATTGGAAAGTCAAATAGACTTCCGACAGCCTGCTGGCTGCTGGTGGGTCTCAGGCCAGGGCGTCTTCATGCTGGGATCCCTGACTCCAGCCACCACGTGCACAGAGTGAGCTGTCCCTGGCGGCCAGCACACCATATGACACCAGGCTCCACCTGCTGGCCGCCTGATCACGGGCTCTGGTTTTAGTTCTTTGAATTGCTGCTTATGTAGCTCCACGTTGAACCCACTCTGCTTCTGGGATGTGAATCAATCCTATAGATTCCCAACGATAGAGTAACTTTTCCTTTGAAGAATTTGTAATCACTGAACAATGCTGACCACTGAACACCAGTCCATGCAAAACCTAAGACTTGGGGCTTATCCAGCAGGAGCATATCCTATTATCTGACATGATGATGGGTCAGGAAACAGGTCACATTAGGCAGGGCCAGGACATTAACCAGCATGCCAGAGAACCATATCTGGGGTTAGAGTCTGTGAGGGTTGTGTGAGCCAAACCCAGTGGAAATTCTAGCCCCATGGGTTAGTTCAAGAGTTGTGGTGATGATGGACTCAGCTAGGTGTGACCAAGGAGCCTGCCATCAATCACAGGTTAAGAAACTGACAACAGTCCTGACTGGTCAAGGCAGCAGCACCCAAATGTGCATCCTGAATAGAGTGTTGGGTGGGCCAGGCTGCAACATTCACCTGCTCATACAAGGCCAAATGGAAGGTCAGACTATGCTGAGCACTGGCCTAAAACCCAAGGGCATGTATGAGAACTGGGTCTGGGAGTAGATCAAGTGGAGGAACTTGGGAAACTCCCCTGGCGAGTCATAGCTCCTGCTGGTGAACATGTGGTCCAGATCTGGGGGTCGGACAAGCTGGGCAAAGTAGCTCCCAACAGCTGGCTAATGTGTGAATTGGTAATGGAACGGGATGTACTAGACAGGACTGAACAAACCTTAGTCCACAAGCAAAACCAGAAACCAGGAAGGAGCACAGATCATGCTGAGCTAGGCTCTTGCACCTGCTGGTCTGCATGAGCCAGGAACGCTAAGCCACAGTGTCTAAGGCAGGGTCAGGACAGGTGAGGGGCTGTGCCAAACTGAGTCTGAGCAACCACTGGCATGCATATGATCTATGGCTGGGAACAAGCCTGGTTGGGGAGCTAAGGGGACACTCTAGCTGGGTTGAGGTTCCCACCGAGGGACGTGTGGCCTGGAATGGGGGCAGCGTTCTGATCAGGAAACAGTTGTAGTTTCCCTTGGTACAAGTGTGGACTGGGACTGGATGCACCAAGCCGGGCCAGACTCCAACACCATCTGATGTTCTGGAGGACCAGGGTAGATGTGGGATGGACTAGGCTAGGTCTCAACCCCTACTGAGCCATGTGTGAGCTGTATGTGGGTGTGAACAAGCCGTGGCTGGGCTGAAATATCCAACAGCAAGAACCAGATTGGGTTAAAGGCCAGTCAGGAAAAGCCTCAACTATATGTTGGCAGTGAAAACTGGGCAAACGGAGACTCTAGGATCGACTGTGTCAATCAGTGGATTCTTCAACGACCTCATCGTGCTTGGAGTGGTGAGATTGGCAGCAGTTCATAACTGTTGAACTATCAAAACCACTTGAGCAAGACCCTCGAAGCATGCCCCACTTCTGGGACCTGGGGTAGGGGGGAGAGTGGGTGGGGCTTCTCCCTTAAGATCCCCCTTTACATCAGATATCTGAAGGAAACAATATGGAAATAGTCTTCCCATTTTCATGTGGCCCTTGAACCTTTTTACCCTAATTAACTATGTGAAGGTTGTCAAAAAATATAATTTAAAAAATGGGGAAAAAAATAAACCCTTGTTGCCAAACAAACAAAAGTGATTGTTTTGAAATACACCAAAAAAAAAAAAAAAAGGAAAGTCAGATATACAGAGAGGAAGATCTTCCGTCCAGTGATTCACTCCCCAAGTAACTGCAATGGCCGGTGCTGCGCTGATCCAAAGCCAGGAGCTAGGAACTTCTTCCACGTCTCCCACGTGAGTGCAGGGTCCCAACGCTTTGGGCCGTCCTGGACTGCTTTCCTAGGCCATAAGCAGGGGGCTGGATGGGAGGTGGAGCCGCCGGGATTAGAAGCAGTGTCCATATGGTATCCCAGCGCATTTAAGGGGATGTCTTTAGCAGCTAGGCCACTGCACTGGGCCCAGTCTTTCTGATTTTTACTTGCAGAGTGTAGTAGCAGTTCTAATACTTATGTCTTACAATTTTGAGGTTTGTATTTGTCAGTCACTTAATTAGCAAACAGTTTGAGCCAGGTGTGTTCTGGTTCTGCCAATTTTGCCTATGATCTGTTGTGTGGCTGCATCAGACTTGCATGGTTTGGCTTCTCTAGCTCCATCATTGTATTGGGTCAAGGCCCTATATCCATGTGACTTCAGTAACTGCTATCTCCAAAAATCAGCTAGATTTATTACCAAGAGTCTTAGGACTCTCAGCGTAGGAAAGTGGAAGCTTCCATGTTTCTATACAGATTAGATCAGAACTGGTAAAGTGTCTTAAAGTGAATTGACTACATCGTGGCACAGTGAGTGAAGTCACCCTGCATTGCCAGCATCCCATAAACAAAGGGAGTAGGAGAGAGAGGGAGAAGTGGGCCAAGCTAAAGCCAACTCTCTACACCAGCTCCGATAAATTATTTAAAAGAGAGAAAATAAAATGAATAACTTGGTCAGACCAGATACAAGGAGCAGAACAAACCAGTACTGGAATGACCCAGATCCAAGGGTCAGGAGACATGGTGGGCTGGAAGCCATAAACATTGCAGAGGACTACAAATGCCATCTCATGATCATTTTCATTTGATTTTATCACATAGGTACTGGAATTGAACATCTTTCCATTGGTGTAGTTATTTTCTTTTCCTGTTAAATGCCTTTTCAAGTTTCTTCTTTTTTTTTCTTAGGAGTAGTATGTATTATTTATTTGTAGACATTCTTTTTATACTATGAAACCTTTGTTGCTTATGTATGTTTTCAACATCGCTAACCAGTTATATCTTAGTGGTATTTTTAATAAGTGAAAATTAGTAATTATAGTTAAATTTATCTATCTTTTACACCTTGTACTATTGTGGTCTTTGTCCCTTGCAAAGACTAAAATATTCCTGTACATTTCTTTTTAGTTCTGTCTTTTATATATAAGTTTTAATTTGCTGGGAGTCGAGACTTGGTGTGAGACAGTGGTCCAATTCCTTTTTTTATTTGTTTGCTATTTTACTCTATCTTTATACTTCTGGCTTAGCTCCACTATTTCTTGAATGTTTGATGTCCCATTTTCCTGAACTTCTTTTCATGTTTTCCTGGATCACGTCTACACAATAGTTCCAGAAAAAAAAAAACCTACTTATAAGGAGGTCAGCATGTAATTGAATATTTCTATAATATAATTAAACAGATGTAATCCTTCTGTAGAAGATAGCACTTAATCTCAGGGAAAGATTGTTTCTGGTAGAATGAACAGCAAATATCCCTACCAACTAGAAGAAACAGGCAGTTAGAAATACAGTAATAATAATAACTTGAGCAAGAAACTCATGATTTAAAAGGGAATAAAGTAGAAGTGATCTGGAGTAGTTGAATGTTAGAACAATAGGAAATTGCTTTGGGTTCCATCTCAACACAGTCTTTAAGTATGTGATTTAGTGACCGTAGGTGGATATCTTTACTCTGAATCTAATCACATTCCTTTTTCTGTGATGATAAATATTTACATACATTTTTAGATTTTCTGTTGTCAGGAGAAATCTGTAAGAACAGAAGAATCAGTCTCTGAAAAGGATACAGATGCAAAAAATCTTGATATGAAGGAAATGGTTAAGAATTGAAAGTTGACTAGTGAAGGGGATTTGTAGAGATGGAAGAGGTGTTGTCAGCTGATTTTTGTAATTCACATAGTGGAGATTAAAGAAGTATTGTCTTCAGTATAGGATCAAGTAGATATCACAGCTATTCAGAATTTGAAAGTCAAAGTAAAGATAAACCCATCACTAAGAGCAACTTTAATGGACATAGTGTAAGTGAGCTATATAATATCTTTGGAAGGTATACACTGGATATTGCTTATTAAGTAAGTATGTAATTGGAGAAATAGAGGTCTAAACATTTAGAAATAGCATTAGAAATAGAGTCTGAAATGGAAAAAAGAGTGGGATCGGGAGTAAGAGACAAAGATATTTTGTTTTTTATTTCCTGCAAGTTCTGTGCATTTTATTTTTCAAATAATACAGAATAAAAAAGAAAGCTGAAGCTACAATTCTGTGATAAAAGAATTAAATGTGGCAAATTGAGAAATATCAAAGTTACACAGTTGGAATATCCTTATTAAAAATATATGAATCTATTTATAAACTATATATCAAGAATATACATGTTATATATAGTTTAAATGAATTTACTTCATTTAAGTTGTAAAATTAATATAATGCTATAGATACATTCATTCATGTGACAAATGTTTGAGTGAAATAAATCTCCCATTATTATTCTTGAACCCTGTCTCTGCTGTGCATTTTTAAGTTTTATTTATTATTTTAAAGGCAGAGTGACAGACAAGGAGAGAACCAGAAACAGATCTTCCATCAAGTGGTTTACCTCCCATTTGGCCTCAATAACCTAGTCTGAGTCAGGTCGAAGCCAGGGCCAGGAATTCCATCCTGTTCTCTTCCGTGGATGGCAGGGGCCTAAGTACTCGAACCATCCTATTCTCCTTTCCCAGGTACCTTAGCAGGGAGCTAGATCTGAAGCACCATCAGGAGGACTCCAATTGGACTTTGATATGCGATGCCAGTGTTAAACCCCATTGCTTAACCTGCTGTGCCACATGCTGGCCCTGGGGAATTTTGTATGGCTCATCATCTCAGACATGTTTTTCCAAGATATCCCCTCCCTAGGTGATCCTGATGTGCACCCATGGTGAGAATCATTCATCTTTTCTAGCAGTATTTACCAAAGGGAAACCTAGGAAATGAATTTCATGTCACTGATTAGCAGCTGAATAAAAAGGTGGACTTCTAGCATCCTTAAACCTACAGGTTTTTTTCCTTATACTAAACATAAATTGCCATCTTTCCTTAAAACCAAGACCATATTTGCTGATAGAAATATAGTATTATGTGTATTGCAGTAATACTTTAATAACCCAAATCAGGAAACTGCTTATGTGTGTTGTCAAGTGATTATGGTTGAATCAACTGTATTATATTCAAGCAATGGAATTAAATACCACAATGACAGCAAACTAAACATACAGACAGGCATATAGATGCATAGCACAAATGTAAAGGTGAATAAAATTCACTCCTCAAAAGTGAAAAAATGTACTGTAGTTTTGAAAAACCACGATCTTGTAACTTCTGCTGTTGCATATGGTTTCCAGTCTACGATGCTTTCCTAACTTTGCTTAATTTAGCTCACACATCTTTCTTTCAAAATGTAAGCTTATCTTTGAAAGCTTCTTTTCTAAAAGAATTTACCTTAAAGAAACAGTCAACTCTCCCTTTTCATCTCACACCTATCTTCAATTTTAATAAGCCCAGTGCTTTCAGTTCCTGAGCTAATACGCATAAGGCTACTTCTAAGTTAGTATTCTGCTTGTTGATGCTGAGTTTCCAGTTTGTTCACCTACTTCTAACATCAGAAGGCTTGTTGGTATTTTCTTTTCCAGCTATTTGTACCTGCACTCCAGTACCTTTTTATTTCCCTTTCCTGTTATTCCTTCACTATAAAATTCAAAGACTCTACTAAAGTGGTTTTGTTGCAAATAAGCATTTCTTTACTTTCTTTAAAAAAATTATTTACTTATTATTTTCATTGGAAAGGCAGATTTACAGAGGGAGGAAGAGACAGAAAGATCTTCCATCTGCTGGTTCACTCTCCTAATGGTTGCAATGGTTGGCACTGGGCTAATCCAAAGCCAAGCACCTCTGCCAAGTCTCCCATGTGAGTGCAGGGTCCCAAGGACTCAGGCCATCCTCTGCTGTTTTCCCAAGCTGTAAGTAAGGGGCTGGATGGGAAGTGGAGCAGCCAGGACATGAAGCAGTGCCCATATGGGATCCTGACACTGGCAGGCAGAGGAATAGCCAGTTGAGCCATTGCACAGGGACCCTGCAAATAAATATTTTCATATATAATCACTACTATCACAGCAGTGAGGCAACAAAATGAAGACTGCTCTTGATGGCACAAGCACAGTACTTCAAAAAGTTCATTGAAAATAAAGTTAAAAGGACAACTGATTTTGGTGCAAATGTTTTTGATATACATACATACAAAGAATCTTCAAAAAGATTCTGCACAGGGTATATTATAAAAAAGATGTGCGTGAATTTCAAAATTTTTACAGCAAAATGAGCACATTTTTTAAATAGAAATTTCCATAGATTTAAAACAACACATTCATATATGATGAAACTGTTTTATTAATATTGCCTTTTTCACACTTGAAGCAGGGAAACTATTCCTTGTTTCTATTCAGAAGATTGGACCCAGCAAAGCTTTAGATAAATGCACCTTGCTCATTTCTTCTTTTTCGGCAGTAGTGATTTTCAATGAAATTAAATTTACATTTTTCTGGTTTCCCTTGTGGAATTCAAAAGTAAAGGTAAAGTATCCCTGAAAGCAGAATAACTTCCCGATCGTGTGGGAAAAAAGTTGGGTGAAAAATTACTGTTACTTGTTGGTCACATCTTTGTGCCATTTACTTTAGAAACATTGACTTGTTAATCTTCAAAACATTATAATTAGTAATTATTGTCTCCTTTTAACAAATGATGAGTAACTTGCTAATCCTTTTCCCAGGGTTACAGCATTGGTGTAAAACACAGATGAAACTTGTGTGTTATCCTACAGTCCATTTTTTCCCACTTTCTGTTTGATTAGACTCTTTTTAGTAACAACGGTGACAACAACCAGAGCTGACCCTTTTATAACACGTACTACACATAAGCTACTACTTTAAGCCATGTGTGTTTGTGTGTATACAGAGAGAAAGATTTAATTCTCCCTTTAATAACAGTAGCCATCATTATTATCCTCTTTTATGGAGGTCAGAGAGATTAAACAATTTGGTCCTAAGTCAATTACTTACAGCTCTAATGAGTAGAGCCAGAATTCTAACATAGTTGTTTGTTATTGCAGTAGATGAGACTGTTTATATTCATATTTATTTCAGTTCATTACTAGGTTTGTATTAAAGAACTGTATTAAAGTTTTGTATTAAAGGATTTCTTTGTATTAAAGGATTGCTTTAATATAATATAAATAAATATATGAGTTTCTTTTTCTTTAAGACTCTTAGAGGGTAATCTGAAAATTAAACATATTACCAGAACTTAAAGCTCTTTCATTAGTAGACCAACCCTTGCCAGGAAGAAGTGAATAAATGTAAGTTAGGGAAGAAGATGACAACAAATGTAGATGAGGAAAACTAGCATTTTCTCTGAAGTGTCACCTTGCTTTTTTTTTTTTTTTGCCAGACTCTGTTGTTTCTAGTTCCAAGACAGATAATACGTGTTTCATCCATTCAACTGTATCAGAGGCTAGTGTCAGCCTGCATAGTGTTGGCAGAATTTCAGGAGACTATTTCCTGTGTCTGGAGTCAAATGTTTGCATCTGCTGAAATACTCCCTGTATCTATTGTGGACATGCACAATGGTTTTACATTTCTGTCTATGTCTTTGACCCTCAGACAGTGTTCAAATGTATGGAAGTAACTCTGAGCTTCCTGGTTGATACTTTGACTTTCCAGGTTTGAATTCCTTATGTTGCTGTGTGTTACCTTTTCTTCTCTTATTTATCTGCACCCCCCACCTGCTGGCCAGTTACTTTAGAAGGCATAATAGTAGAGACTCCTCCAGGAAATATTTTCAGTTCCTATCTATAAAGGGTATGACCCATTGGCACTCTGACTTCATTAGTTCAAACCCTTTTTCATTCTCATTATTGATTGGACACTCAGGATTTCTGGGGGAATATATTTAATTTTTGTTTCTGTTCATTGTTTATTCACTTTTTGATTTGGTTTATGTAGTGTAGCTGGCTTCTAGGATTTCACAAAATAGCTCAGGAGTATAAACTTACTACATGTTTCAAATTATCCACAGCTCCATAAAGATTACATTTAAAATTGATTCTGAGTTTGTAGTAAGTCATATTAAGCATTTTCTTATTAGTACTAAAAGTTTTCAGCAATTTCAAATACTCTATATTCTCTGAGCTCTATAAATTCGTAACTTTTCTTTTCAGTGGCATTCAGGTGAAAAAGCTTAAAACTGTCTTTATTCTACAATCAGGCATATCAAGCACATGACAGAGTACCTGCCACAAAGTGAGTATTCAGCAGATTGTAGCTAGGGAGCATGCAGTTTTTATTATTATTTATAACAAAACTCAAAGGGTAAATGCCTAAGTAATAGGAAAATTATCCAAAGCTTAGATGTATTTACATATTGTTTACCTCATTTAAGATTTCTCTGTTGCTAGGAGTTTTAAAATACAGCACCTGCACTCTTCTTCCACCGAGTTCCCTTTTTCCGTTCTAAATATTACCTTCCATCTGGAATGCCATCTAATCCTGAGGAAAGGACACACATCCAGAACAACAAGATGTCAGGATGCTTTGAATAAACATGTCCTTTTCTCTTGGCTGCCTAGAGGTGGAACCTCAAACTGTTTAATCTGGAAATTTGTATTTGCAATTTACTAATAAAGCAAAACCAGCTAGCAAAACATCATACATTTGTTGAGCTGCTACTCAGCAAATACCTTCTAGCTGATACTGTTTGCAACCATAAGAGATAGACATTAGTTACTTGAAGTTGGCATCATTTATGCTTCCTTTAGTATCAATATAATATTGTCTACATCACAATTATACAATTTTGGTACCTGTAGTTCTTTAGATCATAGCATTTAGAATGTTCTTAGGAGTTCAATGATAATATAAATGAAAGAGGATCCAGATTGATTCGAAGAAAGAATTGACCAGTTTCTTAAAAGTAATGATAGCAATAAAACCATTCAAATAAGTGAAGACACAAAGACCTTTTGCTATATAAAGATTTTTTTTTTTTTTTGCTGTATAAAGATAATTTGAAGTGTAGCATAAAGAAGAACTTCCTTTCCTATGGAGATGAGGAAAGCTCACTAAAGCTAACCTCTTCTGTTTAGAACTGAAAATTCTGGGTCAGGTACCACATCAGCTATGTAAGAAAACAATATCAGGTAGATGATAGGCACTGGTAGGGAGTCAGAATTTAGAGGGTGCATAATGCAGGTGTTTGGGGCAATGATTAAGACTCTTCTTGTGATGCCTGCATCCCATTTCAGACTACATAGGTTCAAGTCTTGGCTCTGCTGTCCAATTCAGCTTCCTAGTAATGCACAGCCTGAGAGGCACCATATGATGGGTCCCTGCCACCCATGGGGCAAACCTGGATTGAGTTCAGCAGTCCTGGCTTCAGCCTGACTCAGCCCCAGCCATGGCAGGTATTTAGGAAGCAAACCAGCAGATGAGAAATCTACCAATCCGTGTCTCTCAAATTAATTAATCAAAATGTTCTGTTAAAAGCTCAATGAGGGACCAAAAAAAACTTGGAGGGGCAGCTTTTATGGAAGTGAATTCCTGGTTTTATGATTATAATTATGTTTGTTCTCCATTTCCCAGTGTTGCCACTATAGCAGATCCAATTGTCAAACTAAAGCAGCAGGGATTTCCTAACTTTCTTATAGGAGGAACCAGGAAAAACTCATTTTCAGATCGCAGCTGAGAAAGAGTTGTGATCTGAACCTAACTTTCCTGATTTCCAGCTAAAGCAGCAACAGTAAAAATATTATGTAAAACATTATAGCCATTCATAGCACCCAATCTATGTAATGTAACATTTCAAATGTTCAGGATATACTTCAAAAGCATGCTACCTACCAAAAAGAAAATTTTATAATCAGTTATCAAGGGGAAATACATTCAATAAATGTCAGCTCTGACTTCCCTTGAATTTAAAACTACCAAGTAAGGACTCTTAAGTCTGCTCCTATAGCATAAAAGTAAACACAGCAGAAGTTAGTCGGTGTAGGTTTTCTAGAGAGAAACATAAATTATGAGAAAGAGCGAACTAGTAATTTTGGAACTGGAAAACACCAAAACACCATATTTAAAATGGAAAAATTCACTGAGTCGTTCATCAGTACTGGAGTGACTAGGGAAAGAGTTAGCAAACTTATAAATAAATCAGTCAAAATTATCTATTTCTATGAACAGACAGGAACAGAAGAGGAGAGGAGAAAATGGAAAAAGAACAGAACTTTAAAGACCTTTGGTATAACAGCAGATAATCTAGCTTTTCTATCACTGGATTCCCAAGAGAGAAAATACATATAAATACCCAGAAAAAGATAACCAGTTCTCAGGAGAAGAGGCAATCTGCAAAATGATCTTTTGAAAAGTCCTTTCCTAAGACACACATGATGACAGATTTAAAAAACAAACAAACGAACAAAAACCTTGGGAATATTTGCAATTTTATGCTGAAGATTTTCAGCTTAAAGAACAGAACAAAGTATCCTGATAATAAAATATTGAAATGCCATCTCTGGTAGGGAATGCTACTTGCCCACCTGAATATCTACTTGCCAACCTAATGTGCGTCTTTCCTTCTTAGTTGAATCCAGTCCCATTGCATGTATCAGTGGCTCTAGCTAAAACCTACAGTTACTCAACTTCCTTTGCAGAGGGGGTGACACTGGGATACAATGCAGGCCAATAAAATAGAAGTTGTTTTTTGAATCGTTAAGAAGACAGGGAGCATCGCTTCTCAGCCTTTTGGCTAAGATCAAGTGAAGAAGACAGGGAGCAAATGGAAGGTGGTAGCAGAGCAAGTTTTTTTGTTTGTTTGTTTGTTTGGTCTTCTACTCATGCTCTTTTCTTTGTGACACTCAATTCTCATTTCCAGGGTAAACTTGACACCTCTTTGAATTGTCACATTTTTTGGTTGTTACAACAGGAAGTTGTTGTTAGAATCTAACAACTAGAGGCCAGCAATTTTGTTAAACTTCTTATAGTATGTAGGACAGTCCCCAGAACAAATATCTGGTATAAATGTCAGTAAGCCACATTGAATGACCCTTCTCTTTTCTAAGGTTGCAAGTCATTGCAGTGAGGTGAAAGGTAGTGAGGCTTGTCTTGAGGTGAAAAATTGGAGGAACTACTTTGTGGTGACATTGCAGAGCTGCTAAAAGAGCCCAAAAATATATTCTCTGGACATTTTATTATAAGAAACAGAAAAGACATTGAATTGTTTAAGCCCAGTTGGTTTCTCTTCCCTTACATTGCTCCGATTATTTGTGTGAAAACTGATAGTCACAAGAGTAGGGCAGCCAATAAGTCATCATGAAGAGGCCTAATGGGCTGGAAAGAATAAAGAAAACTTACCATAACACATCCAAAGAGATCTTTTATGGAAAGTATACTTGCAGGCTACAGGAGTATAAATTCAGGAGAAAAAAAAATAAAAATTTCTGGATATAGTCATAAATTATAAGAAAGATTGAAGATATTTCTCTTTTTTTAAGATTTATTCATTTTTTTAATTGTGAAGGCCAATTTACAGAGAGAAGGACAGACAGAGAAAGATTTTCTCTGCTGGTTCACTCCCTGAGTGGCTGCAATGGCAAGAGCTGAGCAGATCCAAAGCCAGGAGCTTGGATCTTCTTCTGGGTCTCCCATGTGAATGCAAGGTCCTAAACACTTGGTTCATCTCTGCTGCTTTTCTACAAATGCAAGCAGGGAGCTGGATGGGAAGTAGAACAACCAGGAAATGAACCAGCACCCATGTGGAATCCTGACACTTACAAGGTGAGGATTTAGCCACAGAGCCATTGCACTAGGCACCAAAGATTGCAGATATCTTAAAAGGAGTTGATAGCATTATGTTAATTCCTTTTGCAGTGAAACATTTTTCTTTCTATAATATAATATATCTCATCTGCTGCTAAACTTTGGGCATCTGGAGTACCTGCATTGTGGCATAGCAGGTAAAACCACTACCAGCAGCACCGGCATCCCATATGGATGTCAGTTTGTGCCTCGGATGCTCTACTTCTGATTCAGCTCCCTGCCAATGGCTTGGGAAAAGCAACAGAAGATGACCCAAGTGTTTGGATCCCTGACATCCACGTGGGAGACCTAAAAGAAACTTCTAGTTCTTAGCTTTGGCTTGACCTGGGTTATATATTCAAGCTATCTTGGGAGTGAAGCAGCAGATGAAGATCTTTCTCTCTCTTTCTCTCTCTGTCTCTGTTTATACATGTATGTGTAACTCTGGCTTTCAAATAAATAAGTCTTTTTTTTTTAAGTTGGGCCACTGAAACTTCCATTAGCTCTTCAGTTAGCTTGAGTGACCTAGTTACATTAGCCTTCATTGCCTGTAGTTGCAGATCCAGGAAAAGGAAAACAGTGAAGCTAAGTAGTGTGTTCTTCATAGCAGAATGAGAAGGAATGTTGATTGGGCTCTTTGAGCTCCTTTTTTGATTGTGGGAGCAATATCAAAGCTAAAACACTGCATGTAGCATCTAGCCTTGAAACTCTAACAAAACGGTATTATCACACTAAGATCTTTAAGAGACTAGAAGAATATATAGAAATAATTGACAAAAACAAAAGGTGTAAGTTTAACACAGAGAAATTTCCCTAACCATGAAATTACCTCTAGCTCCCAAGAAAGTAGTATTTCTTTGCTATAACTTTGCTTTTTCAGCTGTCACAGACAAAGCTATAATCACATAAATTATAGATATCCTAAAGGTAACCATTTGTGGGATTCAGGAAGCTTAGCACACTTGTAAATTTCTACCTGTGACAGCTTGAGTTTCACTGCAGAAATTTAGAGGCTAGAAAACACTCCACATCTCCTAACCTGAATCTTGTATTTCAGACTTTGGAATTTAAAGTTAGGAAAATAAGCAGATTTTATTCTAACAGACTTCATTAGTTAAGGAAAGAGTAAATACACACTTACACAGTTCACTCATTTCTTAAACTGACACTCTTGATTTCCTCTTGAACTCACAAGTATCACATCCACTTAGCATAACTAAATGGTCCTCCCATTCTTCCTGTTTCTGAAGAAAGATGGAGCCATAATTTGCTTTCTTTTTTTCATATCCCAGATCCAATCCATCACCAAATCCAGTTCATTCTTCTTTGTAAATATACCCTAGCTCTTACCATTTCTTACCTTATTTACTCTTCTTATCTTTATTCAGTTCAGGTTAAGAAATATTTGCAAATTTTAGGGGAAAACACATCCTCCGCCAGTGATATCAGCATCCTATATGGATGCCAATTCTAGTCACAGCTGCCCCAGACCTGAGGAAATTACTGACTCCTGGCTCTAATCAGGTCAGCTCTGGCTGTTGCAGCAGCATTTTGGGGAGTGACCCAGTGGATGGAAGATCTCTCTCTCTCTCCCCTTCTGTTTCTCTTCTCTCTGTAACTCTTTCATATAAAAATAAATAAATAAAAAAAACTAAGTTCTTTGAAGAAAAAGGTTATTTCACTTTAAAGTGTACAAGTAGTAAGACTAGCTTTTCTAGGAAGCTAAATGATCGACGTTTCCTAACAAGTTTAATCATTTTTATAATTTTTCCCAAATGAAGATTCAAAGTAGTCATTTTAAGTAAGCTTTGGTAACATTTTCATCTTCATTACAAGCTATAGACCCTAAACAAAGCATGAAAATGGGCAGTGTGCTGTTTAATTTTCAAATTGGATTTTTGATTATATTTTATGATGACTTTTTATTTCTATCAAGTTGTATCTCAACTTTCTGTTTAGCCTCAAGAAGATTTATGGCAAATTATCTTGGTGCTTATTTGGACAAACAAATGCAATCAATCAGTTTATTCTTTCAATAAAATGTTATTAATAGAACACATTATTCTGTTCAATATTATGTTATCTTTAAAATTAAGCAGAACATTAGTGGCAATGAAACTAGTTTCAATCAATACATTCCTGTAATGAAACCTATTGTATGAGAAACTTTTCCTTTTAAGGAGGAAAAATGCCCTTAAGCAGAATGACCAAGTTCTGACCCTAGAGATGGTATTTTACAGTTTCTAAAAGCCATTTGGTATGATTTTTTTTTATTTGTTTGAACGTTACAAAGGTGGTTTCTTGAAAATTACCTTTAAGCGGTGGGTTACAAGTGTTTCTTTGATAATTTTTTTTAGTTGAAGAATTTTGGTGTTAGGAGTCCAAGTATATATCTTGTTAAAACTGAGGAATTTTTTAAAAATAGAATAATTCTAAATATTTTTTAAATTGAGGAATTTTTACCATTGGGGAAAAAGAGATTCCAGTTGGAAACCATTATGTTTAGTGAAGTAAGCCAATCCCCAAAGGACAAATATATGTTCTCTCTGATATAAGACAACTAATTCTCTTGGTATAAAATAAATACCATGCAAGGAAGATTAGCATACCGGGACGTGAAGATACTACATAGTCTGCATCTCTACTCCCAAATAAACATAGGATTCCCAGTGACACTTATAAATATACCTTTACATTATGGTGCCAGGTTTTCTGCCTACTTACTGTGTCATGATACATTTAAATATCAGAAAGTTAGTCTTGTAAATTATACTAAGGGATTTTCTATTGTGATAAGAGTGGGGATAAATGGTGGGAGAAGAAAACAGGGAGAAAGGGAGGGATGAAACCATATGCCTATAAGACTACTTAGTGGAAAATAATTTTAAAAGATACAAAAGGCTAAAATATAAAATTGAGTTTAAGAAAAAGCAGAGCTACTTGTAGCACTCAGGAAAATGAAAATTGTTCTTTTTTTTTTCCTTCCAAT
This sequence comes from Ochotona curzoniae, assembly GCF_017591425.1. Taxonomy (NCBI): domain Eukaryota; kingdom Metazoa; phylum Chordata; class Mammalia; order Lagomorpha; family Ochotonidae; genus Ochotona; species Ochotona curzoniae. The sequence continues at coordinate 12,155,147 of NW_024466218.1, forward strand.
CTAACAGAATCTTTCAGTTAGGTTTTTCCAGTGGATAAGAAACAAATACAGTTCAAATAATGAGGGTATATATCTTAATTACATAATTAATGTAGTATAAAAGCTCACTGGTGTTTGAATCCTTATTTAGATTCAGAACCATCCACCATATTTCCAGTTGATACATTAGCATTATGGCTCTTTTAAACAAAATTTTTAAAAAATGTATTAATTCATCTATTTATTTGATAGATAGTCTACCATCTCCTGATCCATTCTCCAAATGTCCATAATACCCAAATTTGGGTCAGGCCAAGGCCATTAGTCAGGAATTCATTCTTGTTCTCCCACCTGCATGGCAGCACCTATTTCAGCTATCAGCAGCTGCATCTTAGGGTACACATCATCAGGAAAGTGAAATCAGGAGTGAAGCCAATACTTGGTACTCTGATATCAATGTGGGCACCCCGGGTAGTGCCTTAATTGCTAGACCAACACCCATCCTAGACTCTGGGTCTAAGATTAAAGGTGACCAAAGTCTTCAACAGCTTCCATGATCACTTTGGAAAACTGAACAGACTGGCAGGCTATTGCATTGCTTTTAGATGGCACATTTCCTTTAAAGAAGGCAACCTAGAAATTAAAGACCTTTAAATGTTAACGTATATACATCCTCCAGTGACAAGTCTTTTAAAATATTTTATTAATATTTTTGCTTGACAAATTTATTGTCACATGGCAGCTTAAGAAATCTGGTGAGTTGTCAGAGTCCCAAATTTATTCTCTTTCCTTCTGCCATTTTGTATTTTTAATCTGAATGTAAGAAATAGAAATATTATCTTACTGTGGTTTTGTTCTCATTAAATTGTTGAGATATTGTTCTTTGGGGGTTGAGAGTTATGTTATTATGAAAAAATATTTATGAGAACTTAAGCTATCGTATATATTAATGTTGGATTATGTTAGTTTCCATAGCCCATCAGGCAAATAATTTGAGCATATTATTCTACCATCCTAATAATAAACACATGAGCTGTGCCCTCACTGAATACCACAGCTGACATTTTATGTACAGTCCTAGTCTTCTCATTCTGTATTTTAAAAACAGATGACAGTCATTTTTTTATACTTTAAAATCTGCATTAGTTTTTTCGGTTTTATTTTACAAGATAACAGTTTTTCTTAGCTCTACCTTAAAATGTCAAAACATTGTGTTTCTCAAAGAGATTTATTTTGTGCTACTCATATCTGTGAACATCTGTGAACCCCCAGCCTTAATTTTCTGCAGTAGATGTGGCTACTTGACAGCAACATGGCAAGTATCAGCTGATTCATTGATTATCTTTGTAATATTTCCTTCTTCTCTCTTCTACCTAACATTTTGACATCATATTAATTTATAAGATATGTTAATCTATAATTTTGCATGATGAATTTGTCTGTTATATATTAGAAAATTCTACCATTATTAAATTTGTTGGATTTTTTTTTTCAATTTGCTGGGTTTTTTTTTTTTTTTGACAGTGACTTTTTTAAAATGTGTATTTTTTTTCATGTTACACTTCTGTAGTTAGAAGGGATTCTTTCTCCTTCTCCTCCTCCCTCACCCTTTTTCTCTTCCTGTCATTTTTCCTCATATTATCACAATAGTATAGTCCTTTAAAGCAGTTACAAGTTAACTTAATGTATTTAAATGTTTCATGGCATCATAGGTATAGGCAAAAGGAGAACATCTAGCATCATACTGCCAAGGTATATTGAACTGTTTCAATGAGGGTCTTTTATTTGGCACTAGAGATACATACTGCAATATATCTTCACTTCCTGGCATGCCAGTCTCCATTATACAGTTCATCTATGACAATATATGTAGATACTTGATTACCTATATATCTTTTAATTTTGTACTTTGCATGAAGGCTGTCTTATATCAGAGAGAACATGTGACTTTTGTTGTTTTGAGACTGGCTTATTTCACTAAGCATGATGGTCTTCAGTTGGGACTGTTTTATTGCAAATGGTAGGATTTCATTTTTGTAGTTGTGTAATATGCCATAGAGTGGATGTACCAGAGTTTCTCTATCCAATCATCTTTGCTAATGTGAATTGTGTTGCCTTAAGTGTCGGATTACAGATCACTTTCTTGTATGCAGATTTCATTTTATTTCATGTGGAGAGCATCTCTCTCTCTCCCTCTCCCTCTCTTCCCTTCCCCCCTCCTTCCCTCCCTCCTTCCCTCCCTCCCCCCTCCCCCCCTCTCTTTGGTGACTAGATTTGCTACTGAAATTGTCAGGGAAGGAATTTGGGGTGAGAATATTTTTAATTACTAATCCAATTTCTATAATCTACATAGCTATATCAAGATTTTCTATCTGTTCATCAGTCAGTTTGGAAGCTGCTGTCTTCCAAGGCATTTCATTTTAAATTTTGTATATAAGGGCTAACGTGATGGCTTAACTGCCTAATCCTCTACCTGCAAGGACTTTAATAATCTATTTACTATCTGCTTAGTCTGACAATAGGTAACTGACACCTGCAGCCCCTTTCTTTCTCAAAACTGTAACAATTCAAAAGGTTAGTACACAATCAAAATATGATATGGAAATAGAAAATACAGTAAGTTTTCATCATGTTTGCAAATCTAAATACTTCCAATTTATTCCTAAATTAGCACCCAGAATCTGTGCATTTAGAATATGGTTCATGTTTTCAGACTCTAAATACCTACATCTTAACATTAAGTAGTTTGCTTGTGTACAAAACAATTCAAGCATAAATGAAATGAAGTAGGGTCTAAGATATTTGACTCAACAATGAACAGGCGAGGAACTCATGGTATTAGATAAAATGCAAAACAGATTAAACATCTGTTTAAATAATAATCCAAATAATGATCTTAAAAAAAAAAAAAACCCAAATAGTGAATCAGGCTGGTACAGTGGCTCAACTGGCTAATCCTCTGCTTGTCAGCATCATCATCCCACATGGGTATCTTTTGGGTCCAATGCTCCGCTTCCCATCCAGCTCCCGCCTTATGGCCTAGGAAAGCAGTGGAGGTTGTCAAGTACCTTTGGATCCTGCACCCATGTGGGAGACCCAAAATAGGCTCCAGGCTCATTGCTTTGTAGTTCCTCAGCTCCCGCCGTTGTGGCCATTTGAAGAGTGAACCAGAGGATGGAAGGTTTTTCTCTGTCTCCTCTAATTAAAAAAAAAAAAACTTACATATATACATGTATATATATATATATAATTCTTATATATATATATATATATTAGAATTAAGTACTTATAAAACTTCTTTGTTATCTAAATAATGTCTCCGGTGTCTTTCTGTGCCCTTTCCATTTTTTCTTTTGATTTTTCTTGTCTTTTTTTCTTCATTCTTAGTTTTTTTTTTAACAAAACAAATTAATTAGATTTTTTTATTTCCTAATTTATTTATACTATTTTTAGAATTTTCCTGTGATTTTGTAATAATTTTGGCTTGCAGTTCTTTTTCTGGCTTGCTAATATTGATGTTTAAGTCGTTGACTTTGAACTTAGTGTCTTTTCTAATATAATTGTGTACCACTAGCAACAGTTCAGTATATATTGAACCACATAAGTTACAGTGGTTTCATGAGATTATATTGCCTAGTCACATCAAATTGTCTTAGTTTATGCACGTGTACTTAATGTATATGTGATATTCCTATAAGAATAAAACAGTCCGATGACTTCTTGTTAATTTTGACATGATTGTATAAGCAATTAAAACTATAAATTTTCCTGTGAGAACTCTGTTAGCTGCATAGCACAAATTCTGTTATATTTTTATTCATTTAAAAATATTTGCTAATTACCCTTTTCACTTATTAAGTAATTTATAAAAGTCTGAATGTCTGAACACTTGCATGTTTCTCAGTAACATTCTGTCATTTATTTCCAACATAATTTCCTTGTAATTAGGGATATGTACTTCACACAATTTCAGTTCTGTGTAATTTTTGAGACTAATTATATATCATTTTCTGATCTTCATGGTGAACATTCCATCTACTCATAAAAATAATCTAATATGAGGTTTTGGAGACAATGTTAATATGTATATAGGTATAGATATACAAGTATCAGCTAATCTCATTTCAGCCAGTGTGTTATAGTTTTTAAATTATATGGAAATAGAACTTGTAGAAAATGTGATATTGAATGATGTTTTTGTTTAAAATAAGTAGGATTTATATATATGTGTGTTACATATATACACACACATATATATATAATTTACATACTTTTTCTTATATATATATGTGTTATATATATACACACATATATAATTTACATACCTTTTCTTTTATATATATATATAAAAGAATACACACACACATATATATAAAAGAAAAAGTGTGTAAATTTAAGGGCTAAGAAAAGAAAACCCTACCAAATCTGTGTTAGCTATACAAGTGAGCCAGCATACTTGCCTATTCTATTTTCTTAGAAAGATTTGTGGAGAAGGTGGGTCAAGACATGCTACCCCAACCCCCAGGCATTTGATACTGCTGTACCAGGATAAGGAGAGTGGGGAGGAGGGTTGCTGCAGATTGCCTGGGGAAGGGAAATTAGGGACATGTTGGAATGATGGCAACTTTGGGCATATTTGACAGGTGAGGATGACTTCTGGGAGCCTCAATGGACTGGACCACTACTGTCAGGTGGGCAAGGGAGCTCAGATAGGCTGGTTTAGAGGTGGAAACAAGAGCATGTCTGAGTCATGCCAAGGTATCTGCCCATGTGGGAGAATTGGGCTGAGCTGATTAGCAATGCCTTCTGCCCATCAGTGCACACAAAAACTATGGCTGGGAATCTGGCCTGGTTAGGCCATGGTACCTACACATGAGTGTAGGAGCAAGGAGAGGACCACTTCAGGCTGGGCCACAATACCCACTGGAACACAAGAGAATCAGTTCTGGAGACAGATGTTGTATGGGATTTGTGAGCTTGCCTGTAGGACTGAAACACTCACAGGTTTGCACAAGAGCTGAGGGTGGTGACGAACCTGGCTAGGCTAGACTTTGGAACTCACTGACACTTGCTGGAGCTGGAAGTGTTAAGAGATCACTCTGGGCTATCCTGCAGTACCAACCAGCACATGCAAAGATCAGGACTGAGGGCAGACCATGCCAAGAAGAGCCACAGCACCTTCCAGCATGTGTGAGATCTGGGGCTAGGAGTTGGGCCTGGTAACGGAACTTGGGTAACCCCCCTACCAGGTCACAGTTCACATTGGTGAGTATGAAAGCCAGGGCTGAGGGTAGGCTGAGCCAGGCAAGGTTGCAGCATCCATCAGTATATGTGTGGGCTTGATCTGGGATGGGTCAGGCTGGGCTATTCCATAACACATGCTGGCACAAGAGAGAGCATAGGGTGTAGGCCAGACCAGGTTTGAGCTGCAACACCTGTCTTTCTCTGAGGCCCAGGGCTGCAGGTAGACTGCACTGGGATAGACTGCTGTACCTACTGGTGATAACTGGGACTGGGTACAGACAGGGCTGAATCAGGCTGCAGCACCTGCCAGCAAATGCTAAGACTGGGAGCAGGCTGTGTCAACACCTGCTGGTGTGTACAAGACTCAGGACTGAAAGTGGATCTGGTACAGGGCACTTTGGGGGTTTGCCTGCTGGGCCACTACTTCCATTGGTGAGCATGAAAGCTGGGAGTAGGGAAGGCCATTCCAGACAGGGCTGGAGTATCTTGTCAGCCTGAATGTGGGTTCAGTCTTGGGCTGGGCCAGGATAGGCTAGGCTGCCATACCCAATGGTGCTTGCAAGAACCAAAATTGGTGCTATCTGGCTGGGCGAGGCTGCAGCATCAGCTGGCAAGGGACACAGTACACCCCTGGCAATCACAGGATCCTGGCTAGACTTGGACCTGGAAGGGGAACTGTGGGCACTTTCCTGCTAGGCTGCAGCTCTCACTGGTGAGCAAGAGATCCAGAGCTAGGAAACAGGTCAGGCTGCACTGGGCAACAGCATCCACCAGCATACATGCAGGCCAAGTGTAGACAAGGATTGGGCTGAGCTAAGCCACAGCACCTATGGGTGTGCGGAAAATCTAGGTGGGATGCAGAATGGAGCAGGCTAGAGTGCAGCATAAGCTGGTATCCACAAAAGTCAGGGCTGGGGCAGGTCTGGTGTGGGCCACAGCACCTGCTGGTGTGCATGAAGACCAGGCCTTTTCCCCTTTCTCCTCCTTTCTTTTCTCTACTTCTCTCAAATCTGTTATCCTCTACTTTTCCATGCCATATCAGCTTTTCTTCCTGCCTTTCCCTCAAAATGTGCCTTCAGAGAAGACTACTGTTTGCAGGCTTGTGGATTTGAGTTAACACTATTTTTTCTCCAGTAATACTCTTCCCTCAAAAGTTACCCTGTTATGTAAGTATTTGATAGCAGGTGTACTTGGTACCAGTTTCTTCAGAAATGTGCTCCATGAAAGAAACTACAAGGGGCTTAAGTGGTTTGTACAGCCATAAAAGATAATATCATGACATCCAGGTTAGGTACTACTCATGGAGGAGGAGGTTGTCCTACCATGATTTCTGTAAGAGAAAGTATGTGTTCACAACTTTTAAAGAGCAGGCTGATCTTGATGTCATTAATCTCTGGCTGTATAGGTCATAGGTAATAGCTCAGGTAGACCCAGAGTTCTGTTGATCCCTGGTGAAGTTTTGCCCATGTTATCTGAGACTGATTGGTGGAAACTTCTAACATACAATCCATGCTTTAAGTTGAAAAGATGATAGCATTTTGGCATGTATAGATATTCTATACCATTTGAGTTGATTCGCTCTTACAAAGACATCTAGAAACCTGAAAACTATTGCCATCAGGCCTGGTACTTGTTCAAACCCACCTGCTCTTTTTATTCGGTGTCAATGCCTGAGATATTCTGCTAGTTTAAATGCCCAAGTCCAGTCCTTTGCACACAAAAAGTGCCAGGTTTATGTTTCTGTACCTACCACACACACATACACACACACTTGTAGTAGTGTTTTATTCTGTTATATGAGAAATACTTCTCCCATGTTCTGGTTAGTATTTAGTCTAGTCGTAGAGTTAATTTTTTGTACCCTTTAGACTATTGCAAATAATAAAACAATTTAAATAATATTACCAAAATTATACCGCACAAACTATCTCACAGTGATTTTCATGCCCCAAGAAGCCATATATTCCAAATAGTTTTACAATAACCTTTCATTTGAATTTTTATTATCACTCTTTCTTAGCAGTAAAGGAAGCAACATCTGGTGTACTATTTGAAGAGCTTGTATCTTCTATTGTCCTTACAATTAAGTTCAGTTCTTTCTTTCTGTTTTCCACAAACTGTGTTGTTCACTCTATATTGATGTGAATATGTACAACTTTGTAGTAAATTCTCTCCAAAGCAGATAACTTGTCAATAAATCTGAAGCAATATAAAGTTATAGGGTATGTCTCACACATAGGTGACAATGCTATCATCAGTTAGTATCTTGTTTTTGTTTTTGTTTTTCAGATAGTATCTTGTAAAAACTTCAGATAATCTCCAGCCAAGTGTCAGGGATTTTAAGAGTCCATTATTAACCTCGATTACTATTAATCAAATAGTTCAATTTTCATTGTCTTTGTACCATTGATCAGTAATCCCTAATTTACTCGTTCATCTCTTTCCAGTAGAATGTGCATTTTCATTAGCAAGCTGTTTATATTCACTAATAATCCCTTAGTTTCTAGAATAACACTTTATGCATGTATTTTTGTATTCAGTAAGGGTTAGTGAATAAATTAATATTAACATGTAGTGGCCTTTTAGCATGCACTTGATTGCTTTGTTAAGTTTATAGAATTGTGCAATCATCACCACAATTCAGTTTGCTGATGTTTTGATCACCCTGGAAGGATCTCTCATGCCCATTTGTGGTCTTTCATGATTCTGCCCTCGGGTATGGGCGACAATAATCTGTCTTCTGTGTGGGCCTTCCTTTTTCCAGATGTTTTGTGCAAGTGGAATCACACAAAGATAGCTGTTTGTATTTGGCTGCTTTCTCTTAGCCTCATGCTCTCATGTCTCAGTATTCCTTCTTATTGCTGAATAGTATTCCATTTTGTAGATATGTTCATTTGATCATTCACCATTTAATAGACAATTGGGGTTATTTGTAGTGTTTAACTACTACAAATAATGATTCTGTGACCTAGAAGTAAGATAACCAAATAGGATCATAAATTCATATCTATCTTTTAAAGAAATTACAAGACTATTTTCCAAAATGGCCATACTGTATTATGTTCTTACCTGTAGTTTTTGTGAATTCTATTTTGTGCAAATTCTCATTTTTGTGATTAATGTTTTAGTGAATACAAATTGCTTTCTCTTTAATCTTCTTGATTAATTGTGATGAGTATATTTCCATGTGATTATTATCCATTTGTGAATCTTTGGTGAAATATCCATGTCTTTTGCCATTTTGGCTCCTTTTTAAATTTGGTTGTTAGTGTATTGATTGATGAGACTTCTTAAATGTTCTGAATATAAGTTCTTTATCAGGAAAATAATTTCCAAATGTTTTCTAAAAGTCTGTAGCTTATATTTTTCTTTTCTTAGCAATGCCTTTTAAGGTATGAAATATTCTGATTTAAATGAATGACAGCTTATCAGTAGTTTCCTATATAAATTATACTTTTGGTATTATATCCAGAAAATATTTATCTATTCAGAAGATCACAAAAGTTTTCTCTTTTTTGAGTAGTTTAATAAAACTTTAATAGTTTTCATTCTTGCTAGGATGCTGTTACATTTTAAGTCAAAATTTATGTATAAGGTACTTTGTGTATGTGCATGTTTGTGTAGATTTAATTATCCCAGCACAGTATGTTGTAATTGCTTAATTGCATTGGCACTTGTATGAATATCAGTTGGTCAGGTAATGTGTGAGGATATCTTATTAAATCTCTAATCGAGACTGTATCAGTTTTATCACCTTGTATACACTACCCACCTTAGTAGCCATCCCATTGTTCAGATCGGCTGGGAAAGATGCCAATGATTGTATTCAAGTAGCCTTTATTTTACCCAATGATAATCCCAAAGCACAAGAGTAGTGATGTATTGGCTATTTGACTATGACAAAGATGAGCCTTCAAGTGTTACCTTAAGGTGGAAAAGTAAAAGTTCTCAACTTAATAAAGAAAAAAAAATTAAAAATGATAGTGACAAGATCTGTGATAAGAACAAATCTATCCATGAAGTTATGAAAATGAAAGAAAAAGTTGTGCTGGTTTTGCAGTATATACCTCACACTGCAAAATGCACTGCCACAGTGCTTGATAATCACTCAATTATGGGGTTATATGATTTAAGGGTAGATAAGGGGAGACTACCATATTACTTAATGCATGCTGAGCCAGGCCACAGCCAACTAGATGTACTGGCAGGGAGCTGGACTGGAAGTGAGTTAACTAGGACTTGAAGTGGCGTCCTTATGGGATGCTTGCAGGCAGTAGCCTAGTGTACTGTGCTACAGTGCTGCAGTGCCAGTCCCTACTTCAATGATTTTATTTATTGCAGGATTTACTCATTTCCTATACATGTATAAGCAATCAAAAATTTAGAACCCAAAACATGGATAATTTAAGCTATTTTCATCTAATTGGGATGTGATTAAATTGACATCCTCTGCTTTACTATTTACCTTCATATACCCAAAACTTTTTTGTTCCTCTGTTCCTCCCTCACCTTTGTGAGGTAAGTGACAAATGTTTCTGTGTTTACATATGCATTTTCTAATGTAATACTTATGTTGCTTGGCTATTTTTATACTATTTTAAAAATAATTGTTCTAGAGATTACCTGTCACAGTCTCGTTATGGTAAATTCTGACAACATCCCAATAAAATACAAAGGTCAAGAAGGTCATTGGAAGATTAATTAAAAGTGATTTGGGAGCAGGTATTTAGACACCAGGTGTCTAAATACCCCCCATCTCACATCAGATTTTGTGAGCTCATTTTCTGTCTGTGGGTTCAGATTCCAGCTTCCTGTGAATGTAGATCCTGGGTAGCCCTGGTAATAGCGCAAACGGAGGATTGCTGCTATCCATGTGGCGATGCAGACTGTGGTCCAGGCTCCTGCCTCATACCTGTCCTCCCCCAGCCTCCTTGGACATTTGGGTAGTGATCTAACAGATACAAACATTCTCTCTCAAATTCAGGTGTGTGTGTGTGTGTGTGTGTACATGCATGCATGTATATAATTTTGGTGCAAGATTTGTTGAATTTTATGCATAGCTTTTTTCATGATACAGATTTTTCATGAACTTTTTTTTTTTTAGAAAACAGATATAATTTATTAGAGGGGCTTGAAAATCAAACACAAATCAGTTGTAGGCACTTCTTGAGTACAGACTATGAATATTTTTTGTTTTGTTTTTTTAACAAAAGAATGGTTACCTATCAGGTAATACTATGCAAGACTTAGTTTTTACAATACACAAGGGCTAGACAAATGATAATAAATATTATACAACTAATCCAATTTGTTACATCTTATCACAATTCCATGTGTTTTTAGGGCCAAATAGAAGTATTTAAAAGCTCTAAATTTTGGCTTTCCTTTACTATGTTATCAAGGTCTTAACCTACCAAACATTCCTTGAGGGAGCATAATATACTTTTCTTCATATAAGTGGATCTGTAAACATTTATTTTTCATATTATATCTGCATCTAACAATAGCCAAGGCATGAACTTTTTAAAGACCTCTTCATATAGACAAGTTTCAAAAATGTTTACATCAAATCTTTTAATCTATTTTCCATGAACATTTTCAAATACTTTTGTGTAAGCTTACTCTGATGTATATTTTTTCCTCTTCACTTCTACTATTATTGTCATTCATGTAACCTTTTTAAAGATTTATTTATTTTTATTGGAAAGACAGGGTTACAGAGAAAGGAGGAGAGGCAGAGAGAGATATTCCATCTGCTGGGTCACTCTCCAAATGGCTGCAACAGCCACAGTTGGGCTGGTTCTAAGCTGGGAACTAGGAACTTCTGGGTCTCCCAGGTGGATGTGGAGCCCCAAGAACCTAGGCCATCCTCCACAGCTTTCCTGCGCGTATTAACTGGATCAGAGATGGAGCAGCTGGGACTCGAACCTGCAGCCATATGGGATGCCTGCAATACAGGCAGAGGCTTAACTCACCAGGGTGTTAGCCCCCTTTTGATACTTTTTTCTCCATGGTTGTCCTTAATCTCTTCATTAATATTCTGGATTTTTGTCATGGTTATTATTCCTGTTAATTCTTCAAACTGATTTTCTTTAGTCTTTCAGCATTTGTAATAGCCGCTTTGAAATCTTCATTAGTTCACTATTTGAGTACACTGTAAGATAACTTTTTTCTATTGTGGGTCATGTTTCTCTGTTTCTTTGAACTTAGTTTTTTAATTGAAAATTTAATGTCTTATAGCAACTTTGACTCATTATCTTCAAAGTTATTGCTGTATTTTTGATTGATTAGTTGTTTGTTAAATGACTTGCCTGGATTCATTTTGTAGAATTTTTCTTATCTTACCATACTGTACAAAACCATGCAATAAAAAGTTTGTGGAAGAAATGGGATTAGAAAGACAAAACTCAAAATTTTAAGGCAATAATGTGAAAACAATAAGAACTAAATAAGGATAGCCATAAGTTTTATACATTTTAAAAGTTTAAAAAAAATAGCTGTAGATACAATACGTAATGTAACTTCACCTTGAAATAGACCTAAAGTTGCATCTTGAAGTTTGTGGGTCTGGAGTTATTGTGCAATGTTGCTCAATTATCACCAAGGAGGAAGATGGTATTACCAGATATGAAATAGTGACCTGGATGAGAAATTGGCACTAAGCATCTCACATAAGTCATATTCTGGTCTTAACGTTATATGGCATGCCTTTCTTCAAGTTTCTGTAGGTATAGTTAGTTTATTTCATCACAGTTGAACATTTAATCCAGCGTGAACCTTTCCTGAATTCTGTATCAGTGTTACAAACTGATTTGCAACTGTTCACTTACATTCCTAGCTTTACCAAACATCTGAAAGGCAGTTTGAAACCATTGATTCACCCACTAGTAGCATAGAAAGCAACCACCAATAGAGGATGGTAATCTGCATTCACAGTCATTATAAGTAAGCAGTGCTACCATTACCATTGTACCTGCTGTTCTGTTCCTTGATCCTCATTCTGAAGACTCACCACTCCTTCCATTTCTTTTATATTTTTTAGGCCTTGTTCTTTTTTTTTTTAAGATCTGTTTGTTGTTTGTTTGTTTGTTTGGAAAATCAGATATACAGAGAGGAGGAGAGACAGAGAAGATTTCCACCTACTGATTCACTCAACAAGTGGCTGCAATGCCTGGAGCTGAGCAAAGCCAAAGCCAGGAACCAAGAGCTTCCTCTGGGTCTCCCACTTGAGTGCAGAGTTCCAAGGCTTTGGAGTGTCCTCAGCTGCTTTCCCAGGCCACAAGCAGGGAGCTGGATGGGAAGTGGATCTACCTGGATTAAAACTGGTGCTCATATGGGATCCCGGGGTGCACAAGGCAAGGACTTTAAACGCTAGGCTACCATTCTGTGCCCTAGCCCTTGTTCTTAATAACTTCACAGAACTTGAAGTTGTATAAGTAGCAATCATGGCTCTTTCTTTCTTTCTTTCTTTTCTTTCTTTCTTTCTTTCTTTCTTTCTTTCTTTCTTTCTTTCTTTCTTTCTTTCTTTCTTTCTTTCTTTCTTTCTTTTTCTTTTAAGTTTCTGCAGTTATTTCTTATAATCCACAATGTGGATTCCTTTGTACTTATGACTCAAGAAATAATGTATTCTCTTAATTCTTTCTGAAAGATGCATTATTTTAAGTTCCCACTCTGTACTTACATGAGTGTTCAGACAATTTAGAAAAGCTGAGTATTTGCTAATATTGCCTGGACGGGGCAGTTATTAGAGTACATCAATTTAAGTTACTGCTTGCAATGCCTGGATTCCATGTCAGTGCAACAGTTTGAGGCTAAACTGCTCTACTTCCAGCTCTCTGCTAATGTACCTGGAAAAGCAGTGAACATGATGATCCAAGTATTTGAGCTCCTCTCACCTGTGTAGGAGATCCATATGGAGCTCCAGTCTTCTGGATCTCAGGCATTGTACCCATTTGGAGAGTGAACCATCAGACGGATAATCTGTTTTCTCTGTGTGTCTTTCCCCTCTCTCTGTCACTCTGCTTTTCAAATAAATAAACAATATGTTTTTTTAACTTTAAAAATTGAAAGACTAGCAAAACGAACTTTTAGTTAATCACATTTGAGGATCCAAGGCGATTGCTAAATGTTTCAGGTTTATGTTTTGTAAATCCATACGTGCTCAGATCAGCATGCAGTTAACTGGCTTCACCTCAGGTTTTGCACCAGAATAAACCCCTGTAAGCAAACATGAATATTTCATTATGTTCAGACTGTGCCCTAGTATAAAAGTCATGTTGAAACAAATCCACTTTTTTAGAATAGTGCTAGAGTACCACTTACTGTGTTCCAGGAAATTTAGGCATTGTCTCCCAAGCTAAACTGTGGTGAAAGATTAGGTCTGAATATTTTTGCTTCTTTCTACTCTTCATGGATTAAAACTTTTGTGAAATTCCTTACATATGAAATGCTAGAAAATGAAATCAATGAAAATGTTTTATTATAAACCATAAGTTATATTTCAGTAAACTGAGCAAATGCAGCAGGGATAAGGAAATGACAAAAATCTGCATTAAAATGTGCATATGGGTAATTAATATAAAAATGACCATTAATATCATTAACTTTCTTTTTTTCCCCATTGTAATTAAGAAATATTTACATGTTGGGATAGCATGGTGGTGTGCCAGGCTAATCCTCTGCCTGGGGGTGCCAGATCTACTGATCCAGCTCTTTGCTTATGGCTTGGGAAGGCAGTGAAACTCTGTAACCATGTGGGAGACCCACAAGAACCTTCCAGATCCTGGCTTTCGATGGGCCCAGCTCTGGCTGTGGTGGTTATTTAGGGAGTGAATCAGCAGATGCACAATATTTCTACTTCTTGACCCAGACCCCATAATTCTGACTTTCAAGGAAAATAAATGCATCTTTTAAAAATAAATCAACCTTAAAATATATTTCAATGTGAAATCATAATTTCTGCATAATTCCTGCATAATGCCTTTACACACCTGAAATGAGTTCCATGTGTACTTATGACATTAGGTATTTCAGTACTTAGAGACTTTAGTATGATGCATTGTTTATTTATATTCTGATGCCTGCATGAGAATATTATCCCATTGCTAAATGTTATCAAAATCATTCCCACACAAAATTTAAAGCTTCAAACCAGATTCCTGGACAATGTAAGCCCTTCATGTTTTTGTTTTTGTTTTTGTTTTCAAGAAAAAGAGGATTTTCCACTCACTGATTCACCCCACAAATATTTCCAACAGCTGGAACTTGGCCAGGCCAAAACTGGGAACCTGGAACTCATAAAATGATTGTCAAGGACCAGAGTATTTGAGTCATCTTCAGCAACTTTCCCAGGCATGTTGGTAGAAAGCTAGATTGGAAGCTGAATGGATGAGACTCAAACTGGCACTTCAGTGTGGGTTGCTGATGTAAGATGCCTACAGCACAGGTGGCAACCTTACCCATTGCAGCACAACTCCACATGCTCTTCATAATTGTATATTTTGAAACTCAAAATGAAGTGAAAAGAAGGTATTTCTCCATGTCATCATAGAGATTGCCCCAATATTTGTGTATTCTTTCAGCTTCTGGTCTTAGCCTATAAGTTTATTTTTCCTATTACTGTCCAGTTCCTACATAGCATAATCAAGCTCTGCTGTCTTGAAAAGTGGGATGTGAGTTACTCTCTTTGCTGCAGATTCACTTAATATTTCTACATACACATTTTTAAATTAAAATTTGTTTTATTTTTTATTAAAAGGCAGTGTAAGAGAGAGGAGGATAAAGAAGGAGAGAGAGAGAATTTTTCCATCCACGGATTACTCTTCAAATGCCAGCAGTAGTCATGGTTGGACCAGCCTGTAACTCGGTTGGATCAAACACATGAGGGGTGGGGATCCAGGGTATTTGACCCATCATTTCTGCTTTTCCAGATGTATTATAAGGAAACTGAGTTCAAAGCAGAATAGCCATTACTCAAATTAGTAACCTGAAATGAAATACAGACACCCCAGGTAGTATCTTGACACACTACACCATAATGCCTACCTTGTGTGGTTTTATAAAGTTGACACATATTGGTTGTACCATTTGATGGATACTATGTGATGTTTACTACATGTATACATTGTGTAATAGTCCAATAAGGTAAGCATATCTTACCCTTTATAATTTCTTTGTGATAAGAACATTGAAAATGGATTCTTCTAGATTTTAGAAGCATATTGTACATTATCTGTAGTCCCCCTGCTATGCAATGGAACTTCAAAAGTTATTGTTCTTCTTTAGTATTCATTGGCTAACACTTTCCCCTTGTCTGATAACCATTATTCTACTCTTAACCTCTCTTACACCAGTTTTGTTAGATTCCAGATATCAGTGAGATTATTGAAAAGTATTTCAATAGTATTTCACTGATGTGTCAACAGTTGTTTATTGTCTTTTTAATCTTAGCAAGTCATAGTACAGTTTCATTTGGAGTTCACAAAGCAGTGATGTCCGTAAGTGTGTTGTATGCTACTTCTTTCAGCTTTTTTTTTGATTGATTGATTGATTGATTTTTTATTGGAATGTCAAATCTACAGAGCGAAAGGGAGACAGAAAGAAAGATCTTCTGTCAGCTAGTTCACTCACAGAGCTGCACCTATCCGAAGCCAGGAGCCTGAAGTCTCTTCCAGGTTTCCATGTGGTCACAGGGTCCCAAGGCTTTGAGCTGTCCTCGACATTTCCCAGGCCATAAGCAGGGAGCTGGAAGGGAAATGAAGCAGATGGGATACAAACTGAAGCCCATATGGAATCCTGGCACATCCAAGGTGAGGACTTTAGCCACTAGGATACTGTGCTGGGCCCTTCTTTCACTTTTTAACAAAGTACTTTCAAATATTTTTTGTGTGTTTTTAGTTTTTTAGTTATTAGAATGTAATTATTAATTTGAAAGGCAGAGAGGTAAAGAGAGACCAAGACAGATCAATTTTCCATTTCCTGGTTGTATCTCCACATGGCCTCAGTGCCTGGGACAGGACCAGGCCAAAGTCAGATGCCTGGAAATCCAGCTGGATTTTCTACATGAGTGTCGTGCCCAAGCACTGTCCAAATGGCTCCAGTCGCCAAAGCATGGCCAGACCAAAGTCAAGAACCTAGAGTCAGGAGCTAGGAGCTTCTTCCAGATCACATACATGGGTGCAGGGGCCCAGGCATTTGGGCTGTCTTGTGCTGCTTTCCAAATTACATTAGCAGGGAACTAAATTTAAAGTGAGCAGCTGCAACACAAACCGGTACCTGTATGGGATATAGGCATCACAGGTGGCAGCTATACCTGCTGCTATGCCACAACTCCAGGCACTCCCAATTTAATTTAAATGTCAGCTCTGAAACGTTCTCTGCTTCTACTGTAAGTAAAAACACTGATTAGCTCCTGCCGCTGCTTTTTGCAGGTATTGCTCTTGACAGACCTTATGACATATCATGTTTTCCCTCTTCAGCCAAAATTTGTCTATAACTAGCATGTAGCAGATACTTCCAGATCCTTGTCTTGCTCAAACTGATAGCCTGAACCTTTGGAAGAATTATACAGAGAAAAAATAATAACCCTCAATGTGTTTGTCCATTGTGTTTTGTTTGTATATTTTTTCTCTTCTTTTTTTAGGTAAATGTACAAGATTTGGCTTCTGGTTTAAGAACTTTTGTTCATTCCTATTTATCTCAACTTTATTAACTTTTAAAAAATATCATTCCTGCCCAAAATACTATGACAATAAACCTCTCAAATTTAGTATGAGAACAACACTTGGAGAACAGAAGGGAAATACTTCAGCATTTTCTCATAGTTAAAGAACTTTGTGTGGTAGTATGTTTTGTTTTTTTCTTTACATATTAGATGTTAACTGACAAAGTTTTTCTGGAATGACCCTGGAAAGAAATGATACCAACCTAGCGTTGAGTCAAGAGTAGAATTATTTTTTTAAAGATTTATTTATTTTTATTACAATGTCAGATATACAGAGAGGAGGAGAGACAGAGAGGAAGATCTTCCATCCAATGATCCACTCCCAAAGTGAGCTCAATGGCAGGTGCTGTGCTGATCTAAAGCCCGGAGCCAGGAACTTCCTCCAGGTCTCCCACACGGGTGCAGGATCCCAAAGCATTGCGGCATCCTCGACTGCTTTCCCAGGCCACAGGCAGGGAGCTGGATGGGAAGTGGATCTGCCGGGATTAGAACCGGCGACCATATGGGATCCCGGCACGTTCAAGGCTAGGACTTTAGTCGCTAGGCCACGCCACCGGCCCAAGAGTAGAGTTTTTAGTTAGGATATTTTAAGTACTAGGAAATTAGATTATTGTTTTTCAAAACATCCATTTCTAATGAAATCTCTTCTGTTGTTTTTTCCAGTAAATTAAACTAGCTTATAAATAACATCTTAATTTTTAAAAGTCAAGATTTGTTACTGTATAATTAAGAGCTCTAAACAATGTTGAGTCCTTAAGGAAAAGCCATCTCAGAGGATGGCCATCTTAAATCTCCTTGACTTGGGAGTTTCTTGTGCTTTGGGAAATACTTCTCATCAGGTTGTTGGAGCATCCTTGGTCTGCAACCAATTACACACACCAAAAAAACACAAACAAACAAACAAACAAAACAACCTGAGTATACCGGCTTAACAAGACTGACCTTTAAAAACAGGGCTGTGACTCACTCCAGATAATCTTTGCTTAAAAAAATAATAGTATAGTTTTCCATCTCTCTTTGTCTACAAGTAGACTATTGGTTATACTCCTTTATATTTCTTACGTTCTCTTTTTCATAAAGTTTCTTTTATTGGACAAAAAAAAAAATGCCAATAGTTTTTCCCCCTCAGCCAAAATCATGCATGTACTATAAGGTCTCCACACCACTTCAGGAAATTAGTCATATTCATGCAGTATAAGGAATCTTACTATAGGTGTATTACTTTGTAGGGCATGTTCCCTGATTATTAGTATGGTTTCTCATCCAACTATTTTTCTTCTCTCATTGTTTTTGAGCTACAACAACTCAATCTTGAGTTTTTTTAGATTTGAAAGATAGCATAAATTACATGAGCGATAAAGCAACTTACCCAAAACAAAACTCGTAAGAAACACTACTGGAATTCCCATCAATCTTTTTTTTTTTTTGAAAGATTTGTTTATTTTTATTTGAAAGGCAGATTTTACAGAGAGAAAGAGTTTCCATCCACTGCCTCACTCCCCAGATGGCTGCCCATCTGAAACTAGGAAGGAGCCAGGAGCTTCTTTCTAGGTCTCCCACTAGGTGTAAGGACCAAGGAACTTAAGCTGTTCTCCAGTGCTTTCCCACGTCATTAGCTGGGAACTGTATCACAAGTGTAGCAGGCAGGACACAAACTTATGTCCATATGGGTAGAGCATTAGCCTGTCACGCTACCACATTAGCCCCTAATCAATGTCTTTGGACCTCAATTGGAGTACACTGTTAGTTATTCCATGTTGTCTATTCATTTTGGTAGCAACTCACAAGTTCTAATGTCCAGGGAATGTAATAATGATTAATGAAGATGACGCTTAGCCCTTTCTGAGTTTGGTAGTTACTATTAAGAATGTTGGCAAGCCTTTGATATACATATCCTAGGATCTGGGATGGTATTTGATATCTGTTGCTATAGTGTTCTGACATTTACACATTATTGTGTACCTTTCTTGTGCTTATATTCTTTTAAATCTCATAATTATTGACTTTAGTATCTTTTAGATTGAATATTCTGAAGTTGTGCAACAATCCCTATGAGAATTAGAATGAGTAGAGTCTTGCAAATATATTTGACTGCTGCATTCTGTTATTTTCTTTTCCATTGATGGCCTACTGCTTCTGCTGCTGAGCAGTGGAGGCACTTAAACCTCTAGGGCCCATTAGGTTTAACTTGTTTACTGCATTGATATCTATATGTTAAATGACAAGAGAGTTCAGGTTATTTAATAATTTAAAATTCAGTTCTAATTGGTGTCATATGACCTGGAAAAGGCCATGGACGATGCCAGGAGCATGCTGTGCATTTCTTATAAATAATTCATAAATTAGATGATTCATTTGCCTTGATGTCTTGCTAAATGCAAAGTTTGTAAGTTATAACTGATGATATAGCACCTGTAAGTATTTAGTTCATAATGCTGGAAGGTAATCTACCTTGATGATCTTCTAAAGCAAAATCTGCCGGTATTGGAGAGTTAATTGCTCTGGGGAAAATGAATATTTTTTGGGGATGAGACTTTGGCAATGCACTCGATGCAGCTGTTGCATCGCGAATTTTTCTGTCAGCTTGACAACTAGTTCATGTGTGCTCAGTGCTGAAAATGCAGCCAGCCATTCTGTATTTTACTCCACATGAACTCCAAATGCTCTGGGAAATACAATGACCCGCCCCACATACACGAGTTACCTTTAACAACATTTCTCTAGGCCTTCCACTACTGACCTCTCAATAAAATAAAATATAGTATTTCAAAATGGAGACTCATTTTTATAAGACTGTCAGTGGGACTAGGAATATTGTTAATAATAGGGTACTTGCCAGAATGGAAGAATTATTACTTATTTCCAGAGAGGTGAATACCAGTAAGACCTATTGGTACTGTAGACTAATCCTGTGGTTAACAACTCATAAATGCATCAGAAATAATCATTTTCTAAGCATCCAAAGTTTATAGCAACCTTCTGAAAAAAGAAAAAACTACAATAGTTCAGTCTTCCCCTCTCCTTAAAGTTGTCTACCAGAGATTGGGCAGGGTCATAAACATGACTTACAGAAAGTTATGAAGCATCACTATTCAGTTGTGGATGGTATTTCACAAAGTAACTCCCAGTTCTTGTTTTTCATGTAAGAAAGGAAAAAAAGGCATTATGCCACAACTGTGTCACAAGCCAATAACATGTGCACTTTCTACTCAGCTTTTTTTGTGTCTTGGACTCATAGGGTGCTAATTCAAGGATTTCATTAACAGAAGTCACTTATAATAGGCAAGGATTATGATACATTTTATTGCTGTGATCTATGTATTTCCTTGCCTAAACTTTTTAAGAACTTTTATGCGGCTTGTGTTTCCAATTAAGGATATTCCTTTGCACACTCTTGCCCACTATTGTTCTCATCATCTTAATTAAGCACATCATCTAACTCATTATCATTATATAGAAAATATGGAAGTAGCACATCTTAAGCATGTTGTCCAGATTTCTCATTGGATTCTAAGTTATGTTAGCGTATTCACTGAATTCTTTGATTGGGAGAACATAATGCATTCATCAAATTCAGTGACTACAAGCTAAGTCCAGCTGACTACATGCTGTTTTGCAATGCATGGACTAAGAATTAATTTTACATCAGTAAATGGTTGAAGGTGCATTAGACCTCTTTTTGCTGCCTTAACCAAAGTACCTGAGAGGAGCTGGTTTGGGAAAGAAGAGATTTATTTCTGCTTACAATTTAGAGGTTGTAGTGCAGGATCAGGTAGCCCCATAAACTGGCACTGTGCAGGCAGGCCTTTGTATGGGGTGTAGATGTATGATTACATGGTATTCTAGCAGGAGGAGAGAAAGAGAAAAAAAATAGGTAGGTTGATCTTTAGCTCCAAATAACCTCCAGCGGCAAACCCTCAATGACCTAAACGCCTCCCACCAGACCTGCCTTCTAAACTCTACATTTAGATCAAGTTTTCCTTTAATCCAGCAACCACTAACATTAAGACGTCAGAATTCAAACCTGGCTTTTAGGAAGAGAAAACTTATATAATACATGATGGGGGTAAGAAGAGTATTTCATGAAATGGGATACTTATGACATTTATATTTCAATATCTGTAAGTAACGTTTTGGTGGGACAAAGCTACTCCTATTCACTTCCTGTCTTTTGCTTTTGGACTGCTGAAGCATTGCTAAGTGGTTGTGAGGAAGAACTTTGGCCTTCACTGTTTGGCTCTTTGCAGAAAGTTAGTTCATTTCTGCTATGTAGTTATAAAATGAACACATGACAGTTATTTGCAGCAGCATGAAGTAACTTCACAATTGTAGTGTTGGATGAAAGAAGTCACATGGCAAAGAATATATATCACATTATTCACTTTAAAAGCACTCTTGTGTGTGTTAAGTATAGAAGGAGTAATGCAAAAAAAATTATTCTCGCAAAAGTTAGGGTAGTTATTACCTTTAAAAGGAAAGGTAAAAGATAGTGATTTCATGTGGCCATGAAAAATCTTCTACATGCAGATAGCATTAGATTTCTTGGACACTTTATCATTAGCATTGCATTGTGATTATTTACTCATCTATTCATATTTGTATACCTATATATTTGTGTGTATTATGTTTTACATAAAGGAAGTTTAAAAAGTAATGGTAGGGATTGCTGGAATACTACAATGATGAGCAAGACAGAGTGCATTTGATGTTGTCAAGTTCTCTTGTTTCACTGAACCTCATTTCTCCTCTGTAAAATGGTAGTTATAATAATTGTCTTACCAAATTGTTATAGAGAATTGAACATTGAATACGTAAAATATTTTGTGTAGCACATAGTAAGTTCTGAATTGAGAATAACCTAAGTGATAAGATTATCATTTTGGATGTCTATCCCTTTGTCCTTTCAAGAGGACCCCACCTCCTGACTCTCTTTTAAGAGGTGCTTTCCTCTTTCCTCTTCTTTTCCCACTTACCTGGTCACTTTGCAAATAGAAACCTCTCTGTCTGCAACCAGTTCCAGGCTTTTTATACCTATATTAAGCTGATGAAAGAATCCACTGAACTTTTCTGGTAACATATTTTCCCTGGCATCCAATATGGGGTGTGAAAAAGACTTAGCATGGAGCCACATGACCGATTCAACCAAGAGAAGACTTCACAAGCTTCCTGGCTGTGCCCTGGGAAAAGTGGAGGATGACCCAAAGGCTGGGAACCCTGTACCCCTTTTGCAGAACTGGAGGAGGCTCCAGGCTCCTGGCTTCAGATCAGCTTAGCTCTAGCTGTTAGGGCCGCATGGGGAGTGAGCCAGTGGATGGAAGATTCTTCTCTCTGACTCTGACTTTTCAGTGAAAATAAATGAATCTTTTAAAACAAAGATTACCAAAAAAAAAAGAGGGGGGATTATTATTCTGGTATCCTAGGAGCATGTTACGCTTCAGTAAAGATGACTATTTAGAACCAATTTCTCTTTTGAAAAGTAATTTACTAGAAGATCATCTCTGACCTTCCCTTTTCATTTGTCATCTTCAGTCCTTTAAAAATTAACTCGAAATACTTAAAGTTTAGTTTCACTAAGCACTTCACAAAATAAGATATTCAAATGGCCAAAAAGAATAAGAGCAGTTTTTAATATGAGATATCCAGGAAATAAAAAGATCGCAATGAGATTTTACTAGATACATCCAAGATTAGCTAAAAATAAAATACACATTGCCAGGTATTAGCATAAATGTGGGATAGTTGAGATTCATGCTGTGCTAATCAGATATAAAGTAGATTGACCCCACTGAACATTGACAGTTTCCAATATAATTAAACAAATGCCTACCCTGTAGTCAAAAATTATAAATATATGTTGAACAACGTATATACTACAATAATATTCATAGCAGCTTTTATTTAGTGTAGTCCTAAAGTGAAAGCCTAATATCCTTGATAAAATAATTAACTACTCACTAATTAAAAAAAAAAGAATACCATTGAAGAAACTCAAAAACTTTGTTAAGCTAAAGAAGTCAGACACAAAAGAAAATCATACTCTGATTCTGCTTGTATGAAAGTCAACACAGAAAACAGATCTATGATCATAGAAGTCAGAATGGTGCTATCTCTGGGAGTTGAGAAGGTGGTATTAACTAAAACAGATGCAACGGAACTTTCTTGGGTGATGGATATGTACTGTAAATTGATCTGGGTTTTGGTAAATCCAAGTGTAAAAAAGTCATCAAGCTGTCCATTAAAGATCTGTGCATTTTGTCGAAAATCATACCTCAGTTAAACAAAATGCAAATTATAGCTCAATTTCTAAAAGCTATTGGTTTCTAAGTGTTATCTGAAAATTCACATTAAAGCCAAATGCTAGAGGCAGCAGTCTGAGATTCTGTCTGTTAGTGTAAGCCATCATTAAGAGAAGTTATATTTGTAAATATCACATGGAGGGCGTAGTTGCTTTAGAAAGAAAAACACATCTGCTTCATTCAGGCCCATTCTTATTTCCATGAGTCCCAGAGGCAGTATCTCAATCTTCAACTCTACTAATAAAATAACTTAGTTTATTATATTCAAACTCTAACAGGGAGTTCTCTGTTTGTTCGCTTAGTGCATTTTCAGGTCAGAATAGAGTTGAATTACTTGAGATGATAGAGAGGCTCTTCTTCTTTTTTCCTTCATACAAAAGTTATCAGTCTTGTACTAATGTCTTACACTGTCTCTTAGGCACTTTGGATGATGAAATGAGCTAATTCATACAAACTGCTTGAATGATGTCTAATATAAAGCTAGGATTCAAAAAATGCTGCTGTTTATTCTTTCCAGTGACTTCTCTGCTTCAGCAATTTTTGAACGCAGGGGCTATGTTTATACCTCTGTATGTATGGTGTGCATGCTTATACATAGCACATTCTCAATAATCATGGAATAACTGCATTGGGTTAGTAGGAAACTTCAAGTTGGGTTTTTGGGATCACAGTGACTAATGAAAAAGAAATCAGAATCTATGATTAGGATGAATCATGCGTAACTGAATAGAAGTAAGCGAACAAACAGAGAACTCCCTGTTAGAGTTTGAATATAAGAAACTAAGTTATTTTATTAGTAGAGTTGAAGATTGAGATACTGCCTCTGGGACTCATGGAAGTAAGAATGGGCCTGAATGAAGCAGGTGTTATCAGAAGTTAGTTTCTTTGTTTGCATGATGGATGTCCCATTTCCTTACTGGCTATTGACTGGAGACTGCCTACAGCTCCTGAAGGCCTTGCCATATGACTCCCTCCACTGATCCATCCACACCATAGAAGTTTTTTTTGTTTAGGACCAACAAGAGAATCTGTGATCTTGTCAGAGTGCTTGGAGGTAAAGCAGACAAAAGGGCTTACTTGATTAGGTCAAGGCCACCCCAGATAAACCACCCTTTTTGTTAAAGTCAAATGATTAGGAATTTTCATTAGATCTAGAAAGTCTCTTGCCATATGATATAACATTCACAGGTCCTACCTGTACTCGAGGAGAAGGTATTGTAGGATGTATCCAGTAGAAGTATAGGAATCTTGGGAACCATCATGGAATTCTGCCTACCACACATGCACAATCACCCAGTGGCTAATTGACAAAGTGATGTTCTCTGTGAACAAAACATGTATCAAAATAAGTTGGTTTCATTGCATCTCAAAACTGAGGAATATTCCAAATATTTGACAGCTGTGAATTATGTAATAAGAAACATATGGAGACATGTGAAATATATACTTGTCTAAAATGGAAATAATTTAAGAGCAAAAATGAGAATATTTGATAAGGCATACATGGTTTTAGTCATTATGTGATAATTCATGGATTGGGATAGTTAATGTTATAACAATAGCTAAGTTTTTGGTTCTTTTACAAATTAAGCTGTAATTTTTGAAGTGTAGTAATTCTATAAAAAGGGTATTTTACCATGCAAAGGAACATGACAAATGTTAAATATTTCTGTTGATACTAAGCACTATAAAAGTTCAGAGCAGAAGAGATTAATGTGGACTAGTGTTTCCCATTAGTTGTAAAATAATATTAATTTTATGAGGTAGTTTATTGGAAATTTTGTCAATGATTTTCATTTTCTGTAGCTTGTCACCTGCTCAATATAAAGGATTGTACCTCCTCTTTGAAGAGAATCATGTTTTCTGCCTTCTTGTGGCTCAATCTCATTTAAATTAACTCATTGAACATGGCTTTAGAAGCTCAAAACTTCAAGAGTCACTGCAAAAGCCTTATTTTATTGGAAGTTAGGAAACATGATACTGCTATGTATCTCTGTTGACAGATTTTTCTCATCAGCTCAACATATTTAGAGACTACACGATAAATTAGGGAATTTTTCTCCTTCTACTTGGATTTCAGTATTCATTATTCTGGGTCTCTTGACATTCACTTAAAGTATTTATAAATTAGCATTTACTTTGAAAATGTAGAAAAGAAAAAAACTGTAACCTTAAAATTTCCCAAAAAACTCAACCCTGCTAACAGTTTGAGTTTAGCAGACTGAAGGAGCTTTCTAATGTCCTTATTCCATAACTCTAAGAGAATAATAAACTTGTGCTGTTTTCAGACACTGACTTTATAGTAGTATAACAACAGTAGAAAACTATGAGGTGGCTATCCTGCTTCATCTGCCTAGTGGATTATGATTCTTTCTTCCATATTAATTTCTTTCGTAATTTTATTAGTCAACGGTTCACCTTCATGAGCAAGCTGCTCATCTGTAACACAAAAAACATTTGCATTAAACAAGAATATTTACAGTTGAACAACAACCTGGAATTTGAATAACCCCAGTTTCTGAAACTTAAGGAAGATTGTACCGCATCAAAGAAACTCGGAGCTAAGTATTAAATTCAGCTTTTCAAGGCCAAGGTTGATAGTGAGACAGATGGAGATGTTCCATGGTATAGACCAGTGGTTTTCAAAGTGTAGTCTCAGACCAGCAATGTCAGCATCACCTGGGAACTTGTTAGGAATGCAAATTCCCTGCTCTGCTCCAGACAGTGGTGGACGCTCTGGGGTGATAGCAGAGCTTCTTGTTCAACAAGCCCTCCGGATGACTCAGAGAGACACTGAAAGTCTGAAAAACATTGATTATAGACTATGTGTTTGCTCTTGTTGATAGAAAAGTCTTAAGCTAAAATGTTGGAAAAGCTCACTTGCTATTGCCTGAGATAATTTACAGCTGCCTTGTTTCTGCCCACATTCTTTCAGCCTGTAATCACTTGAATAAGTGAAAAAAAAAAGAAAAGGCACAGAAACTAAGTGTGTTTTTTATTTAAAAAGCTACTTGTCATTAACATTATGTTTGGTTGGAAATAGTTGGTTTTCATCTGTGTTCTCAAAATATCATTTTTTAAAACTCATTAAATTTACAGCAGTAGGCCTGGCGTAGTGGCATAGTGGCTAAAGTCCTTGCCTTGAATGCTCCAGGATCCCATATGGGTGCTGGTTCTAATCCTGGTGGCCCTGCTTCCCATCCAGCTCTCTGCTTGTGGCCTGGGAAAGCAGTTGAGGACAACCTAAAACCTTGAGACCCTGCACCCATGTGGGAGACCCTGAAGAGGCTCCAGGCTCCTGGCTTCGGATCAGCACAGCTACAGCCATTGTGGTCACTTGGGGAGTGAATCAGCAGATGGAAGATTTTCCTCCCTGTCTCTCCTCCTCTCTGTATATCTGATTTTGCAATAAAATAAATCATTTTTAAAAATTTGTAGCAGTAACCTGCTAATACAGTATACAGTAAAACATATCAAATTTCATCTTTAATAATGGATAATCATAGTATTTAAGGTTGCTGAGTGAATTTTTAACTATCTAAAAGTAAATATTTTAAGACATTAACCTTTACTCATCCTGCTTTTATGGAACCCTCATTGTTTGCAATCTGAAAATCAACAAAAATCTTGCTGAAGCAGCATGTAGCAAAACTTTGTCTCATCAATTTTATAGATTTATTGAAATGTAGATCACTGAAAATGAATGTAGCTTTATGGCACATGTCTGTCTGCCGGAATGTTACTGTTGAGTATTCAAGAATTACACAACAGCTTTTTTTTTTGGTACCCATATATTCTGAGTTCTAAAAAGCCAAAAGGAATCCCTGTTTCATTACATTCTAACTTAACAAGTGGCCCTGTGATTCTTTTCAGAGATCCAATAAGAAAAGCACACTGCGAGCTTCATCTTTAGAACTGGATGGTTCCTACCTGAGTGTAGCTAAACCACAGACCTGCTGTCAAAGCAAGCAAAGACCCAGGTCTACAAACCAATCCTCAGCCTCAGAATCCCTGTTGGAGTTTAGGAATAATCCTTTGAAACCAATTCATCATCCCAAAGACAGTCCAGACAGGATGCCACCAGAAACCAGAACATGTAATCATGAATCCCCAGGGAGAAAACCAGTGGATGCAGGCCCAAAAGAGAAAGTTCCACCAGAAGAACTGAGGCTGAAGGAATGTCCACACCTTAAAGATGCTGCATCTCGTCAGTGTTGTAATCAGAGACTTCCTGAAAATATAAACCATGTTCATGACAGCCATTTTACAAATACGTTCTCTCAATATCCCAAGACACATCAGGAATCATGTGATTATTGTGGACTTTCTTGGACATCTCTGATGCATGGCAGAGGGGCACTACAGCCTAGCGAGTCTGATGTCAAAAAGCAACTCTCAGAAGATAGAAGACACCAACTGATGCTCCAGAAAATGGAGCTGGAGATTGAAAAGGAGCGCCTCCAGCAGCTGCTGGCTCGACAGGAGACAAAGCTGCTCCTCAAACAGCAGCAGCTCCATCAGTCTCGGCTCGATTACAACTGGTGAGTGTCCCTGTTCTTTCAGCCCTGTTTGTGGCTTGGAGGAGAGAACACACTGTAAAACTGGCTTGTGTGTTACTAGAGAGGTACGGAAGAACAGAGGTTTCCCGTAATCTTGGCTTGCTGAAGGTGCATACCATGCATACCAATCCATACTCCTATTAAGTAACTTCCCTCTCTTGTACGGAAGACTTGAAAGATTGTCATGTCTTCCAGAATGTGAGCTTAAAATGTCTGCTTCCAGATGTCTAGTGTAATTTTTTTAGATTCCAAAGAAAGCATTTAAAAATGATAATACATGCTTTTTTCTGTTTGATGTCATTGTAGAGAATACTTAGGTATTAAGTGAGAGCTTGAGATTTGGGGTTGTGGAATCAGAATGTGAAAAGGTTTCATCATTCCACATTTATGTCTAGCCACCTTTATAAAACGTAACAAGTGATGGGAGCCTTCTAAATTCAATCTTTTCTGATCATGAAGCATAACCTGTCTAATAACCAAGTCTTATAAACGTATCCACATTGAGATCATTCTTCTCTTAACAATTTTCCCCCAAGGACAATGAAAAGGAAAATTACTACTTTGATATTATATAGTTTTGCATGCAGAGTCATAAAAGTTGCTATCTTATTCAAGAAAAATTAATAAAGCAAACACAACTATATTTACAATCCAGTCAAATATGGTGTTTATATCGTTTACAAAATGATAAGTACAAGTTGCCATAGGAAAGTGCTCATATACTGTATCATTTTTCCTTAGCAAACTTGCTGTTCCACATTTGTACACATTCCTATTAGAGACATGCATCCCACATATAGATAATAATGGTGTTCATTTATTTTCTACACTTTCTTGGAAGTAATTGTCTTTGACTTACAGTTTCTGCCCAATATTTTTAGAATTACAATATTTTTATATTTCCAACTTGACATTGTTCCCTCAGTGTACACCTTCTTTTTTGGAATCAAAAAATCACTTCCTTCATCGTTAGACAATCCTATTTGTTGAAACCTTGAAGCTTTTTTTAAATATTTTTTTTATTTATTTGAAAGAGTAATGAGGTGGTAGAAGGAAGGAGATTTAGAGATCATCATCTCTTTGTTAATTCACTGCCATAATGGTCAGGGCTGCATCAGTCTGAAGCCAGGATCCAAGAATTCATTACCATCTCCCATGTGGGTGCAAGGATCCAGGTACTTTGCCTATCTTACACAGTGTTGCCCTGACTCATTGGCAGGGAGCTAGATCAGAAGCAAGCAGGCAGGACTCCAGCCAGTGCTCTGATGTGGGATCCAGCATCCCAGGTGATAGCTTATTGCACCACATTGTAACACTGTCCCTGGAGGCTTTTAAAAGAAAGTAGAAATGATGACTCTTACAACAAGATTGTTACCAAAGGTTGAGCTGTTATTGCTTCATTGTTGTGACCACTGTCTCAAATTCTTCAATTAATACCAGAGACTCTTCTGAGAAGTTGACTTAATAAACATTTATCAGATGCTTATGAGATGTGATAAATGGTTATCGGTGCTTATAATTTAAAAAAAAATGATTCAAACATGGTCTTTCCTTTGAAGAAGGCATAGTTTATCAGGGGAGAATGGATAATTTTAGAATAATCAATCATGTTCATTTGCACAGCATTGTATATTTAAATAATGCTACATAATGATGATAAAATCTATATTGTTCTCTTTGTATCCTAGCTTTAAAAAGAGAGCTTCTGAGCAATTTTGTATGTATAAATTGTGAACTAAGATTTTCATTTCCATTAGTGGAAGTTTAGGACTGTGATTGTTAGATCACATTTAACTTATACTATACTTAGTTTATAAGACATTCTCACCAGCAGTGTATGAAAGATCTGGATACTCTGCATCCCTAACAGCACATGGTATAGTCACTAATTTTTGTGTTACATCTCTCTTTTTTTTTTTAAAGATTTATTTTTATTATTTTTTTTTAATTGGAAAGGCGGATATACAGAGAGGAGAGACAGAGAGGAAGATCTTCCGTCTGATGATTCACTCCCCAAGTGAGCGCAACGGCCGATACTATGCCTATCCGAAGCCAGGAGCCTCTTCCGGGTCTCCCACGCGGGTGCAGGGTCCCAAAGCTTTGGGCCGTCCTTGACTGCTTTCCCGGGCCACAGGCAGGGAGCTGGAAGGGAAGCGGGGCTGCCGGGATTAGAACCGGTGCCCATATGGGATCCCGGGCGTGCAAGGGGAGGACCTTTAACCACTTGCGCCACCGCGCCGGGCCCTGTGTTACATCTCTTAATAATTTTTAATGTTTTGTTGTACCCTTAGTATGCTTTACTCTGATGATTATTGATATTGGACAATGCTTATTTTCTTCTTTGGCCAAATTGTCTCCTTAGTGTCTTTTGTCTAAAGTCTAACTGGATTGTCAGCATTTTTTCACTCCTGAGCTTCAAGAGTTTTGCATATATTCTAAATAGGAGTCCTCTGACAAATATGTGAATTGTATGTCTTTCCTCCTGGTATGTAGTTCATTTTTTTCAGTATCTTAACAGAATCTTGTGAGGTAGGAGGTGATTTGTTTTTGAAATTTTGGGTGGAGGTATGGCAAGAGAGGGAAGAATATCTCTATCTGCTGGCTCACTCCCCATGTGACCGCACTTGGCCAACACAGCGTCAGCCTGGAGGCCGGAGCCAGTAGCTTCCTCCTAATCGTCTACATGGGGGGCAGAATCCCAAAGACTTGGACTATCTTCTGCTGCTTTTCCCATACTATTAGCAGGCAGTTGGTTTGGAAGTTGATCGGGCAGACTGTAAAATTTAATCCGTATGTAATGTCAGCATTGCAAGCAGCAGCACCTTTATTGTTTGATTTGCAATGTGTAACAGTTTTGTATTCCTCATTTCAGAAAATATTTTATGAGCCCTAAATTCTGCCCATAGTAATGTAGAGTACCTGATCTTATACCTCAGCATATTCTACACAATCTTACTCTTTATATGTAATTTGAGCATTTATGTACTCTTACTGAACTTGACACTTAATGACCCAAGGAATTTCACTTCAATTCACTTATGAATTGAAATCTGCCATGCACAAACCATTGTGGTGCTTTGGATGTTTAGGAGAATTGCTGGGAAGACATTCTGTAGTTGAAGATCAAGTGTGTAGTACAGAATTGTTACAGAAGTTTAGAATTTGGGAATAAGCTTGTCACTTAATTTAGCATGGCATTAACATTTACTTAAATTGTAGTTAATGACTCATTTTATCTCTTTGATATTACATTATGGTCAGTAAGAGATTTCAACAGAGTATTATCTTTGTGAGCTCTCTCCAAATTGATCAGAGAGGATTTATTTAGAATACTGTTTATGAGGAAGCCACCTTAAACCCATTTTGGAAACAAAGTAGTGTTGTGTATATAATGAATAAAATCAAGGCTAATTATAATTATTTAGCCTTGTTACTTTTAGAATATAATTTAATATGTCTACTCTATACCTTAGATAAGCATGGTATTTATATCAATTAAAAATATGTGCATGTGCCTGTGCCTTCCCTTAGTCACTTATAGATGCAGATGGTAAAAGTACTCCAAAGTGTGTGAGAATTAATGCAGTGATTTATATGGAATGCACCCTCCATCAATTCTAGTGCTGCTCCAGAGGCTGTTCTGACTGTCACTATTACTGTTGTTTTTACACTCTTTTCTGAAAATTGCCTGATTTTAACATTTTGCATTGACATTTAATTTCCTGATTTTAACATTTTGCATTGACATTTACCTACCTACCAGTGTGTTACTTCCAAATATTAGTCTTAAACTGTAAGTTCCTGAAGGTAGCTAATCCACATCTGTGCATCACTGAAAATAGCAAACTGCAATTATTATATTTTTTGATAATGATGAAAATATCATTGTTAGTAGCTTAAGAACATACTGTTACAGATGACCAGAAAAGACTGGTTTTATACATACATGCATATGTTCATATATGTATGTATAATACCAAGAGCATAGATAGTGCCTTGTATTTGGTACAGGTGATTAACACCAATACTCCTGGTTAAAAACAAAACAAAAAACTTGTATTAGTTTCTGAAACAGCCGTCCCTCCTTAGTGCATGTATGATTGTGGAGCTAAGTTAACATTGTTCTAGAAAACATCTTTCACTTTGAAGAAAGTTTGTTTTTGAATCAGGGAAAATATGTTGGTCAGTGAGTTATAGTTCCAGCTCATTTATAATGTCAGTATTAGGAGGCATTCCCATGTACATGTTGGACAGGATTGACATACTTAGAGTTTAAAAGTATTCCCAGGCCCAATACAATGGTCTACTGGCTAAATCTTCACCTTGCATGAACCGGAATTCCATATGTGCACCAGTTTGTGTCCCAACTGCTCCATTTCCCATCCAGCTCTCTGCTTGTGGCCTGGGAAAGCAGCAGAGGATGGCCCAAAACCTTGGGACCCTGCACCCACAGGGAAGACCCAGGGGAAGCTCCTGGCTTCTGGCTTTGGCTCTGCCCAGCTCCGGCCATTGCAACCACTTGGTGAGTGAACAAGTGGATAGAGGATCTTTCTCTCTGTCTCTTCTTCTCTCTGTAAATCTGCCTTTCCAATGAAAATAAATAAATCTTTTTCAAAAATGTTATATTTTTTTAAAATGCTCATTTTTACTCTCATGCTGAAAATGTACTTTCCTAGCAATGAGTATTTAGAATTAGCCATTTATTTTTGACATGTTGGGTTTTAGTTTGAATATCATTGTAAATCAAGCTGCAACAGCATGTTTTTTATTTTACTGCTTTCTCAGGCTTCTCACAGGGAGCTGGATTGGAAGTGGAGCAGTCATACAAACCAGCACATATATGGGATTCTGGTGGTTGCAAGACAAGGATTTAGCCATTGAGTTATCATACTGGAACCAAGAGCATGGTTTTCAAAGGGTTACCATTTAGTTGATCACGCTCTGGAGGGTTAGAAGTTCTCTAAATTTGTTCTTATAGGTTAAGAACTCAAGCTGTGTTTCAGTCAAGAGGGCTGGTTGCTGACAAAGAGCCTACCAAACCCCGAGAACTCAGTCTGGACCTGACTGGGAATGACTCTGGACCCAGGTAAACCTGAAGGCTAAATGAAGGCAGCAATAGTAAAAAACCATAGAAATAGGATGTGCTGGATAAAGTATACACATATGTGTTGGTAGATAGATACTTGTATAGCTTTCTGACCATATGAATAAAAATGTTCTTGTTGGGAAATTTTTTAAAATACAGAAAAAAACTAAAAAGGACAAATCATTCAGCTTTCCTACTGCGCGCTATTTAGCCAACTATGCCTAAATAATTTTTCAACTGAATGTTTTATTTTTAAGATAACATTTTTAATTTACATTATAGTCAAAGGCTTAGCATGCCATTCAATGCAGAGCTCATATAAATATTTGTAAATATTTGTCTGTTGTCAGCTTACTGTATTATACAGGGTTTTGCTATTGTAAATTATGCCTTGAGGAACATTTCTTAAAATACATTTTATAATTTTATTTCCTTGGCATAGATTCCTGTAAATGAAATTACAGTTCAAAAGACATACGAATCTTTTTAAGACTCTTAGATCACATTGCAAAATTGTTTTCTATAAAAGCTAACCAACTCACATCTCCAAACCAGTGTTTAAGAATTTTCTTTTCTGGAAATTTGAGGAATTTGAGGCCACTATTCATTTGAAACCTTTTTTCTTTATTTTCTTCAATTTTAGGACTTTGGCTTCACATATATGAGGAGCCTCAAAAAAAGTTGTAGGAAAGTGCTTATTATGAAAAAACTATCGCATGTGCTTCCAAACTTGTATGCAGAGAAATGAGCTTTTCTTAATTCCATTTTCCCACAAACATTTTGAAATCTTCTTATATTAAAATTACAGATATGCCCCACAGGTCCTTGACGATGTTAATTTTTAAAAATAGTTTTCATTCTTCATATTGTATAATTTCTGTTGATCTGCCCCATGTTCATCAGCTCCTCTGTTGTTTGTTCTATACAAAGAACCAAGGTGATTTTAAGTTTCTGTATTTTTTGGTTCTGGAATTTCCAGTTACATATGGGTATTAAAAACTCCACTAAAGGGCTTATATGCTCATTCCGACACTTGGTCACCTTGGGTTTTACCTCTATTGATTAGTTTTTCTCTTGAGTATTGGTATTGGTCATATTTTCCTATTATTTTGGCCCTTGTGAATGACTCTGGAATTCAGGTATTTCCTATAAACAAGGTTTACAAACAAAACTTTGTTTTGATAACAAACAAGCAGTTTCACTGAATTCAACCTTATTCTTTCTCCCTCAAATAGGTGGCAGTAGAAATGACTGCTTAAGCTGTTTGAGTCTCCTGGCCCAGAGCCTTAGTCCATCAGGGCTGACCTGGCACTGGTTTGGGCCTTGATGCTGGGGCTACTGGAGCCTAGGGGCAACCTAGGTATGAGGCAGGTGTAGAGCCTGGTCTGAGGGCATTGATCTGGAGCCTAGGATCATGGGAACTGACCTGGTACCTAGAGCCATCCGACTGCCCTAGAGTGTTGGTCCATGGGATCAGGCCCAGAGCTTGGGCTTGTAAGTGCAAACCTTAAGATTAATTATATATTTTTCTGGCCTTCAGTCTGGATCTACAGTAGCTAACCTGGTGTCGTGAGTCTTTAGGGTCATCCTAGTTCTGGGCTCTGCTGAAATGGGCCAAATCCTTAAACATACTGGAAAATATGGCCAGAGCAGCGAGTCTGGAAGGTGAGGTTGTCAGGACCAGTTTGTCATTGAGCTGACTGAATGCTTAAGGCTTCGTGGACTGTCCTTGCTCTCTGCTTGTCTAGACCTATTACAAGCCTGGAGCCTAGGGCAACATTGACTATCTTAGCACTGGGAGAGCATAGGGACTGTTTTCACAGCAGCCTGTCTAAAAGCTGGGCAAATAGGCGCAGGCTTCAGGATCTGGTCTGTTGTTGGGAAAGACATGGAATCTGGGAATGTGGTGTGCTGACCCTGTAGGGACTATTCTGGTACTGGACCAGCACCAAGCCTAAGACTGCTAGAATCATCCCAGTACCAGGAACTGCATGATACTGGGGCCTGTCTGGAGCCTAGAGACACTGAAATCAACTTGATGGTAGTATGTACCTGAAGACTGAATCCACCAAGCTGGCCTGAAGTCTAGATCCCATTAGCCTCCAGTAGGTCTGGAAACAGTGTCCTGGGGGTCTGTCTAGCACTGATTTTGACTGGAGCAAGCCCAGTGTTGGGATTTGAAGTGAAGTTCAACACTTACTTTCCTCTTCTTCCAACACGGGGTGGGGGGGGGGGGGCGGGCATCTCTGCCCATTCTGTGCTGCCTATAGATGGGAAGGGAAAATGTAAAACTGATGTAAAACTGTCTTTCCTACCATCTACAATATGTCTTTTATTTCTGAGCTACAACTTTGCTGTAATATCTTACCTGTTCCATTTGCACTGGTAAACGTATTTTCTTACCTGTATAATTATTCAAATAGATGTTTCTGCTATTTGGACATCTTGCTTGTATTCCTCCTCCAACAAGCATTTTGACTGTAATAAATGTTTCTGCTCTTATCTGTTTCTTTCAGTGTTTGTATCCTTATTTCTGAATAGAAGACTTACAGTCATTAAGTATTGATTTTTTTTTTTACTGTTAATAGTGCTGCTATAGCACCATCTCACAGATAACTGTTTTCTCTTCCTCTTTGCCCCCTGCTTCCTGCCCTCCCTCAGGTGGCCTCCTTCCCTTTTCTTCTCTCTTGTAATCCTCTCTATCTCCTCTTCTCTCTAGTAGCACATCTGTATACACACAATTGATTGCCTATCTTGTGTTTTCTCAATATATCTACCTCAAAACATTCATAAGAAGGCCATAGATGTATGCACAGCTGAATTAACAACTTTAGTTTTTATGTAATTATTTTCTATAATATTCAAAAATGACCAATTTAGCACAGAAAGAAGATATTACATAATATATATAATAGTCCATTTTCTTGTTGCTATAAATGAAATATCTGATACCATGTACTCTATCAAAAATGAAGATATTTTATCTTCCAGAAAAATACAAGTTCAAATGCAGTGGAAGGCATTGGTAGTATAGTGGTGAGCGTAGCTGCCTTCCAAATGCAGTGGAAGGCAATGGTTGTGGACAAATAGAGGAAATATCCCAGGGCAAGGCAAGAAACAGAGATAGTGGCTAGGCCCAAACTGAGGCTTTATGAATAACCCTCTTGCAAGATCTCAACAGGCTTCATAAGAGTTACCTTCTGAGTGCACACCCACCATGGTGTGAGGACAATCCTCTCCAGGTCCTGCCTGCTAAAGATTCCACAGCCTCCTAGTAGCATCACCCTGGGCACCATGCCTGTAATTTAGCCTTAAAATGAAATATATTCACAGCCTTATCTTACCAAGTCTTTAATTTGAGCAGCTTTGGGGAGCCTCACAAAGTAATATCTAAATCCCAGTACATGTAAATTCACTCTTCAGTGTGAACTTAAAAATTAAGCAATATTTGGCAAATTAATATGTGAAAAGATAAAATCTTGTTGTAATTTGTAGTTACTCAATATTCAATTAGGGTGAACATTTTCCTACATGTTTATCACCCCTTTGTGTTTCTTCTTTGCAGAATATTCATTGCCTGACTATGTATGCCCATATTTTTTATTTCTAAGGCATTGGATTTCTTTTATTGTTCACATAAGAATTTTTATTACATTTGTTCTAAGTTAAAATATTATTATTATTAATACTATTCATATTTACCTGTACCTCCTTTTAATTGTTATTTCCTTAAAAGCAAAATATTTGACTTGTTTCATATGTAAATCTTTAATAACATAATGATGCATCTCAACCTCTCGCCCTTCCTCCCACCATCGTTCCTTTCTTGTTTTCTTATTTTTCTCTTAATTTTTGTAATGACACATTTTCAGTTTATGTTTTAATCACAAGCTTAACCCTCCACTAAATAAAAAATTCAACAACTAGCAATTGGAAAGATCATTGTTCCTCGGGGCTATAAAAAATAATACTATCTCAGTATAATTTCATGTGCTCTGATGGTCAAAAAATTGTAAAATACTGATAAGCTACATAAGGAAAATAAAATAAAAATATCCATATCTTATCATCTAATCTTAGTATATGATTTCAAGATCTTATTTGTTTATAAATGTTTATACTATATTTTCTGTTTCATAATCCACCTTAAAATTCTTTCAACCTTCAAAACAGTTTAAACATTTCAAGACATATCAAAAAATTATAAGTTGTCTTTATTTCATTCTCTACTCCATTCCCTACCTGCCTTAGTTGAGTTAGTGTTAGCACCCTGAGGTGGATCCTTCAAAAAAGTTCTTTATGCTTATAAAGATATGCAATAGTATATAATAGAGATCATATTGACCACATTATTTTTTTCGCCTAGTAATACTTGCTGGGTTTTTAAATCAAGATCTAGAGCTGTGGTAAGCAGAATAATTGTACCTCAAAGATGGCTATGTTCTAATCCCAGGACTCTACAAAAGTGTTGTCTTACATGGCAATGTGATTTTATAATACAATCAAAGAAACAGATGTTGAGATGAGATTATCTTGAATTATCTGAGTGGGCCTAATTTAATCAGACAAGTTCTTAAAAGTATTGAACCTTTCTCACTGGGTCAGAAGTGAGAGAATAGAAGGAAAGATTACAAGTGTGAAAACTTCCACCTGCTAGCTGCCTGTAAAGACAGAAGAAGGAGGTCAAAGCTGAGAAGATTGTGAAATAGGGTAAGGACATGTTTAAACAGGTGGAGAATCATTAGCCACGTGAAGCAGAGAGGGCACATTCCAGGAAATAGGAGAGGACAGACCAGTGGCAGAGAGGCACCTAGAGACTGACAGGCCTGGGAAAGCAATGGCGATAACAGTATAATGTTGCAGTGACCAGATACTCAAGTGACAGTCAGCGAGCTGTGATCTGGTCTCCCCTGGTGGCAAGAGCTCCGCCAGCAGCCAAATGGGAAGGAGAGGTCACCGGGAGCTCAACAGGTGAACCCAGACAAAGAACTGCCCATCCTGCTGATTTCAGGAGCAGAGAGAACAGCAGAGCTCAAACAGGTTGTGCAAGAATAAGATGGATTTCACAGCCCCAGACCCCCACCAGAATCGCATTGGGCCATTTTGTGTATTGTGGCAAAAACTGTGGAATGGGACTGTGCATGCACTAAGCTGGGAGCAAACTCATTTCTGTCTCAGTGCATTATATACCAACAGGGCATCCTTCAGGTTCCACCCAAAATAGTCTGAGTAGCCCCCAGACCTGATAGCCAGCAACAGATCCAGAACTCCAGCAGTGGTGCATCAGATGCCATTTTGTACAGAATGGCAAAAACTTTGAGAATGCAGGGACAACAGTGAGCTGTGCATGCACTGAGCTGGGAGCAAAGTCACTTCCAGCTCAGTGCATTGCACTGGTCCCACAAGGAAAATAATACTAACTTTGGCATCCTATGGGCCAAAATAGGTCCAAGTGGCCCTCAGACCTAATGGCCAGCAGATTCCTGCAAGATCATTACTACCAAAAACCTAATTATTTAGGACACCTGGGAACTGCTTGAACCAGAAGTGAGAGAAAGGTTATAAAAACAACGGTGCAGCCATAGTACAGGATCACAGGAGGTTAAAAGTGGTGAGCCAGGAGGTGGGGTTATAAAGACTGTGGTAGAAGTCTAACACAGGAGCCCAGACCTGAAACTCGCTGGAGAGAGTGGCACAAGTGACTGCAAACAAAAAAATCTGGTGCCAACCACAATAAGTAAAATTGAACTGTAGGCCTGTGGGTTGACACAGCTTAGAAAACTGCCCTAAGGAGAAGAATCTGCTAACCAGAAGTACAGTGACTAAGAGCGAAAGGAGACACAGAGGCACAATGAATATTACTGCAGACTCCCATGCAAAGGAGCAAAAACCTTTGCCAGCCTCAGAGTTAACTTAGGAATACATCATGGAAATGGGGATTAGCAACAAGAACATACGGGAGTTCAAGAAATTTAAGGAATATGTCACACAGAAAATAGCAGCACTGAAACAAAATCAAGCAGAATTATTAGCAATGAAGGACACAATGGAGCAAATTAAAACTTCAGTGGAAAGTCTCCATAGTAGAATGATTAAGGCAGAATAAAGAATCTCAGAATTGGAAGATATTTCTTGTCACAATGGGAAGCAGTCAAAAAGCTGGAAGCAGAGCTGGGTCAAGCTAAAATAAAAGGTTTCAAGAATTAGGAGGTCATTAGCTAAGGAATGAAAGTAGCCTCCAGAAGACAAGGAATAATAATCCTCAACCATCAAGGAAATGGCAAGCAATGGAAAGCTGCCAGCTACCTGAGCAATCAGGGAAACAGTGCTGTGCTTAGATCCTTGTGAAACGAACACGGTCCTGCCTGTGACACCTGTATGCTAGCTGGTGGCATCAGTGTTACACTTCTGACCAGCAAACCTGTAGAGCAGACATCTAAGCTGAATTCCAGTTCATTATTTAGTATAAATCCATAATAAGCAGGATCTGTACCTTTTTACCCTAGCTTATCCAGAACTACTACTGTTGATGAAATTCTAAATTATTTCGTGTTTTTTACCACTGCACACAACAATATAAGAAGTATGACTACACATATGTTGTTAGGTTTTGATACTTCAGTTTCTTTAGGATAAATCCCTAAAAATGAAGTTGCCATTGTCAGGGGTTACTTTTACAGAAGGTTATTTTTATATCATTCACACTTGTAATAAAGCCTACTAGTTTTCTTTACCAAAAGATGGTTATTTATTGTAATAATATAGGGGAAGAAATCGGTATCTGTCTGTAGGGGTAGATTTAGAGAGAGAAGAAGGAAATCCCAAACTCTATGGAATTATATCAAAATAATTATTTTTTTAAACTACAGTAATTCATACTCTCACTTGCAGTTCTTAAAATTTGCTTTTACTGCTGGTCAGGTAGGTGTAATAAGTGCTTTGGAGATTACTGCTACAGCTGAAGACATGAACAGTGCCATAAGGTTTTGGGACATCTAGACATGCATGCCCTAAATTGTATCCCAACATGCCTCTAATAAGATGACCTTTTATAATGTTATTATTGGAAGTGCTGGAAGAAACCATAGCAACTATTTCCAAGGTCTGACAGTCATTGGAAAGCCAAGAATTCTCATTCAGTAATCTTTCAGTTTTTTAATAGACAAAAAGAAGAAAGTGAATTTGATGTCTCCTTGATTCAGCTGGCTATGGAAATGAAGTTGTTTGCCTTCACCCCAGGGAGAGTGAGACCCCTAGGGACACACTGGGCTGCCCTGAGCAGCCTCTGTAAAATTACTGCAGCACAGTCACCTGCTGGTTTTAGAACATATCATCAAGAACTGTTATGGGAATGACCCTTTTTCTACCTTTTCAGGCTCTTTGATTTTAACAGTAGACCTCCCCAGACAGAATTTAATGTTAAGCTAAATTTTGTTTATCTGGAAACTTAAATTATGTTGGTATTAAAAAATACTGTGTGTATTTAAAATATTAAACTTACTCAAGTGAGGCATTAAGAATTTGGAACTAAAATAAATGAGATAATGAGAAAGTGAAAAACATATTTTTTATAATTAACAGCTCATTTTGAGTTAATTATATACAATTACCAAAATCTAATTGCAATCTATTTTCTATTATCTGTGGGAAGAATCACAGGCAAGGGAGCTTACAACGCTGCCTTCCTGCCTAAATGCTATAGAGTGAAAATAAATAATCTGTGAGGCCTAATGACAAATCCGAGGGCACAGCTGAGCCAAACCATTGGAAGATAATTATCACATGAAAGATGGTAATGACTTAAAAAGCCACAAGCAACCTGATTGTTTACAGGTCTCTGTTCTGTTTTCTAGTTGGTTTGTTTGGTGTTTGCTTATTGGCTAGGCTAAGATAACTCATTAACAACTTTTCAGTTGTGTGTAAGCCTAAAAATCTGTCCATCCCTATACTTTTATTAAATACTGAGCAACTCAGCAAACATTTATGTTAAATACAAATTATAAAAAGAGAAAGCCTTACTCAGTGCTTCCATGGATGTTGAAAGCTACCACATAGATGTTTGAGGAGCTGCAAATTCTGTTAACAGCGGAGTAAGGGAAGTCTACAGGTGTTTTTTATGCAGAGTGTACAGGCTGCCAAAGAAACACAAAGGAAAGATTTCTCCAAGAGCTAATATCTGAGTTTAAGTCCTGAAACATAGGATAGAATTTTGAAAGGCCGGGGCTTTCTGGTACCATTCTGTCTCCTCATCTGCTCTTAAGGCTCTTAAGGCTCTGCAATAAGCCCCATCCCCATTACCTACAATTACACAGACTTTCACTGCATCTGCAAAATAATTTCACAGTAGCATCTAGATTAGTATTTGGGAACTTAAGCCTAACCAAATTCATGTGTAAATAGCAACATCACAACTCATCCTTGTCATGTTAGCACCCTTATTATTTTTAATAAACCATATTCAGCTTCTAAATAAATAGGATGAAAAGCCATACTTCTACCAATCATCTTGCATCCGAGTGAAAATGCACTAACCTCTTTCCCACACAAGAGAGTGCATTTTTGCTCTTCTACATGAAAACTCTACAACCAGAAAACTGATATGAGAAGACAACTTAGTGTGTCTTATGTTATACTAAAACCAGGATGAGAAACTGAAGAAAAATGATATATGATTAGTACATTTGTAATGTATTCATAGCATAGTAAGTACTTTTGACAGTTAACACTCCTTATTTCTGCAGCTGGCGCCCTGGCCTTGACTGATACTTATACTCTCTTCCACTGCTCATTCTATATTCCCTTTGCCATTAGCTACAATGTCAATAGTAATTTGCTGAAGTCATCCAAACCTTGATTCCTGCAGAAGCTAGACTTAATAATCCTACCTGAATTGGGTTGTTGTTGTTTCCCATCAACTACAATCACAGGACCTTGTGTCTCCTAATAGAAACATTTGTATTTTAAAAACTAGCCCAATAGAACCTAGAGTCATTGGGAAGAGGAACAAAAATTTAGCTAGCAGATTGCTAGGGGTAATAGTGAATTCATTCCTGTTTCCACTGTTTTTTTCTTGGACCTGTGACTCCTAGCTATAGAAAAACCATTCCTGTGTACTGGGCAATGATCTAGAGCACCCTAGACACCTTCTCCCCAATTCTACAAGGCATTGCCCCTTAACTGTCATTGAGTCTTCAAAAAGATCATTTCATTATTCTCAAAGCACCTGCCTCATGATAAGCACAGATTGGTTGCCATACTGCATTTCTCAAGCAAACTTCTTCATCAAAAGCAGTGCTGGATGAAACACTGACAGGGACAAAAGTGTTCCGTAAATCCATGCATGGATGGCAATTTTGGCAGAACCATTATGTTCTGAAAAACCCATTTTGAGAGTGCCTATTCCTACCCTGTGGCACCAACATCTCATATGGGCACCAGTTTGTGTCCCCGCATCCCCACCTCCCATCCAGCTCCCTGCTTATGACCTGGAAAAGCAGCAGAGGATGGGCCAAGGCCTTGGTACCCTGCACCCATGTGGGAAACCTGAAAGAAGCTCCTTGGCTCCAACTGCAGACCAGTTCAGTTCTAGCTT
Organism: Ochotona curzoniae; assembly: GCF_017591425.1. Classification (NCBI taxonomy): domain Eukaryota; kingdom Metazoa; phylum Chordata; class Mammalia; order Lagomorpha; family Ochotonidae; genus Ochotona; species Ochotona curzoniae. The sequence continues at coordinate 12,197,625 of NW_024466218.1, forward strand.
TGCATCTACTTGGGGAGTGAACTGGTAGATGGATGGCCTCTTTTCCTGCCTCTTCTTCTCTCTCTCTGCAAAATCTGCCTTTCAAACAATAGAATCTTTCTAAAAAGACACAAAGAGAACTTAAGCCATAGATAGCTTTGCTGATAAGTTTTACTAGACATTTGAATTTAAGAAGGTATAATAACACTTCACACATATTCTTACGAATAATTTGAAGACAGATGGAATACTTTCAAATTCATTTTGAGGCTACTATTATGGTGATAAACATTATAAAAATAAGCCACTGCCTGCCAATATCTCTTTAAAGGTCAACACAAAAATCCTTAACAAAATATTGAGCCCAGCAGTATATAAAAAAGGTAATATTTTGCAACTAAGCAGGTTTATCTAAGAATGTAAGATGGGTTATCCCTAGAAAATCATGCACTTTTACCATCTCAAACTAGAAAAAAAAAAAGATCATCTCAAAAATGCAGAAAAAGTATTTGACAATGGTCAGCATTCTTTAGTGAAAACTGTATCTTAGTACACCAGTAAGAGATGTGTACTTCCTTTTGGGCATCTATAAAAAATATTAGTTGAGGTATTTTGTAGGGCAGGCATTGGCCACAGCAGTGAGAATGCCATTGGGGAGGCCCACCTTCCATGGAATGCCTAGGTTGGATCCTGGCTCCTCTGCTTCTGATTCATCTTCCTACTGATGCATACCTAGAGGCAGCAGGTTCAAGTACTTGGGTCCCTGGCACTCATGAGAGAGACCCAGCATGTTCCACTCTGGCTCTGGCAAGCATTGGAACACTGAATCAGCAGAGAAGGGATTTTTGTCTCTATGCCTCTAATAAAATAAATAAAATTTTTTCATAAAACCAAACTTGTGGTGAAACACCAAAATACGTTCCATGAAGACAGGAAACAAGGCAAGAATGTTCAATCTTCAGTTCAGGGTTGTACTAGAAGTCCTTGAGAATGGAATAACACCAAGAACATGAAATACAAGGCTATATATTTGAAAGGAAATAAAATTTTTAATTTGCATATGTTGTAATTGTCACATATGTAATTCACTTATGCTCAATTGACTTTGAAAGAAGTCTACAAAAAGTTACTGGAAGTACTAGCTTTAACAAGGTTGTAGCAAACAAGGCAAATAAATAAAGAGTTATTTGTTTTTATTACAAAGTCAGATATATAGAAAGGAGGAGAGATAGAGAGGAAGATCTTCCTTCAGCTGATTAATTTCCCCAAGTGAGCACAACGGCCAGTGCTGTGCTGATCCGAAGCTAGGAGCCAGGAACTTCCTCCAGGTCTCCCACATGGGTGCAGGATCCCAAGGCTTTGGGCCATCCTCAACTCCTTTCCCAGGCCACAGGCAGGGAGCTGGTTGGGAAGTGGAGCTGCCGGGACTAGAACCGGCACCCATATGGGATCCCAGTGTGTTCAAGACGAGGACTTTAGCCTCTAGGCCACAGCACCGGGCCCATGGTGAATAAATAAATGATAAACTAGTAATAGATAGTTGGAAGTTAAAAATTTTTTAAAGGCATACATATTTATAATTAAATAGCATATAATACTAAGGAGCAGAATTTCCCATCAGTATAACAACTGTAGACTGAAAACTACAAATCAGTGCTGGGATAAAGAAAGCCTAAATAAATGGAGAGAAAGATCATGTTCATGAGTGGGAAAAAAAGTATAATTAAGATGTCATTTCTCTTCCAGGTTCATTTAGTTTCAGTAGAATCTCAAATTCCCAGCAGCTTTTTTTGGACACTTGAGGCATATCCTAAAATTTAGGTGGAAATTCAAAGGACCTGAAACAGTCAATATAATTAAAGAAAAAAAAAAGATAAACTTCAAGCACACTATATAATTTCCAGAATTATTGTAAAATCATAGGAACAGAGTACAGTAATGGCATAGTAAACACGTAGATTAGTAGAGCGGAGTAGAAATTCCAGAAGTCTCAAACATTTTTTTTAAAGATGTATTTTTATTATTTTTTTATTGGAAAGGCAGATATACAGAGAGGAGAGACAGAGAGGAAGATCTTCCGTCCCATGATTCACTCCCCAAGTGAGCCGCAACGGCTGATACTATGCCGATCCGAAGCCAGGAGCCTCTTCCGGGTCTCCCACGCGGGTGCAGGGTCCCAAAGCTTTGGGCCGTCCTTGGCTGCTTTCCTGGGCCACAGGCAGGGAGCTGGAAGGGAATCGGGGCTGCCGGGATTAGAACCGGCGCCCATATGGGATCCCGGGTGTGCAAGGCGAGAACTTAACCACTTGCGCCACCGCGCTGGGCCAAACATTTTTAATCAATTAATTTTTTTAAGAAGATGCCACTATAATTTAGTGGGGAAATATGTGATTCAAAATAAGTGAATCATTGAGGTATTTTTTTAAGTCTTTGATTCCTAACTAATACACTATATAAAAATTAACTCACAGTTTATCATCAATTTAAATATATAAGGTAAAAACTATTAAAATGGGGGCCTGGGCGATGACTCAATTGGTCAGTCCTCCACCTGCAAGCACCAGCATTCCATATGAGCGCCAGCTTGTGTCTTTGCTGCTCCACATCCCATCCAGCTCCATGCTTTTGCCCTGGGAAAGCACTGAAGGATGACCCAGGATCTTAGGACCCTGCACCCACGTGGAAGACCTGGAGGGAGGTACTGGCTCCTGGCTTCAGATCCACTCAGCTCTGCTGTTGTGGCCACTTGGGGAGTGAACCAATGGACAGAAGATCTTTCTCTGTCTCTCCTCTCTGTAAATTTATGTTTCCAATCAAAGTCAATAAATTTTAAAAATTATAAAAATGTATTTTAAGGAAACATTAAAAGGAATCTTTGCAAGCAAAAGTCACAAATCATACCATGATAAGTGCTGGTGAGAGTAAAGAATGTGGAATTCTTATATATTGCTGGTGGGAATGGAAAATGGTAAACCCATTTAAAAAACAATTGGGTGTTTTTAGGTAAAACAAAACTTATCTTTTACCCACCACTCTTTCTCCTTGATATATTCTCAGAAGAAATGGAAATATAACGGTGCTTCAAAAGTCACATGGAAAAGTAGGATTAAAAGTTGTTTGTTCATTGGTTTTTGGTTTTAGAATCAATCTTTTGATGGAGTAAATAATCCAAGTTGCAGTAACATTCTGCACTTCCATGCACAGCTATAGGTGCTGCTCACCCAGGTCAGAGGTGAAGGCTGTGAGGGAAGCAGGAAGGTTGGACGCATTAATTTCTTCCTCCTTTCTAGTGTGGAATTAAGAGAGCTTCTGAAGTTGATGAAACACAAAACAAAGGGTTCAATATGTTATTGAAGCATATCCAGGTAACTAACAGACTTTCAGCGATGTAAGTGGCAAACAGAAAAAGAGAAGGGAAAAGTCAGAGCTAAATACTTTTCTAAATACAGGTACTCTTTAAAGTGCTTAATTAGGATTTAGAAGATTATATATAATACATGGCACCGTCGCCGAAAAACCTAAAACAGAAACAAATGGGAGTAAAATGGAGCTTAGGGCAGAAAAGTTTTGATTTTCACTAATAGAGTATTTCAGTGTTCAAATTTCTAATCATGCACATATCACTTAGCTTAAAAATAATTTTTTACAAAAAAATTAGCATCAGTTCATTTTTTATAGGATTTATCAATTAAACGATAAGAAGTATAGTAGAAAACTGCTCAGAATTTATGTACTTATTTGGAAGGCAGAGGGACAAAGTGGGAGGAAAGAAGGAAGGAAAAAAATTCCATCTGCTGATTTACTCTCCACATGCTCAGAGCTGCCCGGGTGGGGCCAGGCTGTAGCCAGAAGCCAAGAACTCCATCTGGGTCTCCCACATGAGTGTCAGGGATCAAGGGCCTTGAGCCATTATATGCTGACTTCCAGTCACTATAGCAGAAGCCTGGATCAAAAACAGGCGAGCCAGGAATTGAACTGACACTGTGATATGGAATAAGTGTGCCTCAAAGAGACAGTGCCACAACACCAAACCCAGGGGAAAAAAGAAATCTGGATTTTGCAAAGCCATTTGAATAAAGCCCTATAGGCAAGGAAAAATAAATTAAAAGTTTGTATCTTGGGTTATAAGACTTCATGCTTGGAGGCCTTTGACTCGAAAGATACTTAAACTGATTTTCCCCCTTACTTATTCTGGTAGAGTTTGAGGCAGTAGGATGGCTTTTTGCTGTATGTTCCAAGGTTTTGTCATCCATCATCGTATATTCTTTGTAACTCCAGTGTGGACTTATTGGGAGGTTAATACAGGAAACAGGGCTTGGCCAATCAAGTAAGATACCATTCAGATGCCTGTATCCCATGTCAGAGTACCTGGATGCAGGCCCCAGCTCTGCTGAGAATTCCCTAATGCACACTCGGGGAGGCAGCAGTAAGAGTTCAAGTATTTGGATGCCTGCTGCTTCTACAGGAGGCCTTGATGAAGCTGCTAGATTCTGGCCCTCAACATCTGGCCCAGCCCTAGCTGTTGTGACCTTTTGGAGAGTGAACCAGTGGATACAATCTCAATCAATCAATCAATCAATCAATCTCTCTCTCTCTCTCTCTCTCTCTCTTTCTGTGTGTGTGTGTCTTTGTGTCCATCTATGAATTCGAGCAGCTTTAAGAAAAAAATATTTAGTTTGGAAATAACTAGAGAAGATCCTTCCAACATCAGGTTATGCTTTTGTGAAAGACTTAATGTCCTGCTGTAACGTGACTGATGTTCAGTTCACAGTTTATTATGATATTATCATTGTCTTTAGTAGATTGTGTGTGTGTGTGTGTGTGTGTGTGTGTGTGTCCTTTAGGACCACTAGAGATTCAAGTAGTATTCCAGCTTCCCTTGCCTTGTGGAGCAGGAATGTGCTGTCTGAAGTCAACTAGGATGAGTCATAGTTCATAATGCCATGGTTGCATCTTTTGAGCAATGTAAAAAGAACCTGCATCTCCAAATGAGTTAACATAATATGCTGTCATATTTTTTTTGGCTGAGTGGTTAGAGTGGCTAATATATATTATATATTCATATTCAGGAACCCCTTGCTCCACTTATCTCCAATAAGCAATAATTCAGCATCACACCTAACCTAGATGATTGTTTTAAAACAACACTGCATAGGCATGGAAGCCTTTTAACCCAGAAACCTCAGCAAAGGCCAGTTTCAAACTGCAACATTGTAACAGTAAGGTTCATTTAGTAACTGTAATAATTCAGTGGAGCAAACGTTCTGTGGAGAAAGAAAAAAACACACACATGCAAAGGACTGTCCTTGTATAAATTATATATAACTATTAAGGTAGCTTGATTGATTTCCTTTAAAACTAGTCACACTAGTAATAAAAGGCTCTAACTGTATTCATATTCTGGAGCTTTAGTTACTCTCAGAGTGTTCCCAGTCAAAAGAATATCAGAGCATGGCCCGTCCAAGTAACAAGTCTGTGATTTTTCTAGCTCAAAACTGACTACTCTAATTATGGGTCCCTCCAGGTGTTTTCTTTGAGTCCCTGTAAAATGGATTTTTCTTCCTCTTTTTCCCAGTCTTTTTATTACATTCTCATTTATGTTCAGTGGATGAGATTCCATCAATAGAAATCATTGACCAAGACAAACAAACAATAGGTGTATATTTACCAAAAACTGCCTGCTCGCAGTGGCCACGAGCCAGTTCTGGTGTCCAGTGTTGGAAAATACTGTGTGTTCTGATGTCATGTTGAATGTGTGAAAACATGAAAGGTCATATAGCATACTTTATAAAAGGTTTTTATAAGTATGTCATTGATTATAAGTGTCACATAGCAACTCAATTCTGAAGTGATATTATAATTATCACTGGAGAGAGGTTTTTAAGCTGTTTGGACCATACAGACATCTTGCTGGCCTCTTGCTGGTTGTTGTTCTCAGTAGTCTGACCCCAAAATAGGATTCTGCCAATGCAAAGAGTGGGGTTCTTTTGTGTGCTGTATGTTGATCAGTTGAGGCTTATTTGAGTCTCTTGCTTCAGCAGAGGGGGAAAGCTAACTGGATTGGAAATTTCTGATAAGTTCTCAAGGACATATTTGAAGTTGACTTTCCTTTAACAAATGAGTTATAGTCATTTCTTAAATTACATAAGAAAATGGACTTTCTTTTTAGAGTGCCACAAAACTTGTTATGAATGGGAAAAATGTGGATTTTTTCAAGCATGTTGTTATCAATGATAAAAGCCAGAATGCTGCAGCCACTGTGCATGACCAAGTTGGAAAGCAAGGTGACATGCAATTGAAATAATGAAAAATGAGATAGACACAAAATAAAGGCTACAAAAGTGGGTGGTCGGAGGGAAGCCCCGTTCTCTGAGGAATGAGGTTGACATAGAAGGCTCACTGACCTTGGTCTCCAGTATAAGCAATCCGTAAGCTCAAATTTTCAGGCACAGTCTCCCCTGCTCTTCATATCAAGTATTACTGTTATTTTTCACCAACTTCCTGTAGCACAGAATTCCTACTTTACTCTCTCACTGAAATTTGGAGTTTCCTTTAATTAACTGAATGCTTACAGCAACTTTATTAGTGACAGCCAAACTACAGAGACCAAGTGAGTGTTCTTCAACAAGTACAAGGATGCGCTATGATGAATTCATACAATGGAATTTGATTAAATGAAGTAAACATTGATAGATATAACAAATAGTGGTGAATGAAATAAGCCAATCTCCAAAAATTGCATCCTATTTGATTCCATTTACAAGACATTCCATGAAAGACAAAACTTTAGTAATAGAAAACATAGTGCTAGGCATTAGAATAGGAGAGATTGTGACTACCTAGGAATAGTAGAGTGAATTTTTATGGTAATGGAATTTTTTGTATCTTAAGTGTGGTGGGTGAAAGAATCTCTGTATGTATTTCCATGTCTTCACTATTGTGAATTGCACTGCTGTAGCTATAGTGTTGCAGGTCACTCTCTCATATGCAGATTTCATTTCCTTTTGATATATTCCCAAGAGTGGGATGGCTGGGTCATACAGTAGGTCAACTCTCAGTTGCCTGACATACATATTTATAACAACACAGTTCACAATAGCAAAGCAATGGAAACAACCCTGATGTCTGTCAACAGATAATGGATGAATAAACTGGTACATCTACGCTATAGAATATTATTCAGCTATAAAAAATAGTGAAAGCCTATTATTTGCAACAAAATAGTCACAACTGGAGACCATGACACTTAGTTAGATGAGCCAGTCCCAAAAGGATAAATGCCAAATGTTCTCTCTGAAATAAGACAGCGTTTAGTCAAATTACAAAATAAATAGATATAGGTAATCAGGCTTACTTGAATCAAGTATTCATATACTCTCACAGATCAATGGTATAATGGAGACTAGCATACTGGGAGGTAAAGTTACTACAGTACACATCTCTACTCCTGAATAGAAGTGGGATTCCCATTTTGAAGCATAAAAATAAATCATACAGTGTGATACCTCCACCTATACATACCATGTTATGATACATTTAAATAGCAGAAAGTTAATATTACAACTGTTACTTAGGGACTATACTACTATGATAACTTGAGGAATGATAACAGGGGATGGGGAATGGAGAGGTCTGGAAGGAGGTGAGGAAAGAAAACCTACCTATACCTACAAAACTGCAAAAAAAAAAAATAAATTAGACAGGCCTGGTGCAGTGGCCTAGCAGTTAAAGTCCTTGCCTTGAACATGCCAGATTCCATATGGGTCCTGGTTCTAATCCCGGCAGCCCCACTTCCCATCCAGCTCCCTGCCTGCGGCCTGGGAAAGCAGTTGAGGACAGCCCGAAGCCTTGGGACCCTGTACCTGCATGAGAGACCTGGAAGAAGCTCCTGGCTCCTGGCTTTGGATTGGCTCAGCTCTAGCCGTTGTGACCACTTGGGGAATGAGCCATCGGATGGAAGATCTTCCTCTCTGTCTCTCCTCCTCTCTGTATATCTGCCTTTCCAACAAAAATAAATAACTATTTAAAAAATAAATAAATAAATTAGAAAAAACCAATGCAAAGAAAAGAACCTATATGTGTATTAATATTCATAAGACCGCATCCCCTAAAAACATCAGTTTTACTGTAAGTTCTTAAAATTAAAAACTTCTGCATGAAAAATTTTTCCTGCCTTTGATCTCAGTATCTCCCATATTGATGCTGCATTTAATTTTCCAAAGGACATATTGGTAGTTATTTTTAGGAACTCCATTTATCATACTATAGAATAGCATTACTCAAACATTCTAATCCCTACACACTTTTAATAATTGTTGTGAACCCTAAAGGACTTTCATGTAAGTTGTATCTATTTAATGTAATAACTATTAATGCTTACTATAATGGAAATTAAAGCAGAAAAAACCTCAAATATTCATTGAAAATAGTAACAGTAAGCCAATTGTATGTTAATATAAAGAATATATTTTTGCAAAACTTTTTTTAATAAAGTTCAAAGAGTATGCTGTACATTTTTGCATCTCTTTAATGTCTGGGTTAATAGAAGACAGCTGGATTCTGATATCTGCTTCTGCATTTACACTGCTGTAATATCTCATGTCACGAACCTCTTAGAAAATTACACTGTATAATCATGAGAGAATAAAAGTGAAATAGCTAAATAACATCATAGTATTAAAAGAATATGTTTTTTACATTCTTACATCACATTGTAAGAACTGCTGTTTTGGGGCCCGGCACCCTGGCCTAGTGGCAAAGTCCTCACCTTGAATGCGCCGGGATCCCATATGAACACCGGTTCTAATCCCAGCAGCTTCACTTCCCATCCAGCTCCCTGCTTGTGGCCTGGGAAAGCAGTCGAGGATGGCCCAAGGCTTTGGGACCCTGCACCCGCGTGGGAGACCTGGAAGAGGTTCCTGGTTTCCAGCTTCGGATTGGTGCAGCACCGGCCGTTGCACTCACTTGGGGAGTGAATCATTGGGCAGAAGATCTTCCTCTCTGTCTCTTCCTCCTCTCTGTATATTTGACTTTGTAATAATAAAAATAAACAAATCTTAAAAAAAAAAAGAACTGCTGCTGCTTTAGGGATATTAGAAATGTAGACTGGTCCCAAGTTATACATTTGATAATGTCTTGCTGTGTGTTAACTCATCAGGGAACCTTGGTATTCCTAAAGAAGTTTGCAACCATAGTCCTTAATTTATCACCAGGAAGTTGTTTTGTTTTTGCTAATTCTAGTAGATTTTTCAGGTCTTTGGTATCATAGATTGGATTACCCTTGGTTTCAAGCTTTTGTATTCGTGCTTCATTCACAAGAAGTTTTTTGGCATAAAGAAGTCCTCATTGTGTCATTCTCATCTTATGTCATATGTTAAGTACCTGCTTTGATAAAGTTGAAATACAGATTATAAATCTCTGCTTGATTTTGAATGGTCCACAATAGAAGAGAGAACAACTAACTCAAGATTTCTGTTGGTTTAATCCCTCTGAATTACACCTGTTTCCTCAGCAGGTGTATGTCAGACCCTCTCTCCTCCATGCACCTCTGCAGGGAAGGTGTTTCTAGTGATTCAGAGAGGAGGACATGAGAAACTAAACGTATCAAGGCCAATCTTAATACTTCTGTACCTGTCTTCAATACTTTATTGGAACCAACATTTTCATATTGCCGTCAGTCAACTTTCTCTTAACACTTGCAATAGTAAAAGTAAAACAACTCACTCTACTTTGAACTGTATACTAATTGAGTTAAAGAACTATTTTACTTGTGGAAGACCTTACAGAAATTCTAAAGGTGTTTCTGGAATTAGAGCAGCAGAAATCTAAACAGTCATTTGGCGATCCCTGCAACAGAGTGTTCTATTTATTGTTATTGGTTGCTACACCTTCCTTCCTTAGCATTCTCTATAACTCTCCCTTAGTTGATGTTTCTTCTGGATAGAATGAAAATAAAGGTACTTTAACTGATTAAATGCCAATTACATTCCCTTTAGCGAGGAAACAAATTAAAATCCAGTGACGCCTTCAAGCATGAAGTGTACCTTCATGAAAATGAGATCTACTCTAATCTCTGGTGGTGCAGTGAGGATCACATCTTTAAGTGGAGCACAGGCCTGTCTCTTGAGTCTGTAACTTTAAAATGCCTGTGAGGAATTACCATCTGCACCTTATTCACATTCTCTTCGTATTTTCCCAGACCTTTCACTGCATCAGGATCGTCTATCTCCAGGCTCTTTCTCTCCATTCTCGTTCCTTCCCCTCAGCCAACAAATATGCTCAAGGATCCTGCTCCATGAAACAAGGATGTTGTCCTCATTTTCTACTTCTATTTTCTCACCTTTCTTTTATTCCTAGTCTATCACTCAACTAAAACTAAGTTTCCCATAGCCACTGGTGTCCTAATTTGCAGATCTTTTGTTTCTTTCCAGTCCTCATCTTACTTATCAATAGCAAATTATGCAGCCAACTTTTTAGACTCTGGTTTTCACTGCTTATTTCCCTGTTGGGTCTTGGTTCCTTTGGCTCTCCCTGCTGTTTAAATAGTGATAATTCCATCCTCTTCACTCTTCTCAACAAATATCTTTCTCTATGGGAATTTTAATTCATTCCCATGACTTTAGGTCATATTTCTATGCCAGTAACTCTAAAATCTTTATCTCAAACTCCAGATTTTCCCTCCTGAGATCCAAATATGCCCTCAAAACTGCATGATAATATTATCTAACCCATATGGTTTGCAGAGTCTTCAAATTAAATATCTCCAGATTTCTTCCAGTTATCTCAACCTCCCTACCAAAGTGACTTACTCTTTTCCTCTGATTTTCAACAATGTATTCAGGCTAAAATAACTTACTAATAATGTGCACCTAGTATGTACTAGGTACTGCTTATGAGCCTTTTAAGTGTTTCCTCATTTAATCACATAAATAATGATAACAGGAGATAATGATGGAAACTAGCCTTTGGATAGTGATTACTTGCTGGGAACTCTTTTATGCATCTTAATGTTTATTAATGTAATCTTCACAGCAAGCCTATGAGCTACATACTATTATTAAGCTCATATTATAGATAAGGAAATGAGGGCTAGAGAGGTTAAGTAACTGCTTAAACAAATCACATTTATCAAAACCTACAAATAGTTATAGAATACCCAGTTTTGTTTCACATCAAAGCTAATACTTTTTTTTAAAGGCAGAGGTACAAAGAGAGGAGGAAAGACAGAGATTTTTTCCATCCACTGATTGACTTCCCGACTGACAACATAGCATATGGGTCTGGGACAGGCCACAGCCCAGAGCTTCTTCCCTCCCACAAGGATGGCAGGGACCCAGGCACTGATGCTGTCTTCTGCTACATATAGAAGTGGGGTTGCCAGGCCTCAAACCACTGCCCATAGAGGATGCAGGCACCACAGGTAAAGGCTTAATGTGCACTAGTCCCAAAACTAACATTCATGACCACGGTGCTGTCCTGTCCCTCAGAATCAAACTCTTGACATCACACACATTTAGGTTATGTCTCCCCTGCCCCTAAAGTACCTGCTGTTGCCCAGAGACCATGATTCTACCTAGCATACCTAAGACATTTGGCGTAAATAAATTCACTACTAAAATAGCCACATCTTTTGGAGTTAGGACTGTGCCTGAGTCTTTTGCTTAATAAACACTGCTAAACAAATTATCATTAATTTTTCTAGTTTTTTCATACCTTATCCTCTTTGTGACCCTTCTTCCATCCTTCTTAAAAGTCTTTTGTTACTGTTTGATGCTCCGTGTAGCAGTGTGCATACATTGCCACCCTAATACCTGTCACGTTCTGTTTTCACTATTTAGTTGCCTGTTTCTTTTATTTATCTATGAGTATTCAACAGTAATCACTCCTTTTTGTACTTACATGCCTGACTATAGTACAGGCATATAGAAATCTCTCACAGTTTTTTGAATACATGCAAATAAAATTTGCATTGATTTTGGGAGCCTGACAAAATGGCTCACTTGGCTAATCCTCTCCCTTGCAACTGCTGGATCCCTATGGGTGCCAGTTCATGTCCCAGCTACTCCACTTCCCATCCACCTCTCTGATGAAGGCCTCAGAAAGCAGTGGAGGATGGCCCAATGCCTTTTGACCCTGCATCTGTATCAGAGACTCAGAAGAAGCTTCTGACTCCTGGCCTCAGATCAGTTCAGCTCCAACCCTTTCATCTTTCTTGGTCTCCTTCTTTCTGTAAATCTGCCTTTCTAATAAAAATGAATAAATCTTTTAAAAATTTCACATTGATTTTGAAATGGAAAGACAAGGTTCCAAAAGTATAATGAACTGTGTCTGAAATTATAAACAATGTGGTTATATGATACCTAACATCATATTCATTGGTTGCCATGGGCATTTAAGTAGGACAGAAATTATAACTAGGAAGTTGTACAATACTACAAATTACAAATTACTTCTTTCTAAGTAGCAGGTAGAATTTAAATGCTAGCTTAGGGTTTTCTTGAACCTCTCTTATTCGAGTCACTCAGCACATCCAGGGGTCATAATGTTCCATGTGCAGCAGACCAAGCAGACCATTTGGAAAGACTGACTTATTGAGATAAACAGCTAAACTAAGTTAAATCCCATCATCACATCCCTGCATTAATTTTAACATGAATTTAGTTTGTGTTAAATGGACATTTGTTTTTATTGTCCCAAAGATTGAACTTTTCCTCCAGTAAAGCAGAATAATGCATCTATATGCTGTTCTCACTTCAGCAGTACATAAAGATTAGTAAATAAGGCTCCATTAAAAATACTTATAATGTAAGTAACATGAGTCCCAGTAGCATTTCTAATGTCCATTAATGCTTATTCTGAGGATCAGAGCTCATTTTACTGAGCCATTTAGTCAAACCGTGTGATTATTTAGAAAGTTAATTCATGCATACTAAAATCTAGCTTAAGTAATGCAGAGGGTAGGAGGTAAAACTCTATGGAGACGATAGTCCTTTTTGTTATTTAATGATCAGCCATAATTAACTTGCAAATTTGAAATAATTAGAACAAATTAAAGGTATTTAACTTTGCCTCCCTAAAGAAAAATTCAAATTGCACCAAATGCAGCTTTAAATTATTCAAGTCTCAGAGGTCTGGGCTAGATTTTTTTTTTAATGCCTTTTTTATGATGAGAATACCAATCTGCTTTTTGTCAGAAGGCATCCTATCAAGTAATTGTTCTTTGTGTTAATAAATGACAGCTATTCTTCTTTGTAAAAGTATTTCAGTCTCCCTAGACTACATCAGCATTTCTGTGGCATTTTAATTCAATAAAACAAAAGGTTAATGTTTTTCTACTTTTTAAGGAATGCAAATACAAGTGATATTCAATTGGTCCTGAATGACATTTAAAATTTGCCATTCAAACTCAGACTATCGCGATATGAGATTTGGGCAAAATAGAAAAGTTCAAGGTTCTCTGAATTATTAAAATTTTATTCGACTTAAAGAACTGAAAACATTTTTCCTTTCCCCATTATAAATTGAGACTACTAAAAGTTTGCATTTTCTAATTTACAATAGTAAAATATGGATATATGGTTCAATTAAAGCTCAGTCATTTCAGAGATTTATATAGTGCAGCAATCCTACATGTTCTTCTTTATCTACATTTTGATCATTTTATCATCACTTTTTAACAACTCAGTAGGTGCTAAATAACAACAGAAAACTCTTCCCAGTAATTCCATCCATATCACTGAATAATGTTGTACCATGAATCATAACACCTCAATGAATTCTTCCATTTTCTTAGGTTTTCTTAGTGATAGAAGTGCATCAAATTTAATTTTTTTTAAAAAATTTTAAAAGTCTGAGAAAGATGTTCCAGCCTTTGTTTCACTATTCAGATGACTACAATGTCCAGGCCCGGGAAGCTAAAACCATGACACTTCATTTGGATCTCCCAGAGGCCCACGCGCTTGGGCCATCTGCATCAGAAGTGGGGTAGCTGGGACTCAGAATCAGTGCTCATATGTGATGCCAGTGTTGCTGATTGAGGCCCTTTAAGCCACTTGCCACAACACCATCCCTGTTTTTCTTTTTTCCTTATTAAGTATTGAGGTTCTTTTTCTGATGGACACTGATACTTTATCCATCAGATTTTCATACATGTGTTCTTTTAACATTCATTGTTAAATATTTACAATTTCTCTTGCTATTTCTTGATATTTTAAAAAAATCTATAGGTTGTTTAAAAATAAGTTAACTATAAGTTAATTAAAATAAAATGAGTTAATTAATACTTGAGAGATTGTTTAAATAGTCTGTTTTTTTCTTTTTAATTGAACTTCATTATAATCAGATTAGATATTCTATCAGTTTTCACTCTTTTGAGATGTATTGAAACTTACTTATTTTTGGAAGTCAGTGAGATATTGTCAGAGTGCCTGCAACACCTGTAGCTGAGCGAGGCTGAAGCCAGGAGTTGGAAACCCAATCTAAGCTCCCCACTCGGGTGGCAGAGCCCCAGCCACGGAGCACACACTGCCGCCTCGTTAGCACAAATTTGGAACTGGTGGAACTGAGGCTCAAACCCAGGCACCCTGATGCACACACTGGCCCTGAAGTTTGAGTTATTGTGTTACTGTGTTATGATCTGTCTTGGTCACTATTCCATGTGTACTTTAGAAAGCTAGTATTCTGCATGTTGATGAAAAGCGACATTCAATTCCTTTGTAGTCTGCTGAATTTTTTTCTTCTTCTTTCAGCTGATGACAAAAGACTACTTCTTTCATTAGCCTTACCAGTTACTGCTACAGTATTTTGAAACTGCTTTAGATGCCTATATATTTACAATTTTTATGTCTGTCTGATAATTTATCCTCTTTACCATAGTGAAAAATTTCTTCTATTTCTTCTGGAAATATTCTTTTTCTTAACATCTATGGTATTTGATAACACATGGGCTTTTCAGCCTTCCATGAATGTTGTTTGTATGACATAGCTTTTTATGTCCATATCAACCTAATCTATTATTTTATATTTACAGTGTGGCTGTTGTAAACAGCGTGATTGCACTCTGCATTCTCCTCTATTCAGATTATATGCCCATTTAATTAGAGTGCATCATTCCTTAAATTCACTTTAATTGCTGCTACTGTTGGATTCTTTTTTTAAGATTTATTTTTATTGGAAAGGCAGATATGCAGAGAGGAGAGACAGAGAGGAAGATCTTCTGTCCAATGATTCACTCCCCAAGTGACAGCAGTGGCCGGTGCTGTGCTGATCCAAAGCCAAGAGCCAGGAACCTCCTCCAGGTCTCCCACATGGATGCAGGTTCCCAAAGCTTTGGGCCTTCCTCAACTGCTTTCCCAAGTCACAAGCAGGGAGCTGGATGGGAAGTGGAGCTGCTGGGATTAGAACCGGTGCCCATATAGATCCCAGCGCATGCAAGGCGAGGACTTTAACCACTACACTGTTGCACCGGGCCCAGTACTGTTGCATTTAAGTCTACCAGTTTTTATTTTATTCACCCTCTCTATCAAAATTGATCTATTTGATTGTAATTATTTGTGTTGTTTGTTTGCTGCTCCTTTGGAGCTGAGGCAGGAGGGAAGTATGAGCTTTTTATATGTTTTCTGTCCTAATCATTATCTTGTGACCAGGCATGCCAGCAGTTCTATATTTAGATGCTTGACACCAGTAGGGGCCAGTCACTAAGTCATGTTCTTAGCTTTAGCTCACTGAATGGAAGGCATGTAGAGCCAGCACTATAAGGTTTATTTGACTGGTGAGGCTATTTTCTTCTCTAGTAGACATTACCGTGGTGGTCAGTTTTGCCTGCAAGGGTTTTGTTTAAGGAAACTCATGGTCCAGGTGGAGAAATCCCAGGCTCAGGGCAGAAAGCACTGAAGCCACTTGGATATCATAAATATCTTCTGAATAATACAGCATTACTGACTAACCTGGAAGTTGGACACACGATGACCATGTAACCAGACCAAACAACTAGTGCAGCTCCAACCAGCCCTTATCACCTACTGGAGCAGCCCAAACATCGGCTTTATTCTTTGTCCTCGTGTGTTTGTCACTTCCTTGCAGTTTTCTCTATAACTTCAAAGCATCCTCATGCAGGAGGATGGTAGGTCTTGAGATAGAGCTATGCTGTCTACAGAGTTTAAACTTTCTCATTCCCTTACTTTCAAAACCGGTGCTTGTTATTGTGATGTAGCACTGGAAACAGGGTCTGTAACATCTCTTTAGCCATACTTCTTTGCATTTTTCTTCCTTAGTGATTTCTGCCGAGATTGCAGTGTAATTCCCTAACCTATTACAAGTATTTGTGGTGCTGACGCTTCATCATTTAATGTAGAATATAGAGGTTTTTGTTATAAAGGTGTATTTATCTCCTAATTCTTTGTGATATTATAGTCATACACATTACATATCAGTGTATTATAAACCTCAGAATGCAGTGTTACCATTTTCTCTCAGTATTGATCTATGTGTAGAAGAAACTAAGGGGAAAACGTCTTTATATTCACCCACACATGCGCTGTTTCTGATGCTCTGCGTTTCTCTATAGATCTAGGTTTCCATCTAGTGTTCTTTTTCTTCAACCTGAAAAACATCCATTATTTGTTAAGCTGTAGGTGCACTGGCAGCAAATTTTTTTTTTATCTCTCTTTAGCTGAAAATGTTATTTTCATATTTTAGAGGAAATAACTAAGAAAAGGTAGAATTCTGGAATGGCAAAAGTGTTTGGTTTGCTTTTCAGCATTTTTAAAGAGTACTTCTGCCTTTGTGGGCCGTTGTTGCTATGTGAGAAGTTAACTGTTCTGTTATTTTTATTATTTTATTATTTTTTTGTTGGAAAGGCAGATATACAGAGAGGAGAAGAGACAGAGAGGAAGATCTTCCATCCGATGATTCACTCCTCAAGTGACCACAATAGCCAGTACTGTGCCGATCCAAAGCCAGGAACCTCTTCCAGGTCTCCCACGAGGGTGTAGAGTCCCAAAGATTTGGGCCACCCTCAACTGCTTTCCCAGGCCACAAGCAGGGATCTGGATGGGAAGTGGATCTGCTGGGATTAGAACTGGCGCCCATATGGGTTCCCAGCGCATTCAAGGCGAGGACTTTAGCCATTACGCTATCATGCTGGGCCCCCAAGTAGTATTTAATTCACCCACTTACCAAGCATTTTAACTTAATCCCTGCTTACTTTAAGCTTGTTCAAAGTGCTGATGCTGTGGCATAGTAGGTAAAACTGCTACTGCTGCCTACAGCACTGGCATCCCATTTCAGCCCTGGTTTGAAACTCAATTCCTCCATTTCCTATCCAGCTCCATGGTAATGTAACTGGGAAAGCAACATGATGGCACCAATCCCTGGGCCCCTATAACTACTTGGAAGACCCTAGCTCGTAGAGCCATTTGGTGAGTGAAACATCAAATAAAAGAGCTCTTTATGTAAAACTTTGTCTTTCAAATACATAAATAAATCTTATATTTAAAACAAAAGCATTCAAAATACTTACATTAGTCTACAATAAAGCAAAATCATCCACACGAAGCCGATCTTGTCATAAAGTGTTAACTACCTCTTATAACTTACTGTGAATACTGCCTTGGAGATCAAAAACAGAATACTTATATGGGCATGCTTTTGTGCCAATTGTAAAGTTGAAAAATACTAAGTTATAAGTTAGGGACTATCCATATTTTTAATAGCTTATTTAGGTAGTTATTTATATTCCAAGTCTAACATGTGGACCATCTTTGGTGAGTTTTATTTGGCTTTTTTGTTTGTTTGTTTGTTTGTTTGACTGGAGGGTCACACGTTTCTTATCTGCTAACTATTCTTGTGTCCTGTATATTTTAGATATGTGTTTAGAGAAGTGAATTTGCTAATCATTCTTGGAAGTGTTAATTTTTTCTTTCGCCAGCAATCTGAATACCAAATGTTCACCTTGAACTTAGATTCATTTGCTTTTATGCTTTGTAAGGACAAATCTGAAAAAGTCCTGGGGTTTCCCTCTAATGTGGCAGTGCTCAGTGTACAAACTCTTTGTTCCCTGTGTATTTTATGATCCTGAATTTTAGTGTTTTTTTTTTCCAAGAGAAAGCTTACATTATGTCTTTTTCTAGAACATGGACCATTTGAAGTCTCAACTGAAGTCCAGGGTATTAATGATAGCTCAATTGTGTAACCAAAACTTAAGTTTCTACCTGCATTGTGAAATTTGGAGTATTTTGATATTTCTATTCTACATCCAACCTTGCAGCTGTCACTCTGGCAATGAAAAAGAAAACTAAAAAAACTAAAAGTTGGTTCTTCGAAAACCTAAATAAAACCCAACAAACACTTCTTTTCTAAAAAAGAAACAAAATTATTTTCATTTGAAAGGCAGAGATATACAGAGAGAAGGAGAGAGAGAAGAAGGATCTTCCATCCACTGTTTCACTCCCCAAATGTTTGCAACAGCCAGAACTGAGCCAGTCCAAAGCCAGGAACCAAGGCCAGGAGCTTCTTCCATGTCATCAACCTGGGTTCAGGGGCTCAAGGACTTGAGCCAACCTCCACTGTTTTCCCAGTTCCTAAGCAGGGAGCTAGATTGGAAATCGAGCGGCTGGGACACTAAGCCTTGCCCATAGAGGATGCTAGCACTTGTCAAGTAGATTACCCTGTTAAGTCACCACACAGGTCTCTTGTTTTTATTTTGAGAGCCAGAATTCCTATGTCCTCTTTGAATCACTCCCCCAAATGCCCGGTACAGCTGAATCTAGAAGCCAGAACCTCCATGTGAACTCCCGTGTTAATGGCAGGGACTCAGCTCCTTGAGCCATTACTTGTTGCCTCCCAGGATGTCCACTAGCAGGAAACTGGAATCAGGCAGAGCCAGCTTTTGAACCCAGGCATTCCAATATGGGGTCATGGCACCCCAGCTGTTGACTAAACTGCTAGGCCAAATGCCCAACCCCTTGGCCTGCTTTTTCTTTGTTGTTTGTGTTTTAGTGGAACATGTGATCTGGTTTTTAACATGAGCAAAGAATCCAGTTGAGGAAAATCAATAGGTCTTAAGAAAGAGGTGATTAACATGCCATAGTCACAGAACACATGGGTCACAATGCTATGAAGAGTATGAATTTAAAGAAGAGAAAAAAAAAGTGTAGTTTTCTTCTGAGACATTAGGACTGGAAAAAATGAGCGAATATGAAATTATATTTAATTGAGCAAGAATTTTTTGTACAGCTATCTTTGTTTTAGGCAAATTAGAAACTGAGTGACCTGTTGAGGTGGGGTTTTGAAGAACACAGAGCAAAAATATTTGTGTGACATGGGTTGAAGATGCATGAAACAGTACTGAGAGGCTAGACTGGAAGTGGGAGCTTACTTCAGTGGAGAATGAATGGATTCCGAAAACTGATAGTCATGAGTATATTAACTTTACCACACAAATAAACAGATGTGGTCATTGAAATAATTTGCCTAGGTTTGGGATTTCTGGGCTGAAGTCCATTTGCATTAAATTCATAATATTGCACTTGTATTCTTCCTGATTTCCTGGCCTATGAATACAAGTTGTATAACCTGAGGATTCATCTGTTGTTGGATCTGCATGGAAAAATGACCCCTACGGTCCTGGAAATTAAAGAGTGATGAATTGAATACATTGCATTGTATCCATTTAATGCCATATTACCATTTTTGCTTCTTCTGAATATATAACCATTTAATTTGGGGTTTTTTTGTTAATTATTTTATGAACTGACTTACTGGAATTCTGATCAACACAAACTGTTGATGTGGATAGGATTATGCAATTTGAATCCTAGTCAAGGACCACCTGAAAAAAGTTATAGGTCCATGGGCACAGCACCAGGGCTCAATTGGCTAATCCTCCCCCTCTAAGCACCGGCATCCCATATGGGCATTCGTTCATGTCCCAGCTGCTCTCCTTCCCATCCAGCCCCTTGCTTGTGGCCTGGGAAATCAGCAGAGGATGGCCCAAAGTATTGGGACACTGTACCCACGTGGGAGACCTGGAAGAGGCTCCAGGCTCCTGACTTCAGATTGGCTTAGCTCCAGCCATTGCAGCCCCTTGGGAACTAAACTAGCAGATGCAAGATCTTTCTTTCTTTCTTCCTCTCTATATATCTTCCTTTCCAATAAAAATAAATAAATGAACAATTGTTTTAAAAAATAACAGATCCATCCTATTCTTGTCCAGAGATTACTTCTGCTCCTATTTTTGTCCAGAGATTAGACCAACTTAATTTTTAGAATCTCACTTTTTTAGTAACTACATCTACCTACTTTTCCTGTCTTCTTTTTCTTGCCGTACATGTTCACGTTATTTATGGGCATGCATAAGAAAAAAAAGTATCATGAATCTATAGTAAACTAAATTAGAAGAAACAAGCTGTTAGAATAGTTAGGGAATAGATAACATATCATCTGAATATTTATCCATAAAATAATAAACTAAGAAAATTTACTAATGATGGAGACACAGTAAATTAGATAGGAATCAAGACATATGTACATATGTTCAATCACTTTATAATGAAATTGTGTAAGGATGGAGCCCAGTTCTTGCACATACACTGTTGCATTGCTCCTTACATAGTCTCACTGTGATAAATACCCTCACAATTGAAAATGAGCAACACAAATGCGGCTTGAGACACATTAGGGATATTTTAATCCCTAATGTTCATTTTCAGCACTTGGAAAACATTTTAGATATGCAAGTCTTGTTTTAGCATGCTCTTTATTTCTACGGATATTCAACTCTTAGTCATACTCTGTGACTTTATTACTAGTTTCATGGGTTTAGGTCTCATTTCCCCAATTCTAAATGTAAGCTTTTTGAGGATAAGGACCATTTCTTCTTCAAAATTATTGTGGCAGGACACAAAATAGACCCTTAGTGGATTTTTAAAATTGCATCTCAATAAAAAAAAAGGAAGTTCTAACTGCCTTGAGTTGCCATGCTGAATTTCAATACCTAGTGATCTCTCTCCTTAGCTATGCCCTCTGCAGTTCATTCATGATTGTCTTTTCAGTTTACTAAGATCAAAGTGCGATGGCTGGCTACTTGGAGCATCACCAACCACTAAGAAGTACCCAGATGCCACCAACAGTGCTGAGAATAAGAGGGAGAAGAAGACAGTCGGGTTTCAGTCACAGGTGGAAGATGATGCTCCATGGACAAGTCAAAAGAAAGATGCATCTAGACCCCAAAGAGGTAAGTTTAGCATTTAGAGTCACAAACTAGAAGCATTGGGGAGAAGGCAGCTGAACTACAAAGGGTTTCCTGCAATGCTGCACTACAGTTAAATGTCACAAACTGACAGGAGCGTGCCAGGCCATGTCACATCCAATAAATTAGTGAAATGCATCTGCATTTTCTTAGAATACTGGTGTGAGAAATTGCAGCCAACTTGTTCCTCTTTTTGCAAACAAGAAGCTGTAAGAATGAGGCAGCCTTTACTATGATCACAGACACAAAATACTGTTCACCATGAGTAAAGAGAACAAGACATTGAACAGAAATCTCTCCTGAGAAATAAACCCAAACTACAGTTAATCCTCAGCTGACTTGTGAGAGGTGAAGGGGAAGTCATACACAACTCATCTCCGTAGCCAACACAAAATGCCGTGAGTAAAACATCTATTGCCTAACAAAAGTGTAGGTTCTTGTCATACATTCTACATCATATATGTGTGTGTTTGTGTGTGTGTACACAATATATATGGTAATTTTTAAAATCAATTATAAATAGCTTCATGAATTCTTGAGTGAAACAAATTTGATTTCTAGTTGATCTTGGAGTGGCTTTTGTCTTTGTTCTCATGGCATCCTTAGAAGAAGGACTTCGGAAGAGAATGGAGCAATTCTGAGCTTCATTAGACAGACAGGAAAAAGGGCAGCGAAATAGCTCCGAGCCCATCTTGCTCTCACTGCTTCTCCGGGTGTCTGTTTTCCTGCTCACAGCCATTAATGCTGATTTCCTTCTTATTTCCCTCCTTTTCTACTGGGCTAGCACCTTTATCCCTGTGGTATTAGTAATCTCTCTAACCATACTCACATGAATTTATTTGAGAATTGGGCATTGCCTTGTGAGAAGAATTTACAGGTATGCCACTCCCTGCTTTTCTACCTGCCACCAGCTTTGTAATCATGCTTTTTTCCAAGTTTTTTTTTTTAGGATTTTTACTTGAAAATCAGAATTACAAGGAGAAAAGCAAAAAGATCTCTGCAATGGCTAAATCTGAGCCAGGCCAAAGCCAGGAATCAGGAACTCCATCCAGCTCCCCTTGTGGGTGCAGGAACCCAAGCACTTGGGCCATCCTCCACTACCTTCCCAGGCTACATTACAACAGTGGCCACTCTTTCTAAATTTTAATCATGACTAATCTAACAAATGATTTAGTTCTTTCCTAGATAACTGAGAAATGACAATAAGTCCCAACTTCAAAAGGAGAACTATTCACAGACCCAGCATGGTAGCCTAGTGGCTAAAGTCCTTGCCTTCCATGCAATGGGATCCCATATGGGTACCAGTTCATATCCTGGCTGCTACACCTTCCTTCCAACTCCCTGCTTTTGGCCTGGGAAAGCAATGGAGGAAGGCCCAAGGCCTTGGGACCATGTACCCATGTGGGAGACCTGCATGAGGTTCCTGCCTCCGAGTTCTGGATCAGCTCAATGCCAGCCATTGCAGCCATTTGGGGAATGAACCAGCAGTTAGAAGGTCTTTCCCTCTGTCTCTCCTTCTCTCTGTAAATATGACTTTCTAATAAAAATAAATAAATCTTAATAAAACTATTCACAATTTGGAGCAAACAAAAAAAGGTTTTGTTTGACAAAGGCAAACAATCTGCAGAACTTGACTGATTTAGGACAATTTGGACACTTCTTGTAAGACATTGCTACCAAAAACAAAAGTGAACTTGAGACTTAGTGCAAAAGATAGGATCTGCTTTGCTTTCTATGTTGGTCATCTTTCCGAAATAGGAACACTTGCTTTGACTCGGTCTATTCTTAATCATCAGACTTGGGAGAGTGGAAAACTAGTCAGCATTGGTGTGGGCGCACCACACGGCTTAACACAATCTTCTGTCAACGTGTCAGCCAACTTATGTTGTGTGTCAGCACTAAAATAACGTGGCAAAATGAGAAAAATATGGTATAATAGCAAAAGGACAAATAACTCGTGTTACTAGTTAAGAGCACAGCAACATTAGAAGGCAGCGATTGAAAAGGCACTTCTAGCGAGGCGTCATCAGGCCTGCCTTGCTGTGTTGGGGGTTAATCTCTGCTGGGCCTACCCATAGAAGTCAGAAGCCTGCAAAGGGCTTGTGTCCCCCCCAAAAATCAATTTCTAATTTGAAACAAAATCATTTTTGACTAACAGGAGTTCAGAACCCATTACTTTTGGCTATATGGTCTGCTGACATTTCAGCACTTTCTGTGGTGCACAATGAATCCTAATAGTCATTTTCTAATGTTGCTACACCAATCAATTTAGCCAAGAGAAAGCTGTTACAATTCTGCGACATTTTCAGGAACAGTTATTGCTCATGGTTTTATTTTTTCATTAGGGTAGTTTCGTTCAGTTGGGGAAGTGGTGGCAGTATTGCGAGGGGGGGAGGATAGATATTTTTGTGTTTTTAGAAGTCTTATTTTAAGGTATTCACAAGAACTTTTAACTTTCAATACAAGAAAAAGACTTTCTTATATTTTTCTTTTAATTTGCATCCATTAGCAAAATGGCAGATTTCTGCTCACCGAAGCAGCTAAAATTGCCCCCTTGTGACCATTGTTGTACCTTCTGCAGAGATGGTGTGCAGATGACAGTGCAGGGCCAAAGTGACCGCATTGGCATTGCTGTGGCCCTCAAGCAAAGGGGAGGCATGGACTTCTAGGCTGTGCTGCCGTTGGTTTGGATACTCTGTTTATCGTCAGGCCAATGACCTAGCACTAATTGCCTAAGTTACACTGTTTGGTTTAGTGCCTCCATAATTGCTTTCCCCTCTTCAGCGTGTCTGAATTGTTTAATATACTTTTCTTGTGTCTTATATGCTTTGATCTTTTGTTGTTGTCCTCTAATCATTAAGTACTACATAGGTCATTTGCTGCAGGATCATTAATCTTTATTGCCTTGCCAGTCTCTCTCACACCTTTACCTCTCCTATCTTCCACACCATCCTGCCAACTTTATTGATGCCAAGCCTATAGAAAAAAGAAGAAAAAGCAGACTCTTGAAACACCTCATGATAGCAAAGATGTGCATTCATATCAGAATTATGTGTAAAATATAAGGATTTTCATTCATCAGTGCTTAAAATGTTGCATTTTAGTTGCTTTTAATGAACTATATAGAACAGGGAGACATTACTTGGAAAAACTCTAACCTTGGTTCAAGAACTTTTTAAAAAGGTATATTTATTTTTATTGGAAAAGCAGCTCAGATTCATGGAGAGAAGAAGAGACAGAGAGAAAGATCTTTCATCTGCTGGCTTACTCACTCCCCAACTAGCCACAACAACCAGAGCTGAGCCAATCTTAAGCCAGGAACTAGGAACCTCTTCTTGATCTCCCATGCAGGTGCAATGTCCAAAGGCTTGGGGCCATCCTCTGCTGCTTTCCTAGGCCACAAGCAGGGATCTGGAAGGGAAATGGAGCAGCTGGACGTGAACTAGCACCTATATAGGATCCCAGCACTTGAAAGATGAGAATTTATCTAATTGAGCCATCGTGGCAGACCCAAGAACTTATAAAAGACATAGATCTGGGCATGCAAATACTCTCTCCCAACTTGCCTAGAACGTCCACTTCTTAAACAACACTATCTCTGTTCACAATAACTCTCAAAGCTGAGGCCATTGTTTTTCTATTATGTTGATGGACTGGCAGTGGCTGGGAAGTCACTGAGCACCCAAGTTCCAGAACTGAGATGTTTCACCTCAGGCCCTTGCACTGTCCATTCCTAAATAGGCTTAAAACCATCCCGAAGCCTTTTACTGTGTTCAGAGCTGCCTCCTGTGTGTTTCTATTTCAAGGATCTTTAAATTCCCTTCCAACTTTGAGAGAAACTGAACCTGGAATGATCTGGAGTTAGCCAATAGCATTGACCGTGCTCTTCACGTTGTCTGTAGGCTCTTTCAGGTTATACTTGCATAACCTTACATAGCGGCTGTCACTGCTTGAGCTTCCCTGAGTAACTCCCCAACACTTTTTTTTTCCTGAAAGGATTATTACTGTGCTCCTTGTCTCTCGTTCTTGCTTTGTCACTCTGCCTGGCAAATAAATAAACAAGCCTCTTAAAAATACTGAATAATTATTACGTATTGTATCTTTTCCCAATAAACTATGAACATTGCTCATCTCATGGTAGATGCTATACATTTATTCACTGAACGAATCAACAAACTCATATATATATATATATATATTTTATATATATTGCTTTCTATGCCTAGTTCTGTTTTCTCAAATAGGTACCTGATCAGTTAGACATTTTGTCATCAGTTCCTGCAGTGATTTAAGCAAAGTATAAGCTTGTCCCTTCAAAGTCCCTATGGTGATTGATTGGTAATGTCAAAGAGATATCATAGAATCGAGTCTTAGGAGTCAAGAAGATGGTGGAATATTTTTCCCCTTCGTTTCCTTTTACTTTAATTGTGGTCTAATTTATTTACAACATATCTTAGATGTGCACTTGGATAAATTTTGACAGTTGCAAATACCCATGTGACTACCAATTAAGACGCAGTACATTTCTGTTGTCAGCAAAAGGCTCCTTGTACTCCTTCCCAGTCAGTCCCCTGAGGCCTCTCTCCTTGACTTGCAGACAGCTGCCTTCTCCCTGTGTCCTCACATGGCTGTGTGTGTGTGTGTGTGTATCCGTCCCTGCTGTCTCTCCCTCTTGTAAGGACACCAGACGTGGTTTGGGCCCACCTTTGTGAGCTCATTTAGTCTTAATTATCTCTTTGAAGACTGTAGAAAAATACAGCTGCGTTCTGAGGAGTACAAAGGTTTAGGATTTCAGCATAGGAATTGGGGATTTACAAGTTGGAGGGGGAAGGCGGGGAGCAGAGAGTGAGGTACAATTCAGTCTCTAACATCTACTCTCTGTCCAAATTTTATGTCTTTTATCTCTCATTTTTATCTAATAAGTTTGGCCTAGGGATTTACTGTAACATCAAGTAGAACAGTGAAAGTGGCCTTCATGCCGCATTCGCAGTCCCATTAGGAAAGTGGAAAGGCTTTCAACCATTAGGTTGGACTTTACCACCAATCAGGTTGAAAAAGTGACTTCCTAGTTTCCTGAAAAATCTACCACAATTTGGTGTTGAATTACAACAGAAATTTTTTTTTTTTTGTGATTGTTGAGATCATCTTTTTTTCCTTTTTCTTCTTCTTTTGTTAATTTGATGGTTGCATTGGAAGAGAGATACTGGGATATAGTGTGTGTGTGTGTGTGTGTGTGTGTGTGTGTGTGTGTGTGTGTGTATCTGAGGAGGCTGGGGGAGGATCTTGTCAAGTTTTGATAGCAGAATTGTGGTAGGTCACAAATTATTCAAGTCTACAGCAGCAAAAATAGTGAAGTAGATATCTCCAGCAGCTACTTGTTCTCCATAAACACAAAGCCTTGGCAAAAACTATCAGAGTTCACTTTGGAAGATACTGAAGGATTTCAGGGGGAAAAAAATGGTTAACCAGCAGAAGAACCGCCAAAACATAATTGTAGAACTTAGTGGAGTTTTACTTTAACCTTGCCCTAGGCCCCTCTCTGATCTGGCAGCAGGTTTGACCATGACAGCCCGAGTCATAGGTGTGAGTACCTGTTCTCCATAAATCCTGTGCTTGTGTTGACCTGTATGTGTGTGCCCTATAGGACTGAGCAGGAGGGGACCTTTTGTTTTGCTTGATTCTGGACCTCTTCAGGCAGAATAGCAGCCACATGTAGGGCATTCTTGAAAACCCTGAATGCCCTGTAAATAAACAACTGCCACCACGGGGTAGAAAAGTAAGACAAACAGTAGACACACCAAAAGCTAAAAAGCTGAGTAACCTACAAGAAGTTCCTAAAAACACAGACTATCAATACTGACTACAGAATAAAAAGAACATTGGAATAGACCTGTGATAATTAGAGATGATGTCAGTAACCAAAAATCTCCTGACAAAGAATGCTCAAGACCAGATAGCTTCACTGATGAGTACTAACATTTAAAGAATCTAAACAAATCCTTCTGAGAGTAAGATGGAAAGGGAAGAATACATCCTAACTCATTTAAGAGATCCGCATTACCCTGATAGCAAAGCCAGATAACAACTTCACAAGAAAACTGTAAGCCAGTGTCCCTCATGCTATGGGTCCTTATGAATATGGATGATAATGTCCTTAGCAAATACTAGCAAGCTGAATACAGCAGTATGCTAAGAGGAGTATATATCAGGACGAAGTGGCATTTGGCACACATACACAAAGGTGGCTCAACATACAAAAATTTATCAATGTAATATACTGTTTTAATTGAAAGAAGAAAGAAACCACACAATTTCCTAATTAACAAAGAGAAGGCATTTGGCAGAATACAACGCTGTTTCATAATAAAAATGATAAAGTTGGAATAGATGGACATGACATAAGACACATATGTAAAACCTACAGTTAACATCATATTCATAAGAGATAAGAACTTTTCCCCTTACAATTAGGAATAAAACTTCTACTTTCACTACTCCTTTCAAACATTGTACTGGAAATTCTGGAGCAATGGACAAGAAACATCGTGTATATCTACATTAGAACACAAGAAATAAATGATCTTTTAACAGATGACATGGTCTTCTAGAGAGAATCCTGTAGAATGCACAAAAAACCTGTTAGAGCTAATGAATGAACTCAGCCAAGTTACAAGACAGAATTCAACATTTAAAATTTTTCATTGTTATGTACTAGTAATAAACTATCTGAAAAAGAAATCAAGAAAACAACTCCATATAAATAGCATCAAAGCAATAAAGTATCTACGGATAGCAGTACTCCTGTAGTCAGCAGATTTAATCCCTTATCAAAATCCCAAGTGACTTGTTTTACAGAAATGAAAAAGTCAGTTGTAAAGTTCATGTAGAATTGCAAGGATGCCTAAATAGCTCAATCTCAAAAAAAAAAAAAAAATGGAGCAAGAAGGAAAAGTTAGGGGATTCATACTTCCTAACTTCCTAACTTCAAAATTTATTATAAAGCTACAGTAATCAAGAGTGTTAGTAGTGTAAAGACAGTTATATAAATCAATGAAATAGCATTAAATAGAGCACCAGTAATATCTGTCTACCAATCAGAGCATATAAACTATCTGGACAATAGTTTGTATGATTTATTAGAGATAAGGAACAAATATCCACTTAACAATTCCATTCCGAATTATATGTAGCAAAGAGAACTTAATTACATGATACTTTACTTTAAAATGCAACAGATCTTCAGAAATTTCATGGAAAATTTAGATTCCTTTTAATACCACTTTTCATGAACTTTTAAAATTCCTTCATGTTCATAGCAGCTGTATTCAGCTAGGGTAGGCTCAGCTACAGTACAAGTGTATAAAAAAAAATCAGTGGTTGAAAGAAAAAAAAAATGATCAAAAGTGGGAATTCAGGCTAAGAGCTTCTTTGCTCCAAAGAATAATACTGCCATTTTCATATATCTTCGAGATTACCTTGTTGAGCATCTCAGAAACACAGGTCAGCAAATTTGCTTCATGGACCAAATGTGCCCTACTGTCTCTTTCTGTAAACAAAGTTTCAGTGAAACACAGCTATGTCCATTTGTTCATATGTCCTTATAGTTGGTAGCTGCTTTTGTCCTACAACAACAGAGTTGTCCAATTGTGACAAGGGTCGTGTGGCACATAAAGTCTAATATATTTATTATCCCACCCTTTACAGAAAACTGTTGATCTTGATAAAGCAGGTCAGCAGCAGGGAAAAGAGCATATGGAAGGTTTGCATAGGACAGACCTGAAGTGGTACATTTAACATCCTCTGATTTTCTACCTGACTACACAAAATTAGAAAGAGAATTAGAGCATATAAGGTAGCAATGTTCCCAAGAAGGAAAAAATTCATTTTGGTGGGTAGCTGACACCCTGTACCACAGCAACATCCTTCATGATATCCTCAAGCCAGAAACACTTCGTCTGCCCACCAAAAACCAGAAGTGCTTAAGATAGAAAAATATGCAAAGGCAAGGACAGCAGATGCACCTACATCAACGTCAATAAACTTTACAGACACCACATTGAGCAGAAGAGCTCTCAAAAACAATATTTTCTATCATGCAGTACTTTCTAGCTTATAGATCTCAAAAGCAACTAAACTAAATTGCTTCATTACCAATACATGAATGGTAAAAACTATGAAGAAAGACAGGAAAGAATTATCCAAATAATGACTGGCTCCAGGATGCCAAAAGACTGAGGATGGGTGTTGGGGATGGGTCTAGATGCCACTGTTTTATTTTTTTGATCAGGAAAGGTGAAGCTGGCTGGGGTCTTTTGGTAATTCTTTCAACTAAACTAAATAATCAGCTGTCTTTGAAATGCAAAATAAAACAAAGCGCCCAGAGGCAGAGCTTACTAATCATTGATCTTCAAGAAAAAATTATCTTATTATGAGATATTGATTGATGCTCAGGCAGACATAGACCCAGCTACATTTAAGTAGAGCATGTTTGATCTGTGCATGCTAAAAATGTGCCTGTTTATTTATATAAATGCATTCATATATGTTACATGTATATATGAAATTGGCCTAATAGGTAATCTTAACAGCACTTTCACTTTTAGAAAGTATATTTAAAATGTATATTTATCTTTCTAGACACTTAAGAAGGAACAGAGGTAAGATAATTAAGAAAAAAGAATAGTTATCTTGACCAGGGCCTTAGAAACAGTCATTCTTCACCTTTATGGGTTAACCTTAGCCTTATAGAATGTAATGAAAGCCATAGTCTCATTTCCAACGTAATGAATGAGCACATCTGGGCACACTGTTGCACTTATAGTTATGAGGTATTTCACAGATTCCTCAAGTAAATGTGTTAGCTATAAAGCTTCTTGGTCTCTCTGTTAAAATTGCTTACATTGTTACCATCAAATGCTAGTCGTCTCAACCCAACTTTTGACAGCAGTATCAAGACAGAAAAATAAAGACTATCGCCCCAGTCTTCTGTGACAGTGCTATCATGGCTGTGTATTCTGTCACTCCAAGACTCGAACGTGCACATCTTCTGTGATAGCAGCTGACAGATAGCAGCCTCATCCCAACCACGCTTTGCTTTCTCCCTGTCACCACCCTACAAATCTCCCTCAATATTTTCTCATTTTTCCCTCTTAATGTGGACATATATTATAACTTTTTTATTCCATTTAAAAAATGTTTGTATCCATGGGTCAGTATTTAATAAACATGTTCATGTGTATGAGAAAATTGGATCACATAACATCAAAAAACAATCAGCAAAAAATAAATAACAAAGCCTAATGAAAACAGACACTCAGAGAATAGGAAAGGTTGTAACAGCATATAAGACAGAAATGAAATTGTTAAACTAAAAAAAAAATCAGAAAATGCTATATAGAATGTGGGAAATGACTTAGAATACATGTACTTTATACAAGCTAAAGTTTGGCATGTCTATCTCATAGTGTCCAGGAATTCCATTTTCAATTATATATGCTACAAAAATCTGGATACATTTATATATCAAAATTATATGCAAGATTATTTGTATTGGTATTGTTAGAAATAGCAAAACACTTGACATAAGTAAGCAAAGAGAATAGCACTTTAAGAAAATAAATCATGTTATATGGTGTACTAAAATGAACATTGATAAAAACACATATGTAATGTACTGCCATTGTTACAAACATTTTTTTTTTAATTGGGAAGTCAGATATACAGAGAGGAAGAGAGACAAAGAGGAAGATCTTCTGTCTGATGAATTACTTCCCAGGTGACCACAATGGCCAGAGCTGAGCCCATCTGAAGCCAGGAGCCAGGAGCTTCTTTCCAATCTCCCACGTGGGTGCAGGGTCCCAAGGCTTTGGACCATCCTCAACTGCTTTCCCAGGCCACATGCAGGGAGCTAGATGGGAAGCAGGGTGTCAAGACGGGAGCTGGCACCTACATGGGATCCCAGTGCATGCAAGGCAAGGACTTTAGCCACTAGGCCCTACCAGGCCCTACAAACATATTTTTATTTTTTAAGACTTATGTGGCTTATTTGAAAGGCAGAGTTACAGAAAAGGAGAGGCAGAAGCTGAGAGTAGTCTTCCATTTGCTGATTCTTGCCCACAAATGGATATAACAGGCTGGGCCAGGCTTCATCCAGGTCCCCACATGGGTACAGGGACCCAAACACTCGGGCCATCCTGCTTTGCCTTCCCAGGCACCTCAGCAGCAAACTGGTCAGAATCGAACCAGCACCCATTACAGGATGCCTGCACTACAAGTGATAGCTCAACCTGTTACACCACAGTTCTGGCCACATCTATTGTTTTTTTTTAATATTTATTTTTATTATTTTTTTATTGGAAAGGCGGATATACAGAGAGGAGAGACAGAGAGGAAGATCTTCCGTCCAATGATTCACTCCCCAAGTGAGCGCATCGGCCGATGCTATGCCGATCCGAAGCCAGGAGACTCTTCCGGGCTCCCACACGGGTGCAGGTTCCCAAAGCTTTGGGCCATCCTCGACTGCTTTCCTGGGCCACAGGCAGGGAGCTGGAAGGGAAGCGGGGCTGCCGGGATAGAACCGGCGTCCATATGGGTTCCTGGGCGTGCAAGGCGAGGATCTTTAGCCACTTGCGCCACCACGCCGGGCCCCTGGCCACGTCTATTGTTAACAAATTATTCAGAGATAAAAGACATTTCTCTGTGTTATTCTGCTTATATACGCTGAAAAGTAGGGACCCTAGTCTCTATTTTTAGTTAATAGGATAGTGACTACTTTAGCTTCATGGAAGAAATATTCATAACTAAATACTCAATGATGTAACATCCATATACACTCTGCATGTTAACTCCCCTGAAGTTGGAATAAGTATGATATTTGTCTTTCTGGGTTTGGCTTATTTTGCTCAACATAATTTCCAGTTCCATCCATTTTGTTGAGATGTCAGGATTTCATCTTTTTTGAGATGGAGTAATAGCCCATTATGTATACATTCCTAATTCAGGTGTTTCTTCTCCTATTTATCCATCTTCATTTCCCAGATATTGCCAGGGTTCTAACCAGGCAACAAAGAGCGATTTGGCTTCTTTTGAATACCAGAGATTGTGATCATCATTTTGGTGTTAATCTCAATGTTTGATGATAGTCTTCTCTTTGCCTGACTTTTCCCAGAGTTAACCTACCCTATGTGTTCCTGGCATGTTAAGCTCTGATATTTCTACCACTCCCAAGCTGTTTTCATGTTGCTCAAACATTCACTTTTTTCTTCAAGGAAAATATGGATTTCCTAGGCAACAGTTTTCAGGAACCAGAATAAAATTGCCAATGGGATTCTTGTATTATTCCAAGAGAAAAATATTTTGTGTTATTTTGAAAATGACAATAATTATAGCAATAATAATAAAGAGATAAATAGAATATAAAACCAATCAAAAAAGTTGTACTGTCCATCCCCTGTATTTAGTTAGCATTCTGGAAAAGCAAATTTTCTATCATATAAATACTGCTTGATAGAAAGGATCAAAGTATTTTGAGAACTCTTGCTTAGGAATTTGCCAATGATGCTAGGAGGAATAGTATCTCTTTTAATTAAGGTGTGTTTTAGTTCAATATGGTTTTGTTAAAAGAAACTTTCAGGATTTATATGTACCTTAGAAGTTTTATGGAAAGGATCAACTCAGTATGGAGAGCTTAGAGTATAAAGAGCTGGAATTTTCTGTTTCGTCAAAGAGAAAGGAGAGCTTTTCTTGTGACAATTGAGGGGATAAAACAAAATCACCCACAATCATGGATATTTTCACAGTAAATCCAAATCAGCAAGAATATGATATGCAATCAGGTTTTAAAACAAAAGCTCTAGTTACTCTGTCGTTGCAGTAATGAAACTTTTTTTTAAAAATAAGGCATTATGGAACTCTGATGTTTACAATACCAAAACAAGTCACTGAATTTCCCATCTGCCTTTGTTCCATTTCAGGGAGATGGGGAGGGAATTGGCTTGCCTTTAAAGCTTGGGGACTCCTAAAATGTTAATTCTATTGCTCAGAATGGACTTTTTCATTTCCTTTTGTTGAATGCCCAAATTATTTCCTTTATTGTACATACAGAGACAATGGCAGGAGTTAGGAAAGATGCATCCACCTCTCCTATGCCAACAGGAAGTCAAAAGGAGCTTGCAAGTACATCTTCATCATCATTCCAACTCAACAGTTCAAGGTAAGTTTCAGGGATCATTTGTTTTTACATTCTCCATAGCAGAACATTTTTTTGAGGTCCCTTTAATAGGGTATTTTAGCCAGGTTAAACCACATGGAGTTCTTTATATATGTGCTTTTTTAATTGTTCATTGTCACTGGCAAGTATTTCTATGGAAACCCAAAGCTAATCGTATCCCTTATCAATAAAAAGCTTCTTAGCAGCAGATTCTTCCCAATTAATTATGGAATAGTTCTAAGTGAACTCTAAGTTAATCTGATAACTAATTGATCATAGAAGTTATAGTCCCTTTTGTGCTAGTTAACAGGGATGCTGACATTGACTTATACCAGAGGCTTTGGAAGGGTTAATCATTTGATCAGGCTTTTCAGGAGTCAGGGGAAGAAATATTTAAAATCTCTTATGTCTAATAATCCAATTCCCATAGTACACATTTGAGGCTGAACATATAAGCATCAGTGCTGAATATATAAACATCAATACCAAAAGGGTTTAGTTTATGTTTCCTTGGGGATGTGATTGGTTTTGAACACTTAAATTCCTCATATCTTAGCAGGTGAATATAGATTTTAAGACATAATTTGTAGTTAATTCAAAGTCCATTGACTTTGCAAAGTGAAAATGCCCCCAAGTTGTGGGTCTCACCCCTGATGATTTTAAAGATGTTCTCTAAAATGCATTCCTTTGGTTTGTGGTCATTTCAAAGGGGAAAGGAGAATTATCTTTCTTCCTCTAAAGAGTTGTATTTCAGCCAAGTGCTATAGAAATACTGAGTCAAGGAAGCCAAATTTAGGAATCCTGAAGAACTAGTGTCATGATGACCATGGCTGTTATTGCTGTGACTTTCTTTCTGGAGCTAGAAAGACATGCGTCTTACAGAAGTTTTGATGAATAATGTTAAGATGAAGGATAACAGCATTTGCTGGGGGTCCAGCACTTTGCCAAACCCTTTGTATGAACTATCTGATTGGATCTTTGAAAATCTCACTATTCATATCCTCATTCTTGAATTAGGAAACTAAAACTGAGATTCCACAACTTGTCTATTGTTAATGAGAGGCAGAGCCAGTCTTTCAGACTCCCAACCCCTTAGTCTGACACGCTAATTACTGACAGTGACAGTCCCTTGGAATTGGAGACCACCTAGTAGTTTGCCACATTCTTTCTCTATTTTTCTCCTTTTTGTAACACTATCTTTGTTTCGATTTGTTGCCAAAGACCCCCCTATTAGTTGGGATGCTAGAGTGTTGATGGGCTGCCTCTGTAGACCACTTAACATTGTGGTTAAAAGTATGTGTTCTAAAAGCTCAGCTTGAGGGAATGTTTGGAATGAGTAGAGGGAGAGAAGGGGAGATGATCTGGATTTTGAATCTCAGTGGATTTCTTTTGTGTTGGAGAGTGAGATGAGTTATCTGATTCCATATAATGTATTTAGTGTTTCTGAAGGTTTATACACAAGCATGAGAAAAACAAATAAAATGTTTCCCCATAAGGATTTTATGAAACATCTTTAACACATGGTTTCTGAATGAACCATATAACTTCATAAAGTTTCATAATCCCAGGTTAAAATTGCTGTGAAGACTTATAATTATGGACTTTGAAAATGAATTCTTTATCTCTTAGTCCTTAATGCTGCAGATCAACTAAATGTAGATTCTCAGATGCTTCTTAAATAATGAACATTTGGCTAAACAAAACAGTGTGTAGTGCACCAGATTTTATCCTTAGAAGTACATGATGATATTTTATAGGTCTGTTACACAGAGTGCAGAGTTGAAAAACAAGATTTAGTGCAATGAAAATCAGTTACTAGGAAGGCACAGTTGTCGCTTTCCAGACTTAAGAATCAGGAATATTTGAATTGCTGTTATTTCACAGTTTGGAAAAAGCATCTATTATGGACTGTGTTTCAGTGCATGCAAACTCTTAAAAGAGGAGGAAGCTTCTTGTTCTTCCTCCCAGCCAACTTTTGAAGGCACTGAAGGGAGGTGGAGAAAGCCCTTCCTGTCTTCCCTGGATTCCAAGGCTTTGTAAGACTCACACAGGAGGACTGAGTCGTTCAGGTCAGGAGAGATATATTTTCCTCTGTTCTCTGCAAACATTTAGAAGATTCCAGTGATTCCTCATACAGGTGAAAAAAAAAAACAAGCATGGTGAAACCATCGTTCTCATTTACAGTGTGGGTTGTTAATTGTTCCCTCTGTTGACTGTCAGTATAATGTGAAATTTTCATTCTCCATTCAAGATGGAAAAAAATTGGGGCTGAAAATGTTAACATTTGCATTTTTATTTGTTGATTTATTTAAAGGACAGCCTCTCCTATAGCAATCCATCACTTAGTGACACCCCAAATATGAATAATGTATTGTAGACTTGCGGTTACAATGTGTAATAAGTGCTGGGGACAGTAAGGGAATGTTAACTATGTTGAAAATGTAATATTTATCGACTCATAAAGTTTATTGCTTTCGAGGTTCAATAATACTGACCATAGGACATTAATATCACTTATCTTGGTTTAAGCTGGGCACCTTTGCATATAGAATATTCATCTCTCTCATGGTAACAAAATAAATATATAATTTACAGCATAAACAAAGAGAGTATTGTAGGTTTCCACACCAAAAGCCACTGTACTTCTTTATCTCCATTTTGCTCCTCCCCCAGATTTGATCCTGCACCCCTGAGCGATGGAGGAAAGTGGTCACTCTAGCACCAGTGGGTGCTGGAGTAGGCTAAGTGTTACCACTTCCCTCTGCTTGGCTGGAACCAATAAGTCTCTGAACTACTCCAGCTAGGGAAGGGGCTGGAGGAACTTGTCTCCCTGTCATTCTGAATGCCTGGTGGTTAGGTGAGCCTTGGCTCTGAAAGAAAATTGAAGAATTACTTGAGGTTACCATTAGCTTCTCAAATAAAAGCGTTATAAGCACAAATGCTAATGATGATTAACCCTTCTATGTCTTTCAGAATTAGGTGTGTCCATTACCAACAATAAAAATTTACTGTATAGAAAATAGCTAACACCCAGAGCAAAAGAAGTACTGTTAATTAGCAGCCATCAACTGTAATTGTCATCCCCATTAAGGTGCAGAATTATGTATTTCTCCGTTATAAATAACCGTTCTAATTGTACTTGATGTATGCCAATTTAATCAAAAAGTATACTTGCAACAGGCAGATATTTGCATTAATATAGCTTTGGATTCCCAAGTCTTTCATTGAAATTTGCGTGGGAAAAACGTTTACTACTACTCTAGATTATTTCTCTGCTGGTGCCTTTCTTCATCAGGTATGTAGATGTGATATATTTTACATTAAAATGAAGGTGTTATCTTGTGGAATTGTTCGGTGTAACAGAAATCATGTCGCTTCTTTAAAATATTAGTTCACTTTCTATGTCTTAGTCATATGACAGTGCAATGATTATATCAAGCTAATAAATAGAGATGAATACCAGGTGTGTGACAGCATAGTTATATCTTCAGTCCCCACAGTAAAGGGTGGCCAATGCTGCTTCTTTCTGCTCCTCATTGAAGAGGTACAGCCTGCAGTCTTGTCCCTGCTCTCACCTTTGTGTGAGATGTTGAGGAGAAAAAAGATGTGATTAACACATGCCCAACTAGTGACTTTTCTTAAAAAAGAAAGGCAGAGTTACACATAGCGATGGTGGGACAGAGGGAGAGATCTTCTGTCTACTGGTTCACTCCCCAGATGTCTGCAACAGCCAAGGCTGGGCCAAGAACCAAAAACTCCATCAGGGTTCTCTTATAGGGATGGCAGGGACCCAAGCACTTGGACCATCTTCCACTGCTTTCCCAGGCCCTTAGCAGGGAGCTGGATCCAAAGCAGAGCATCTGAGACTCCAACTGATGCTGCTGTGTGGAATGCTGGCATTGCAAACATCAGCCTACCCTGCTGGGTTGCAACACCTGCCCCACTAGTGAGTTTTTTAACTGAAACTAGATTCATCCTTTTTTTTTATTTTTACCATAAACAGAAGTGTTCAAGCTTTTTGTTGTTGTTGTTTCATATAATTTTGTTTGTTTTTTGAGTTATTTGGGAAATGGCATTGTTGATTTAGTGGAGCTTGTTTTTTCTTGAGGCATTTATAGAGAGATTTCAGCTATGTGCTTTGAAAGACTTGATATCTTACTCAGGGCCCTTTAAAATTGTTTAATCTATTCTTTATTTAAGATCTTGGTCCTTTGTCGTCAGGTTGCATGCTTAATGAGTTCTGAAAAATTAGTTGTGTGTTTCCACCTTGCTGAGCTTTGTCTAGAATAGAGCTCTGTTCAAAAGGTACCTGTTGCACACAGCTGACTAGAAGGTAGCTTGTGAGATCCTGGGACCACACTCTACCAAACCTTGGCTAGAAGGACCTTTTTGTCTTCACTGGGACCTGCACTGTGTGTGCAGGGTTGAAGGGGGAGCAGCTGGCTATTAAGAAAAACAAGAGTTAGAGGCAAGGTAAGATGACAGGCTGGGAGTGGGAGGCAGCTGTGCGGGGCGAGATGGGACGGGAGGCCTAGGAGAGCAGCAGAGGATTCCTCTCTGCCTAAGAGGAACACTGGCTGGAACTGACTGAGCTGCACCCAGCAACTTTGATTCTCAGGATAGTGTTCCAGCACTGATGCTGACGTATCTTCAGCGCTCTTAGATCTCTGTGGAACAGGAAGCAGTTGAGAGATAGCATGTGCCTCTGAGTACACATGTTCTTTGAACTTGATGTCTCAGGAGTGTCCACCTTCCTGAAGCCTTTGTCAGCCACATACTTTGTCACAAGGCATGGTCTTGGGCTCAGCTTTGCTAACCTGACTGGATCACTCAGCATCACCGTGGGAAGCTTCCATTCTAAGACTCCCAGTTCACTTTCTTCTCCTAATGTTTCTAGCTGTGTGTATCTTTTTCTGCTGGCCTCCAGCAGTCTTGAGTATAGTCTGAGGGTACTTCAAGAAGTGTAGCGGAAATGGAATGAAAAACAATTGAGTTTAACTGGGCTGGATAGTGACTTGTCCTAGCAGTTATATTCCTGTGTCTAGCTTTCCACTGAAATCCAGCCCTGAAGGCAGTGGTGATGATTAGAGCAGCTGGATCTCTGCCCCTCGGATTGGATACCCGAAATGAGTTCCTAGCTCCTGGTTCTGCCCATCCCAGTCCCAGCTAGTGTGGGCGTTTCAGAGTGAGCCTGTGAGCAGGAGCTTGGTCTCTATCACTCTCCTTAAATATTTTATTAACTTGTCTGAAAGGCAGCATTACAAAGACTCTTCCATTCCCCGCTTCACTCTCCTAATGGCTACAATGGCTGGAACTGGGCCAGGAACCAGGAAATTCTTCTGGGTCTCCCACATGAGTGCACGGACCTAAACACTCGGGACATCTTCACTGTTTTTCCAGGTGCATCCACAGGGAGTTGGATCAGAAGTGGTCCCACCAAATCTTAAGCTGGTGCTCATATGGGATGCTGGCATTGCAGGACTTACCAGCTATGCCACATTGCTGAACCCTAAATAAATTATTTGAAAGTTGTTTATTTTGGTACAAGAAAATGTTTTCATATACTGGAAGAAAAATGTATATTATGAAAAAACAATGCATGGATTTTTTTCTAAATGCTTTTGCACCAAAATAACTCAAACTTTTAATTCCATTTTTCTGTGAACTTTGGGAAGTATCCTTGCATGTATTTATCTCTAATTTTACCTTAAGTAGCTTCATGAGAAAATCCAATCTCTGTCAGCTGCAGATAGGAAAGGAGTCCTTCAAAGAACTAGGACAATTGGTAGCATTTCAGTCTTTTGTTGTGCTATGGAGAGAAAAAACATATCTACAATTTTTGTCCCCACCTCATTCTCTCTAGGTCATAAACCAAGCCTTGGTCCAAAATATATTACTTTTAGCTAAATTGAGTAATTCCCACTGTTACAACCATTATGTAACCAACCATCCATTCCTCTTATACACACCAGCTTATGTGAGGGCATTTCAAAAAGTTCATGGAAGATTTGATTAGAGTTACATTTATTCTGGTGCGAAAATGTTTGAAAGCCATACATACCATACATTCCGTGGACTTTTTGAAGTAGTCTTATCGTGTATGTAAGTTAGAAAGATAGAAACATAGGCTAAGTAGTAATAGAAAGGAGTTCGGTTTGAGAAAGCTTATGAAGGCAGTCTTACCATGGGGAAATATGGGAAAATAGGATCACAGCAGCTTGTATTTACCATTCACTTGAATTTCTACTCTTTGGCTTCAGAAAATCTTTCTAAGGGCCCAAGTTCTAGGTGATGAGATCTTTAGGGCTATTTTATTTTTTCATGTTTTCCAAATATCCTACAATAATATAGATTACTTATGTATATTTAAAAAGAACTAATCCTCTAAAAACAAACAAAGAAAACACATTCGTAGGAAGCAAACCCATTTTGCACACAGCAGTTCCAAGTAGCTGTAATGACCCTAAAGTTGCATGTGACCCATATGACATCAACATCTTACTTCTTTTCTGATCCAGCAATAGGTGAGGATTATGCTTCCTTGGTGGCTTCTCCAGGGTACTGAACTCAAAACTATGATTAGTGACATCTGTTCAGTATTGCTACTTCCAGCTATCATTTCACAGTTTTTAGCTCCATGAACTGCTATTTTAGAATTATTCATTTGGTCCAAGGTCAAAAATCCCCTTAACTTCAACTCTTAAGAAATATCCATTGAGTGTCTCTTGTTCTTGGGACTTTAATGCTTTTATAAAAATGATTCTGTATGTTACCTAATGTAATGCTCACAGCTATGAGAAAGTAAAGCTCTAAGAGATAATTATAGAACAATTAAGAGACCAAGTGTGATAATTATAACATGAATGCTAACTATTTGGTTTTGAACAAATCATTTAATTTAATCTATAAAATGGGGATAATAATATTTCCCTCATAGGCATGTCATGATGATTACACAAGATGGTTTGTGTAAAGTACTTTACTCTCTACAGTCCTGGTATGTGGCTAAGCATTTCACAGAGTCATTGCCATTTTAGAGAATCCAAGATCACACAAGTAGTAAAGACCAGACCTAAGACTTTGGCCTTGCTGCTGTAAATCCAGCCTCTGTGTGTTTCCTAACAGACAGGGGGAGGCTCATCTCGGAGATGAGCAGTTGACTTGTACTTTTTATACTGAACTTGCAAATGTGTGTGATGCATCAAAGTCAGATACATCATGTGAAAAATGATAATTTTTTAAGATTTATTTATTGTTATTGGAAAATCAAATATACAGAGAGGAAGAGAGACAGAGAGGGAGATCTTCCATCTGATGATTCACTCCCCAAGTCGCCACAATGGCCAGAGCTGAGCTGATCCATGGGATCCTGGCATGTTCAAGGCAAAGACTTTAGCCGCTAGGCTACCACACCAAGCCTGAAAAATAATAATATTCACAACGACCTTGTAAATTTTGCTCAGAGGATGAGACTTCGTAGGCAAATACTTTAACTTGATACTTGGCCAATATTGGGCACTCCATGAACTTTCTTTGCACTCTGAGAAAGAAGACTTGGTCGCCCAGAACACAGCATGTGGATGATCCTGATCCCTCTGCACAGTGCACTGAGTCAGACCCTCTGCAGACATGTTGCTTGAATGATGCTGCTGATGGAATTTGTCCCAGAATTAACCCTGTCTAAAAGTTTTGAAAAGGTTTAATTCCCTTTAGAGCAATGGTTCTAAAATCTGTCTAACACTGAAACCTTGAACATGTTCCTTGAACCACATGGAAGCTAAATTTTATGGACTTCTATCCTGTCCATCTCAAAGTGACACAGCAAGAGGAACAGATAGAGGGATTTTCATGCACTGACTCTCACTCTGCACGTCCACATTGCCAGTTTCCAGAGGCAGAGGTGACTTCAGTGAACTGCATCATGTCACCCTTCTGGGAATGTATAGTCAGGGCCATGAAAAAGGCTATTCTCTTGCTCTGAGCCGCTCTTGAGACACCAAAATAATGTTGGATTTTTGCCTCAGCATACCCTGTTTATCCTTTATTTTACCTCCTTCCATTTATCATTGATCTTGACCCACACAAGGGTTGTCAGATTCAATTACAGTGCTGGTCCAGTACCAACTATAATGAGACAGGAAAGTCTGGCTTCACCATGAATTCCCATCCATCTTTCCTGTTTACATCTCTGGTGTTTCAATAGCAAACTTATTTAGCTTTCCCATGATGATTATGATGATGATTTTATTGCCAGAGCATTGGGAGAAACCCCTGTTGGTTTTCCAATCTTGGTAATATTGGCTTCTTCCCCATCAATTTATACTTTATCCACTCCTTGTTTGACAGTCGGTGAA
The DNA here is from genome assembly GCF_017591425.1 of Ochotona curzoniae. Classification (NCBI taxonomy): domain Eukaryota; kingdom Metazoa; phylum Chordata; class Mammalia; order Lagomorpha; family Ochotonidae; genus Ochotona; species Ochotona curzoniae. Next base: position 12,239,413 of record NW_024466218.1, read on the forward strand.
ATAGCTCCACGTATTTGGTTATACTTGTTTTCTTCTCTATTGACTCCTCTTCCTTTTTTCCACTTCTGCTGAAGCATTCTGATTTCCCTAAGACCAGTAAAGTGCTTTGAAAAAAGTTATGATCATAAATCAGATAACATTTTCCTGTACTATTTCTTTTTTTAGTTAAAAATCATCATATACACATGTGTGTCTGAACACTTCATTCTCACCATGTGTCCAGATATCTATTCCCTGAAATACTTCTTTTCTCAGAGTGGTAAGCAAGTAGCACTTTAGAATCTTCTTTTATGTATCCCTGTGCTATTTCTTATTTTACCCTAATAATAAACTACTGTGGGAGTGACACCATGTGCACTGTAATCACGTTTTATCATGGCCTGGGTCATGGGCATCTTTATTGGGAGAACATCTTGGGTACCATAAAGCCCATGCAGCATGGCTTGTATTCGGGATACTAATTCAGCTGCTTCAGCCACGGTACTTCATTTTGTGTTTACTAGGGGAGTTGGGCAATTGCTTTTCTAGGTTACACGCTGTGTATAATTGACTTCATTCACCCCAGGTTAACCTTTCCTCATCTTTAGTTTTCCTCTGAGGTACCAGTTGAGCATCATGTATTAATCCAGACATGTAGCCATATTCAGAATTATCCTGACCAATCATTTAAGTAAAGTCTCTGCTGGGAGCTGTCTGTACCATCAACAAAGTGGGCAAGCTTCTCAGCCTTGTATCCACTGGGTCCCTTCGTTTCATGAGTTTGCCCTCTGCCAACCTGTGTCGTCCTCTCTATGACCATAGCACAAAGGATGTAATTTGCCATGGTAATTTGAAAGTATCTTTGGTCTCTTCCAAAGATCTCATGTTTCCTTCAAGTGTGGCACTGAGAACAAGTATTCACCTCACCCTTCGATTACTTTTTTCTCCACTAAAGCACCCTTAAACATCAGATTTTACATGTGTGTTGCGGATGGGGTGGTGGGGCGGTGAAAAGTGTTTGCTGTGTTTGGCAACACCAGACTTTACTTACATCTAAAGATAGCAACAGTGGCATACACAAAGAGTAATTGTGTGTGTGTTTGTATGTGTATGTGTCTGTGTATATGTGTTGGGTTGTTTTCCCTTATAGGTTCCTATAAACATTATAAAATTTTTCTATCCATATTTTTACAAAACCAAATACTACTATTCAGCTTTGTAATCTTAAATTTTGAACAAGGCATTGATGAATTATTTATGCTATAGAATGTATTTTCAATAATATATAGCATAAAAGGGAATGAATTCATTACATGCCCTGAACTTTCCAAAGTGCACAGTAACACATAGGATAATTTGGCATCATTCTGGCCTAGTAGCATTTACAAGGCAAATACTTCTTCCTCTTGGTTTTCTGTATTAAGTTCTATCATGCTTATTCTTTCCTACTGCAGCGCAGGTAAAATTCTTTTGCTCAAAGCTGTCCTACAGTATTTGTCTCAGTACAATGAAGGTTAAAGATCTATAAATTTGACTTTCCTGTTGCCTTCCAGCCATACTAAATTAGACTTTAATTCACAATTAGTAAGGAGTTACAATTCTGTAGAAATGGAACATTTTACATGAAATGGTCTTTACATATTATAATCTCAGGAAATAATTAAATGCTAAAAAAGAATTGAGATGGACCCAGCACGGTACCCTGGTGGCTACAGTCCTTACCTTGCATGCTCCGGGATCCCATATGGGTGCTGATTCGTGTCCCAGAGGCCCTGGCTGTGGCCTGGGAAAGCAGCTGAAGATGGCCCAAAACCTTGGGGCCTTTCATCCATGTGGGAAACCTGGAAGAAGCTCTTGACGCCTGGCTTCGGATTGGCTCAGCTTCGGCTGTTGCAGCCACTTGGGGAGTGAAAAGAAAATCTTCCTCTCTGTCTCTACTCCTCTCTGTATATCTGCCTTTAAAATAAAAATAAATAACATCTTTTTTAAAAAGAATTCAGACATCTTAAGTTTTTATTTTTATTTATTCATTTAAAAGACAGAATGACAGAGGGGAAAAGAAAGAGAGCAAAATATTCATTGAGAGAATGAATATTTCCATATAAAGATTCACTCCCCAAATGGCTGCAATGACCAGGACTAGCCTAAGCTGAAACTAGGAACCAGGAATTCAATCATAATCTCCTTTGTAAGTGGCAGGGGTCCAAACATTCAGGCTATCTCCCCTATTTCCCCAAGGACGTTAGCCTTCAGCTGGGTTAGAAGTGAAGTAGTTGGGGACTCCGATATGAGGTCCCTATGTTGCAAGAGGGGCTTTATCTGCTTTGCTGTAGTGCCAGCCCTATGATACCTTAGGTTTCTTTCAGTTTATGAAACCATAGGCATGGGGAGAGAGGTGATAATTTTTGATTTTTTAATTTTGTACTCTGGGTGCAGGTTCTGCTATAGTAACAAAAATATTCTTAATTTTATTTGTATAGTTGCACAAATTATCAAATGTGCTCATATTTGCTTTCTGTATCTGACACAAAATACCACATATTATATCATTTATATGAAATGTCCAGACAAATCTGTAGAGATGAGTAGTTGATGTAACACTGATAGCTGCACAACTCAATAAAGTCATTGAGCTACATACTTTAAATAGATTTAAACTTTTCTATCCATTTTACTGATTCAAGATAATTTGAAGTTTATAAACTAAACAACTAGCCACACTGAACACTACGGAGGTATTATATAAAATGAGAACTACATGGCGTAAGTGTTGTGGCACAGTAGGGTCAAGCTACTGTTGGAAATGTTTGCATCAGAGGGCCTAGAATCAGGTGTGTCCTCTACTTCCAATCCAGCTTCCTGCTATTGTGCCTGAGAAGCAACAGATGATAGCTCAAGTATTTAATTCCTGCCACCCACATGCCCTGCTCCTGGCAACAGCCTGGCTCAGCCCTGGTTGGTGCAGGCATTTGAGGAGAAAAACAGTAGATGAGATCTCTTTCTCTTTCTCTCTCTCTCTCTCTCTCTCTCTCTCTCTCTCTCTCACTGTTTTTCTTGCTTTCTTTCAAATAAACAGGTAAATGAAACTTTAAAACATAGGAACTAGAAAAACTAGTTGTGTTTACCAGTATGAATGGTCTTGGATGAATTTGATCATTTCTGTTTCAGTAACACAGAAGAAGGCAGAAGGCAGCTGGAAATCAATTGATAAATGATTCGGTTGTGGAATAGGGAGAGCCTCCTAAGTGCTCTTAGTTTTCCAGCAAACAAGAAAAGATAAACAGTTCTGCAGTGGATATTCACTACTAGAAGGTTCCTAAGAATCACAAAGGATCTAAGAGATGGTCACTTCTTTCAATTTAAAGGAGATGAGGGGTTCTTTAAAGCTTGTAAGTTAGGTGGTGCAAAGACAATTTCTCTTTAATAGTCTCTGTTTTCTCTGAAGTATGAAGCAAGGCCATCTGTTTGGGGTACATAATGAAAAGTGAAATAAGGAGAAAAAACAGCTTGTTGGTGAAATGCAGAAGCTTTGTGAATTGTTTAACACCTAAGGTTAATGACCGTGACTCCAGGCTCTGCTCCTACGTTGCTTCTTATGTTAGCTACATTAAAGTGCCTAATCATAACTCACAACAAAGAAAAACACTTGATCTCCAGTGTTGAGACTTTGCCAGATTTGTTGGTAAGAACATGACAGAGGACATACTAAAAACATCCGTAGCAAAAGAGGCTTTCTGCACCTGCAGCGTCAACCTCCCATATAGGCACCACCTTCAGATCCCAGTGGCTCCACTCTGGTCCTCCGTAGGAGCCCTTGTAAGATCTCCCTCTGCTTGTCCTCCTCTTGCAATCTCTGCCTTTCAAATGAAATCAATAAATGGGAAAAACACTAAAAAACATTACGAAGTTAGTGATTGGAATCTTGAACCACAAAGTTCATGTTGCATAGGGATAAAGAATTAGGAAGAAAATGTGTCCCACTAGGACCAAGATTTTGGCTATCCTGTTCACTTTATTCTGAGGACTGGAGTCCTTAGAAGATGACTATCTAATTAATGATCTGATGAGGCTAACAGAATAAATACTGGGAGCGGTTGAAGAATCCAGCTTGAAGGGTAAGATATGGGCATAAGAAAGTCATACTGTGTTTGAATTACTGAACTGAGAGGAGATGCTGTTTTAATTGATGACAGGTTTTAGGATACAATGATGGGAAAGGCTTATAGACAAAGTTTCTGCAAGTAAAAGTCTATTGAGGAACTAAGAGGTCAAAGTGTATGTTGTAATGGTGATGTTAGGGATGGGGGGTTTGGAGCTGGACTAGAGAAAACTGAACAGGGAGTCAGCAGGGCCATAGATGATACAGATGAGGAGAGCTGGAGGGTGGTGGGACAGATGACAGAATCCTCAGAGGAATAAGGATTTAAGAAGAAACTGTAGGAGTAATGGCCAAAAGACAATGTTGTTTCCAGGTGTATCTCTTGACCCTGGAGCCTATAAGGTATCTTTAATAAAAAAACAGTTTCCTCTCAGACGGTATTAGGGAAGCATTGTACTCAGAAATGAACAATATTCTAGTGAAAAGTAGGAGGTAAAGACAGTACCTTGAGGAGAACACAGACGATAGCAGAGAATATTTGTGATTCACAAGCTCCAAAAGCTCTGGGTGTGAGGGGAAAGGCTGGAAATGAAGGGAAAGAAATTCTAGAACACAATGGAGATAGCAGATAACGGTGATGTGTGATGGTGAGTAGGATTTGTTTGAAAGAGATAGCAGAAGAGACAGAGTACTGGTTGACTCCCTAAATGGCCACAATAGCCAGGGATGGGCCAGGCTAAAGCCAGGAGTGAGAGCTTCTTCCTGGTCTTTCACATCGGTGTAGGGCACAAGCACTTCTGCTGCTTTCCAGGTATGCTAGCAGATAGCTGGATCAGAAGTAGAGCAGCCAGGACTCAAGTCAGCACCCATATGAGATGCTGGTACTGTAGACAGTGTCCTAACCCTCTGTGCCGAACACCTGCCTCCCATAATACATCTTAAAAATAAAGCATAGTTGGAAGTAGCAACCATTTCCTTTTGCTTTTGCTTTTGCTTTTGCTTTTGCTTTAGTGACACCTCTTACTTACCTTGGTGGAGAAATTAAAGACAAATACCAGTCTGTGAAGTCAGGGGGCCTGGGTTGTTCACTTACTGTGACCCCGGTTTGTTCACTTCCACCTTACATCTTCCAGTTATATCTAGGTATTGTTACTCAGTGACTAGGCAGTCTTGATATTTGCCAACATTCATTTCTCATCCCCTTCTGGAGAGACAGAACTGGTTCTGTGGCCAGACATCTATTAGGACAAGAGGTGTGTCCCTTGCCAGCTGCAGAAAACCTGTGTGCAGTTCTTCATTCTCTTTTTGCCAGGACAACACAAAAGTCAACTTGTCACAGCTGATGGGACACTGTGTGTCTGGATTTGCTTTGAGAGCATAACATAAGTGTTAACTATATTTGGGTTGTGCTAAGCCATTGGGATCTTGAAGCTAATATGTTACACCTGCACAACTTATCCTAACTAATCAGATCTGACTTTCCATTGTTATATGAGTTGTTATTTGCATATTATTAAGTTAGTGCTTTTTACTGCATAGCACATGAATAAAAATACTCTGAAGGCATTTGAAACCCACAACTTTTTTTCCAAATGGCTGAACAAGTTGGTCCCACTAAGTCAATTTTCAAACACCAGTCCTTGTCATTAATCTTGATATCAGTTTGTACCTCTTAAATGTTGATTTCTGATATGCTTTCTGTTCCCACATTATTATGGCTCTACTTTTTAGTAGAGAAAAGAGCTGGCTTTTTTTTTCCTAATTTAGAATAACCCTCCTTAGGTATTTTAAGCATGAAATGCAATAGAAAAATGTAGCATTCCATTATTTCAGATCTTTTAAAAAATTTTATTGATCCCTATGAAGAGATGAGTATTACCACCAGAGTGCCATTGATCCTCAAGGGAAATTCAGACAGCCCTTCCCTTGAACATGAAGTAGGTCTGGCCCAGGTATATAAGCAAATGGCATGGAAGCAGTGCTCAAGCCACTAGCTTACACTTAAGCAAAGACGTACTACTTCAACACAGATGCCATTGTTTCAAACGACATAGAGAACTGTGTTGAAATTTGTCTAGGTTCTGTCAAGGTAAAAGCTGAGAGCAAGAAAGAGAAAGAGAATCTGCTAAAAAGGATTTGAGTTTACATAACAGAAAATCAAATAGTTTGGTGGGGGAGGCGGTAGCAATGCAATAGCTCAATTGGCTATTCCTCTACCTATAAATGCCAGCATCCAAAATAAACACCATTTTATGTCCTGGATGCTCCTCTTCCCATCCAGCTCCCTGCTTATGGCCTGGGAAAGCAAAGGAATTTTGCCCAAAGCCTAATAATCAATACCCAAAGCCTGATAGTCAAATGGGAGACTTAGAGGAAACTCCTGGCTTCAGATCGGTTCAGCTCTGAGTATTGCAACCATTTGAGGAACAAACCAGCAGATTAAGATCTGTCTGTCTCTCCTTCCTGTAAATCTGCCTTTCCAATAAAATAAAAAATAACATTTCCAAGCCTGACATGGTAATTCAGTCCTGCCTGAGACTTAAGGGCAAAGCCAGGTGTGTAACTTCCAAGACCAGTGCCAAATGAAAACTTGGAAGGTTGTTTTCCTAAAAGCAGGAAGAAAAGCACAGAAGCACAGTAAAAGGCACTAAATTACAAGCCTTTTCTTTTAAAAGGAAACTTATAACATAGTAGAAGTATGTGAGTTATAAGACAATCCTATGGATAGCAAAGAATTATATGATAATTTATGTAATATAGCAGATAATACTTTATAAATATGATTGATAATATATTTTTTCTGGCTCAGTTTCTATCATTCACTTTATTTTTTATCATTCACTTTATTTTTTATCATTCACTTTATTTTATGTATTTATTTTTAGTTTATGATACAGTTCCACAGGCTCTGGAATTTTCCCTCCTTCCCTCCCTCCTCAAGTCCCCTCTGCCCATTTTTTTTTTATGATGAAAAAGCATATGTTTAGGATTAGCCTGCTGGACTCAGTATAGATGGTTCCAGTTTTGATAGAGACACCCAAAGCATCGTAATCAGGAACTAGTTGCACCTGAGCCTCCTTTTCTCTGCCAGGTCTGATCAGGGTGTTGATTTTGGCCACATCAATGTCATAGAATTTCTTCTCAGCCGGTCTGATCTGGTGCTTGTTGGCCTTGACATCCACAAGGAAGACAATTGTGCTGTTGTCTTCTGTTCTTCCTAGCAGCTCGGTGATGGCATAGTGGTCCAGCTTGTGTCTCATGGAGATTGGAAGAGCCCCGTCTAGGTCTCCAGAACGTGAGGCCTGTAGGGATCTGTTCTGTGGCTGTGGAGGTCTTTCAGCACTGCCTCTTTGTTTCTTCACCTTCAGAACCCATCTTGGTGAAAAGTTTCATTCACTTCTGACAAATAAAAGTTCATGAATAATATTGGTATTATTTTCTATCTATTGATACAACTAAAACTGGCACTATTAAGAGTGTGCTGTAGGCTGAGGCAACTTTTGCGTGAATTTCTGAGAGTTTTTAAATATAATAGTTGTTCCTTATGTGCAATTTTGTTATTTGCAATTTCAATTAACCATGACCAACCACAACCCAAACATCTTAAATGTAAAATCCTGGAAATAAATAATTAAATAATTTATAAGTTTTGAACTGTGCACCATGTTAATAAATGTGTTGAGATCTGAAGCTATTCCACTCTGAATATTCCACCCAAGCATGAGTCTTCCCTTTGTCCAACATATCTATGCAATATATGCCACCTACCCATTAATCACTGTGCTATTAATTTTGCCGTCATAGTATTTGCAGTGTTTATGTTTCAGTAACCCTTATTTTACTAAGTAATGGCCCCAAAGTGTAAGATTAGTAGTGCTGGCAATTTCATAACTGTTCTATGTTATTATTAGTTATGGCCATTAATCTCATGTTATGCCTAATTTATAAATTAAGCTCAATCGTAAGTTTGTGAGTACAGGGAAAATCATGGTCTTTAAAGGGCTCTGTGCTCTCTGCTGTTTTACCCCTTAGGAATCCTGAAGCACTTCCCCATGAATAAGGGAGAACTTACTGTAAATTTGAATTATCTAGGGCTAATGGTTCTTATGGAACAAGTTTTCTAAAAATGATTCTTTTCTCACATTAGTTTTATGTGTTACAGAGCTTTATTTTAAGTATAAATTTATATAGCAACTTTTAACTTATTTGAGTTGCAGTGAGAGAAGAGAGAATGAAAAGGAGAATGAATGATCATATCTACTGGGCCACTTCCCACATGTGTGCAACAGCCAGGGTTGAGCCTATCCAAAGCCAGGAACTCAGTCCAGATTGGACATATGTGGCAGGAACCCAGTTATTTGAGCCATCACTATTGCCTCCCAGGATCTGCATTAATAGGGAGCTACAATCAAAAGCCAGAGCTGGATATCTGATGCGAATTCTGACATCTTACTACTTATATGCAGTGTCATTTTAATATTCTCTCTGACATGTTTTATGCCATGTAGAGATCAAGACACTTAATGATTTCTATGTAATTCAAAATGCCTTTATGCTTTCTAGAGTTGTATTTTCAGTTACCAAAAAAATTTTTTTAAATTGTAATTATATTTTGTAATTGTAAATTTTAAAAATTATAATTGGTTCATTTGAGGCTGCATGTGAAGATATTTACTTTGCAATGTGGTAGCAGTTCTTAAAACCAGAAATTCTCAACTCCAAAGATTTTGATTTTCTCTCATAGGCTTTACTGCAATGCCTGTGTGTGTGCTTTGATGTTGTTCCTATCTCAGTGCTCTGGTCAGAAAGGGAACACTTTTATGGCAGGGAAGGGTCCCTGGAATAGCCCCCAATAAATGTGACCATTAGCATCACTCTTCATCACATTACTTTTCCCACTCTGTTGTCTCATTTTATAAGTTGGTTAGGAGAAGCCTAGGACCCATATCAGAGAGCCATTTCTCCTTGGTTCCTCCACCTCCAGTTCAGCTTCCTGCCAGTGAATCCTGGAAGGCAGCAGATAATGACCCACATGCTTGGGCCCCCTGACACTCTCAAAGGAGGCCTGGATGGAGTTCTTGACTCCTTACTTCAGCCTGGACCAGCCAGGGGAACTGGGGTCTTAGAGAATGAAGCACTAAATGGAAGATCTCTCTCTCTCTCCCTGCCTCTTGAAGGAGATGGAAATAAATAAGGTGTTAAAGGGGAAAGGATTATTAGAAATCAACAGAAGACAAGACATGACAGAAGACAGCCGGGGACCTGGGGTCTGGAAGCCATTCTGGTATTTACCTTCCTTGAAGCCAAGAAGCCCGTTTCTGCCAGTCTGCTTAGCTGCCGAGGGCCTACCCATCTGATTCTTCCCTGTCTGGTTGTGTGTTTTACAGGTATGAGACTTCTCTTCTGGATTTGGTTAAGTCCCTGAGCCCAAAATCTGCCTCAAGACCACAGCTGTGTCCCTCCAGAGATGCTGGGATCTGGAATCACGGTGCCTTCCGACTTAGCCCTTCAAAACCAACCTGGAGGAAGATGGGGGTGCGCAGGACCCCAGAAGACCTAGAGGAGAATCAAATTTTGGAAGATATATTTTTCATTTGACAGCAAAGTATATGCTGTGAAATTTCTGTAGGGAACTTGCAGGTTTCCTTTTTTCTTCACATATATACTGATTTAGGATTTTAAATTATTTGATTGTACAGTGAGTATTTATCTCCTTTCAGAGGGACCTGTCCTACTAGCAACTTGTTATGTGTTGAATATAGAAGCCATTCAAATCCCAGAGTATTTTTGGATCAGACCTATCAATAGAGGGCACACTGATGGGGTGGACTCAGGGGATAGTAGCTTTTCTTTGCCAACAACACAGGATACTTTCTGCATGGCAGGGGTCATTGTTTATTCAGCTTTATTTCAAGAGTGTTTCACAGTTATCTGCTGGAAAATATTGACTCATTTTTGTCCACAAAGAAATCTTTTTCACTAAAAGACCCTCTAATGCAAAAGTAGCACTTTGGTAACACAGATACTTCCAGAAAGATGAACTATTTCACCTTCTCCATCCTCTTCTCTCATCACTCTGAGTGTGATCATTTGATTCTGAAGTTGAAATTGGTGCTTCTAGCAGCAGAAGCAGGACTGGAGCCAATTATGAGTCATCCTCAACAGTCATCAGGCAGCTGATTAGGCATCCCATTGTTGAAGAACTTAGTGGGACCCAACCAATCCCTGGAAACAGGCAGTAGTAAATCATATGAAGGGGAAATCAAATGGCAGGGTGAGCCTGAAACACTTTTTGTACCAATATTCAAGTAACCAGCCCTTCAGTTTCCCAGGAAAAACAAAAACATTCTCCAGGTGACTTATTGGCCCAAGTGTCTGTTTTGTTTACTTGCTGTCACACGATCTCTTAGACAGCTCCTATGGCTGTTTCAGGGGAAGCCACAGGAGGGGGGGTGGTATCCTGTTGCTGCAGGCTGATAGGCTTCATCAAGCTGCCATCTCACTCGGTGAAGGTGAAAGATCATAGACTGACTAGGCACTGCATGTGCTCTGCCAAAGTTCCTATCACATTGCCCTGGAGAACCATCTCACCAGCTTATGCTCTGCTACCCCAGACATGCTGCCCCCACCTATCCTGCTGTGCCTCATTTTAACCCAGAGAAAGTCTGTGAAAGAAGCACAGTTGAGACTGCATTCTCCATTCTGTCTTCCTATCGAGCAGACCCTCTCAGGATAGCTCTGTCAACTCACAGTGAGCCCCAGGGCTCCCCAACTGAGGGGAATCACTTGGTCCCATAAAGGACAGGGTCTTCAACCCCTAGTCATTGGCACCAAGAGAAACATGTGTCCCAGATGGATGTTCCTGGATGACTTAATGCAGTCAGCATGGTGTTGGCTTTTTCTCTCTCCCTTTCTCTTAACCCCATGCTAGAACTGGGAACAAGGTCCAGTTGGTTAGTATTAGTGACCAAAGCAGGCCAGGCATGCATGGCTCCCATGAGTCCTTCAGTTACCAAAGTTAGGTCTAGAAAGGCCATGTTGAGCAGCCTCTTTGTCTGGATAAATACCTATCTCATTGTCTTTTTGACTGAACCTATGGCCTCTACTCGACCTTCCTTCACTAGGCTGGTTTTGGAAGCCAAGAGAATGAGACCTACCAACATCCTATTCTAAATCTGAGATATACATAAGGACAGGGCTAACTGGTGTAGTGTGTCTTTTCTGAAAAGTTGAAAATTCAAAATTAAAATTACCTTTTAAAGTTTACCCCATAAGAGTGACCAAATCACTCTTATCCTATTTTTAAAAGCTCTTGGAATACAGAGTTTGCTATGTTATGACAGAAATGCATATATGGCCACTGAGAGTCCTTGACCAATCTATCAGTTAAAATTAGGTTTCCAGAGCTATCTATTTCTTGGCATGTATGTCATGATGGCTAAATGTAGATGCCTCCCTTCCATCAGTCATAACCACAAGAACCCATTCTGGGCACCCATGTGCTCACGGCTCTCTGAAATGGGGTAATTCTTAAGTATCGAAACAGAGTCCATGATTTCTTTAAGAAACATATTTCTTTGAAAAATTATAAACAGGATCTACAAAGAGAAGGATTTTCAGGACAGACAGAATGGAGGCTCACTGATTCCTTACCTCCCTCCTGGAATGAACAGTCAGAAGGAGCAGAGATAGAGTTCTGCAGAACATCAGTCAGTGCGTGACTCTGTGCCTCACTCCTCCACCAGGTGCCCTTCTAGGCCCTATAAACTTTTGTGGGGATTGGTGTGAGGGCAATAGGGCATAAATCTATATGTAATCCAGAGTCTTCCTTATTAACTGAATAGTGTATATTAACATTCTAATCTCTAAATTTGCTTTGATGAGAGGTGATTGTAGAGCCTCGAGGCTTAACCTAGTTACTGCCTTTTCCATCGAGAGAGAGGGTCTGGCACAAAGGAACCTGCCTTTTTCCCCTGTGAAGTATTCCCAACAGTGACCACTTGGAATTTGCTTGCTCAGCTTCCACAGCAAGACCAGACATGTATTGAGGGTGCTACATTTAGAGTTAAAACATTGCCCACCCTGCTACCCACCGCCCTGTGAGAGAAAAAAAATGAATCAATGTTTGTAAAATGGAACCAGGACCAAGTGTGTCCACAGAATCCCCTCCAAGTGCCTCGTTCATAAAACCACCAGAGTTAATCAAGGAGAAGTTTTTACTGATGTCATCCTACCAGAAGGCACACTTGTTTATGCAGCCTGTGACAGGTACTGAGCTGGTATACACTACACACCAGCAGAGGGCAGGACTCTCCACTTCCAAAGCCACCCTGCACTCAGCTCTGCATGAGGTTTGCCAGGGAGAGACTCTGGAAAGGATGGAGGCCCAAGGAGGCAGAGCTGGGCACCAACTACTGAAGGGGACAGAGGTGATGGCAGACTCTATCCACTCATGTGTTAGCCACAGCTCAGTGTGTGTGTGGATTCTTATGTGGACAGATGTTTATACACTAATGAAATTCTAGTTAATAAATTATCTCTAAGATTATTCTCTCCTTGTGGTTTTGATTCTGAGCATTCCTCACTGCATTGGGGTGGGGGAGGTGAGTAGTATTCAGAATAAGAGCAGAACCGCAGGTTATCACAATGTTATTTTCCACAGAGTATTTTGATAAATTATGTCCCAACATAAGGTATATGGTAGCATCAACAAAGGAGCTCTTTGAGGCACACAACTTGGGGACAACTGTTGAACAAAGGAGAGGAAATGTTAGGGACGAGAAGAATTTCAGAATAAGGACAAATGAGATGACCTGGAAGTGACTGCATGATCCAGGGAAGAAGGACATTAACCAGACTGGGTATGAGGAGTGGGGATTGTGGCTAGAAGGTATGAGGAGTGGAGGCTAACACGTGCTGGGGAACTACTTGCTGTGTGCCAGTTCTCCGCCTGGACCTGTGGACTGTCATGCTCTTTCCTTGTAAGACAGGGCCTCTTCATAATTTTTAAATAGCCCTCTATAAGAGTTTTTTTCTTGGAAACAACCTAAAACACTTCACCAAATGAGGCTATATATTCATCTGTACACACCTAAAATTGGAGGGGATGGTACAGGGGTAGAAACGCTTTGCATCAACAAGGGAAATGAGGATTAGTAAGACATATCGATGTCATCATTAAAGAGTGGAACTGAGAAACAGAAAAGGGGTTGGAGGTCCTTATTCATTTCTTCCCTTCTCTTCTTTCCAGTAGATCTCCAAGAAGTATCAACTCTTCCTGTTTTTCAGACTAATCTGTTTCTAAATCTACTGACACTTTTCTGGTACAATAGTCTCTTTATTCTTGGTCTTCCTGCCAGATGGCATGAATTCATGCTAAAACATGTGACTCTGCCTCATTCTTATCTTCAGATGAGAATTATTATATGGACATTTGACACAGGGGGCAAGGGCACCATTGGGAATGCCCAAATTCCATATTAGAGTCCCTGATTTCAAGCCCCAGCTCCACCTCTATTTTTTGTTTATTTTTTGTATTTTAAAAAAATATGGAACGCTTCACGAATTTGCGTGTCATCCTTGCGCAGGGGCCATGCTAATCTTCTCTGTATTGTTTCAATTTTAGTATATGTGCTGCTGAAGCGAGCACCCAGCTCCACTTCTGCTTCTAGTTGCCTGATAAAGTGCATCCTGGGAGGAAGCAGGTGATGATGAACGTATGTGTGTTTTTGCCACAAGCATGGGATTATCCTGGCTTTACCCTGGCTCAGTCTCAGCCTGCAATTATTTTGGGAATGGCACAGTGGGTGAAAGGTGGATCTCCCCTTGCCTGTCTCTTTCTCTTTGTCTGTCTGTCTGTCTGTCTCTCTCTCTCTCCTTTACACATAAAGAAAATGAAAGAAAAAATAAAAGAAAGAAAAACAGAACCTATGTCATGGGTTCTTAGAAGGTACAATGAGCTCATGCATGAAGAGCTTTCAGCACAGAACATATGATCACTCAGTAAGGGTTACTTATCTCCATCAAACCACCAGATCAGCAATCCATGGCACAGCCTGGGGGACAGTGTTAGTTTTCAATTTCCCTTAAAAGTTTGGACTGGTCAGCATAATGCACCAGGTTCTCCATAATTCAACCTAGTGCCATCTGCAGAGTGCCAGCCCCTTCTTTTCCTCATGACTCCTCCTCACTTGCTGATGGGCTTCCTCAACCCTCAGGGCATTGTTGATCACACACTTGCTGTGCTAAAATGGCTGTTTCCTTATATAATTTTTCCTGTGGACTACAATCACTATGATGCCCAAAATAAGATGTCAGTTTTGAATTTCCTGGAGCTGACCACTAGGTAAACAGTAGGCTCCTGATCTTTATTTGTGAGCTAGAAGGATAAATAAACTGACAGATGATAGATAGATAGATAGATAGATAGATAGATAGATAGATAGATAGATAGATAGATAGATAGATTTATAAAAGATAGGTACAGGAGAGGAAGGGTAGAAATAGACAAGATCTGTGGCTTCTTACTCCAACACCTTTTGTACTACTCCAGGCTACATGCAGTTCTCTGGGCAAAGGAGAAAGTGAGTGGTGTCTGTATCTTCCCTGCCACAAAATCCGAACTCATCAATGCTTACAGAACAAGAAGGGCACCCCTCCGAGTGGCATGCCAGGACTCTAGGGCAAGAAGGGCACCTCTCCCAGTGGCATTCCAGGACTCCAGCCTGGGCTCCATGTCCCTTGTGTGACCCATCTCCTCCCTTCTCCTCTCTGAAGTTTGCACCTGTTAGCGTCTCCCAAAATAGTCTTTCTTGCCTATGTGGCTTTCCAAGGTCTCTGTTTTGAATGGATCCTTCCAGACCCAGCTCCATAGTCACCACCTAAATCATCCACAATATACTTGTGGCTCCAGGAACACTTGATGGAACCTCTGGTACAACCCACCCACTGTAAACTGTTGTTTGAATTTTTCTTTCCTATTACAACGTCATGTACCCAAACCTGTATCTACCTTGGAGAACCCAGTCTTAACCCTTAACCCTTGTGCTATGTAAATGCTTATAACCCTCTAAGCCTTAAAGGTCATAATTTATCCAATCTATAAAAAGGGATCTGCTGGAGCTGGCATTTGATGTAACAGGTTAAGCAACTGCCTGCAGTGCTGGCATCCCACATGGTTGCTGGTTTGAGTCTTGGCTGCTCCACTTCTGAACCAGCTCCCTTCTAATTTGCCTGGTAAAGTAGCAAAGGATGGCCAAGGTCCTTGGACCCCTGAACTCACATAAGAGACCTGGAAGAAGGTCTGGTCATCTAGCTCTGCGATGATCAGTTCTGGCAGTTGTGCCACTTGGAGAATAAGCCAGGAAATGAAAATCTCTCTCTCTCCCTCCCTTTTTCTAGCTTTGCTTTTCAAATTAATAAAATAAACCTTAATTTTTTAAAAATGGAGGTGATAAATCCTATCTTACTGATTTTGTGCCAACTATGTTGACAGAGCCTTAGAAATGAGCCCAGAAGAAAACCAGGATGCAGAGGCTGAAGTACCCCATGAACAAGGAAGGCCAAGCGGGGGGCAGAGGTGTTAGAGGGCCTGAGAGTGGGGTGAAGGGGCTGCTCCATGGCCTTCCAAGGAACCAAAAGGCCCAGGAATAAGGAACAGTGTTGGCCCTGAGGGAAAGTAGAAGAGGTGGTTGGCTAGAGGACCAGACCCTATTGGTGATTTGACTATGCCATCAGAACTGGCCTCTTCCCTCTCCTTTTCCACAGTCAGCAGCTGGGCAGCTTTGGCTGATCCCTACCTGGCACCACCACACAAAGGCCCATGGCCTGATGCTGCCAGGCTGACCACTGCCCTTCACCTGCCTGCCTGCAGCTAGAAAACCATGCTTCCCCTTCCCTGCTCCTTGTGCATTATCTTGTCCTCCTCCCATCCTTCATCCACTTTTTTTGTTTGTTTAGTTTGAAAGGCAGAGAGAGCTCTTCCATCCACAAATCCCTACAATAGTCAGGGCTGGGTCAGGATGAAGCTGCAATCCCAGAGCTCCATCCAGGCTTCCCAAGGGGATGACAGGAGCCCAACTATTTGGGTCATTGTCACCTACCACCTCTGGGATATGCATTAACAGAAAGCTGGATGAGAAGCAGAGGGGTTGGGACTCAAGCCCAGGTCCCCATATACGAGACGGGGTGTCCCAAGTAGTACTTGACCTGCTGTGCCAAATACCCACTCCAGCCTCATCCTGTCTAGGTTCCATGGCAACCATGTTGTGCTGGGATAAGTGGCTGGCACTTGCAGTGAACAGTGGCTCCCTCGCTCCTCAGTGCTGCGAGGTGAGATGAACCACACAGCCCCACTTTTCCCCATTCTTCTCTCAGCAGCAAATGATTTAAGCTTATTGGATTTATATAACATTGGGAAACGGTAAACTGTGTAAATTTGCTATGTTTTCCAGGGACAGTTATTTATGGAGGGGCATTTTTAACTCAAGTGCTAGAAGTGTTAAATCATTATAATAAATTCATGCTATTCAGACTTTCTTACATTGTAATAAATTTTTTTCTAAGCATGAATGAGGAAATCCATGACTCCCCTAATATACCATTATGTATTTCTTCTCAAAGTGACACAGCTTACTACATCAAGTTGGAGAAGAATACAAGATTTACTGCATCGGAGGAAAAACTGGTTGAGCAGTGATGAGTGTAAGGAGTTCTTGGGAGCCGGGAGGGCCAGTAGAACACCTCCCTGCTGACCTGCTGCTTTCTGGCTCCAATGGAAGAAGCAGCCACATCAACAGGGGAAGGCAAGGTTAGGAGCATATCCCCTCCACCCCCAACCCCAGCAGAGCAAGAGTTTTTGGGCAGAGAAATTGGGGCCAGGGACCCCCGTGGCCTCTGTCCCATTCTGTTCAAGTAGAAGGGTTGAAGCGGCTTTCAGCTCTCGCTCCTCCCATGGAAGTTCATCTAGATCAGAAGGATTATAGTTCCCACCAGATTCTCAAGGAAGCTGAGATACCCAAAAATCAGTTACCAAGGTCTTGGGTGAACTCTGAGGCTTTTATGACCATCCACTAGTGCCAGGCGGACACCTAACAGTTTGACTTCTAACCTCTCTCGGGTGCAATGCAGTGAGGCAGAGATCAAGTTGAGGCACAGTTGGAGTTCCGTGAGTCTGGTGCAGCCTTTCCCATGCAGAGAAATCTCCATGAGGAGATTAGGAACCCCAAGGTGAACCCTAGGACAGCCATCCTTGAATGCTAAGACTGCAGTTTAAGGCCCAGCACGGCCCTGTAGAAAAAGATTTGTAGAATCCAGTCCAAGTCACTGCTTACCACTGTTGCCAGGTGACATTGTATAAGTCCTTTCACCAGATCGAACTCACTGCCTCTATCCACAAAATGTAGATAGCTTACATATGCACAATCTGCTTTGCCTGGCCTGTATGATCTGATGAAAGGATGTCCATGCACTTGCTAGGGGGGAGAAACAACCCACAAAGCACTTTGTACATATCAGGCGTGTTTCCCTTTCATCTGAAGGCTGACATGAGGCAGTGGGTCTCTGAAGCACAGAAACCTGGCAATGCCATGACAAGACAATGTTGGCCCTGCCAGCTGCCAGCTGTTGCTGCTTTCCACTGCAGGCCACCTCCTCAGGCTTCTAGCTGCTTCCTAGCTTCCAGAACCTCCTCTGCCAGTTCAGGACATCTCAGCCTCAAAATGCCAGCCTTGAGGAGTGTCAGCAGCAAGGTGGTGCCAGGCATGGCTGGGATCTCTGAGATGGTTACAGCAGATCACCTGCCCCCATCACCTGCCTGTGGTTGGCTCACCACCCTGCTTCCTCCCTATCCTCACCCCAGGCTGCATTCCCCACCTCCAGTATTTTGAAATTAGTCCCCTTCTCTCTGGAACGGAATGCTTTATGCTAATTTTTCTTGTTTTGTTAGTCAGGTCTCTCCTATGCCCATAGGTAGAAATGGACACCCCTAGTGGTTTCTGAGCAAGGATTCATCTGTGGTTCCTGTGTGGGTGCAGGCAGAGATCATGATGGGCTTATTATGCAGCCTGCGACACACTTACCTTATGTCTGTGGTTAGGCATCTTTCCTTCCAGTTGACCATCATGTGTCCTGGAGAAGGCAGAGACCTGGGTGTGTCCCTCCATAGCCTAACTCACCTGTCGAACAGCTCTCTTAAACTTACCCAACATGCGTGCACGGTGGCTCTGTCCCAGGCTTAGGCTGTGTGTCATCAGAGGAGACATGCAAACACACCCAGTAAAGAGAGTTTGGAGCCAAGAGCCATCAGGCCTGGGCCTCCTCCAGCACCACCCCCAGCAATGATCCCAAGCATGCATTCGGCCACCGGTTGACCTGGGTTTGGCCCCAGCTCTGGGGCTTTCTGTGTGATGAACATACCATGGCTCTTGGGCTGGCATCAGAAGTAGCAAGGACAGTGTGTGGGTGATCAGCATGTGAACAAGGCCATAACTTTCCCAGAATGACCCCCATGTCCTCCAGGACCCAGGATATCCAGCCAATCATGTCATTCTCCAGCTCTGAGGTCTTTGTTCCTCTACAATCCCCCACTCCTTAGCATACATTTATACCTGCTCACTATCCAATGCCTGACCCACAAGTCCCCAGTCTGGAACCTTGCCTTTCCACCTTGACTTCCCTGGGCCCCTGCACAGTTCCATCCCTACACCCTGGGATCACCTTTTGCATGCAGGGGAACCTTGTGTAGGGTGATGAGTGCACCTGACTGAATCCTGGCTCCATGACCTCCTTGCAGCGTGATCCTGAGGAATCAACCTACCTTGTCCAAGCCTCTGATAGTTCATCTGCAGAATAACTCCCGGGATGACCATTATACACCTCACACATCGCCATTACACACCCCACATAAAAGGTGATGACGTATGTGCTATCTTTGTCTCTTCTCCCCTAGTCCTCAGTGCAGTGCCGATCCTTGGTACAAACACTACAAATACTGCTGAAGTGGACCAGCCTGCAGGTGCAATCCTCACCCTAGGGCAAATTTCACTGAAAAAGCAGAACCGAAGAGGCCCAAATCTAACCCCTCCCCTACAGGCCACTAACAATAGGACCTAGGGCTCTGAGCCAACCTATAGCGCTATGAGCAGAGATCTGGGGCTGGTGTGTCCAAGCACCCATTGTGCCTGGACAGGGTCAAGATAACCCACAAAGCCCTTGCCTCTGCAACCCCTCCAGGATCCTTACAAGAAAAGCAGTGAGGGAAGCAAAGTAAAGTTGAAAACCCCTGACCCCTCCCATGGGTTTGCCCACGGCACCTTGAGTGAAGCTCCCAGGAAGAGGAACAGAGAAAGGGACATAGCAAAGATGAGCCATGCCAGAGGCCCTTGACTTTGAGTGATGCAGGACCAGACTGCACTGAAGAATTGAGCCAGAGTTCTTCTCTCCAGAGTGCAGTGTGCTGGAGAAGACAGAGCACACACTGTGCCACAGGCATTTTAACTTGGGCAACTACATGAGATGTTATCACTGTTAACTGGATCCGTAGGTTCTTTCTGTCTCCCTCTATGGTCTCCTTTCTGTCCCTACCAGCCAGCAAGCACTGCCAAGGAGGGGAAACCCCTGCCCTTGGCAACATGTCACTCACTCTCCTGGAAAGAACTTTAGCTCTGCAGTCCCAGGTTATGACACAGAGGCTCAGATTCCTGCTTGGGACACCCACATCCCAGGTCAGAGAGCTGGTTCAAGACCTTGCCACTGTACTTCTGACCCAGCTTTGTGCTAATACACACCTGTGGGACAGCAGCCACTGCCCCATGTGCTAGGGTCATCCATATGGGAAACCCAAAAGAAGCTTCTGGCTCCTAGCTTCAGATCTGCTTAACTTCTGCCATTGCAGCCATTTGGGGAGTGAACCAGGAAATGGAAGATTGTTCTGTTTCTCCTCTCTGTAAATCTGCTTTTTCCAATCAAAAAATAAATCTTTTGAATGAATAAATTAGAGTGCTGTAGCTCACATAGCCAATGTGAGAAGGGAAGAAAAGCACTGACACCTAAGTCAACAGGGACCGTACCATTTCTTAAAGGTGAAACTGAGACTCATGAGAAAAGCAAGTTAGTGACAGGAGAGGAGGTGGGAGATCTGTCAGGTGGGTTGGAAGGGAGACACTGAGGAGGCACTTCACTCCTGAGTGAGTACAGCCTGCAGGAGACATGGCTCCTTGAACTCAAGCTCCTGGTAATCTAGCCACGTGCCCTGATCTCGCTGAGTCTCAGGTCTCTCATCTGCACAACAGGATCATGATATCTACATCGCCCAACTGGTAGGCTATAACTCCGCGGCTCTGTATAGTGTATGTCGCTGGCTCCAGAGCCACAGCTATGCCTTCCTCTGACTGCAGCCAGGTAATCAGAGTGCCTGGGAGGACCCTGATCCTCCTGCTCTTCTCTGGGGAGCCCACAGGCCAGCGAGGGAGTCTAGGTGTCTCCCCCTACTGAAAAGGAAAATGAGAGCTCAAATATTTCCACCACCTCACCCCTGACAGCCAGCACTGAAAGAAGTTAGATAATAGTGGGCCTTCGATGCGACAGGTAAGCCACCATCTGTGAATGCCCACATCCAATATCAGACTGCTTTGGTTTGATTCTTGGCTGTACTTCTAATTCCAGGTGGCTGTTAAAGTAGCTGGGACCTTGCCATCCACTGGGAGACTTGGATTGAGTTCTGGGCTGCTGGCTACTGCCTGACCCAGCCCCAGCTTTTGCAGACATTTGGAGAGTAAAACCCAGAGCTAGAATATCTATGTGTCTCTTTCAAATAAATACATTAAAAAAAAAAAGACTAGGGACTGGCATGGTGTTTCAACAGACTTATCCTGTGCTTTGCAGTGCCAGCATCCCATATGGGCACCAGTTCATGTTCCAGCTGCTTCACTTCTGATCCAGCTCCTGGCTTATGGTCTGGGGAAGCAGTCGAAGATGGTCCAAAGCCTTGGGACCCTGCACCCATATGGGAGACTTGGAAGAAGTTCTAGACTCCTGGCTTTGGATTGGCTCAGCTCCAACCATTGTGGTTATTTGGGACATAAACCAGTGGATGGAAGACCTTTCTCTGTCCTTCTCTCTGTAAGTCTACCTTTCCAATACAAAAAAAAAAAAAAAAAGACTAGACAAGAAAATCTGAGAACACTGTGTGCCTCTAGAGAGCGGAATGGGCATGAGGGGATATATTTCAGGGTGGAAAGAGGAGCTCCTGCTGCCCTTGATCCTACTTTGGAAGCTTGAAATATCTGAATATATCACCTAGGCCAGCACAGAGGGAAAGTGTCTCAAGCGCAACTATCTAATCAGCATGCAGCATGCAGCTCTATGATGAACCAGGAGGAGGGGAGTTGTGGGCGGCAGCAGCCCAAGTGATGCTGCAATGCTGTTGGGAAAAGAAGGAGCCCAGGGAGCAGAAGGGGCACAGGGCTGTCAGCTAACAGGAACACCTGAAAAGAGGCAGTGGGAGCCACAGTGGTGTCCCTGAAAGGATAGGAGTTCCTGGGGAACATCCCAAGGGCCCTGGACTTGAACTTCTTCTGTGGGATGTCAACTGTCAGGGAAGTGGAGTGAAGAAAAGGGAGGAGGTGGGGCCACAGATAAAGTGTTCATGCTGCCATATGCCACGGTAGAAGCTACATGGTGTGGAATGTGGCTGCATGCAGCTCTGTCTCAGGCACTGCTTCAATCCCAAGGCTGTGTCCTCTCACAGGACACATTGTAGAGAGAGGGAAATAGAGCCTTAGAGAGGGTTACGTGGCTTGGTCACAGGGACATTCCCTTCTGGGAATCAGGCAAATGGCATTGGCAGCCAAGCCTGAGACTGCAGCTAGCTGCCCTCAATGTTCCCCAAACCAGTGTCCTTCACTTTACCATGGCACAGGACATGTTTATCTGGGCTTCACTTGGTGTCAGCGTGAACACAGCCCCTGCAGGACACTGGGCCCTGGAGGGAGATGCACAGTACCCCCGAGGCCTCCCCGTAGAGGCAGCAGTGGGTGGGCAAGCCTCCTATCTGCTTCCCCTGGAGTTTTGCATGAAGCGAGGAGTGAGGCAGGGGGCAGGACAGGAAAATAGATCTTGAGGAAAACCAAGAAGGAGCTACTGAATGAAAGGTCTCAACAAGCAGGTTCTTTGTACATACAGAAAGGAAAGGGGCCATGAGGACACAGGGGCAGATGCAGAGCAGGAGGGACCCCAGGGCACAGAGCCCTGGTGAGGGGCTGCAGAGAAACTGGGGCCAATGCAACCTGCGGTGAGGTGCGTTCCCCTCACAGGCTGCCATATAAAACATGCTGTGCCCCACAGAGCAGAGCCAGTCACCAGACAGTCAGGTAGCTGGGAGAACAATGAGGAGAGCGATGATGACCTGGCATCTTCATGGTGCTTATGTGTAAGTAAATGATGACGCTGGGGGTGGGATAGAGTGAGGAGCATGTGGGAGCTCCTCATGCAAGTGGCCCTACTTTTTCTACAAACTTTGAGAGTCACACACACACACACACACACACACACACACACACACACACACACACACACACACATACACAGCATTCCAATCTGCTGGTTCACTCTCCAAATGCCTGCAATGGATATGGCTGAGCCAGCACGAAGCCAGGAGCCAGGAACACAAGGCATGTATGTCCCAGGTGGGTGGCAGGATCCAGTTACTTGTGCCATCACCAGCTGCCTCCCAGGGTTGCACTGACAGCAAGCTGGAATCAGCAGCCAGAGCCAGAAATGGAATCCAGACATGTATGTCCTGGTGTCTCTAGTTCTAGTTATGATGGTTTAGGTAGAAAGTTCATAACAAGAAACACAAGGGTTTCCAATGAGGGAGGAGCTACGAAGGCACAACACACTACAGCTAAGACACAGGCACAAACAGAAGGGAATGAGTGTCACGCTTCATGTTTTATACTGCAGGGCAGGGTTTCTTGTCCCCAGTGGTGGTGGTGGTAATGGATGAGCTGCAAGGATCCCTGAGCTTCCCAGAACTGTATCCAGAGCCACCTGATGTTGCCAGCAGGTTTTCAAGGAATCTTAGAGGTATTATGTATATATTAATGATTTGGTGTATGATTTAAATGCAGAACTCATTTCTTCTACCTGACACAGTCCCACCTGGCTCAGAGTTTGCACTCTTCCTGTCAGCTGGGTCAAAGCCTATAGACCTCCCACTGAAAATTATCTAGAAAGCACCTTTCTGTTTCTCCTAGGGTAGGCTGCCCCAAACAGCTACCTGGGCTGGCAGCATGATGGAGAGGAGGGTGTAGATTGCCAGGCCAGCGAGGGTCTCCCCAGTTCCCCTCTCAGAGCTGTCTCCACGTGGGAGGCAAGGCTGGACCTCAGCCTGTGTTTGCTGATTCACAAAACCTTTCCTCTCGTGCCTGACTCCTAACAGGCCAGTGGGAGCAACCACACTCTAAGGACACAGAGCAGGAGCGAATGGGATCGGGGCTCAGGGGTGGCGCTCCAGCCTGGGCTCCCCCTATCCTTCTCTGGGGAGATGGCTGAAGCCTGGAGCCACTCCCCACTCTGCAAGTGAGGAAGCCTTACCAAGACTCCTTTGCTGTTCCTCAGGAGGCTGCAACCCCATGGCGTCCACACCCTTAACCACAGAGAGAGAAATGCAGACCGTTGGAGGGCTGTGGAGCCAGGGGCAGGGAGAGAGGATGGGGTGGCCAACATGTAGCTGGTGTGCATGGGCTTGGGCTGGCCCTGTGGGAGACCAGCCCCTTCTGTCCGCCAGGCCCTGGCTCACACCCTTCAGAACCAGCCCAGGGTATGGACAGCCCTCCTCAGGGCTCCTGTCCGCGTGTGAAAAAGAAGCCTTTCCTTGTGCAGTGTCTTCCTACCAGCATCCTGACATGGGGTATCAACCAGAACCCTCCGCTGGCTGCACCCAAGCAATTGCCCACACAGAAGAAGTCACAGAAGCCAGGGCAAGGTGGCTGGTAGAAGAGCTCAGATTATCTTCCTCCTTCTTCCCTCACCCCCCAACAACCCTCCCTCCCCTGGAACCACATGGCCACACCCCCCAGGTCAGCTGGCAGGCTTCTCCCCTGGCCCTTGTCTTATGCTTGGGCACTGGGCCATCTGCATCCAGGGCCTCCAGAGAATGGGTTTTCCACGGACACACGCACACACACACACACAAACACACAGAGTCAAGACACTATTTCCCCTTTCTATCACCTTCGAGAAATGGCCCCATGTGGCAGACAGACCCAGCAAAGGACTGAAGCCATTCAGCATGCGGACTGCAAGACACCGCCAGCCTTACCCTGAGATGCCCAGCCCAATAAAGAAAGTGGTTTTTTTAAACTGTGCTTTATTTAGGGCTAAGCTGGAGAAAGCGTCATCCAATAGTTACAGAGGGTTACAAGGAGTTTTAGGGAGTTGAGTGTGAAAAGAGCAGTTGTACTAAACTGCAGCTGTTTTTTTTTTTTTTTACAACATCTGGACATCCTAAAAGGAGGAGTCGAGAGAAAGCAAAAGAACATGAAAAATAACAGTGATAAGAAACCAACAGAATGGAAAGAAAGGAAAGGCAGGAGCCAGAACTTCGCTCTTATAAAGAAAACAAAACTAAACTAAACTAAAACAATGGTAAGACGGAGAGCCCTCCCCCCGCCCGGCTTTCAGGTGACCCACCTCAGGCAGAAAGCAAAAGCCAGTCTTCCCAAGGGTTCAAATAAATTATAATAAATATGTTCTACTTTAAAATATATGTGTTCTTAAATAATTCAGTGTTTTTTTCTGATTCTGAGTTTTTTTAAGCAATGTCTTTTAACTGCTCTAAAGTCATTTACCAAAGATAAATATCGTGCTTTCATTAAATAGTTTTCCTTGTTTTTTTCTCTATCATTACAATTAAAAGTCCTACAAAATATGCAAATTTATTTACAGAAAAACAGAGCCGGCATCATTTAAACATCCCTGTTTTTCAAAATTCCTTGTAAACAGTTTCAGAAATTCTTCAAAGATTGTTTGTTTCTCTCTCTTGTTTAAGGTTTTGTGTGTGTGTGTGAGTTGTTTGACGATGAAGAGTTCCCACTTCTCCCTTGCCCGGGAAAGTCTCTGGAGCGAGCATGGAAGGCGAGCGAAGCGGGACGCGTCCAGGGCTTTGCGGGTAGCCGGCGAGCGCGCGCGGCTCCCGGCGCGAAGCAAGAGGCGAGGGCTGCGGCGGCGACGGCGAGGGCCCTTCCCGGTCACGGCGGCCACTGCGGCCAAGGGCGCGGCCTCCACCGGCGATGGGTCTGGGGAGCGAGTCCGGCCTGGCCCTCCGGGACGACGGCGTCCAAAAGCACTTCGCGGGGAGAAGGGATGATGCTCAGTCTAAACGCTACAAAAAGTACAGGCCTACGACATCTGGGATTTTTAGCAGTAACGCTAACTTCTATAGGTTTTTTTTTTTTTTCCTTTTTTTATTTTTTATTTTTTGCTTTCCTCTAATTTTTGTTTCTTCTATTATATAGGTATTTTAAACGTTTCCTTTTTTTTTTTTGTTTTAAATTCTGTACAACTATTATGATTTTAAGAGGGGGGGGGAGAGTTAGAAGCATTTACAGACTTCACCACAATGGCCTTGCCTTGTCTAAGTCTCTTTGTCCCCTCCTGGTTCTCGTTCACTTCCGGGTGGGTGAGTTCTTGGCCCACGTCTCCACCCACCGGTGCGTGACAGCTCCGTCCAGACGTCCGACACGGAAAGCCACAGGAAGGTGTGCCCCCTCAGGTGAGGGGGACCCAAGCGCTTCTCCGAAGTATCAAAGAACTATCATCTGGCTGTGTTAAAAGCATCAAAGCAGAAGTTTTCCTGTTGGATTTTTTTGTTTTTGTGGTTTTTTTTTTTTACTTTTTTTTCCAAAGTTTTTTTGTGTTTTTTTTTTGTTTGTTTATTATTTTTTATAACATTTTCATAGAATTCGCTCTGAGCTGTCTTGGGAACAGCGTGGAGGCAAGAAGGAGGCTGATCCCCTTCTCCCCCCGCTCTCTGATGTAGAGCTACACATCTGCAATACAAAGTTTGGTCCTTTGGTCCCTAAATAGCTAAAGGAATGACAGATAGAGATGCTGGGCAGCGGCCTCCCTGCCAGCCACCCACTCGCCTCCTCCTGCCTCGGGCGCCCAGGGCTGCCAGCATCGGTGGGCAGCATGGCGTCTCCTCCCAGAACCCAGCCCTTCAGCCTACCGGTCCGGTCTCACATGGTTTTAAAGTTGCTTTTTTTTTTTCTTTTTCTTTTCTTTTTTTCGTTTTTTTTTTTTTCCTTTTGCATGTATGTATTTAATTTTTCTCATTTTGCTGTGTCATCTTCTTTGTGTCATTCATTTTGTTTCCCCAAAACATGTGCCCCTCTGAATCCACAGACGCTAATACTTCCCTTGAAGAAACGTTACAGTCACACAGAGTGTCTGGAGTCTTCAGCTTGATTGATATTGGCTGATATGTCAAAGGTGTCATCCAACAGTTCTCATTTATAAATATAGATAGAGAGAGGTTTGTTTTTTTAATGTAGCCCGTTCAGCATCCTGCCCTAAAACAAAGAAAATCAAGGCTGATTAAGCCAAGAGGGAAACCACAGAATGCATCTGAACAGCAATAGGAACCTGCCTTGGGGTTGGGATGGGAGCTCTGGGGGGATGGCAGGAGGGAAGGAGGAGAGATTGGGATGAGAATTAGTCATGATCATGATACATTACAAAGAAATCGACTCCTCTGGTCAGAGTAGAAAACCCCGGGGGGGGGAGGGGGAGGTCTGGTGGTGATGGTGGTGGCTGAGCTTTAGCTGTGGGGAGATGGCTCTCGATTTGGGTTCCTTTCCGGTTCTGGATTGAGGAAGGGCTAAATCTAAGGGGAGAATTTGGGAGTGTGGGCTAGGAAATCAGAATCAAGCTTGACTTGGAGGGATTCAGCCCAGATACAATATGTATACAGAAGCCTAGCAAATCAGTTTGTCAAAATGCAGCACCCAGCACTGCTCCTCCTCAGCTCCAGGTAACGGAGGAGGCAGCAATCGGAGACTCCAACAATGCCCAATCCCCCGCCCGGTCTCCAGCCAACCACCTGTCTTCTGGGGTCACTAAGCATTTGCGAGGCTGTGTATAGATATGTGTATCTGGAGACAGGTGTGGAATAAATTCGCCTGCACGTATGCAGACAGACACAGGTATGTGTGTATGTGTGTGCACAGACACACACATCCACACACATAGTACTTTTCTCATACATGCCAGGGACTTTAGAGGAAATTCAGAGCTTCGGGGGAGTGGCTAGGAGAACCTGAAACAGGTCAGAACAGATTCATCATCAAACTCAGACGGTTCTTGATTTGGTTTTGAATGGTGGCTTTTTGGCATTCTGTTTGGCTTTCAAGGACAAAAATCATGATCTGACTAGAATCAGAAGGTGAATGCTGAGTTATTGTGAATTAACAAATGAGACTCATCTCCATTCTAGCAAGCAGCTTCCACTTATACATGGGGGTGACTGGTTACATCGAGAAAGTGAGAACTGCAACGCCCCAGTCGAGGGGACAACGTCATGCGTATATCAATCCATGCTGGCAGGTTTTTCACACTGTTGATTCAACAAACAGCAAACCGTACACAGCGGTCTAAACAATTACAACACCAAAGAAAATCATAAGAAAATTAAAAAACACTTGTCAAGGACCCTTTTTCAGTTGTAAACAAAAAGGTGCATTTTGGCTTTTGTCAGTACTGTCTCTTCCAGACCAACCAAAAAACATAAATAAAACCAACCCTCCCCCAACTCCCCGGTCTCCCTCCCCCCCTCCCCCCCATCAAATTTAGCAGAAGTGGCTACAATACAAACCTTACAATTGATACCAGGCTCTCACAGAGAGGCCTCTGGCTTTGTTCTATTTAGTTTGGTTTTGCTTTAGAATTTTTTTTTATCATTTTGTTACTGTATATATTTTGGTTTTTGGTTTTCATTTGTCCTTTTGAAGTGAGACTTAAAATAGCCTAACTGGAAAAAGCCCCAGGAAAGTGTCAATTGAAAAAGGCCCCCAAATTTCTAGAAAAAAATAAAATCACAAGATTTTCAAGTGCAAGTAAATCAACCACGCATAGATATCTTTAAGATGTTTTCCTTATTTTTAAGAAAAAAAATAATGATTTGCACAGTTAAAATGATCCCATGTTAGATAATTCAGGAATTCATCTTTGTTTTTACTCTTTTTTGTTGTTGTTGTTCTTTTTTTTTTTTCTGTACGTGACATCTAGAGAAGCATAAAAAAACGCTGAACAAGAAAAACCAAACAACAGAAAGTAAAACCACTGCAAGCACCAAGAACGAAACGAAAATGAGCACAGCAAAAAAGATTGTGGCAGCACAAAAGTCAAGAAAATGCACGTGTGATCATGACTGGCCAATCATCAACGGGTACAACATCCAAGAAAAACGCTCCAATCACAGCACCTCCACGAAACTTG
Source organism: Ochotona curzoniae (assembly GCF_017591425.1). NCBI lineage: Eukaryota > Metazoa > Chordata > Mammalia > Lagomorpha > Ochotonidae > Ochotona > Ochotona curzoniae. The sequence goes on from NW_024466218.1 coordinate 12,267,986, forward strand.
ACGGCAATTGTCATGCAACCGATTCTTAGCCTTGTTACATGACGCCATCATGTCACACTGTGAACTTTGAGTTGATTTGAACTTACGGATGGGGGACTTTTCTCCACTCTCATGTGATTACGTGAACTTTATTCCTAGCTCAGCGCGAGACTGTGGTGGATTTGACTGGCCCTGGTTGGGTTGTTGGAATTTGATTGAATGACAAAAGAAGAAAAGATTTATATATATATATTTATATATGTAGAGAGAGAGAGAGAAAGAGGGCAAGAGAGTGTGGGTAGGGGGGTGGGAGGGAGGGAGGAGACGGGAACAGAGGTGGTCAGGGGCTGTGGAAAGGCAGGGAGAGCTGGGTTGAGGGGGAAGAAGGGGAAGGAAGAAGTTAAAACAAAATTTAAAAGAAAAATATTTATACAGCACCAGACCACAGCATCAGTCTAAAAGCTCAGATGAGAGAACAGCAGTCAAATCAGAAGGGAACTGAAAAGAACTCAAAGGATGGAGGAAGCCAGCAGACAAACGACATGGGCACAGCAACACACACGCACACGCACGCACACACACGTACGCACACAGCTGTTTATGCAGACACATGATACACTGTGAACAGTGGCAGAACCTCACACAGGGCCTGCGGGGGTAGGGCCCGTCATGCGGTGGGGAGGGAGAAGGGGCCAGAAAAAAATAAACAGCCCCTCAAACCACCATGGGCTGCCAACAGACCTCAGGGAACAAGCTCTCTCTTGATCACCCCCAGATTCTGCCTCCCTCCCCCACCCCCACCCCTGGTGTAGGGGGACAAGCTCTCCTCCCACCCCACCCTACCCCAGCCTGTGAACCAGCTGGGGAGCCAGACAGGGTGGCCTGGATTTGCCAGCTGGTGAGAGGCCGGCTAAAAGAACTGTCAGGTGCAGTGGGACTCTTGGTTGCCACAACAAAGTTGGTAGGGACAGCAACTTGGCTTTCTACCCTTGAGGGTCCCACCTAAGCTGCCATCTTAGAGAAGGGGGTCTCCAGACTTCCAGGGCAACCTGATACAAGGAGTCAGCTCTTCCCCTATGCTCCCTTCAAGTCTCTTTCCTCGGAGCCTTTGGCATGGACAGGAGCAGTTTTGAGATGTCAAGAACTTGGATGTGCATGGCACCCTACAAACATGCCCTGGCACTACAGATGTTGCTGCACAATTACCCTCCTCCCTTGGCTCATGCTCTTCTGCACTCTCAAGGTGGCTAAATGGAGGCTTCTTCTGGGCATGAGAAACTCTTTGGAGGGTGGGCAGCTGTAACCTCTACAGTATCACCAGGAAGGCTGCAGATGCCCAAGATACAACTGCAGGCTGGGGCTGCCCAAGGGGTGAACAGTGACCAGCATCCCCACCCTCTGCTGACTTTCTGTTCACCTCTTCCCTTCCAACCTTCTGCCCTCCACCCTTCCAGCAAGTGCTTTGCACACTGTCCTACCTCACAGGCTGTTTCTATTGTTCCCTCTGCTGTTTTGCTGGTACAGTCCCAACAGGCTCAGAAAGAACATCCTTCCCTACACTCTCCATCTTCCCCAATCCTCACGCTCTAGCTCAGGATTTTTTTCTGTCCCTCAGGAATTTGAGGGTGCCCATTTCTGGCCCTCCCTCATGGCCATCTCCAACATTTACTCCCTACACCCTGCTCTCCTGCAGTCCCCTGGCCCATTCCAAAGCCCTCATATCTTAGTTTTCTTTGCAGGGTTGCAAACAAGCAGGCTCCACAGACAGGGACTTCCACTCTTGGTTCTCTGTTGTCCTTAGGGGAGGGTGGGCCCTTAGTGTCCTTAGGGATCACCTATGTGGTAGCTGAGTGGTGGCTGCTTTGCCTATCTGCCCGGTCTCCAGCTCAGCCTTCAAGCACTCCCTATCCTCTCTCCTCGGGACCTGGCTGGTTCTTGCCCATCCAGGCTGGTCTCTCTGCTCTTCTAACAGAACAAGATCTCCCTCACTGAGACCAAGGCCCAGCACTCTGGCAACGCCACCCTTCCCTGCATTTCCAACTTACTCAACAGGTGCAGCCAGCAGCAGGAAGCCTACAGTACTAAGTCTACTATTGGTTGTGGTCAACTAAGGACTCCTGGGGACTCCTAGCCTCCCCTCCACACCAGTCCTGAGCACTACACAGGATTCACTTCTTCCCCCTGGGCTTGAGGGGCTGTTCTTTCTCTCAGTTTTGCTCCAGATACCCATCAAGCCAGGCTCTATGCCCCATATAGGGAAGCTCAATTTGGGTCTGAAAAGTTCCAACTCACTAATCCGGGTGAGAGAATTTTGGCCAGGTTGAACTAAGTCCAATGTCAGGCATTAAAGCCAGTTAGGTTCTCTAGTCAGAGAGGGCCCAGGCCAAAAGGCATAACCTGGCCCAGTATGGGTCACACCAAATCATCCGTGTCTCCAGAGGTGGGACCAAGACATCATGCAAAAAACAGCCTCAGGGCTGAGGCCAGGGCCCAGAAGAAGCATGACTGTCTTGGGGGAAGGAGGACATGCTGTCTGGGACAATCACAACACCCCAGTGCTGAGAGACAGGCTCCTCCCCTCTGCCCAGGGATCAGGGTGTACTCTCTAGACAGTGACAGGAAACTGTGGGCAGGACAGGATGAAGGAGGCAGCCAGAGAGGCAAGGCCCCCTGGAATCCGAACTGATGAGAAGGAGCCGCCACCCAACTCCCAAGTCTGATCCTACTGCTCCTAACATTATGGAACCAGCACTGACCTGTGCTTCTGACAGCTGTCCTGCCAAGGGCCCTGGCCCTTCATTAGGTCTGGCCCCACTTCCTTCTGCCTTGATCTTGGCCCCAATGCAGGTGGCTACCCTGGTTCTGAGACTCTACTCCTCACTACCTCTTTGCTTCCATCTGTGCTTGGTCTCCTGAATTCCTGCTCAGGCCAGCCCCGCCCTTCCATGTACCTGTGACTGCTGCTTGGGCCATATCCCCCCCCCCTTTTTTTTTTAACTGGAAAGTCAGACAGAAAGGAGGAGAGACAAGAGAGGAAGACTTTCCTTCAGTTGATTTATTTCCCAAGTGGCCACATCAGACAGAGCTGCGCTGATCTGAAGCCAGGAGCAAGGGACCTCTTGTGGGTCTCCCACACGGGCGCAGGGTCCCCAGGCTTTGGGCCGTCCTCAACCACTTTCCCAGGCCACAAGCAGGGAGCTGGATGGGAAGCGGGGCCGCCGGGATTAAAACCAGCACTCATATGGGATACCAGTGCATGCAAGATGAGGACTTTAGCCATTAGGCTACCACACTGGGCCGGGACCCTATATATCCTTTATAAACACCATTCAGTGACCTGCAAATTTGGAACAGTTTTTCAGCTGCTTTACTGGGCTGGCTCCTCCCTTCTTCCAGCCTGAGAATTTCCACACCTCTCACTACAGACCCCAATCCTGCCTTAAGATGCATCCTCATCCCCTCCTGGCACACTACTTCCACCACTGCTTCTAATAGAATGGGGCTGGGCAGTAAATGTTGTGGATGAAAACCAAAGGCCAGAAGCTTTCTTGTAGGAGTCAGGTTGCCTTGGGGCAGTTGAAAAGTCTGCTGCCTGGGCCATAAGTGGTAGCCTAGCAGCTAAAGACCTCACCTTGAATGCGCAGGGATCCCATATGGGTGCTGGTTCTAATCCCAGCAGCTCCTCTTCCCATCCAGCTCTCTTCTTGTGGCCTGGGAAGGAAGTTGAAGATGGCCCAAAGCCTTGGGACCCTGCACCCATGTGGGAGACCTGGAAGAAGCCCCTGGCTCCTGGACTCTAATAGGCTGAGATCCAGCTATTGTGGAGTAAATCATCAGAAGGAAGATCTTCTCTGTCTCTCCTTCTCTCTATATATATATATGTCTGACTTTGCAATAAAAATAAATGAATATTAAAATTTAAAAAAAAGCCTGCTTCTCTAACCAGACAGCAGCCAGTATGATAAGGGGACCCTTTTGACAGCACACTCTAGATCTGAGAGAACACCCTGTCCCCTGCCCCTGCAACTTCAAAGCTTGTCTCAACCCCTCACTGGCTGCTGGCCAAGCTCCCTAACCTCCTGGCAGTACTACCTCTGTGAAATGCAAAGGGCAGCACCAGCTACCTGCTAGGCAGCCATGGCTGCATGTTTAGTAGCTAGCAGAGCAGTGCCAGGACAGGGGAGGTACTTGTGAAGGGTCTGTGGTTCTCCTCTTCCTGGCCTTGGCCTTCCCGCTGTGCAATCCCCTCATGCTTCCCAGAGACCTGCTTGGGGCTGCAATCCTCTCACCTATGTAGCAGACTTTCAAAACTAAATAAATTTAAATTTTGACAAAAGGGGAACCACTATGCTGTTTAAACCACTTGCCCCCGCTCTGCCTGCACGGTTCTCCCCTCAGGCCACTTCTCCACTTCCTCTCCCATTCCAGAACTCAGTGGCTGGTTGTCTCCTCATCCCAGCCTGTGTGCACAGAGCTTGGAAGCTCTGTGAGGGCAGCAATGGTGACAGGTTCAATCTCTGCATCCCTAGCACTGAGCCCAGTGCTTGGCACACAAAGGTGCCTTGACTATGCACACGGGCTGAGAAAGCTGGCTTGGCAGTGCCAGGATAGCAGAGAAGGGCCTTGCCCTCCATGAATGGGGACAGGGCAGAAGGCTCTTCTGCTGGGCTCTGTGTCCCACTGGGGTGGGTGGGGATGGTTTTGGAGGGGAACTGGGAAACTGGAGGACCCCCCCTTTAGCCAGACTTCAGCCTCAAAAGCTCCATCTGAATGTCTGCCTCTTGTACCCCAGTTCCCTGCTCTTCTAGTCTCTCAGGCCAAAAGCCTGAAGTCACCTTTGGCTCCTTTTTCTCTCCGGGCTGCTACACTTTGAATTCATTGGAAGTAGCATCCTTGGCTCATACTGCACCTGCTTCACTTCACATCCACTGCTGAGACCCTGGCTGGAGCAGCAGATGCTTGGCTCCTGCCCCATGGTTAGATCTAGCAGAGATTGCTCCCAGAAGGGAAGAACTCAGAACTCTTCGGTACCCTGCCAAGGTCCACACAACGGTCTCCTGGTGCTGTTAGGGACCCCCACCCATCTCCCCTGGCTTCTGGCTGCCTCCCTGGGGTGGGTATACATGCTGCATGCTCCCTCCGTGCTGTTATGGCTCCCTCTGTCCCCTTCAAGTATCTGCTCCAATGTGTCTTTCTCCATGACACTGACTCTGCCTTGCTGATCGAAGTGTAACCCACAAGACTGATGTGCTTGAAAACCTGCTCATGTGTTACTGGCTCCCTCACCACTGAGTCCCAAGTACCTAATGCGGTCCCTGGCACACAACGCTGCTGAATAAAAGGAGGGGATAGCCATTGCGAACTGAAGGGGCCAAACAGGACCTTCATCTCCACCTACAAGTAAGCCCAAGGCTTGTAGGGCATATGGCAACTGAAGGCCAAATCGAATGGCCTTTCCATCCCTTCCTCCGGAAGTGGTTTCGCTCAGCAAGATCCCTGGCCTGGAAGAGGAGTGGCTGACAGGGTCTCCAGCTGCTGGGCAGGGCTGGGGAAAAGACAGCCAGGAAGACTGGCACAAAGTCCCTTGGCAGCTACAGTGTTCTGCAGGGTCTGGCGCTGGAACCCTCTGCTTAGTTGCCCATCAGGCCCAAGGGCGCCTCACCGGGGTAGGGGTGGGGTGGTGCCTCTGTTGCCCTGCACTAGGGGAGCAGGCCCTACCCATTTCTGACTCTACCTTTGCACCTGCCGGCTAGGCCTAGGGAGAAGAGCAGGTTGAACCAGACGCAGCGGGTCCAAGGCACAATGAGGGTCCGGCCCATGGAGACCAGAGGAGGCGGCGGGTCCGTCTGAGTCCTCGCCCCCAGGCCACCCATCCCCCCTCCCTTACCCTCGCCCGGCTGCCCCCGGTTACCTGTGCGAGTCCTGGTCTCCCCCGGGGGACGCTCCCGCCGGCGCTCAATACGGGCGATTGGTGTCTTTGGGCCGCTTCAGCTGCACCTTGAGCCTCTTCATGCCGATCTGAAAGCCGTTCATGGCCTGAATGGCGGTCTGCGCGCTGGCTGGGTTGTCGAAGCTCACGAAGCCTGGCGAGACACGAGGGACGAGGGCCTGGGTTTCCACGGGGCCGCTCGTGGCGGGGAGTGGGCAGATGGTGGGAAGCAGGACGGGGCACGAACCCCAATCCGGCCCTGCCTCCAGCCCGGCGGAGCCACGTGCCGCACCCGCCCCCCCTACAGCCCACGTGCCGGGGCCCCACCTGGGCTGTGCGCAGCCGCACCGCTCGCCCAGCGCCCACTCCCGCAGGCGGGGGCGCCCTCCCTCCCCGGCCGGCCCCCGCCACCTCGGCCCTCTCCCTCGGCGGGAGAGGGCGCACACACCTGCGGGTGGAGTTTATTGGACACTGTCCTCCCTGACAGGAGGGGGCCTGGCAGCGGGAGGGCACTGGGTGCCGGCCTGGGGAGAGAGAGCAGTGCGAGGGGGCGGGAGGGGAGGCACCACCCAGACAACTTCTCCACCGCCACGTGAACCACCCCCCTTGCCAGTGGGGCTGGCCGTAGGGGGAGGACCAGAGGCGGGGGCCACCGCCCACCCCTGGGGCTGCCCCAGATGTCCATTTGGGGACACCGGGGTAAATCCAGACCCATTGCCTTGACCCACCACCTGGCATCCAGGGGTTACACACATCTCTGAACAGATAGGAGTCTTTTTTTTCCCCCAGAGTAAGCACTGCATCAAATTACCTGATGGGTCTCCTTGTGAGCCCCTCAAGAGATGTACAACTACAACAGTAGAACAATTTACACCCTCAAGGAAAAGTTAGCAGCTGGCCTCTGTGCACCTGGGGCTGTTGAATTTTTCCTTGCACGCAGACTCTGGGCCACAGCAAGTAGTTCCCAGACAGGGATAGCCCCTGTTACAAAGTGAGTGGCTCTCCATCCACATTTCCCCGAGCTGGCCCTAACAGGTGCTTCCTGAGCCAGAGGCGTTCTCCTAACTGGACTCCCCGAGGCTAGCTCAAGGCACGTGAGCAGAAAACTCTCCCTCCTGCCCCATGTTCTCTGGCAAAGAAACCTTCAGAGCTTGATTTACTCTAGTATTTCCTTGAATTTATCCAACCTTAGAGTCTCTCCTGTAGAAACAGATGAAACTCTACTGGCCGAGACACCCGCACTGTCTAGAGGATGTGCCTCAGCCAGAGTGCGTGTCCCTGAGTGGCTACTGAATGTACAGCCAGATCTAGTGCAAACCAGAGGTTGCTCTCTTGGTTAGCCATGCATGGTACCCAGGGCACCCCTGCAGCCTCTCCTCTCCAAGAGAGTTACACCTGATGGCTCATCACTCTGTATCCCACCCTCCCAGGCATGGCTTTGTTAGCTTCTTTGTCTCCTTCCTTCTTTGCTTATGCTGCACACCAGCACAGATGGGGGAAGGGCGCAGGGGTATGACTACACTCCTATTTTTGCAAATGTGAACACCGATGGAGCTGGTCAGGGCCAAACCCAAAATAACAAAACCAATATCTCTATAAATCAGCATAGTCAAACACAAAGAAAAAAGCTGGCACTATCCACAGCTGGCACTCAACCTCCAGTTATCCTTTGTCTCCTCCCCTCTGGGCTCAAGGGCCCCGCACCTACCTTGAATATCTGAGGACTAAAGTCCTTGGCAGAACTATGTGAACCATAAGTCTGTTTATCCTACTTGCCCCTGTCCCTAAGGGTAGATGAACTTGCCCGGGCCAGGACAAAAGGGAATCTGACAACTGCTTTCTCAGCCAACAACCCCCTCACCCACTGGCGCTACTGGCTCCAACTCTACCTCTATGTCTAGACTTGATGTCTCTTTTTGCAGGTAACAAAACGTGAGCAAGGCAGGGACAAGAGGTAGAGGGAGGAATAGCCACTGGGTGGGGGAGAGCAGAGAGGAGGTTCTGCAGGAGGGAAGAAGCCATCTTCCTGCAAGAGTTGAGTACTATCAGGAGCCCTGGGATTGGGAAGTCTTCCAGGTTGAAGGGAACTTTTCTTCCTCAACTGGTATTGCTAGCTGGCTGGTAGGCAGGACAAGGGGGTATCACCCTGCAGCACAGCAACTCTGGGGGCAGGACTCCAAGTGCCAACAGCATGCCCACAGTCCCAGAACTGTCCTGCTTCTCCCAGGGTTCCCTCCCCCAAGGAAGGGCCCTCTACCATGACCCTACTGGAAGCCTCTAGATGATTCCATGCATGCTTATAAAGAGTGCAGTCTTCTGAGAACTTCACATGGAAACAGAGCTGCTCATATGGCACAACTATCACAAGCTTTCAAGAACATTTTCAGAGCCAATGTCATTTCGTGAGTTTGTTCTGGCCAAGTCCCTTCCAAAAGCTTGGGAGGAAGCTTCAAGCATCCCTAATGGTGGTGGCTGAGGGTTGTGGGGGGACAACTTTTACAGTCCCCATTTTACAAATGAGGATGCTGCCACTCTGAGGGCCCAGGGACTTGTATGGAGTCAGGTCTGCTACAAAAGGACCTTGGATGGGCCAGATGCAGAAGGCTCTGCTGTCAGAGTGGCTTTAGGAGGAAGAGTGGAGCTGGACCTCATGGCAGGAATCCAACCTCTTTTCAGGCTGGTAGATGCTCAGCATGAGTCAGAATGGAAGGACAGAGGAGTCCTACAAAAGATAGGGGAAAACCCTAGTTCTGGAGTGTGCAGTGGGCGATCAGCTCTTGGAGGTCTAAGGACAGTGCATAGGCAGGTGGAGGCGGTGCCTTTAAAACCGGCTCGCACCTGCCAAGGTGCCCAGACCCCATGGGGCTGGAGCCTGAGTGTGTTCTGGTCTGGTCTTACATACCCTAGCGCTTGTTGGGCTCTCAGCATTTCCCTCCTTCGTGACATCACATTGTAGCGTGACTTTAAAGAGTGAATGTCACTGATTGCCAGTTTGCTGTTTTACCTGCACTGCTATAACTGCAAGGAGCCAGAGCAATCCAAGAGTGGCTGGTGGTAAAATGGTCATAGACTTGCTTTTCTATATCCAAAGAGGAATGAGCTGCTAGGGCCATGGACTTGTGAATGGCACCAAGACCTTGACTGCCTTGGGGAACATGCTTGGATTCTCAAGCTTTTGACTTCACTGGAAAGTTAGACTCCAAACTGGGAACTCCCTGACACAGGCTCCCAGAGACACTGTCTCCCCACCACCACGCACGCCCAAGCTGTGACGGGGGTTCCCTGAACATCCAAGGTCTCAGAATCAGGGCTCAACCTGGAGATGCTGTGCTTCTGGCAGACTCCAGTCTCAGATAAAAGATGGCTCTTGGGGACCTCAAGTCCTCAGGGACTTGGGAGTGGGTCTGGCCCCCCTGGAGTGAGCTGAGGGAGGGAGGAGAGGGATCATTGAGACCAGAGGGGAATTAAGAGGATATTTCAAGTCCCCTGGATAGGATTATCATATTTTAGCAAATATGAACCACGATGCCCAGATAAATTTGATTTTCAGATTAATAAGGAATTATTTGTTGGTATAAGCATACCCCAAAATCTGCATGAGCCCTATTGCATGTGGTGTTTGGGACACACTTATACTAACAAAAGTAAAACAAAGATTCATTGTGGACCCATAATTCCCATTTAATTCGACATCCTGTATTCACCTGGATCTGCCCAAGTGTTTGCACGCCTAACATGGTCCACTGGGACATCTCTTGAAAGCATGTTCCCAGTCCATTCCTCCCAGGTTAGGCCCTCCCACCACCCTCCACAACCTTCCCATCAATTGAATCATTTTGTGTATGGTCAAAGCCCTCCAGAACACATACTCTCCCAGCTCCTCATGCCCTGTCCTTTGCCCTTTCAGCCCACCCCCTGCTTGTCCACTCCATCCTCCCTGGCTGTGATGACTTCCCACCCACATCCTCTGCCTTCCCCAGTTCAATACCTGGCAGAATTCACTGCCGTGCAGCAGGTGCAAGTTTTATCTGAGCTCAGAACTTAGCTTCCTGAGTGGGAGAGGGCCGAATCTCAACAGTGCCTAGCTCTCGGAGTGGGGGGTGGGGGCAATACTGGAGGAGAGGTCTCTGCACAGCAGAGGGAAGGCAAAGAGTAGGAAAGTGAAGGGCGCAGGGCCAATAGGGCATGTTCAGGGAGGCGGCTCCAGCTCGCCGGCAGGGGGTGGGATCTCCTGTAAACTGCTTGCCCCGAGGTCATGCTCAGCCAGGGCCGGCTCAGGAGCCAGGGAGGAGAGGGGCTGCTGGGAGGATGGACATTTCGAGGTTCTGCTGCTCACGGTCCTTTCTCCTTTCCCTTGGATCAGAGCCTTTGGGCTGGAAGCGGAAACCCATTTCTCTGGATGGGAAGTGGGAGTTGGGAGCCAGGGGGGCGGGCAAGGGAGAGCGAGAAGCAAAAAGAGCGGAAGGATAGGAGAGCGGTGAGAGATGGAGGCGGGGCCGTCGGGAGCACCTGGGCGGCGGGGCGCAGTGTGCGGGAGCAGGCTAACCGCACTGGGCGCCAACGGCGCGGCGGGGCGGGGCGGTGCGAGCACCGCCCTGTCCGAAGTGAAGCTAATTGGTTTGTTATCTTTACCCACCAAAGCATTTACTTTGGTTAGTCGCCCGATCCACAAACACTTTCGAGGAGATGACATTACCGAAAGGGAGGAACATCTGCATCAGCTCAGCGTCCCCAAACTCCTGGGGCAGATGGTAGATGAACAGGTTACAGCCCTCGGGCCCTGCGGTGAGGGGAGGGGATGGGCAGGGAGGAGGGATGGCGGGGTGGGGGTGGGGGAGAGAGAGACAGAGGAGAGGTGAGCGAGTTAGGCAGCGCAGCAGGGAGGGCGGGGCAAGGTTAGGAGGAGGGGGGGTTTCATTCCAGACCCAAGGGCAAGCTTGGCTCTTGGCTCTGCTTGTGGAACCTCTCTGGGCCTCAGTGGACTTCGCAGCAAAATGGCTCGATAGCCAAGTCTGGCCACGCAGCCTGGAGTCAGGGAGGAACTCTAGCCTGCCAGCCCCAGCTCCAGCCACAGGGAGAGAGTCACCCTGGGCAGGGTGTTGGCCAAGTCCCATGAAGCTGTCCCACTACTGGGACTCTGATGCCTGGAGTGGCCGCAAGAACCCCCTTTCTCTCAGAGTCCCACCTGTCTGGCCCGCTGCCCTCCCCGCCCGCCAGCATTCCAGGTGGGTGCAGGACACCCGAGTCTCATCATCACAGGAAAGGTTCACTTTCTGATAACCAGAGACCTGCCACTGCTACAGCACAAGCTGTACCAGGTCCCTCCGGCAGGCATCTCCCATGCACACTATGTGCAGTAATCCTTAAGCAACCTCGGGGGTTAACTATTATTGGCACTGCCCTGCCATGGGTAAGGAAGCTGAGGCCCAGAGAGGTGAATCCCCTGCCAAGAAACAAGCAGCTGAAGGGGCAGAGGAACAGGATACCCACCCAGGCTGTCTGCTCCATAGTGTGTGCTTTTCTCTGTCTCACCCCATACCCCAAACACTGTGGAGGTCTCTGAGTTTCTGCAATTACCAGAGAGCCAAAGCCTTACATATTTTCCTTGAAGTGTTAAATGTTCAAAATGCTCTATTTGAACACTCTGAAATGGAATATTTTCTAAGATGCACACTCTATTTGAGTGATGCTGCTACCTTAACTAAGGCCTGTCAGGTGTGAAGTGAGCTGTGGCAACTCCAGTGATGGCACGCACAGCCTACAATGGGCACAGCAGGGAAACAGCCGTGTTTAGTGGAGCTGTGTGACTGACAGTGGAGGACCTGATGACAGGCCAACGGGGAAACCTGGGCATGAACTTGACAATGAAAGCCTTAAGGCACTCCTGGGGGTCCACTTGTCAGAGGCTATGGTCAACGGTCCTGCCTTGTGATTTAGTTATAGAACAGGGCTGGCTCAGGAGTCTCCTTTCCTCTCCCCTCCTACCTCTATCCATCCATCTCCACCCTTGCAGAGCCACAGTCCTGACCACCAAAACCATCCGCTGACTGTCTTGGTTCTTGGGCCCACCCTTCTTCCTCCACTGGCTGCCAGGCACTCTGTTAGACAGTGTGTCCAGAACCAGGCACAAGTGTGCTCTCCTCCCTGCTCTAGCTCTGATGGATTCCCCTCCAGCTTTGTACCTGCTGTACCCTCCAGCCACGCCCTATGACTTGCCCCTCTATACCTCCCAGCTAGAAGAGGATCCCCTCAGGGCAGACACAACCCTAAGGCCCAAGCTAAGTCACTATCCTGCCTGCCCACTTTCCATACTCTGGGGTAGTGGCTTTCTCCCTCGCCTTCTGGAGATTTCTTTTGCAAGCCAATGGAGCACTCCCTAGGGATAGGGGCATCTACTAACCCACTCCTGCCCCCTGGCCTGCCCTCTCTGCTCATGTTTGCTTTTAGACCCACCGCCTGCTGACAGCAGCCTCACTAGGGCCTGTTGCTCTAAGTTCAGGTACTACAAGCTGCTTCCCTAGGATGTCATGTCTGAGCCTCTTCATGGTCAGGAACCCCTGTGCTCAGTCCCATCTGCACAAGGCATTAGGCCAGGCCCCTGGGGCGACACTCCAGCCCCAGCCTGATTGTGGCCACACCCTGAACTACTTCCTTCATTCCCGAGGCCTAGACTGGCAATGCATTAGGGGTGTGAGAAATGGTGAACAGAGCTCCAGGCAGGGCCATATTGCAGCCAGTACTGTGGGCAGCCTCCTCCCAGCTTGAGTGCGGGTCGTCTCTGCAGGCCGTTGCTACTTTCCAAGCTCCACTCTGGCAGGAGGAACTTCCGCAGCAACCAGCATGCCTTGATGTGCCAGCGGCTCCACAGAGAGACCGACTCCAGGCAGACCTTTCCTCTCTGTACACCTGGCTCTGGCAGGACTCCCTCCCACCCCCGCTCCCCCTAAATATCACCAGCAGCCTGTCTGGCCTCAGGCTCAGCATAGCCGTGGAAATATCCACACTGGGCACCTGCTGCCTGCCCCCGACCAGGCTGGCAGGTCTGCCCACCTCCCCCACTCCTCTCTTGCAGGCCCATTGCAGTTTCCCCAACCACTCACTCCCAGCACCCTCATCTTGCCTGCGTGTGCAGTATGGTTTCTGGGTTCTCATCCTGCCCTGACCAATCCCTTGCTCTTGGAGAGGGGTTCAGCACGTGCAATGCAACCAGGGAGAGAAGAACTAGGGGAGGCTCTCAGCCCCAAGGAGAGCCTACAGAGAGCACTGGCCTTTGGGGCCTGGCCTGGGTGGCAGGGCACGGGGTCAGGGAGAGGTGAAACCACTGGGAGATAGAAAAGGCAGGAGGCAGATGCCAGGGTGGAGAGGCAGTAGGTCATGAGCCCCAGGCCAGCAGTAGGAGCCATCATGTGTGTTGGTTAGGGTGGCACTGGCCTGTCACTGCATTTTGTACATGTATCTGCATGTGTGTGTATGTGTGTGTAGCAGAGTGAAGAGATCTTTATGCCCACAGGGAGCTGACTGTGTCCTCAAGCCAGCAGGGCTTGCAGTCACAGCTCTCTGCTGAGTGATGAAAACTTAGACTGGAGGAGACATGGGGCAACTTGTCTGCTGCAGGACATTACAGCAGAGGGCAGGCAGGCAAGGGCCAGCTGTGTACTGCCTAGGTCTCTGTAACCTGGCTGTCCTGGGTATGGGGAGCTCTGGTGACATAGGATGCCTCCTGGAAGGTGTTAGAGAGGCTGACGACGTGGTGAGGGAGTGGCTTGGACCTCAGACAGGTAGGCTCAGCTTTTTACAGGTGCCGATGTTAAAGCTTGGGGCTTGGGGTCACAACAGGAAGAGGTGGCCCAGCTGGGAGTCCTACCAAGAGGATTTCCTCCAAAGGGTCTAGGGCTAGTCTGATGGAAGAGACTGGGATAAGGAGGTGCTCAAGGTCCTTCCCAGGGCTCACTTCATGCTAGGGCTAGGAATCATAGCAGGGGCTGGGAGTCAGGCACTTAGGCATCATGAGATAACAAAACGGAGCCTTGTTAGCTTCCTGCCTCTTGGGCTGGCTCTCTCTCTCTGCAGGCCCAAGGACCCTTGCCAAAGGTAAGCTCCTTTAGCAGGCTCCTGTCTCCGTGACTATGAGGGCTGGAGTCCTTGGGAGTCCCTCCGACCCCAGCCCACCTACCTTGCCTCTCCTGACCCATATACACTGGGGCTCCTGGAAGCAGTGTTCTGGCGCCTCCTGTGCCCTTACCATGCCTTGGGAACTCTATACATTTCTCCTGGTCACTTGGGGTCAACGCCTCAAGTAGCATAAACTACTTGACTTCTTCCATTCCCTTCCACCGTAAGCCCCTCGACTCCTCCCATCTTCCCCACAGCCCAACTCTGCCCAACAGTGTATGTTTGTGTGGGGGGTGTATTCTCGGATCCCACCCATCCCAGCACCTCACCTCAGTTTGTTCCTTCTCAATGCCCTCAGCTATCAGGACTGGAATCACAAAAATCCACCCCATCGCTCAAGTCTTGCCTCCTGGCTACCCTACCTGCTCCCCAGGAAGTCTGATAAAGACCCCCAAAATACAGGCTCCTAGCTCCTCCCTGAGCCTATTCTGCAGCCTCTCTTCGGGCGCTGTTGCTATGCTGCTTGCAGGGCTTGCCGGGAAGGGAGCACACCTGGCCATCTCCAAATACTGATTCCCACAGCAAGGTCTGCGCACATTGAGCTACGTCAGACCAGCAGCAAACGACAAGGCAAGTGGGAAACATGCCCCGTGCGTGATCCACCGCCAGCCAGGGGTCATCTGGTCCTGTTCTCTGCCCATTGGGTCTGCTGAGCTGTCCCCAAGGTGCGGTTTTCCCACCCCTGACGCCCCCACACAACATGCCAACACAACCACATCCCATCCAAAGGGGGTGCCTATCTGGGGAGAGAAGGGGAGGAAGGATGGCATACCCACCTTCTCTCTGTTGCTGGGGAATCATCGGCGGTGGCTGAGGAAAAGCCTGGCTTATCTGACCATAGGCAGCAGGGTAGGCGGCTGCTGGGGAGCCAAAGAGAGACGGCGAGGAAGACGGCAGGGCAGAACAACAGCAACATGATGTGGAGAAAGACAGGCGAGAGACAGGAAGAAAGAGAAATTTCAGTGTCAGCAGGGCAGCTGGCAGGTGTGTGCAAACCCAGCCACCTGAGATAAAGCCACTTCAGGCAGAAGTAGCAGTGTGACCGTTAGAATTGGCCAAATATGTGTGTACTCTTGTGGGTGCATGTTTAGGGGAATCTTAATCTGGACAGTGGAGAGTCCACACAAAAGGGTACCACAAAGTCAAGGCTGAAAAAAAAAATCAAGATGCTTTGAATAAGATGGCACTATACCATCTGGAACCCTCTAGAAGGTTCTTGTGCCTTTCATTCTGAGAGGTGCCCATGTCCCCCGAGGTGTGGACTCAGCCTCTAGGGGAACTACAGGGTCATCTCTGGGGTCAGCAAACTGAACTGGACATGCCTGTTGGGTTGTGGACTCAGATGGAAAGAGTCAGAGGTGGGACAGGAATGGCCAGAGCTCCTGGCACTGTAGGGATGGAGGGCAGAACTCAGGGGTCTAGCAGGTTAAAGAGCTTCCTCTGGGCTCCCATTGAGCAAGGCACCCTCTAAGTCCTCACCCTGCCAGCAGCCCCATGTCTGGCTCTTTTAAGGCAGCAAAGGGCCCTGGCAGAGTTAGACAGCAAGTCCCAGGCTGACTCAGAGGACCATGGTGTGTGGCCCAGGCCAGGGATGAAGATGGAGAAGCTGGGCTGATAGCCTGGCTGGGCCTACTGAGCCAGGGCTATCTGCTGGCCCCAGGGCTATCTCCTCATCCCTTCTCCTTGCTCCCTGCCTATATTTGCTCAGGTCCATGTCTGGTGCCTGTGAGATCTGCCCCTCTCCCAGACTCCCTGCTTCTTTCAAACCCTTGGCCTGTGGACTATACCAGGCAGCATGGCAGGTGCCAGCCACTAGCATTGCCCTGTGGCCTGGTGTTCCTGGTAGTATGACAGGAGTTGACCAGCTATCTCATCCCAAGTTCTGCCCACCCATCACCACCAGGGCACCCTGCTGGTGTGATATGGAAAGGTGTTTAATGTCTGCCCCGAGTGCCAGTGGGCTTCCTACCACTCCCTTCTCAACCCCATATAGTGCTGGGCCCAGATCTTGCTGGGCCCCAAGAGCCCTGGGCGTTGGCAAGATGAACAGAGCTGTATGAGAGCCGTGGGGACGCGTGGATACTAACGACCTGCATACTGCTGCACTCCGGCGTAGGCCTGCTGCAGGGGGTCCGCGGCGGTGGGGCTCTGTGCTGCAGGGGAGCCAAGGGGGTAGAGGTCAGCAATGGCCACCCAAACCTGCCACACACATCCCTCCACGCTCCCAGAGACAATGCAATGTCTATATTGCCCGTTCCCGCTAGTGTCCAGGGCATCTGAGACCATAGCCCTGAATGCCTGGGCCCTGCAGGCACCTGCTCCCCAGCCCTAGACCCTTAGCAGAGTAGAGTTGCCCACCCTGGTTGGGGGATGCAGGCTGCAGTTGGGCTGGAGGTGGGGATGAGGTATGGGGTTCAGGCACAAGTCTGCTGCAGAGATGCTAGAGGGGTTCAGCCATCAGCTGCTTGGTGGAGAGACTTGGGGATGAGGGGGTGGTTATGGCCTTGGAGAAGAACTGGGATAGGGGACAAGGCCATCAGGAGGGTGGGTTCCTTCTGATTAATGCTCAGCACAAGCCTGGGGTAGGGAGCAAAGGAACAGCCTGGAAAACAGCCTGTGGTCACTGTGACAGCTTGCTCCTGCTCTTATGGAGGCACTGTCATTCCTAGGGTATCTGCGCAGGATGCAGAGACCTTGCCCTCCTGGCCATGGCTGATCCCCTTCCCAGCAGGCACTAGCCACACCGAGCTGGGCTACCCAGCAGGCTGGGAGAAGGGCAGTGCCTATAGACACTGAGGAACCAGGCAACTGAAGACCTGCCTCCCATTCTGAACATGCAGCTCTCCAAGGTCCTACTGTGCAGTACCAAGGGAGGACCCTTGATATGATACTTTGGCAAAAAACTCAGGGAAGCTGGCCTGGGGCACCGGGTGGGTTCACGTCTTTCTCCTTTGCTATCTCTGTAGGAGCTGTGAGTGGGACTGGCAGCGGATACCACTTCCAGTGACCAAGACAGGAAGAGTGACGTGGAAGCAGGCTGGCCTTGGAGGCCACAGACGTGGGAGGAGACAGATGCTCACACAGAGGGAGGATCCCCAGGATGCTTTGTGGGGGCGAACTAGGTAACACAGGCAGAAGCAAGACAACCATCTGGGCTCCTCTGCCTGTGCCCCCAGGTGAGCCATGCTGTGAATTCCCAAACTTCAGACTGGGAGCATTCCCAAACCTCTCTTCTGAGCTCTTGTCTCTGAGTCTCAGTAAAATTCCATTAGAAAAAAAAAAGTCCTGGGCCTCAGGGGGAGCCCAGGGAAAAGCCTTGGACTGAAGTCCCCAGAGACAGCAGATGGCATACCCCACAGGCACTAGGAACTAGGGTGCAGCAGGAAAGCTGGGTCTATGGAAGCTTGGCACAGAAGAGACGAGCTAAAGATGACTCCGGAGGCAGGCTCCATCCTGCCTGGGGCCATCCCGGCCCAACACCCTGTCCCCAATCCCCTGTGGCGGAGACTAGAGCCAAGAGCTCCCAGCTGTGGCATACTTGGTGGTGTGGTCTCTTCCTGCCCACTGTTCCCTCTGCCTGTCAAGTCTGCCAGCCTCTAAATCCTCGGCCAAGGGAGGGGCCATGTCTGGCTTGTCCTTTTGGTCTTCCCAACTGCTCACCCTGCACGCACAGCAGCTTCATGCAAATTAGAAAAGGGCACCCCTTCCTTGTGGCACAGTTTAGTGCCCTCACACAAAACCAAACCTGCACAAATTCTGTGGCAGCCAGTCCCCACCTTCAGGCAGTGCCAAGCACCTGATAAGTCTAAGGAGTGCAACTTTAGGAATGAATGAATGTCTTAATGTTTGTGGAAGCCATTTCTTCAAGGGTGTTAGGTGGCAGCCAAGGCCATCCTGTGTGCTTCCCACATGCTCTTGATGAGTAAGAGATATGTAGAGAGGAGCTACCTGGGGCTAGGAAATGCAGAAGAGCAGTAGTGGGACCCTCTCTGCTTCTTTGCCTAACGACCTCATTAGTAACTGCCAAAGAGTGAGCATTTTGAAGGATCTCGCTCATTACAGCAGCTCCAAACTCCGCATCTGACTCTGGTAAATTAATTTTTTTTTAATGCACTGCTTTTCGCCTTTCCTTTCCTCTATCCCTCCCTCCTGCTCTGGCAGGGAATTGTTTATAGGATGTGGCAGATTGTTACAAATGGGGAAAGGAACAGTTCCAAATTCCATAAGAGGAAAAGGCTCACAGATGCTGGTGCGGGTAGGGAAGGAACAGGTTTTTCAGGATTCTTAGATCCAGATGGGACTAGTGGCAAGGAGGAGCACAAAACACAGCCACCCAGATGTGCTGGGGATGGCATCTTCCAGCCCACAAGCCTGAGATTGGCAGGGTCTCTTCCACCTCTGGCTTGCCAAGCCTCGTCCTGCCACGCCTCCCAGACTGAAATTTTCAGCCTCAGACAACACTCTGAATTCTACTTCACTATCTGGATCTCTCTGGCCTTTTCTCTAACCTCTGCACCAGAGTGGGATCAAGAACAACTCCAAGTTCAGAGTCAGGAAATTCTCTATTTCTTTCCAGTACAAGGACTTTTGGCCTCTATTGCCAGTGGGACTTTGTATGTTACAGATGCCTGGGTCCCACTGCAAAGGGAATTCTGACTCTAGATTTCTCTGGTTTTAGCCATCCTTACAGTGGATTCGAATGGGCCTCCAGGTGGGGAGCATGTCATCACCCTCCTTGTTGATCTGCCTCAGGCTGGCCGTCTGCCCTCTCCTACAAGTCCCTCTAGGCAACCCCCATCTCACAGGAGTAGGCTTCTTGTTCCTCCTCTCCAGTCTTGCTCATCTGATATGAAGTCCTAAACTACCTCCTCCTCCAGCAGGCCCCTGGGGGCTTCTTCAGCCCATAGAGTTCCCCCTTCATGTCGATCCTCTTCCATCTGGAGTCAGAATATTCAAACTTGATCGTCTTATTATTTTGTAGAAGTGGTTGGTATTCACCAGACCCGGACCTCTCAAGGGATGGACCTATGCCCCACCCTCCTTCCAGGGCCCTCCTTCCATGCAGTGCAGGCTGGGCGTTTACTGATGCTTACAGAGAACCTCATTCTCTCCCTTCCAGGAGCAGGATAGCACTCCTCTGGTATCCTCTTAACTACCACCCTGCTGGTCTGTTCTAGGACTTTGGGGGCTTTTGGGGCCACCTTCCTCTCCCTCATATCAGTCCACCCTGCAGATCAGAGAACTGTTTCAGACAGCTGCATACTCTTACCACCTGAGAGCAAGAGCCTTCATTTTCCTGTTTTGGGTCCTGAAGCTGTCCAAGGTGCTGACCAGAGTTTTTCACACCAAGTGACCAGACTGACAGATTGCCCAGACTGCCAATCAATACACTCATCCAAAAAGAACTTTCTCCTACTCAACACTAAATCTGACTATTCTTTTGGCAACTGCTTCTTTACTTCCTATAGGTCAGATTCATGTTCACTTAATGTACAGTTACTAGCCTCTCTACATGGTTGCACAATTGCCTCCAGTCTCTTTTTCCCCTGAGGGAGCCCTCAAGGAAATGAGATTCTTCCTCACTAATTCAAAGCTTCAAGCAGATGGGATTTTGCTTTCTTCTTTCTCACCACAGGCTCCCTAAGATAGAGGAGGGAGCTGGCCCTCCCTGGCCACATTTGGGATTCCACCAAGGAACTGTTATAACATCAAGGGCCAGGACAGACTGGATAAGGAATGTGCTTACCTGGGTAGGGGTGGATACCATTGGCAAACACAGCTTCTGCAGCAGGTTGCCCATTGGCCTGTGGGGGAAGGCCGGTGAAGCCGTTCACCCCAATGGGGGACGGGATGCTAGGCACGGCTGGTGCAGTGATGCCCGGAGGGGTGCTGCCACCTGGTTCCAAGGGGGTAGAGGTGGGGAAGCAAGCAGAAGAGAGGTGAGGAAGACCAGCCCATGGAGCTCCACCAGGCTGGCCCCAAGAACTGAGGCACAGACTTGGACCTCACATACCAGCTCAATTATATCTGTGACTCATGTGTTGGCTTATCCCCCTAGATGGAGTGGCCTCACACATCCTGACTGCATTCATCCTTCAAGATGGAGTCCAAGTCCCTGCCCAAGAGGACTTTCCTAACCACTGAGGGCTCACCCCTAGACCTGCCCTTGGCTTTTAACCACACTTGTCTTCCTTCAGTGTCATCTTCAGGGACTCTTGCTCATCTTAGCCAAGTCAGGACAGACAGTCCTTATTTGTTCCAGGAGGGGCTATCTGTGTCCTCTGAAAGAGGTCTGACTGTTCAAATGTAGGAAGGTTCAATCCTGGTGTTTCCTTGCACTTCAGGAAAGTCTCTCTGAGGATGAGGACATTGGGCTGGCCCATCACCTTGGACACATACGTATCTCAGGCTGGGAATCAGAGCTGGGGTATAACGTTTAAGTTGGGTCTGGAGATAGAACAGTATGTTTTGTGGCTTTTAGCTGGGAAAAGAGCAGCCTCTGGGTGTCAGGAAATCTGCTGCCATGGCCTGGATACAAATAGCCAAGGGGGCCCAGTGAAAGAGAGCATGGAGTACAAGGGCCAGTCCTTGGGTCCATCACACAGAGTTTCTCAACATTGATACTACTGTCACTCAGAGCTAGGTAATTCCTTAATGAAGCTGATCTGGACAGTGTAGAGTCTCTAGTCTTTTCCAACTAGATAGAAGTAGGATTCCTCTCTACTGTCCTAGATGTGACAAACAGAGAAGCCTCTTGACAAATAAACTGGGGTTGGAAGGAGACCTAACTGTGCTGGTTAAGAATCAACAATTAAAAATTGCAAGGAGGTTGTTTTCCAGCCCCAGTCTTTTTTTAGCACTTGTAGTTGTGTAGCTGTCTTAGGAACATCTAGTAACCCTAAGGCTAGAAGTAAATGAGAAAAGGGGCTCCTTTTGGGATTGGGTCAGGTTCTGGACACAGCCTTGCATACCCTAAAGAGAGATGTTGTCATGTCAATTTCTTCCTAGGTATCTATTAGAGATCAAGGTAAACTCTTTCCTGATAGGGTGAAGCCACTTGAGTGAAAGTCCCAGCATGCTGAAATCACACAATAGACTGCATGGGGCCCACATCTCACCTTCCCTTGTGCCCCCGTGTTTAGACCCTTTTTGAAACAAACTTTCAGAGAACAACCAGAATCCTTGTCTACTGGTCACCAAAACTGAGGATCAAACTGGACCTTGGCTTCTCTCCCATCAGACCAGGCCCCAAGTTCTTGATATCTGTTGGCTCACCTGAGGTTGGGGTCATAGGTGCGGCCGCCAGGCCGTTCATGTTGAGGGCCGCCATCTGCTGCATCTGGGCGGCAGCGAAGGCAGCCATGGGGTTCAGGTAGCCCCCCTGAGCGACTGATGCCATGAGGGCCGCTTGCTGCTGCATCAGCTGGGGCAGAGGGAGTGGAAAAAATATCACGTGCTTCCAGAAGGAATCCCTCCCTGCTGGGTGGAGGGGCTCAGCTCCTAGAGACCAAACTCCCAGGCCCTGAGCCCCAGGGAGCCCAGACACCCAGCCACCACCTCTAGAGAGCTCCAGTGCCTGCCTCGGTCCTTATGGCATTTTAGAAAGTCAGCTGCACTCAGAAGTAGCTGAGACTCAGACTCAGCACTGCTAAGGAAGAGAGGGGGACTGGATCTGCAGGTGCTGATCTGCCCCCTTGAACAAGGCCAGACACTCATGGGGCTGTGACACCCAAGAGCCATAGGCATGTTGGGGCAGCCTCTGTCAGATTAACTTAGCATAGGTACTTGTCCAAAATGGCTTTAATCTAGAGTCTGCTGGGCACATGTGCCTGGAACCATAGGTATCCCCAATGTCACCAGGATGAAAGGGGACAGGGAAGGCTTCTGAAAGTGGCCAAGGCTGTACACTTGTGAGGAGGATGAGGTAAGCCAACATTCTTATGACCAACCTCAGTACCACCCATAGCAGGGCTGTGGCACAAGCCAGAGGCTGCCTGGACAGTTGTGGCAGAGTAGGTTCTAATGAGGGAGGAGGGGGACTGTGGGAGAAGGGCTGGGGGGCATCCACAGGACCTCTGCCAGGAGTGACCATAAGTCCTGAGGACATCTGCCCTGAGGTCGGGGCCGGGTTAGGGGCACCTGAACACCACCCATGGACTGAGGGTTGCTCAGCCTCCCCATCTTGCTGCCCCGCTCAACAGCCTTCCCTCCAGTGCCTCCCTTAAGAAGCATGATGGTGGCCCTCCTGGCATAGCAGCAACTGCCCCCACTACAACTGGACCAGCCTTCTCCTACCCCTTCACGCAGGGCCCCTGAGGAGGGAGTGAGCTCCAGAATCCACCCCCGGTCCTTGCCCCCACTTACTGCCTGGGCATAGGCGCCGTAGGCCCCAAACGGAATGGCCATGGGGTTGAACATGCCCATCTGGCCAGCCATCTGCTGCATCCGCCGCATCGTGCGCTCCTTGTCCGTGTCAGCAAACTTGACCACCAGGCTGGACGAAGCTCCCTGCGGCCCCCGGGGTGGTGCGTGAGGCCCACCTGCCCCAGGACCTCTGGGCCCATCCTGCTTCTTCTGCAGGGAGGCGCCATGCAACAGGCGCATGGTGCAGGCAACCAAGAGGAATGGGAACCACCAGGAGGCAACCCCTGCGTGGTAGGCTTTTTCTATCTGGGAGATTCCAGGCCGGGTTCTCAAGGGGCCTGGGCCTCAGCGCCCCGAGTCTGAGACGAGGGAGTAGAAGCTGAGCGTTCCTGCATTAGGAGCCAGCACAACGCGGACCGGGCAGGGCGGGGAGAGGTATGAAGGGCGCTGCCTGGTCCCACCGCAGGAACGCGCACTTACCGGCATGGTCTGGCTGCCGTGGAGCGCGTTGATGGCGGCCTGCGCCTCGGCGTGGGACGAGTACTTCACGAAGGCGCACCCTGCGGAAACACAACAGGCTGAGCCTCGCCCCGGCACCGGAGCGCCGCCCATCAGAGCCCAAGGGGTCAAGGCCCCCAAGGAGAGGAGAGTGGATGAGACTTCAGGATCAGAAAAGGACAACAGAGACACCCAGTGACACCGCTCCTGCCAGTTCAGACTTGGAGCGCCTCGTGGTGGCCGGGCACTAGCTCGCCCTAGCTCTCCCAAAGGCCCCACCCCCGAGGCCCCGCCCCGCGCACCCTTGCTGTTGCCGTCGGGCCCACGCAGGATCGTGCACTCCTCGATGTTGCCGAAGGCCTCGAAGAGGCGGCGTACGTCGTCCTCGGACTGCTGCTTGTTGAGCATGCCCACGAAGAGTTTTCTATCTTCTAGAACAAAATTAGGAGATGCTTACCCGGGCCTGGGGCCGGGCAGCGCAGAGGCGGACCCGGGGAGGGGGGCGGGAGGCGGGAGAGAGAGGGAAATGGGAAGAGAAAGGCACCGCTGGAACGGGTAGGGGAAGCGCAATTGGGGGCTGGAGGATAGGGAATAACTGGACGGAAGGCTGGGAAGGGGAGAGGCCAGGGACCAAAGCAGGAATTGGAATTGGGTTGATAAGCTGGAGGGCAAGGAGCTGTAGCATGCAGGAGCCGGGTTGCAGCGACTAGGCCTCCGCCTGCCTGCAGGGCGGGCACACAGGGCACTGGACCCGTTGAGAAGCTTTTGGTCGTCTTGACTTGACTTCCTCCTTCCTCCTAAATCCTCCTCAGCTGCCAGGTCTGTGCTCCCTGCCTCCCCTGCCTCCCCTCCCTCTCCCCCCCGACCCCCCCCTTTGCATTTACTCCTTGTGCTCTCGCCTCCTCTCCATGTCACTGTTGCTTCCTCTTTCATGGCTCAGTTGAAATGTGGTCCCCTCTCCAATGTGCTCTGCCTCCTTTGCCTGTCCCTACAGCCTGCAGGTAGGTACAGATTGTAGCTGGCTGGCTCCCTTCCTTCACCTCTTCCACCAATCCACTCCCTGGGGAAGCAGACCCAGCTTTACAGTGGCCCTCGGGCCAGTTAGGGAAAGCAGAGTTTGAAAGAAGGTGTGTTCAGGGCCATTCCGTGGTCCCACCTTTTTTCTGTCTTGCCAGGTTTTATCTTCATCTGGCCTTGCCTGTTGGTCCAGGCTGAGCAGTCATCCTTAGCCCCCAGGCACCAGTGAGGAGGATGGGAGTGGCAGGGGGCACTGGAGTGTGGATCTGGAACAGCTTGGGGAAGTGCCTGCAGAAGGGCCTTCCAGCCACGTGCTAGTGCGTCAGCATGGTTTTCATTCCTCTCAGTGGCAGGTGGAGTCCGCTCTTCCCTCTGCGTGACTGCTGTAACAATTCCTGACCCAGATGAAGCCCGGTGCTAAAAGGAATTGGCTTCCACTCTTTGTGGGGAACAGGGGTGTTTGCTCTGGGAGGGAAGCCAGTGTCATGCTGTTAGAGAACCCCCCCAGGGGGCGGGCCACAAGGAAAAGAAGCCACAGGTGGAGAGGAACTGTGGCCCTGGCTCATAGCCCACACCGATCACCTGATGTGGGAGCCGGAGAGTTCTCAGATAAGGCTGGTTCCCGGCTGATGGGACTTACACCTGGAGCCTGATGTCCTGGAGCAGACAGGCCTCCCACACTGGCCCTGTGACTCACCGTCCCAGTCCATGAATGGCTGTTTTAAACAGTTGGGGTGCGCTGAACTGGCATGCAGCCAGTAGTCACTAGGACAGCATCTGGTTGTGACAGTACACAGTGGGCACTTGCTACATGTTTGTGGATCCCTAATGATGGACACATGGCCAAGGCCATCAAAGTCCCAGCACACGGCCACGTTCATGCTCATGGTTGCTTGTGATCACAAGGGCACCCATGACCCCACATCCTTCTGCACTCTGAGAGATTGGTTGCTCTTACCCTGAAGGCATTGCTCACCTGTCTACTCCATCAGGGGAGTTCCTGCAGCTGAGTGACTGTCCTGGGCATATAGCAGAGTCAAGGGTATGTTGATGACTCTCTATATTCCTTCCTAAACTACCCCAGGGTCCTCCAGCTCAGGAAGCCCTGACCTTGGCCAGTTGGTCCCTCAGCCCAGTAGCAGCCAGCACTGGGTTCCACTGTCAGGTGACACTGGGTCCTGACTCTTCCTGTGTCCTGCAGGGTTCTGTTTGGTTCCTGTCTCTAGTTGGGGTCAGCAGACACCAGCCTGGCCCTGCAGTCTAATGAGGCTTCAGCCAAACTCTGGGTCCTGCAGCCTGTGCCCAAATGCCCACTGCTACCTTGGCTGCTTTCCCGGGCTCTGATACTCCATCCCTCCCCTCCAGGGCTTCAGGCTCTGAGGTAGGGGGAACAGGGACTGGGAAAACAACCAGAAAAAAAAGAGAGAGGGTGGATGGAGTGGAGTGCAGAGTGAGAGTGGGAACGGCTGGAGCCAGAGAGAGGGGGGAATTGGAAATGGGAGTAGGAGGATGTTTGTGAGGAAAGGGGTTGATGGAAAGGGTGAGTGAAGACGGGGAGAAGGGTGGAGCTTTTGTTCGAATTCAGGAGGCAGTAGTATCATTTTGCTAAAAGTGCAAGCTGGAGTACCTTCTCTGCAGGGATTGAAACTCCTCTCCCTTGCAGCCCAGCGCAGCCCCTCACACTCTCCCACTCCTTGGCACCTTTTTCAGATTCTGGTGGAATACGATTTCCACAGACTAAGAAGTGAAGCCCCACCCCTTGCTCATCCCTGGCCCTCCTGCTTGAAGATTCTATTTCTTCCCAGGGCAAGAAAAATGAAGGAAAGGGACACCTCCTTTGCCTGCTGGAGCCTGATTTAAATGCTGGGCTGGCCGTCCCCTGCCTTCGCCTCTCCTGACGTCTGAGAGTGTTCCTTTATTATCATTATGACAGCTTTCTGATTGCATTAAAATTCATCCACACATGCCTTTCCTGCCAGCCACTCTTTTGCCAGTGTTGTTTTGTTTTTCTTTTTTTCTTTTTCCTTTTTTGCTAATTCCCTTCTCCAGCCCCTGCCATCTCCGTTTGCTCCATGGTTCTCTGTAGCATGCGTGAGCAGCCCCTTCTTGAGGTCTTCTGAAACCTGTGGGGTAGCCAGGTGGAATTTTCCAAGGAAGACCTTTCCAGAAGGTTGCAAGGAGCCAGAGAATGCAGACTCCACACCCACTTCCTCTCAGGTATTCATGAATCCACCCCTTCCGCCCCACACACTGGTTTCCACGTGGTATGCAGTTGGGCACCTTTGGTCAGAGTGGCTTTGAAGGCTTGTTTTTCAGACCAGGAGCCCTCCAGGCACTGAGGTCAGCAGTGGACCTACTCCTGGGCCAGGCCCACACCTGCTTGCACTCCAGCCTCCTTGCCTCCCAGCTCTGTAACTGTCCCATACTCTCATTGTACTTGCTTGCCAGGATTCCAGACACACACACAGTAACCACACAGGCTGTTGTAATTCTTTGGGTTTCCCGATTTAGGAGCAACGGGAGAAGGATCTGTTGTGTCCCCTTGGTGGTTTGCCCTGCTCTCTGATCTAGCCAAGAGAAACACTTTTGCTGGGAGGGGACAGAGGTCATGAAGGAAGCTGACAGAGGACCCACATCTTAGGGAAGGGCAGGCACTAGAAGCAATTGGCTGGACCAGTCTCTAAGGCTATGGCTGACCGGCTGAGATGGATGTCACCCTATCGCCTACCCTTCTACCCATTTGCTTGGTCATCCCACCACCAGTAGGCACTATCTCATGTTCTCTTAGATAATCAAAAGTACCATTTTTCCAGGTCTTTGATCTGATGCCAACCTACTGAAATCTTAGTGACTTATTTTCCCCCATCAGTGCCCACCCTCCTCCAACACTGACACAGAGTCCCTCCTTCCTAGTGTAGGCTGAGCAGTCCCTCACCACTGCCCAGCTCCCAAACTGGCATCTCTTCTCCTTAGCCCTGAGCCCATGACCTCCCACAGTTGGGTCTGCTCCACTAAGGTGTTCAGGTAGGTGCAGCTGGGACTGGACTGAGAGCAGAGGGACTCAAGTTGTCCCTGAGCAACAGGTCACCTATCCAGGATAACCCAGAGACCTGGGGAACAATCAGGCTGGTGTGGGACACTCAGTCTCTTCTTTTGCAGGGAGCCCAAGCAGGTTGGGATCCATGTCCTTTCCACTCTGGGGCAGAAAAGAGTTTACTGTCAGATTGCATTGGCCATGGCAGGGACCTGGAGGAAGTGCTGCCATCTCTGTTCCCTCAACCTCAAGCCATCACGTGGGCTGCTCCTTGGCAGAGTGAGAAAAGTATGTTCTGTGGCCATGTAGCAGTTGATCTCAGACTGAAGATGAGGAAGCTGGGGCAGCGGGAGGGCTCCAGGATGTTCTAGTGGAGCCCACCTTTCTGGCTTATCCATCCCAAAGCCCTCATTGGACCTGTGCCTACAGGTGTGAGGTCACACCTGGCATTCTGGGAGAGGGACTGGGCAATAGAAGGTAGCTGCTGATATTTCCCTCTGCTCCTGGGGGATCCAAGAGGGGCAGCTGGGCTCTGTGCCCAGAAGGGAATGGGCAGTCTCTACTCAGCACCCACACTGCCAGGAGCTGGGGATGGGGAAAGCTGATTAGAAAGTGGATTGGAAAAATCACCTAATTCTGTCTTAAGGAGCACCTGCCATTCTTCGGGTCTGTTTTCTGGTTAGTCCTTCAACAAGCTTCTACGGATCACCACCTGTGTGCCTAGGACATGGCTGAGGAAAGGATCTGATCTGAGTCTACTGGGATTTTTTGCTCTGTAGGGAGGCTTGGGGATTGAACATGGCTCTGAGATCTATGACAAACCTGCAGTCTGTGCTTCATGGGCCCCAGAGATAGAACAGGTCTGATGGTACAGCCTATAGTCAGAAGGAGCTCGCTGGGGGTTGGAGGGATGAACCCATACCTTGCAGGCTTCCAGAAGGAGGTGGACTGAAGTTAGAATGTTCAGATGCCAACAACTGCATACCCACCAGATAATCTGAACAAAGGCTGAGAAGAGAAGGGATCCCTTGGGTATCCTTTTATCTGCTCCCAACCTCTCACTGTCTGGGGTCAGGGCTTGTACTGTGGGACATGGGGTTAGCTTCATTTTCCATTACCAGCTACCTGCTCCCCACTCCCACCAACACACCCTGAGTTGGGTTTCCTAACCTTACAAAAACCTTTGAAAGTCACCTCTTGGAAGCCCCAGGTGTTTTTGCAAAAACAGGAAAACTTGGGTGCCAGAATCTTCTGCTCCTATGCCCATTTGTCCATGAGCTAGACCAAGTCTCCTGGGCTCCTTTACCTGCTGGAGTCAGAGCAGAACGGGGCTCAGGCTAGAAGGGTGAAAGGGGGATACTCAGAAAAGAGGGCTATCTTGTATGCACCCTGAATGAGAGCATCAGGACTCTGAGAGGAAGCCCCTAAAGGGAAAATTCAGGGCTGTGCCTTACCCGTCCCTGTTGCAGCTCTCAGGGGAGCATCATGGAGCAGGCAGGCAGGTGCCAGCAGCACCCCTCGGCGTGCCAGTGTCCTGGTATTAATGCTCAAGTTCTGGTTTAATTTTTAATATTGCCTTCATTCATTCCTATTGACATTAAGCAATGTTTCCTGCTGGAGTGCTGAAGAGGGGGGCACAGTGCTCAGATGGTTCGTGCCTTTTATCCATCACAGGCTGTTGCTGCTCCCTTTCCTCCAGCTGCCCAGAGAGGTCTGCCAGGGTGGGGCACTAGGGTGGGAGCATATGTAGATTTGAGGCCCATGCCGGGTGGGCCAGGGGAAGAGGGGCCTGGAGGCTCATAGACCCTGGCAGCCATTTGGATATGCGGGAGAACACACCAGACATTCACAATGATGGAGCTAAAGGTTCCTGTCCTGCAGACCATGTGAGCCGAGGGAGGGTTTTAACATCATGTCACACTGAGGAAGTGCTCTGAAAATGCTAGACATCGGGACTGTTGTCCTCATGATTGCTCACACACAGGGGACCAACTAAGGGAAGGCTGGTGAAGTTATGGAGGGGAAAGGGGCGTGGAGGCTCCTCAGGACGCCAAGTGCAGTTAGGCTCCCCAAACAGCAGCTTTTCCAGGACCATGAAGATACCCTCAAGCCTCCTCTAGGAGAAAAGCCTAGAGTGAATCAGAACAAGGGACATCATCCCCAGAGCTACACTGCCCATCCCTGTAAGTCATAGCACCCTCGGCTCCAAAGGGACCAGTAGGAATCTGTATCTGTGTAATTTTTGAGGTTGCTTGACCATCCCACCCTCAGATCCAGAGACCTCTGTGGCCTCCTCCTTGCCAGTCCTGGAGGGCAGTGCGTAGGCTCAAACTGGACTCCCAGATAGAGGCGGTGGACAGGGTCAGAGTGACCTCTTCTTCAGAACCCTTGAACCTGACGCTTATGCCCTCTCAGGATGGAGCAGGCAGTGCCCTGTGATCCCTCTGCAGCCATGTAGATCCCTGTGCAGTCATATGACCATGTGGGCTGCCGTCCTGACAGCCCATCTCTTTTGACCTGGGTTATGGAAGTGAAGCCCAGGCTTTCAGGAAGGCTGTCCAGTGCCAGGAACCAGCAAGGAACAAGGCTCTCCCACCTCTCCCAGCTCAGCCGGAGAGCAGCTGGGCTGTGAGCAGCCCCCCTCCCAAGGATAAAAGCCTTCCTGTCTGCAAAAAAAAAAAAAAAAATGCTGAAGGAGACATCAAACCAGATCAAAGGCTGCTGGGATGGGGACGTGCTGGGGGCCGCAAGGGAATGCAAATGAAGACCCTCACTGGCTCTGTCCCCTCCCCCCTAGGGCAGAGGCAGTGCCTGGCCTTGATCTCTCCTTCCCCACATCCCCCCCCACCATCATCCCCACTCCTGAGACTAGTGCTGTTTGATGTTGAGGGTGGAGACTGGAGAGGCATGGCTGGGGCCCCTTCACGTGCATTCTTGTCACCCCTGGGCGGCTTCCACACACTGCAGAACTGGCGCCCCACCTCCTCTCCCCTTCCTTGGGGCTGTTCAGGCATGACTGTCACTTCCTCTTCGATACCAGCACCCACCCCAGCCCTGCTTACTGCTCTCTGCAGCAAATGGGTCAGTGAAAATCAAGACCAATTTTGTCTCTCTCCTGCTACAGTCCTGCAGCGGCTCTCATGTTACCCTGAGGACTAATCCACGTCTCTGCATGGTCTGCAAGGGCCTCAGGGACTGCTGCCCCACAAATACCAAGTCCACATCCATTTCATCCCTTACGGAATACTTGGGGTCTCAAGGATCTGGCACGTGGTAAACAGTGATGCCACTGCTCAGTGAGGATGGGCAAGGAGCTGCTATTGGCCTGGTGTGGGGATGGGTGCTGAGCCAGGGAACTCTGAAAAAGCAGGAAGTATCTGTCTCCTGAGCTGACCTGTGGGCACTGCTCCCAGTTTGGGACTAATGAACTCCAGAGGCATAGGGCTGCAGACGAATGTAAACGGCTTGAGATGGATCCTGAAGAATGCCTGCGCAGGATTTACCAGGGCATGGAGCAAGGTGCAGGCTCACCAGGAAATGCTTTCATGTGGCCTTCTACTCCCCAGATCTGGAGTAAGAGTTCCATCTTCATCACACAGGAAGCCTAACCTACTGGTCAGGCTCCCGGGCTAACATAGCTGCTGGCACCCCTTTAAGTGAGCCAAGACCCTCCCTGGCCCCAAGCACCTGCCGAGGACACAGCTTGAGAAGGCAACTTGTATGGCTGGGACCGTGTCCTCCAGCGGCTTGCAACACTTGTGTAGAGATAGTGGGTCAGTACAGGTGCCCTGAGTAGGGGCAGGAACTGAGCCCTTGAGCCTAGGACAGTGAGAGGTCTTAGGCCATACCACCCCACTTACTGCCTCCCTTCACTAGCCCTCAAACCCTCCACCTGTGCTTCTGCATGGGGGAGCTGGAGACCTGCTCACTCGGTGTAGAAGTCACCTTTCGCTGGGGCGGTGGCTCGTCGTGCTCTCCAGGTAACTGATTACACATTTGATGTGCTACATTATCCTTCCACGGGCGCACGGCACACAACAGACGGGCCCGCAGTTCTGTGGGGACTTCTCTAATGGGGTTTCCACTGGCGTCTGGCACACTCGCCAGCATTTCACCCATCACAGGATAATTTATAGCATAATGGGGCCTTTTTTTCCTTTACATCACGCGGGAGCATAAATTATGGCCAGTTTGTCCTCCGCTCTCAAGGAGACAGACAAAGCAGAGTTTTATTCCAGCGAGAGGAGGCATTTTTTTTTTTCTTTTTTGTAGGATCTGGGTAAGGAGGCCAGGGGTTGCCCTGCAGAAGGGGCAAGAGGAAGGGATACCAAGGTGTGGGATTAGCAACATCTCTGCGACAGGGGCAAGAACTGATTCCAGGTGGCCACAGATGCCAGGGAAGAAATAAAAGACTCACGTGGAGCTGTTTGTCTCCATTAGCCGTGGAGCAGGGCCTCATTAGCTGTGCAACCCACTGATGCTGCCTGCACATGACCATACCATTGACTAGCTCTAACCCTAGCCACAGGCTCATCCACCTGGGGGCCTCTCACCTGTGACTTCCATGTCCCCCAGCCTGGCAGAGAGGGTGAGAGTGTCTGGTCACTCTCAGAGACCTGTGCAGGGACCAGGGACCAGGGACCAGGGACCAGGGCTAACTTCTCTTTGATCCATGTCCATATTCAGTATTGAGGGCAGGCTTAATTCCTGAGCTGGTAGTCTTGTGGGCTTGGGGAGCTGTCCAGTAGCTGTTGCCTGCCTCACATGGAAGCCAGGGGTGACCAGCCTGGAGGGAGGTTGTGACTACCCAACTAGAGTCTTCAGTGGTCATCCCCTGCCCAGGGCCTTCCCATACAACCATCTTGGGTACATCCCTAAGCCAGGGCTGGGGTTGGGCAAGGCTGCTGTTGGTCTCTTCCAGCTGGGCCTCCCTCCTGTGTATTGCCTTTCAGGCCTTCTGCTGCTCACAGGAACCCAGCCCTTGAGGCCGCAGGCTCCTGGGCTCTGTTGGCTCTGGGAGGGATGGCAGTACCCACCTGGTGTGCCCTGAACCTGGGCATCCGTCCTGTGACTCACAAGGGTCACCTCACCCTGAAAGATATTGGCCTGATTTGGGGAGGGGCTTACCACCCTGATGGTTTTGCAAACTTTCTCTTCTTCCTTCTGTATCCATTCATTCATCAGGCCAGTCATACTCTGAGAGTAGGGCCCTAGGATCCTCTTTAATTGGTCCTCTGCTTTCCTTCCCCTCACACTTTGATCCTGCCACCCTAGCCCTCCTGGTGTCACTGCCCTCCATCTCCTATGGAACTTTCTGGCTTATGTACACACAGTATCAACTCATGACTGATAATGGACCCCAAATAGTCACAGAGATGGATGAATGATAGACATGATTAATAGATGCTAGATACCCAGATTAAATGTTAGATGATAGATACATACACAAATGAGAGACAAATGACTGCAGAATGCAGATAGCTGTATGATGGATGGCTCACAATGTCGATGGATGGCCATGCTGCTTCTGAAGATCTCAGATAATGGGGTCTAAAAGCAAAAGGTCAGAAAACTAGCTATGACCATTCACGTCTTTTGGGGGATACTGGCTCTTAGAAGAACAAGGGACGCTGCTCTGCTCAAGACCTGCTCTTTCAACTCAGGTCCCTGAATATTATTAATGGGTCCATGACTAATACAGGTACCAATGGCGCTGGCTTAATGGGATTGGACACCTAAATATGCTCAGAGACATTTCTGGGAGCAGATGCAGGCCAAAACAACCTCCTGGGCCCCTTTCAGACCTGATAAGGGCTGCCCTTCTGAAAAAAAGTGACATTTCCTACACAGTTGTATGTTTCTTGAAGGTCAAGGCCATGGTCTCCAACCCCACTCAGCAGGTCAGTTCTCAGAGTACCCGTGCAGTTAGATGGTGGGTGTTGAGTGGTGTGATATGTGGAAAGAGTAAACCAATCATTGCCTTAGTCAAGGACCCTACACTCAGAAAGGATGGCAATCAACGACTTGTCCTGAGTGCTGAGTCGGGGCCAAGCATTGTTCAGAGCACTTTAATTTGTAGCCAGCCATTCCAATTTTACAGATGAGTGAACTGAGGCAAAAGAGTCTTGGCAACTTGCCAGAGGTTCCAGACCAGGCAGGGATTGAGCCCAGGTGGTATGGCTCCTGAGATATCATCTACCAGTGAGAAGGCAACCCCCCACCGCCATCCCCGTCACCACTGGACAGGAAAGAACAGCATGATTTCTAATGCCTGATGAGATGGTGAGGGGCAAAGTCAGCCTCTATGAGGCTGGTATTGCTAAAACAGAAGGAAGGATTGCTCTTGTTGGTCAAAGGAGTCCTCTGAGGCCTTCAGGTTGGCAGTCAGTATGTGCTTGCCACCAAGTTCAGTTTCCAGAGTGGCAGAAAGGGGCCAATCCTGTCTCAGAAACCTGCACATTAGTTCCCCCACCACCACACCTGGGGCTGCCACAGACATCTCCTGTTATTTACCAGTCAGCAGGGGCAGTCAAGTTCCCCAAACTATGCCAGGTGCTGCGTTGGTAGAGGCATTAGGCAGACTTGATCCTTGGGGTCCAAATGCTGCCTTGAGTGCCCCACTGTGGGAGGGCAGAGCCCGAGGGATGCACTACTGGAGTGAGAGTGGTGCAGCATGAAGAGGTGGCTTGCTTGGGTGCAGCTGAGGTCCTGGGCCCTGAGGTCAAGCCACCCCACCTCCATCTATGGGTTGGAGTGGCCAGAAGAAAGAAAACCAGAGGCTGAGAGCAAGAGGAGGGACAAGCTTTCTACATGGAGCAGGTGATCTGGGAGAAAAGAAGGTGGGAGAGAAAACAGGAATGCTGCTTAGTGACCCCCAGCCCATCTTCCTTCTCCACGGCAGCCAGGTTCTTTGATGAGGAATGTGACAGCTGACTTGGATGTCAGTCAAGGGACACTCAGCTCTGTGCCCCTGGGTGTTTGCATATATTGGGTCCACTACCATGCTTCATTAGCATGATTACAGCTCCATTGAACCGGTCAGCCAAGCAAGGCCCAGAGAGCCTGAGTAACAAGCAGAAACTCACAGGTTCCACCAGTGGTGTGGGTGGGTTGGAAGCAGACTTCTCTGAGAGCTGCAGTGTGGCTCAACACGCGCACCTGGAATTCCAGCATAGGGCTTCCCTACCTTTGGATTCAACCTTGCAGTCTTTAGGGAGGCCTTTGAAATGTAGCAGCCCTTGTCACCTCGACATGACTGATTTGGCCAGGTAGTGTCTTGTGATCAAAGGGATCAGATAAGCTTTCAGGTCCCTGATGCTTGAGAATGAACTGAGGAGGCAGTGGTGGTGAAGGAGGCAGGAAGAAGGCGTGGGGCTGGCGAAGGCTTAGAGGCAGAGGCGGGCCAAGGGTGAGGAGGGGAGTGAGGGGTGAGGAGGGGAGTGAGGGGTGAGCAGGGGAGGATAACTGGGAGATGAGCTGTGATGGCAGGGGTGGAGAAGCCAGAGAAAGTGGCTGGCTGGAGGGGAGGGGTCTGGGATGCTAACTAGATGGTCAGTGAACTGGGCTACTTTAAACAGGAGGCAAGGAACTATGCAAACAGTTCTCATTGGGAAACCCCTTGGTAGCCAGAGGGATTGCTCCCTGTCCCCCCATCCTCGTATCCCCACCAGTACACAAGAGCTGATAGCCCCAGGACAGTTTTGTCACCTGAAATTGGAGTCCCAGGGCCCTCCAATTTAATCTGCTGAGTGCCTCACAGATGCCTCATTCACACGCCTGTGTGACAATTCTTTAAATGCATTCCAGGTGCTGTTATGATTTTTAAAAATACAAATCCATTTGGAGGCACCGCCATGGAGTTCAAGGTAGCTTTTTGTCATGTTGCATTCTCTCAAACAATGGGTACTCAAAGTGAAACATCTGTCAAGGGGGGTGTTGATGCATTTTTGATGTTAAAAATGGCTCCTTAACCTTGAAAAGTCTGGGAAGCTGGTTCAGGGCGGGCACAGAGGCTCAGGGAAGAGAAGGTGCTGCTGCTGAAACCCGAGTTTGGCTGGAAGCCTGGTAGCCCTGGTCCAGCAGGCAAGCACAAGGCAGGGGCAGTGGGGTGCCCCTGCACCTGCCGTTAGTAACCTCGCCTCTGGCCTGGTCTTCATTAGCTGCCTCCTGGGTCCACTTTCTGCCCTTCCTGCATTGGATCTTTAAGGTCATGCTTTGATACGACAAGATGAGATGAATCAGGGAGGTGAGAACCATTGAGTCCACACCAGCTCTCCGTTAATAGCTGTGATTCAGTTTCTTTGTTGATGGGCAGACAGGAGCTTTGAGGCTTGTTACTAGTGGGAGGGCCTGGCTTGGTGCCTGCCACATAGCATGAGTTCCACAAAGGCTGCTTGTGTGAGCAGTGACAGGGCCTGAAGGGTACATTGAATCTGAGAAAGCTCAGAGTGGGAAGAGAGCCTAGACCCACATCTGTCACTTGCCACCCCCACCCCACTCTCAGGCTGGTCCCGGGCATCCATTCAGCTAAGATCACATAGGAAAACTCCTCAGCTTGAGTGGTTTGGGGCTTGTATTTGGTTTCCCTATGGCTGTGACCAGCCCAGGGGCTGAAGTAGGGGGCTCACTGGAAAATGAGATAGTTAGACTGCAGCAGGGGACTGGTGTGAGGACCAGGTGAGCAAGATCATGGGTATTGAGGAGCCTTTTGACTAACTGGCACCTGCTCACAGGGTGGTCACTTGGACTCACCTCCTCTATCCCATTGCATTGGGGTTGTCCCTCCCATGTCTTTGGGTTCCACAGGCATCTTCGAGAACATCTGGTTTTAGTCATCTCTACTCAGACATTTTGCTTCCTTAGGCCTACCCTTTTGTCTAATCCTCCTAAGACAGATCAGTCCTTTGTCCCAACAAGCAAGATCTCATGCTCCTTGCTGTGACCTGCGGGTTTCTGTCTTCCCAACTTATTTATGCTGAATCTAGACCCCAAAGACCACGGCATTAAGAGCCGAAAGGCTTGAGACAGCACTGTGGTATGATGAGTAAAATCACTGCTTGCAGTGGCAGCATCCCATATGGATGCCAGTTTCTGACCTAGCTGCTCCACTTCCAGTCCAGTTCCTGCTGATGCACCTGGGAAAGCAGCAGAAGATGACCCAAGTCTGGGCCCCTGCATGCATTAGAGAGGCCCAGAGGAAGCTTCTGGATTCTGGCTTTGGACTGGCCCAGCTCTAGCCATTGTGGCCTTTGGGGAGTAAAGCAATGGATGGGAGATTTCTCTGTCTTTTTGTAACTCTGAGTTTTCAAATAAATAAATAAATCTTTGAGAGAGAGAAGGCTCTGAACTGTGAGTAGAGGTGAAGGCAGAGCCCTTGTGACTCAAATGAGCATTCCCTTAAAAAAAAACTGGAGGATGCTAATTTGTACCTTTTCTACCACGGGTGAAAAAGTGGGAGGGACAGCCCTTCCTAGACACCCAATCAGCCAACAACCCAAACTTGGATGTCCCAGCCTCCAGATCTTGAGAGATGAACTCTTGTTTATGAGCTACTTTGAATGTGGTGCTTTTGTAAGACTCTCTCATTGAACACCTTGCACAGGTGCCCCCACAGCACCATGGTGGAGAGCAAGTAGATTAAGCTTTTCTCCTCAGGACAGGTGAATGTTGACGATGTCCTGCAAAGCCTTCACCAAGAGGGCTGAGGGCTTATGGAGATAGGTCAAGCTCTCTAACGGGGTGGATGTAAGGGGACTCAGGGCAAGGAGACCTTCCTGAGACCCCCGAGCCACTGCCTGGAGGTGCCCACCCACTCCGCTGGCAGTGAGGCTGTGCTGGGTGAGAGCATACTCCTGAGCTGGAAGTGACCTGTGCAGGCCAAACATAGAGCATATTCACTGCAATGAAGGAAAGTTGCCGGGTTATTAGCAGTGCCTAATGATATTTGCATAGATTAACAGATTTAATGCAATCATGAATGCCACAATCCCGAGAAAATAATGAAGAAATCCATTACAAAGTCATAACGTAACTAAGTCAATACAGTAATAACTTGATCCTGCGTTAGTAATAATTTCATCTCCTGCTGCAAGGCGATTTTATAATGTGAGCTGTTTCTGGACACTTTTATAAATTTCACCTTTGTTTGAGATAATTAATTAACAAAATAAAAAAATATACTGCTGGTACTTTACACAGTAAATTAGTCATTAGTCTAAACTGGCAGGCTGTAATAAAACTTATTAAGATGGATGTGCTGAGTTTTCTAACTTCTTTTCAAATGGCCTGTAATACTCTTACTGGCCGAACTCAGGGGCCGCCTAAATAGCAGGGATTCAGATAGACCAGAAGGACTCCAGGAAGAGTGGTCAGGATAAAGAAGGGTGCAAGCATATCCCCATCCACAACTAAGGTCAAGGGCACCCACTGGGGACCCACCTGCTTTGCCCCAGGCTGCCTTAGGAACCTGTTAGTCTCCCAGGCCTTTCACAACAAAGCACTACAAAACCGATGTCTTAAAGAAACAAACACCTGTTCTCTTAAGACTGGATGTTAGGGACCTGGTGACCAGGGCCAGGCCCTCTCTAAAGACCCTGTGGGGAGGCTGTCTCTTGACCCCTTCCTAGCTTTTGATGTTGACTGTTGATTCTTGGTGTTCAAGAATTTGTAGCTGCCTCTCTTACTACCCCATCTTTTGAGTCTCTGTATCCAAACCTCCTCTCTCTTCTAGGGACACTGAGTAGGGCTGTCTTGGATTTAGGGCCCAGCCTAATCCAGTATGATCTC
Organism: Ochotona curzoniae; assembly: GCF_017591425.1. Lineage (NCBI taxonomy): Eukaryota > Metazoa > Chordata > Mammalia > Lagomorpha > Ochotonidae > Ochotona > Ochotona curzoniae. Next base: position 12,305,764 of record NW_024466218.1, read on the forward strand.
ATGTAGACTATATCTGCAGTCCAGGTTCCAGCTGTACATGAGCCTAGCAGGGTTGGGGAGGTGGGGTTGTGGAGAGACATGATCCAGCCCTCTCACTAGAGGCATGAAGAGTTGTGTAGTCACTGCCGTTACCCCCACAGAAAAGAATTCACATGCAGGTGGCACCAAGTGACAGTGACCAGCACATGGGCTGCTGGGCAAGAGCTGGTTGCTGGAAATAGATGGTTTCCTAAGGGGTCACCTGACAGGCTGGAGTGGGGTGTTGTGGACCCTCCAGCAATGGTCAGCACTGTTCTTATTTGTGTGTGTTTCTCTGGGAGAAACTCAAGAGCTTCTAACAGGTTCTGAAAGGGGCCCAGGTTGCTGACCATGTCAAGGAGGGATCATATTGATCAACCACCCAAGCTAACAACTAGTCAGCCTACTGACAAAGACCTCTTGAAAAGTAATTTCAGTTTTACCAGTCTTCCAATGCTCCCCATCCCAGCAGAAGGGCAAGGCTGCGGCTCTGTGGGAGAAGCTGTTGCCATTCTACCATAGAGGTGGCAGGTGCAGCAGGGGCAGATATCCACTGGGGAAGTGTCTTTCCAAGTATCACCTGCAGACTGGCCAAAGCCTGCAGCAAATTTAGAATCAGCTTCTATATTTTACAGTCTCCACAATGCCTTTGATTAAAAACAAAACAAAAGAAAAATGGCCCAACAGGGTGGCAGATGGCTCACTAGCTAATCCTCCACCTTCAAGTGCTGACATCCCATATAAATGCTGGTTTATGTCCTGGCTGCTTCATTCCCCATTCAGCTCCCTGCTTGTGACCCGACCCAGGAAAGCAATGGAGAATGGCCCACGTCCTTGGGCTTCTGCACCCATGTGGGAGACCCAGAAGATGCTCCTGGCTTTGAATGGACTCCTGGCTTTGGCCATTGCAGCACTTCTACCTCTGGGGCTCTGCTATGAGTGCAGGGAGGAGGCACTTGCAGCCTCACCCTGAGCGCCAGTCCCTGGGTCTCCTGGAAAACTTATGCATGCAGGAACGTGTTGGGGACATGTGAATCCAGTTGGAGTGATGTGGCTTAAAAGCCAATTGGATGATGCTCTGGCAGGGAATGGATGTTATATTTTTAAAATACAATACAAAGTCTCCACTGAATTATTGCCAGTGGATGCCCTGGAGGGTCATGACATGGAAACCTGTAACAGAGGCAACAACATGATGAGTCAGCTCAGAACCTGCTGAGGGTGGGAGTGCGGTCTTGGGGGTTCATGGAAAGGACCTGATGTATTCTGGGAAATCTGTAATGTGCCAGTCCTCAGGAATGATATCGTTGTGCCATGCACAGCACCAAGGGCAGAACACAGTGCCCAGCCTGTTCCAGGATTGAGCCCTGTCCATGCTGTGATCAGGGCCTGGCTTCTGTTCTAGTTTATCACATGTGCTGAGGGACTGTGCCCAGTGACTCCTTCCCACTTGCTTGGGGTGCAGTGGAGAGCTCTGTGAGGATGCTGAAGCCACCTCCTCGGGACCTTCCACCCCTGCTGATCCGCTACGAGTTCTCCAGCTCTCCTGCTTGATACGCACACACACATATCCTCCTCCAAGATTTGCCATTCAGATGTCTTCTGTTTGTTTTTAACCTGTTGAATGGCCATGTAATTGGTTGTCCAAACTGGGATCCCTGTTGAGTTACAAGGACCGGTTTTAATGGTGAGTCTGACAGCAGGTGACTTTGGACCTCCCCTGTCCACTAGAACTCCCAGGCACCCTGGTTTCACAGTCATTGTCCTCCTGCCAATGGCAGTGCCCTCCCTTCTTTCCCCTACCCCTGCTTGAAGGTGTCTAACAGCCCTCTCTGCTGCCCAGGCCCACACTGAAGCCCACGCAGGACAGCACCAGTATCAGCCTATGTTTCCTAAGGGAGGCCGTTAGGCTGGGCAAGCTAAGGGACGGGGGGGGGGGGGGCGATAACCACACATCAAAGGTCAATTCAAGGAGTACAATCTCCCCTCCAGCCTTTGTCCACCTAAGAACCTGGGTCAGGTCAGGGGAGAGTAGGACAGCCTAGCGCCAAATTCCCTAAGCAGCTCAGATGTGTGATGGAAATCAATGAGGGTGACAACAGGGATCAAAGAGGGGAGCAAGGGAGATTGAAGGTCAGGTGGCTGGTTGGGGCTGAAAGAACAGTGGAGAGGCAGCTGAAAAGGACTGGGATGAGCACAAGGCTCTTTTCCTTCCTCCCCTCTTTTGACCATCTCTTTTGGCCCTTACCACAGGGCAGATCACCTGCCAGGTACAGCATGTGGTAGGGGCACTGGAAGCCCTGACCAGCTGTCTGCCAAGGCCTTGGGTCCCTGTTTCAGAGCTTCATCTCTGTGAGCTGAGCAGTGCTGTCCTCAGAATCCCCAATGTAAAGTGCAGCATTATTTTGGGTGTTGCCAGGCCCCAACAGGTCTGTGTGCGTTACGGGGGTTCCTCTAAGACAGCTGACCCCTCCTAATCTGAACCTGGGGCTACGAGACCCTTGGGGGCAATGGCTAAGACCTGGGGTCTAGCAGCAGCAGCAGCAGCCAGTCAGTAGGTTAACATAGGATCTCACTGTGACAGCCTTGCCTTGTACCAACCCTGTCTGTCTTTCCTGGGTCACTTCAGTGACCTTGTGATTCTCCCCTTGTTCCCACACAGCAGCCAGAATCAGTGTAGGGCTCTGCCCTGCCCCAGGCAAGCCCACTCATTCACTCAGAATAGACTGCTCTCTGAAATGCTCTACAAGCTACTATAGGGTCTGTCCTCCTCACCTCTACTCTGTCACTCTCCCTTCCCTCCAAGTTCCACTGCAGCTGAGCTCGGGCATGTTCCACCTTGATCCTGGCTCCTCCATGCCCTGGCACATTGTCCACCTCCTCCTTTAGCTGCTAGGGCCCAGGACAACAGGGGTCACACAGCACTGGACACAGCCCCTGGTAGCAGGCTCTGCTTGTTTAGTGGAATGCCTGAAGGGGTGATTGAAAAGCTACCTCGGTTTCCCAAAGACAGAACTCAGAACAGGTAAAAACCTTTCGGCAGGACCAGAGCAGGCAGGCTAACACCAGATAAGCAGTTCTGGGGTGGACTGGCTCCCAGGCCTCTATGCAGCTGCTGTGGGCAGGTGGACCTGGGCCAGCCCTGGGCCAAGAGGTACCAGAGGTGACCCCAAGCAAAGGAGATGCTATGGTACATGTAGAGGGCTAGGGTACCTTTGGGAGTGAGTGAGGGTCCAGGGGATACCTGGTGTGGGGATAGAGACCAACCAGAAGAACTGGATTGGGAGGGGAGCCCCTCTGAGCCACAGCCTGCCAGGAAAGTGAAAGTCGCTGGGGTGGGGATTGCCAGGCCACAGACCCTGGGAGGATGGAGTGCAAAAGGAGAGGAACATCCCCCAGTAGAAAGAAACCAAGGCTGATGACAGCACTCAGCTGCCTGTCTCCCACGGCTCCCTCTCTCCTCCCTGTGTGTCACTTAATGTTTGCAGTTACATATTTACAGATATGTAACCATGGCGACTGAGGGCTCAACGTTACTCTTGCAATTCTGTTTCCACAAATGTGGTTCTCTGGTGGATTGGACCAAGCTGTCTGGAAGCTGGCCAGGCCCAGCAAGTCACATTTCCAGCCCTGTGCTTTAGCGCCTGCTCCCCTCAATCCTCTGGACCTGAGTCACACTGTCCAGGACCTGGTCCTGCCCAGAGCACATGGTTTGCTAAAACTGTATCCAACACTCATATCCTCCTGCATCCTCTAGCGCTCCAGCTCCACAGTGAGCCCTCTCCCCTTTCTGCTTCCCTGGGCACCAGAGCCTGGGGATCCCCTGTTCTCAACATTCCTTGGAGGTGAGGACTTACCCTTTTCACTTCTGACACCAGGCACACTGCCAGAGTTGAGGCTGTGGAGCCCCTTGCTGGTTACTTGCTACTTTAGTTCCCACAACCTGGTATTCTCTCATGGCACTGTCTATATGGGTCCTGTCTTTTGTATTCAGCTATGCATTTCCTGAGCCCCGGCTCTTGGCCTTGTATTATGCAAGGAATGAAGAGAGACCCTAACTACATGGAACTCATCTTTAAGTGGGGACAGGAAAGGGACAGTTGAGAGAAGAGCAGGACAGTAGCCTGTACTACAAATGAAAGCAAACAGGAGTGTTAGGCTGGCAGTCAGGAGAGACCTTGGTGAGAGGGACATGGAATCTGAAAGAAAATCTAGGAGACAAGTGCCTGGTAGAAGGAATGGCTGGTGCAAGGACTGGGGCAGTAACATTCAGCAAAGAGCCATGAGGTGAGGGAGCTATCGCAAGGCATTGAGGGCGTAACTAAGGCAGCAAAAGCTTTGATTTCCCTCTGAGGAAAGATGATAGAAGCCACCTTTGGGGCCACATGTGGAGGAAGGTGTACGGAGGGCAGGTAGAGGCAGGGCAGTCATCACCAAGGAGACAGGAGGCCTGAGGGGGCTGCCATGGAGGAGGAGCAGGGGCAGATGAAGTAGGCTGCCATGGTGAGGGTTAAAGAGAATTCAAACTTTTCATTCCATGGGGTTCCTAGTCCCAGGCAGAAATGAGAGGGAGGGTGCTGTCCCTACCTGGTCCTTCCTTCCCACCCTGCTTTGGACCTGACACCACAAGAGATGAGAGGTGTAGGTTTTGCTGTAGACCCCAGGTCAAGGTGTGTTCCCTGCCTGTGACCATGCCCTTGGCTGGCCACACAGGAGGCAGATACAGTCAGACGGCTCCCTCCTCCCCACTCATGGGAGGAACATGGGACTTTCCTGGCCCCTGCTGCCCCTCCTCTCATGCAGGAGCCCAAGGAGTTCCCTCTCTGCTAGGAACGGAAGGGTCCTCACTCAGCTGATGGGACCCTGAGTGTCTGCCCCCATCACCATCATAAACTATTTAAGTTACTGGTCCTTAACTGATGTCTTTCTTAACTGTGATACTGAGGATGCAGTGTGGAAGCCACACAGACTCGATCCCAAGCCACCTAGTGTATGTAGGTCTCCAGCCTTGTGCACCTCCCACTGGCACTTTCTCCCTGCTCTGCTGGCCTCCCTGCTGCTGTCCACACTTTCAGCCTGCTCAGAACTTGAGCCAGCCTGTGGGGGGGGGGGAGGGGAGTCACTCCAATCTCTGGACAATTTCCAAGGTCAGATTTGGCTTTAACTTGGTTTGTCTTTGGGACATATATTGAATTTCACAGAGAGCAAATTGGATGCTTATGGGAATTTGTGCCATTTAGAAGTCTCCAGAATACTCTAGAAGTGTTTGATGCCTGCAGGCCACCCCCTGGCAGCAGGGATGGATGCGATTTAGAGGGCCCCTAGCTGACCCACATGACTACAGCTCCTACAGTACCTCTATTACAGAGTCAGAGGGCCTCCCTTGGCCTCTACTTATTGAACACTGTGGCAGGTGTCCCACCCCAACTACTACAGCTCACATTCCTGCCCTCCCTGTCCCTGGAGTCCTCTTCTGACAAGTAACACAAAGGAAGACTGACACGAGAACGCCTATGAAGGACTCGAGTCAGTGGCTGCCACATCTGAAGGCACCAAGGCAACACTGGGCTACACAGCTTTCCTGGAAGGAAGGAAGCTCCTGAGTGCTGCCGGAGGAGGTCCAGCCTTTCCTAGGGGCCGGGACGGATGGAGGCATTGCCAGTGGGGGCAACCTTAGGTGGGACCAGCTCTGCTTCCTGGTCCTGCAGGAGTCCCCCAGACGCTAAAGGCTGGGAGCAAGGACAGCCTGGCTCTCTGATTCAGACCTGCTCTTGCTTCCTACTCTCTGGGGCCCCCTGCAAGGCAGCTCTGCAAGGCAGCTCTGCAATGGGGGAGAGATTAACATTTGAAATCCAGGCGGTGGGCTCCTTCCTCTCCTCCCCACCCCTCACTTCCTCTAAAAAAGGAAAACAGTCGTTGAAATTGAAAAATGGTGCTCAGTGAAGGGTTTAAAGACATTTTGAATTTAAAATATATTTTAAAGGTCATTTTCAGCAGTAATTATGTTATAATGGCGAGGCTCTTAGCAAAAAAGCAGGTTCCCACAGTAGCATAAGACTGAATGGGGAGCAGCCACAGCTTGGGCCTTCCATGGCCATCAGAATGGGGGGGGCAGTTGGAGAAGTAGTGGTGGATGGCATGGCAAGGTAAAAAGACACTGGCGGAGCCAGTGGCACGGTCACCTAGGGTCCCCAGGAACAGTTCCAGTCCCTGGCCTGGAGTGGTCCCTTGGAACTCCCAAAACCTCTTGGGTTTAGCACTGTTGGACTTTTGGAGACTCACAGAACCCTCTGCCATGCCCCCTTTTTTTCTCTTCCAGACATTGGCCTTGAGGTTCTTGCTGGCTCCATGACGCAACTAGGGCCAGCTCACTCAGTGGGAGAAAGCTCCTCTCCCCTACTCTTCTGCAGGACCACCTGTCAAAGCCATGACCTTGCTCTCTGACCATTCAGCTCTGATTTCCCTCTGGGCAACTGTGCAGCCACCCCAGGAGGAGCCCCAAGGCTGACCACAACCCTGTCCTTCTGTGCTGGCACGGGATACCTGCCTACCCAGACACACGCCCAGCCTCCTGATCGGGCTCATGCTGGGAGGATCACAGGGTTCCCAGTCTCCATCACCCCCAGCTGTTCTTAAGTCACCAACTGGACAGATTTATTCTAGAATTACCAGATTGCCAATTTTTGGAGCCCAGTCTGCTCACCTTTGAAAAATTGGGACCTTTGTTCATTTCTGGATACCATGGGCCATATGCCCACTTGGATTTGTCCCTGCTTCCCCTGGAACTGGTGGGAAACCCGAGATGCTATGTTCTTTGAACAGGTGGAAGACATGAATGTGCTGGCAGCTGCTGGAACCTCTGTGTTTTCTGTCCTATATCCCAAACAGGTACTTCCCCACTCCCTGGTCTACCTGCCCACTCTTGATGAGGCTTTCTTCGCAGGCCACCCATCTACACAGGTGACCTTGATTGACCACAGTGCTGTTGTGAACCTGCCTGAGAATCCTCCAGAAGGTGTGGCAAGAGCCCCCAGTGGTGCCTTGAGAAGGTTCTCAGGCACGGAAGAAGAGGGGAGAAAGACAGCACAGTGCTGAGAGAGCAACTGGGATTGTAGGAAGGAGAGACCCAGATGCCCATGAAGGGATGTTGGAGGTGCCCAGAGAGGCTTTCATGAAGAAGGTGTGTGAAGCATGAATGCAGGGACAAAGCAACAGAATGAAGAAGCAGGAGCAGTGGCTGTGCACTGGGAGAGGTGTCTGCTCCCTAGGCTTCTATAGCCCTGAATGCACCTGACACCGGCCAGAGGGCAGATGACTGCCTTTAGTCACCCTGCCTCTATGGGCTTACTCTGGGGAGCAGAATCCAGTAGGGTGCTGAGTTTGCTCACTCCAGTGAGTGGTCCTGTAATGCATGGCCTGGGATGGGGAACTGGGCCAGCTGCGAGATGTGAGAGTGGGCTTTGGAAGCTGGGCCTCCTGCAAAGCTAACAAGCTCTGCTCTGGTGGGAGTAGTAGGCGTGGGGGTGAGGAGAGGATAGTCCCCTGCTGGGGCTGTAGGGGACAGGCACAGGCAGGGCAGGAGAAAGGCGGGGAGTGAACTAGAAAAAATGCCCAGGAGAAGCACAACACTCAGCTACAGTGTTATTAAAAGAAAGCATCTTAAAAACGCGAGCCATTAATAACAGCCTGACGCCACGTTGGGGTAATTTATTCAAATTGCAGGGCCAGGATGGAGGAGCAGATGTTTCTGAGCTGCTGGTGTCACCGAACGAGTTCTAGGAGTGGTGGGGGTATGAGGAGGGGGGCTAAGCACCCCCTATTTCCTTTGCCCCTCATAAGAAGGTCCCTGGTTCTGCCTTTCTAGAAACCGTACCCCAGGCTGCAGGAAGGCAGGAGGGCTTCAGGGGCTGAGGACTGCTCAGTTCATTCAGTGTGTTTATCAAGATAGGAAACTGGGGCAGGGGACTGGCAGGTAGGTCCCACAGCTAGAGTGTCAGGGACCCCATCCTGGCCAGGGCCAGCTGGTGGCGCTGCCATTCTGCCCAAGTGAAACCCTGACATTGGCACAAAGTCTTCCACACTGGCCATCAGAGTTCTGAGCATTTCCGCTGGGGTGCCACCACCAGCAGATGACCCCAGAAAGTGAACCTGGAGCCTTAGTTGTCTCATCTCCACCACGGAGCCATAACACCTACATCACTAAGAGAAAAGACACACAGTGATGGGCGGAAGGCACTGTCCAATGTAAGGTGGCTATTGAGGGCAACCTAGAGCTTCAACTGAAACCTTTGCTTGTTTCACTGGTTCTACCCCTGTCCCCAGTGAAACTGTCAAGTTCCCATGGCCAAGACTCCTGTTGGCATGCACCTCTGTCCAGTTGAGGAGTACCACTGCGGGTCTTCCCTCAGGGACAGCTGGTGTGGGGACTAAATGGTGCAGATGCCTGTGGCTCTTCTCCCTGCTGGCTAATGCGGACCAAAGCCTGCTCAGCTCCCCCAGGGTAACATGAGCATCATTCTCTGCCTGGCTTGTAAGTGACTTCATGGTGGCCCTGTTCCTTTTCCCTTCCTTCCATCTACAGTTCCAGCCTCTGGCCAAGGGCAAGGAGCTCAGAACACAGAAAGGCCTAAAAGGAGTGCAAAGAGATCACGCCTTCTTTTCCTGATTTGGGCTTGATGTGCGGAGTCTCACCAGTCAAGGAGTGCGCTCTGCTCTTGGTGGGACACATCCTTCCGCTAGGGGCCATGCCGTGGTCAGTGGTGGCAGGTGGATACACGAAGCCTCCCAGTTGGACACTTCCCTCCCATGGGCCCAGGCTTTGTGATGCCACCGTGAGTTGTGGGAACAGAATGAAGAGGACCCCCTTTCCACATGAAGCCTGACAGGAAATGCCACCACCAGAGTGACATTGGGTTAGAACAGGTTGCTTAAGCAAAGTTCACCTTGAGGGAACAGCATCAGTGCATGTGGCTGCTGATGGAGGCACAGGGAGTAGACAGGGGGCTGCATTTGTCCAGCCTCTCTGAACTTGGGAGTAGGCAGGGGGGTTGGTTGCCAGAAGTCCAGGATGAGACTTAGGGGGCTGTGGGGTTCTCCCCCAGGAGAGATGGGGATAAAAGGGTGGGTAAGATGGCAGGAGGGGCTCAGCTATCACTCCCAGCCTGTGCCCTCCAGGACCTCCCTGCCCACCTGGCTGCAGGGGTCAGCTGCAGCTTCCAGCCAACTGGACCTGCTCACAGCTCAGGGTTCATTTGCAATGAAGGAGAAAGCACAGCCCCACACTCACGGGGCAATCAACGCACTCTGTGATGAATGGAGCCCGTGTCACTCAGCGAAAATGAATATTTCTTTGCGATAATGGCCAGATGGTAGCAACTCTCCGATCCAAATTAAAACATGCATGATAAATGCCAGGAAAACAGAGGAAGACAAAACCCCAACCTGGAGTGAATTCTCTCTATAAATCTTCCCCCCAGCACCCCCCTTGCCACAGTGGCCCTGCTAATAGCCATTAAATTATTAAGATGTGTTGCAAGGAGAATGCCAATGTCAGTGATACTGGCCCCCGCTGCCCACCCCCAGCCCCTGGCTGTAGGGCTGGAGGGTGAGAAAGTGATCTAGGGGGGCTGCAGAGAGTCTGGGCACTCCAGCAGGTTCCTGTGTAGAGACAGGGCAGAATGCCAACCTTGCCATGTATACAGTGTCCAGCCCAGTTCCACAGTGGGTCAACCATGTTTTGGCCCTCAGGAAGCCAGTCTCCATAGAGAAGAGAAACTAGACATCCAATGCTTGACACCATGGCTCTGATAACAGGTTGGGGAAGCCAGCAGGAACAGCAAGAGAAGAGAACGTTTGAGCTAGGGCTTAGTGATGAGGGTGCTAACCATGGCATGGTGCTGGGTGGATGGGCAGGGTCTCAGGGGGTGGCTATGCACCTGAAGTCTGAAGGCAGGAGCGGCAGCCCTGGGCTCTCTCTCACTGGTCTCCCTGTCCATTTTCCTGCAGGTAGCTGTCTTCCCAGGCTCAGTATCTGTCTATCACCATCTTCTTTCCGAGGCCTCAGAACTACTCCTCCTCATCAGGAGCTTTTCAGCTCTTTAGCTTGGTGTTCTGGAACCCTCTCCTTGGGCCAACTGATTCCTTTATTTCCTCTGTCCAAGCTCTTCAACATGGGTTCTATGCTCCTTGTCTTACCTACTCTCAGCCTGGAATTTCCCTCCAGGGAGTCACCTCCAGAAACCCCTCCCTGACTGCTCCAGTCTGCTCTCTGCCCAACCTGAGGCTTTTGCTGTCTCTACCATGCTGCCCGCCACTCCCAGCTGCCTGTGAGGTTTCTGCCCATGCCCCACCCTTGCAAGACATCTGGAATTGCCCAGTGTGTCTTTGAGAATGTCAGCATCACTGGGGTGTGCCCCTGCTTTGGATCCCTGCCCATCCTAAGCCTGAGAGACCCTTCTCAGCACCAGGCTTCCTCTACCTGGGCAGCTTTGCCCTTGCTCACACAGACAGGTTCACTCAGCTGCTGGCCAGGCTGCACCCGGGGAAGCTCCAGCCTCAGACGCTGACCCTGCAAGGGCATGGATGAGGTGTTGGAGAAGCTGAAGATCATGGTCATGCTCGTGCTCTGGAGACTCCACCCTGCCAAGGGGGGCCCAGCACACAGCACAGACATGCAGATAAGCCAACAAGGTATGGAGGCCTGTGTGAGTCTGTGGCCTGCAGGCTGACTAGCACTGTGGTCTTGGAGAAGTCACCCATTCCTGACCCTCACAACTTGGCTGGTCAGTTGGGGCTGGAGGCGCTGGCTGGTAGTGTGGATGCACTGGGGCTCCAGCTGCCCTTGCCGTCCTCCCTCTGGAGTGTTAGCCACTGTTGCCGCAGGCTCGACCAAGTCCCATGGGCTGAGGTTGGGAAGGCTAGTAGGCTGTTCTAGCAGGTGGAGATTGTCTGAGATGGAAGACAGGGAAGGAAGGAGTATATGGACAGAAGGAAGATTCTGGGCTGGGGGCCTGGCCTACTGGGGCTGGAGGATGGGCAGGGACAGGATCCTGCAGACTCCACCGTGGCTCCTGTTCAGGGAACAGACACCCACACCTTGGGATCTGGGAAATAGCGAGACCAACATTGCAACAAAGCTGTCTTCCTCTTCCATAAAATCGACCCTTGTCTCTGGCCCAGCCAATTCTTCTCTGTCTCTTACCTACAGCGCATATTCACCTGGCTTGCCTCTGGTTTTCTGCCTTTGTCCATAACACTCAGTGCAGCTGTTTGCTCTTATGAAACTCCTCTCATCCTCCCCAGTCACCACCTCTAGGAAGTCTACCTTCTTTATTCTACCTCATTTTGGTCATTTGTGCGCTCAGTAGGGCAGTGGGCCTGGCCTGTGAGCTGACCAAGCCTTGTCAGTCCTCACTTCTACTGCCTCTTCTCTTTGTCCTGTGGCTTGGACTCTACAAAAAGTCATGTGTTGATGGTGACAGCTGGCATCTGGTAAGGCTACAATCCACCTACTGTGTCCCACCTGCAGGTATGAGGGGGTCTTGGCAGTATATTGGTTGGGGAGGGGAGAGAGGTGCAGCTTACGGTGGGGGGAATGGGGTGGCAAGCAGGGAGCATGCAGTCAGAGTGACCTAGCTGTGAAGTCCAGCCCTGTCCTGCCCCCTATACTGGCCTCTACGGGTCCCCTCACACCCACCTGGGCAGCTGTACCCTCAGAGCTCTGCCCTTCTGAGGCCAGGCATAGTGCCCTTGTCTCACCTCTGGCTCCTGTGCTGTTTGCCCTTTTCTTGACCCCGAGATCTCCCATGGGTCTCTCCCTGTGTCTGCTGTGGGTGACAGAGACTAGGAGGCTTCACCACACCCACATCAGGGCTTGCACACAGGCATACCAGGAACTGCATGACCCTCAAGACTGCCTGCAAACTGCTCTTCTCTCCTCTAGCCCATCTCCCCAGAAGCGGCCATGTGCTAGCTAGCGCAGTGCCTGGGACATGAAACTGTGGTAGTGATGAGAGGATGGGACACAAGAGGCCTTGGGCACCTCTCTCTGGCATTCCTACTCCAGGGTGCACAGGCACGAGGCAGCTTTTAAATATCATCCAGAAGCCCATTTGCTATGATTAATATCCCATTTCCCCTGGAACAATCCTTTGCTAAATTAGCCGGGGCCAGAGGGAATTGGTTGGGGAGCTGCAAGTCTCTACTTAACTTTCCGAATGGATTAAGGAAACTTCAAAAACAAAATTCAGATCAATCAACATTCCCTCCCCCAGCTAAAAGCCAGGGTCCATCGAAATTCAGCAGGTTTTGCAGTTAATTATGTTTTCACACCTCTGGCACGAGTTACAGATGTATTTATAATGTGTGTGTCTGCCCCTGGGTCTCCGCAGCACGCTCGGACCCTTTCCCACCAGCCACTCAGTCCTGGCCACAAGCTGCTCTCTGGAGCCCCTTCTGAGGACCACAGGGGGCGGCTTACATTTAGGAAATTTCTTTTTAAAGGGGACTGGGAGGGGCTGGCATTGTGACTCAGTAAGCTAAGCTGTAACCTGAGACAACAACACCCCATATGGGAGTGCTGGTTTCAGTCCCAGCTGCTCTGCTTCTGATCCAGCTCCCTACTGATGAGCCTGGGAAAGCAGTACAAGATGGCCCAGGTGCCTGGGTCCCTGACAAACACATTGGAGACCCAGCTGGGACTCCTGGCTTCCCCTTGGCCAGTGGTCTCCCTCTCTCTTCCTTTTCCTTCCTTCCTTCCTTCCTTCCTTCCTTCCTTCCTTCCTTCCTTCCTTCCTTCCTTCCTTCCTTCCTTTCTTCCTTCCTTCCTTCCTTTTTCTCGCTCCCCCTCTTTCCTTCTTTTTAATAAGATTTATTTATTGTTTTACAAAGTCAGATTTATAGAGAGGAGACACAGAAAGATCTTCCAAATGGACACAAAAGCTGGAGCTGAGCCGATCTGAAGCCAGAATCCAGGAGCTTCTTCTGGGTCTCCCACTCAGGCACAGGGTCCCAAGGCTTTGGGCCATCCTTGGCTGCTTTCCCAGGTCACAGGCAGGGAGCTAGAAGGGATGTAGGGCAGCTGGGACATGAACCAGCATCCATATGGGATTCCGGTGCATGCAACGTGAGGACTTTAGCCACTAGGCTACTGTGCCAGGCCTGTCACTCTGGCTTTCAAATAAATATGTCAGAAAACAAACAAACAAAAAACCCTTGGGATTTTGAAAAAAATAAAATTCCCAGCAAGGGTACATGGCACCACAATCTACAGAAACAAGCAGCTGAAAACACGTAAACACAAACATGAGGGATCGTGGTTAGATGTGTGTTAGAACTGTTGATCATCAGGGAAGCAGTGCTCTGGTTAGGCAGCCTGGCCTGGCATGAGGATCTAATCTTCCCATCCTGACACCCCTGTTAGGTAACCTACCCAGGGGCCTGATAGGGCCCGCAACAGCCCCAGACTCTCCAGCTCCCAGAGCCAGGCTGTTAAGCATCAGGCAAGGACACCTCAGGCTGAACACAGTACAATATTCTCTTCTACTGTAGCACAATACAAGTTCTCCTAGCCAGAGACCCCTGGGTTTACCAGGATGCCTTCTTCAGGGTTCCTGGACAACTGTGGGGAGGGAGGATGGTGTTAGAGCAGGTCTGGGGTGTGTGTGTGTGTGTGTGTGTGTGTGTGTGTGTGTGGTGTGTTTAGGGGGAAGACAGGGAGATGCATCCCCATGGTGCCTGTACACACAGACCACGAATAGGGCACACAGACAGCTGTTTTCAGGGATTCTATGAGACCTCAGAAAATGTGACAGGTGTAGACCTCTTGTCCTCTTGGGGTTCTAGTCGCCAAACACTTCAGCCGCTTGTACCCTCTGGATCGGGATGTCCCATGCAAAGCACAGACCAGGAGCCCCAACAGGGAGGCCAGGGCTTGGGGAAGCAGGGCTAGTGGTTTGCTTTCTGAGGACCCAGTTGGGCTCTAGGGCCCTGCAGGGCTTTCGGATCACTGGACCCTTTTGTACCCTAACTCAGTTGCTGCATCTGATTTCTGGAAAGTAGATACTTCTGTGTACTGAATTGGGCCCCGCTTGCACGTCCACTCCATCAACGCACTCGCTGTCTGGGCTCAGTGGCTACAGGAGCCTAGGAAGGAGCCAACCAGCCTGCACAGTGGTGGCTCTGGGTCATTCTGGCTATGCCCCCTGGGGCCCTAGGTTAGGGGCAGGAATGTGCAGCCGTGCCTGCAGGGTCCCCTGCTCCTCGGCTGGGTCACCAACAGCTTCTGCACCTCTACTGAGACCCTCACCCACTGAACGTAAACTGTCTGTTTAGATATAAAATGATGCTCAGAGGAGAAATGAGGAACTTAATAGGATTTAAAAAGCCGTAGGACCCGATGGAGCTACAGATGGTGGAGGGTGGGAAGGACTGGATCAGCCATAGTTGATGGCGGAGAACAGGCCCTCGGGGAGGGCTGGGCAGTGCGTCACATGCATAGCGTCCAATCTCATTAGCCAGCCCAGCGGGACTCCACTGCCACAGCAGCGTGTGGCTGCGGTAAGGGCAGCGGGCACCCTGAAGATGTCGTTGATAGCAATGGAGCAGCCAAGGGCGGTAGGAGCACGGGGTGGCGAAGTGACTCAACTGGAGGCCACTTCGCTCAGGGGTCTGAGTGGAAATGGGGTAACTCACAGTCTCTTGTACCTGTGCTGGCCCTGCCCCTGCTGGGCCTTCCTCCTGCAGCCCAGTGCTGGGCAGACACAGAGATGGGGAGAGACACAAAACTGGGCAGGCAGATGACAAGCAGCCTCCCCAGCCTGAACATGGGGGAGGCAAATAGGAGCTTCTCCCAGCCAATTCTGCCATAGAGGTGACCCCATCCAGACAAGTATGGCAGCCAGTCCTGGGGGGTCTGGGGTCAGGGAGACCTGTGCTGGTTGGCCCTGGAAGACCCTTCCAGTCCTGCTCATACCCTTCTGCCTCTGGGCATGGTGAACTCGTGCCTGGGCTGCTACCACAGGTACCTCTTGGATCAGGCCTTTCTGTGGCTTCTCATGCAGTTCATGAATAAAAAGAGACTGCAGGTGCTCACAAGACAGCTGGTGATGGAGACACAAAGTCCTCACAACCAGCCACCATCTCACTGGATCTTATCTGCCAATCGGCTCCCCCTGCCTAGCCACTGATTTTATGAGACCCTTGGCACCCTGGCTGAGCCCAGCAGGTTCCTGGACAAGTTTGCTGCCCCAGGCCAAGGCAGTCAGGACCTGCCTCTCTTCCCCAATGCAGGAATCCAACCTTAAACCTGGCTTGCTTCAGGATGTTCTTTCATACTGAGTCTTGACCAAGCTTTAACCTCTGAGCCCAGTGCCCACCTCTTCCAGGAAGCCCTCTTTGCTTGCTCAGAGCTGCTGTGAGCTTTCTCTTCTCTGATTGCTCATAGCATGTGGGCAAGTCCAGAAGTTACTCATCTAGTCTGCACCTGACTCCCTCCACCAGGACACTGCTTCTCCCCTCTTTGTCGCCTTGTAAATGGGCCTAGATTGGGTGAGATACGCCTGTGGTGCCTTCGCACTGCTCCTAAGCCAAGTGGAGTTCCAGAGACCACACTGGGAATCAAAGATGCACTGAACCCAGGCAGGAGTGAATTTCAGCTCTGCCACTTTCTGGCTGGGTATCCTGGAACAAACTACCTTGCCTCTGTGCCTTGGTTTGTACTGTGAATTGGGGTCAGAAACATCTACCACAATAAGGTTCCTGAGTGGGTGAAGCAAAATTGTCCAAGTCCCCAGCCAGTCTGCTGTTCTCAGAGACATGCCTCTGTAAGCCCAGGGGGATGACGCCACATGCCCTACCCACTCCCAGCAAGGCTGGGGCTAGGAGCTTGGGGAGGAACAGCCAGCCTGTGTTGCTCTCCCTTGCTAAGGACCACCTGCATCTCCACTGCAGCCACCCTCTTGCCCCCACCTGCCTGACAAAGCAGAAGCTGAGCAGGACAGCGGCCTCCAACCTTGGCCACGAAACCCCTGGCTGCAGGAATCATAGCCCAAGGAGTAAAGAAGCCACCATAATACCCAGCTACATCCTTCCTGCCGATGTTCCAATTACCTGTGTCCCCAGACCTTGCTGTCCCCAGCATGCGGACTAATGTGCCCAAGGAATGTTCTAGCAGCCTGAGAAAGGGAAAGATGAGCCTGGCCCTCATGCCATGGGTTGGTGTGGGAAAGGCAAGGAAAAGGCTTTCTTCTGCCTGCAGGCCAAGGTCTCCTAGTGCACCGGGAATCTGAAGCAGAAGCCTAACTTCTTGCTACTGCTCATGGCACTCAGGTGCAGATGAAGGGCAGCTAGAGGGCCTCGGACCTCGGGGGTCTTTGGGGTGTGTGGAAGCTAGGAGCAAAGTTCTGGAGCCCCTCCCTGCTCACCTTCCTGTACACTCTGGGGCTCCTTCGTTTCCTCCCTGCCTCCTCCCCCAAGCTGGCCCGGGTCTTTTCCTCAACCTACTTTTTCCAGGCTTCTCTCCCTTGCCCACCTCTGTCCCTCCTCCCCCCTCTCACCTCTGTCTTTTCTCTCTCCCTCCCCCGCTGCCCACTTCACTCCCATCCCTACCTCCTCATCCTTCTCCTCTTCCCTATTTCTTTAATTTTATTTAATGTTCACCTCCTCCCATCCGCTTCCCCCAGAAGACATATTTAATGGCTATTAAATTATTTTAGACCAACTTTCTTAAAAAAGAGAGCGAGACTGGTGGGAGTGCTGAGTCAGGGCCATCGTGCTGTTTAATATTGAATATGCAATTAATAGAGAGATGTTTAGGTTTGGCTCTCTTCCCCCCCCCCCTTCTGCTGCAGGAAGAATAAAAGAGCAAGTGTCGGCGGTAGGAGATGGATGGGGGAAAGGAGATGAGCTAGCAACTTGGGTCGTGGAGCTCATGCGACTCAGGCAACTGGAGTGGGAAAGGGTTTGCATCAGAGTTCCCTGTGGCCTTCCTGGGAGAGGGCTTCGAGGCCCCATAGGGGTCTGGAGGAGAGGGGCTGTATGCAGACTTGCCTGCTCCCCTTGGCAGCCCTGTCCATGCCTCGCCCCTGTGTCTTCCCAGGCATGGTCCCTCCCCTCCATAGAGGTCACATGTGCCACCTCCTCTGAGACCACTGGCTACTCTGCCCTGGGGGATCTCCACTCTGGGACCTACTGCCTGCTCCTCAGTGCTTTTCCTCTGCCACTCTGTCCAGCCAGCGGCTGCAGGTGAGTGGCTGTGTGCCTGGGGGACCCACTGGGCCTGCCTGTTCGAGGCCATCTCCAGGAGACACTCCTCACTTGCCATGGGCTGGGCCCACCCAGCTCCCCCTTCCTTCCCCTGGACCCCGACTATTGCGATCCTCAGGCCTGGACCATGGGAAGCTGCAGCGAGGCCCTACCCTGCTCAGGAGAATCTGAGACCCTGCTCAGCAGGTGGCCTGAGCCAGAGGCCTTGTGTCTGGCTCTAGACCTTGACAGGGCCCAGGAGGCAGCAGCCTGGGCTGGAGGGGACCTCTCTGTTGTCCCTGTTGTCACATTCCCCCTGGACAAATGACACTCCAAGTTTGCAAATGGATTTTGTATATTTTGCCCTATGTCCTTCATTTCCTGGTAAACTCTCTGGGAAGAGGAAAGGTGAGAGACCACAGTGCCTGGCTAGTTAAGGGACAGGGAAGGCAAGCGGGCAGAGGGCCCTAAACCCCTCTCAGGCCCTCTCTGGAAGAAGAGTAGCCCAGCTCTCTCTGGAGTCAGACAGCTCTGGCCCAACCCCAAGGGTGCACTTAGGAGCAGCTGCCCTGCACCCCGTCCAGCCGCTATGTAACAGACATCCCGTGTGGGTCATCCCCCTACACACGGGCCCCCTTGCCTCCCCCTTCTCCATCCCCACTCCACACACACTCAGGGTCCTGACATTGGCTACCTGCCCAGAAGAGGCAGAACACACAGCCCACAGCTGAGGCCTGCTGCCTGCTGGGACAGCATCCTTCTCTCAGGGAGGCAGGCCAGGAAGGGGGAAGGGGAGGGTTGCTGTACGCCTTCCCTCCCTCACGCAAGGTGGGACAGGGGTGGCATGGGGTGTGCAGGGAAGCTCCGGGTAGACCTGCTGGTGTGTTCTTGACTGGCTCCTCCCCCTTAATTTCCTTCTGCACCACAACAGGTGTAGGCTCGGTCTAGGGGAGCCTAGGGACATGGCTGTGCCAAGGGTGAATTAGGTTACCCCAGAGATGAAGGGCCAGGGTGAGGGGTACAGCCTGGAGAGAACCGCCAGGGCAGCTGACACCTGTGGAGCCCACCCAAACCCTGTCCTTCCACGGCTGAGCTGCAAGGTGAGCTGGGTCCTCAGCTAGGCTCAGACACCTCAGGCCTGGCACTGGTAGGCTCTGCGTTCTTGAGGCGTGTGTTTGTCGAGTGAGGCCGGATTCTCTGTTCCCTGCCAGCCAGGGTGGTGGCCTCCCTCACCGATCCCAGCCCTGCTCTGTTTAGAATTGGCCTGGTCTTGTCACAATAGCCCAAGGGCAAGCTTGAGACCATTTCCTAAGTCTCCAGGCAGCGCCTTTTCAACTCCTGTAATAGCGAAGTTTCCTTGGTCACACAGAGATGGGCACCCACTTTGGGGGTGTTGCAGAGGGGCCAGAGCCACACTCCAGGCTGTTCTTGTTTTCTCAGAGAGACACGAACCCACCCAGCTCCCCCTTCCTTCCCTGTCCACACCAGTCATCCCAAGTTCTGCTCCCACCCCACCTCCTGCCCAACCACAAGGTTCCTGGGTGGTGGGGAGTGAGGAGCAGGAGGAGGCAGCAAGAGTCGCTGCACAGGGAGAAGGAAGAGGGGAGGAGGGGCAGAGACAAGTGGGCCCTCACGTGAAGGGGGCTGGCGCGGGCAGCTACTACCTCCTCGGCTCTCGCTGTCCGCCGGCTTCACCTGGATCGGCCGGTTCATCTGCAACAGAGAACAGGGGACAGCATTTCAGCAACCAGCAGCCAGCAGCCACGCTAACAGGTGCATAGATGTATGCAGGGCCACAGGCCACACCCATGCACCAAGATACAAACTCACACATCCTTGGGCAAACTCAACTGTTTCCCCAAGACTACACAGTCCCGGGTCGTCCCCCCCCCCCCCCTCCACACACACTTCAGGTGGTTTCTGGGGACGAAGGCCTTGTACCTCTACCCTACCATCATCACTGGCCCTGCCACCAGGAGCAGCCAATGCCAGCCTGCGATATCAGAATCCCAGACTGTTACCTCCCCGTATGCCCATGAGGTCTGTGTGTCCCACAGCGCACTCTTAGCACAGCCTTGGTTCACTCAGTCAGTTAGCCTGGAAATGATGTCTGGTTGCAGGCAGACCCTTGTCCAGACTGAGATGTGGCATTGAACTTCACTCCAGCCCATGCCTGCCATTTGGCAGACTTGGGCCTTGTCTGGAACACGGCTCAGGGAAGGGTTCTTGACTGCAACTAGGGGTGTCCCCTGGGGGTCTGCGTGTTGGGGGCACAGCTGGACACAGCTGGAGAACGCTAGAAACAGGCCTGCTTCCCTCACAAGGATCTGTGTCAATTCCATGTGCCAGCCACTAGAGGTCTCCGGACTCCAGGCATCCTGGACGCAGCCTGACTGCTCTCCCAAGCAGGCACCAGGGTGGGCTCCAAGGCTGAGGTTCCGATGTTTTTCAAACAATAAAAGCAAAAGGAATCTCAACAATGGAAGTGTATTCAACGACCTGCAGGTGCTTTGCTTTGATGCAGCCCCTCCTCACCGCTCCCCCACCTCATTGCCCTCCCAGACACAGACCCTGGGGCGGGCAGGGCAGGGCAGGAATAGACACGCCCATTTCAGGGATGGAGAAGCCAAGGCCCAAAGAGGAGCGTGTGCTTTCCGAGGCCAGCCAATGGCAGCCAGGCACAGGCTCGCAGCCCTGGTCTGCCAAGGCTATTTCTGCCCTTCCGTCCTGCACCATGAGGCTTTTTTGCTGCCAGTTCCCTCCTATCCACAGGCTGGACCAGCCGGTCACAAGCCTCCTCCCGCCTCCTGGCTGGGAGTGGAAGTGAGTTTTGTCTGCGTCAAGGCCACTGGGTGGGGGAGCGTGGGTGTCTGTGACTCAGCAAGGTGAGGACGAGGCCAGAGGAAGGGCAGAGCCACAGCAAGGAAGGGTGGAGACAGGAGGCATACAGAGCAGACGGAGGAGGAGGTACGGGCAGTCAGGGGGCCTGGCGTGCCTTGTGTGGGCTCTGGGTTGTGGATTAGGACAAACTCCATGCTCTGGGAGAAGGATGAGGAACTTCTGCATAAACCACACCTCCCCAGGCCTTGAGCCATGGGGCCGCAGGCCAGCTGCAGAAAGGCACCAGCCACACAAGCTCTCCTGTTCCTTGTTGCCTGGGAACTCAGCACCCCACCTTTTCCTTGCCTCCCAGAAATCTCCACTGTTCCTGGAGCCCAGCTCTCAGTGTGGCCACCGTGTGCTGGGCATTGCTGGTTTTGCTTGTGTGACATTGCATTCTGCCCATGAATAAACTATGGAGTATGGGAGTGGGGGACTGCAGTGAGACTGTGGCACCATGGTGAAAGGCCGTGCCATGCCTGATCTTTCTAGACTCTAGCTGCCTTGAAAGGAGAAGCCAGAGGAGAAAGCCAGTGGGAAAATGCCCAATGGGCGAATGCAGTTTGGGGTTAAGTTGGGAGGTCAAGACTCCCCACACTGGACTCTGACCCCTCTCGCACTATTGCCACATCCATCACATTCCTCTCCCAGCCATATTGGGCAAGTTGTACCTTGTCCTCCAGTCTTATCCTTTGAGCTGAGCCCCTGTGTCCCCACAGTTGTACGGTAAGGTCCTTGGTGTTGGTGAATCTTGAAATGGGCTCGCCACGGGAATAACAGGATGAATGCAGACATGAGGATGGCACATCGTGCCCTCCCACCCCCTCTCCACCATGAGGCTGGGTCCCTGACCCCTGTCATGAGGCTGGGAAGAGTAAGAGACCAAGGTGGGAGTGCACCTGTGCAGGCAGAGGGGCAGGACCCAGAGCCAGCTGGGCCCTGCTGCTCTGTCCCGGCTTGGTCCAAAGGTATGGAGATGAGAGAGAGGGAGTTGGGCACACAGAGAATAGGGTTTCATTCCCTTATGGGGTGATGCAAGGAGCAAGGCCAGAACCACCATCTTCAGGAGATGGCTGGGGGACTCCTTGGGACTGGCGGGCAATGAGTCCCATTATCAAAGGAGATCTCCCGGGTGTGGATCATCCTTTGCTGGATCACCCCCAGTCCACCAGCCTTGGTGCCCAGTGCACAGCAGGTTCTGTCTCTTGCTCCCCACTGTAGCCCTGGTGCACACCTTCCATGTCCAGGTTCCCTCCATGGCATGACGACACAGGGCCTCCTCACTCACCCACATACTCATGGCTTTCTGAAAGGCCAGAATCTGGGGGCACAGCCAGCTCCCGTCTTCCTCCAGCCTGTGGTCTGGGCACCCATGGATGTTCCAAGAAGACTTGTTCCTCTGAAATGGACTCATCCTGGGAGCATTTCCATACCCCAGTATGACATGAGAACAAGTCGATCTCCACGCAGCCTTGCAGGGCTGGTTGGAGAGGTGCTGGGTGGGACAGTAAGAGAAAACACAGCCGTGGGCTTCTGTCATTCCCAGCAGCACAGCATGGAGATTTCTGTTAGGACAGGCTCTGCATAGGCAGCTGGGGCCTGGCAGGAGACCTCCCTCTTGTCCCTTGTCCTGGTGCAGCCTGGCCAAGCGCTGCTTCTGCCTCAAGAGGGAGGACTGGACAGTATAATCAGCAAGAGGATGAGTAGAGGATTCTGGGAAGAATGAAAAGAGGAGGAAAGAGACAGGAAAGAAAAAGGGAGGACCAAAAGGGACAGCTGCCATCTCCTTGGCCTCCTTGTAACCTTGCCCTGGCTGTGGACACCCTCCAATGCCTTTGCAGTTGTGTCTCTCATTCCTTAGCCTGGTTTTGTGTTCAGCCAGTGTGCGGGATCCCAGGGGCGTGTGGCTGCTGGGAACTTGGACTGGGGTATAGGAGCCTTTCTACTCCTATCCCTTCTGAGATGTCCTCAGGGACCCCGTTGAGGCCCAGTGGTTTTTGGTCTGGCTGCTGCCTGCAGGTGCCTGATGGGTATTGGGAGCCAGGCCTCCTCTGGAGGCTCCTGGCCTCAGACCTCCTGGGACACCATCAACCTTTGTTGCCTGGACCCATCTCAGGGGGAGCAAAAGATTTGAGGCCATCTCTGCTCCCAACTCTGCCAGAGTGTGGCGGGCGGTGGTTCTTTGCCTGGCCCCTTATCCTCTGGATTTGCCCGTCTTCCCCTCCCCACCCCTCTGCCACTCTTTGCATCAACACATACCCATGCATTAAACAAGACATTCCATTAATTTCTTCATCATCATAACTTAAGCTGGGACATACCCTTTAAATATTCATTCAGCTATGAAAACTGGGCATTAAAATTTTAATAATGTCAAGCTCATTTGAACCAGGCTCCTTGGGGACGATTACGATACAATTAGAATAAACACGATGATGGAGCTGATTGGGGAGCTTCACCTGTCCAGCGTGGCTCCCTGTGGAAGGAGAGGCTTCAGGCCAGTGGGAGACGGACAGACAGACAGGCCTCCTCCCCCGGCTTGCATCTCCCCTCCCTCCCACCCTCTCTATTTCATGGTGTCTACTCTACCCTCCTAACCCTCTAACCACCTCATATCCCATCCCAGGACCAAGGTGCCAGTGCACCTCTCTCTAACCAGCAATCCCTGTTCTCCCCTAGCCCCTGGCAGTGCCAGGGACTCCTTTCCTGGTCCTCCTGCTCTGGGCTGGGATGACTGTGGGCCTCCTCTTCCCTGCCTGCAAGGAGCTCTCCATCCGACCAGGACCAGCTGGTGGAGGGGAGCCCTGATGGTTCTAGCATCTGTTACGCTCTGCCTGGCCCCCTTCTGTCCCTCCTGAGAGCTAGCATGGGGGGGGGCGGGTTAGAGTGGGCTTAAGCCAATGCTACCTTCCCTCAGGGCAGCTCTCACTGCACGGGATAGTGGGACCTTTGTGGGGAGCTGGAACCTTGGCCACCTGCCTCCCCAGGAACCAGTGTCTTGGTTTTGCGATGGCACACAGCACAGCCCATTCTGTGCTGTCATGGAAATCATGGGGCTGACTTTTCTCTCTGCATAGGCAGCTGGGGCCTGTACTCTGCACAGGCAGCTTCCTTGTACTCCTCACTGACCATCTAAACCCTCTTCTTTCTCAAAGGTCTACAGCCTTCGCTAAGCACCCATGATTGTCATACATAACCTGCGTTCTTCTTCTCTCTCCTCTCTTTCTCCCCCCCCCCTCTGTGTGTGTGTGTGTGTGTGTGTGTGTGTGTGTGAGAGAGAGAGAGAGAGAGAGAGAGAGAGAGAGAGAGAGAGAGAGAGAGAGAGAGACTGAGACTAGGAGATTCAGGTTTCTCAAGAAAAAGCAAGGACTTGGGTTCTTCAATCTCAGACTCCCAGCCCAACCTTAGCACAGAGTTTCCCTGGAGTGTGTGTGTGTGTGTGTGTGTGCGCGCGCGCACACACACACACATGCATGCTTGATTAGCACTGTGTGGCATCACAGGCATCTTCAAAGCATTTACTTTGAGCAGGGATGGAAGGGAGATGGGATTTAATGAGGCTTTGGAGAAAACGCCAAGACCAGTCACCTCTGGTTTCTAGCTGTGACCAGAAACGCCTTGGTCAGGTCTGCACCAGTGTCTGACTGATGCATGGTGCAAGGTGTGGACATGACACAGACATGGGACAGGTGGGTGGGATACAGCTGAAGTTCCTGTATCACCCACTGGCCTGCTTCAGGCCCAGGAGCTGAAACCCTTGTGGGACCTCTTGACACTGTAGCAGCACTCTGTGTCCTGCATCCTGGAAAGGCTCAGCTCTGCCTGAGCCAGGAAGGCTGTGTGCAGCTGTAGGTTCTTGACTTGCTCAAGCTTGCAGCTCACACTTGAAGGCTGTTGTCCTCTGCCTGTTCCTGGTATCCTAGGAGGTACCTCCTGTTGGCTCCTGGGGGAGGTATGACCCGGCCCCTCCTCCTCAGTCCCCTCCCCCCACCACCCTGTGGTCTTTGGACAATGCAGCTCTTACCCTCCCATTCCCCACACTCAGGGTGAAACCCCAGCCTGCAGGGGCTCATGACAGGGTGGGGGTGGGAGTGGGGGGCGTTGGAAGCTCTGCACTTCCATCCCAGTAGTGTTACTGTTATGAGAAGCACAACACAATTTGCAAAACCCCTTGTTCTACGAGTGAGAAATAAATGTCATCAGAGTAGTAAAATTAAAAAAGCTGCCCCTTCCTTGCATGGTGTCTCTCTGACTTGTCATGGTATTTTTTTATTGGCTGTTTGATGTCGTTTTAAGTCAAGATAAACATAAATTTTAAATTATTAGCAAGGATCTTACCATTCATTTTTATTTTGTGCAATGCCAGCTTTCAATGCAAGTACCATAGTATTTCCCAAGCATGCAGTCGCTGAAATTACACCATCCCTATTTCGTGGCTGGTGCCTGGAGGGTGCCTGGAGCTTTCCTGAAGAAACAACACAAGCCTGACTCAGGAAAGTAGCAAGCACAAGGGGGCCGCAGGCAGGGAGCGGGTCACAAGAGAATGCTCTCTCAGGACCATGTAGGTCCCCACACCCCCTCCTCCTGCCTGGGCTGCACCCACAGTTGGAGGCTGAGGACTGCTAGGAGTGACCCCACCAAGGGTGGGCCAGGTCAGGGAAAGCAAAGAGCAGCTGTTTCCATGGAGCCCCTCATACTAATCCATGCATAGACAGGCACACACAAAGGAACATGGAAGAGCAGCTCATTCCTCCTGAATGGATGTGCCCTGGACTACCACCCGGCAGGCAGGCTTGGACCGCTGCAGGTGGAGCCCGGAGTGCATGGATCCACAGGTGACAGAGGCAAGCAGAGTCCCAAGTGCCAAGATGAAACAGAAAAAGTTCAAGCTGGTAACTACAGGGCATGGCAAGGTTCCTAAGTGGGAGCCCTTCAGAGGGCAGTGCCCATGTAACTGCCCAGGTCATGTGCCCATGAAGCTGCCTAAGAGATGTCTAGCACCAGCCACCAACACTGGCATCAGGAATTGCCTTGTGCACCAGGTGTGTTCAATGTGTGCACAAGCTCTAGGTATAGGAAGATGTTTACACAAAGATTTAGCTTTGCTTCTCTCCTTCTCCTGCTCTTCCTTCTTGTTTTTGCTCCTCTTCTTCTTCCAAAACCTGAAACTACTGTGGGTCTTCCATGTACATGGCAGGGGCTCAAGTGCATGCGCTGTCTCCCAAGGTGTGCATTTTCAGGTAGCTGGATCAGAAGCGGAGCCAAGACTTGAACCCAGGTACTGTCACATGGAATGTGGGTATCCCCAGCAGTGTCTGAACGGCTACACCAACTGCCCACTTGAAAGATGACTTTGGGGCAGTCTTGATGAATAGATTGTCTTTTCAGCCATGGTTATGAGAAGCTGGTGATCAGAGCATAACCATCCTGTCAGCTCCCATGGGGACCAGATGGGGGTCTCTCTCCAGATCCCGCTTCTCCACAATTTTACCTTTATGGAACTTGGTAAACAGTAGTGAGCAAGTTAATACATGATGCAATTACTGTGGGGGCAGGCCAGCGTCATGTGACCTGTGGAGCGTCTGGACTGTAAGTAGTAGGTGCTCAACAACATCTTCAGGAGAAAAAGCAGCTGGGCCCTGGGGCTTCTGCACCTCCGTGGCAGGCAGGGTTGTCAGGAAATGGCAGGAGCGGCGCGTATTATTTGTGGCTCATTGTAAATATATTAGTGCTTTAATTGCCTCCTTAATAAATCGCATATGGCTCATTCCACAGAGAGGGTTAGAGAGGCAAGGGATCCCATCTGTTGTCACCCTAAGGTCCTGATTCAAGGACGCCCCGGTGCTTACCAGGGTGAAACCTGGATGCTGCCGCCTGAGGGTCCAGACGACTGGCTGGATCAGCCAGTTGGCAACACCCCTCCTAGGTGGCTGGGGGCAGACGCCTAAGGCAGCCTGTGCATACAGGAGCCCTTTCCCCCCAGCCCCATCGGCCTGGATAACACATACCTCCTTAGGGTGTCAATTTCCCCTCTTAGACTTGCAGTATACATTAACTATCCCTTAAGTTCCCTTTTCTCTCTTTCATTACCCTGTGGACCATGGTGAAGCCAGATTTGTGACTTTGCTTATTTAACATCTGTCTCCTCATGTGGACCCAGAAGCCAGCAGTCAGCTGGCACATAGTGGGTGTTCAATACACATAGTCCCCGAGACTGACTGGCTCCCTTGGGTGCCATATCACTCGAGTTCTCCTGCTTGGGCAGTACCCTGCTCACAGATGCGTGTAGGGGCAGGAAGTGACTGCCCGCTGGACAGTCCTTCCGGCTGCCTGTGACAGCACAGTGGTGATGCTGTTGCCCTTTTGGACAACACAGGGTGTATGGAAGCTGAGAGAAGCTGATCACTGTTAAGAGAGCATTCAGTGAACAAGGAACACACAGAAAAACCTGAGGTAATTGTTAAAATATGCAAATCCACAGCCCATTGAAATGCAAACCCTCCAGATAAGATTTTTTAATAAATCTGGTTTCTGTTCCCACTCCTGGCTTGGAGGAGGCTTGTTGGGTCAGAACATGTCCCAGCAGGCAGACCCTCTCAGTTATTCATCCTTCTCATCGAGGCCTGCCAGCTCCCCAGGGAGTGGTGGGGGTCTGCCTAACGCCTCCCTGGGTTGAGTGGAAAGGGTAGCCCCAACAGCATCCAGGGCACCACACCCTCTCCCTGTGCTGGTTATAAGGCTCTGTCTCCTATTACTAAATTTTTTTTAAGGATTTGTTTATTTTTATTGGAAATTTTACAGAAAAGGAGAAATTTGCAGATTTTATAGAGAAGGAAAGACAGAAAAAATTTCCATCCACTGGTTCACTCCCCAAGTGACCACAATGACCAGAGCTGAGCTGATCTGAAGCCAGGAACCAGGAGCTTATTCTAAGTCTCCTACATGGGTACAGGGTCTCAAGGCTTTGGGCCATTCTCTGCTGCTTTCCCAGGCTAGAAGCAGTAGGTTGGATGGAAAGCGGAGGAGCCAATTCGCAAACCGGCACTCATTTGGGATGCCAGCACTTACAAGGAGAGGATTTTGCCACTAAGCCATGCATATCCCCTCCCCTTAGTCTTCTCAAATAAACCCACATTGAGGCTCAAAGTCTTTGCCTTTTCCCCCAGCAAGCCTGCTATGATTGGTCCACCCAATTACAGTCTGTAACTTTGGAGTCTTTGCCTCTGGATGGTTTTTGGCCTTTTGCTGTCACAAGTGTTGCTCAAAGGGATGGGGGAGGCACTGACTGTCTCAATGATGCAGCAGGCTGGGCCAGCTGGCTCTGAGTCTGATGAACAAGACAGGTGTGTGGGTAGAGCTATGGCCCTTGGGTGTGTGTGTGTGTGAATGGCTGCTGGTAAGATTTTCCAAGTCCTTCCCACATGACAGACCTTGTCCTAGCCCCATGACAGAACCCCTACATCCTTTAGTCAGTCCCTCCTGAAGAAGTCTGGCATTGGTGGAGAGAATCTGGTGGTTTGTGGAGGGCCTGGGCTTGTGCAGTAGGCATGAAGCCCCCAGTGGGGCCCCACAGGCACCATATCCCTCCAAGGCCATGTTTGCGGAGAGAGAGCCCAAGCTCGAGCAAGAAGATGGAGCCAAGCCAGGTAGGAGTGGGGGTGGGGGTGTCTGAGAAAGGTGGGTAAATGTTTACATGGAGAATAGCCAGCATCCCCAGGCTCTTCACCACCGGCAGGACAAGGGCCCTGGGTGCACTGAAGAAGGTTCCTCACAGCATCTTTAACACAGGGAAGGCTTCCACACAGGATTTCCAGAGGGAACCCAGATTTCATCTCAGCATGGCCCTGTGCACCTGCCAGTTGCAAGATCCTTCCAGTCTGGGGCTGAAAGCCCAGGCTGCTGGAACCCCTTCTCTTGCTCCCCTCCCCTCCTCCCTCTCCTATCCCTCTCCCAGGAAGAAGGAAGAGCTTGCCCCTGGGGTTCAGCCCCAAGCCCACTGCCCTTGTGGGAGAAGCAGCCCTCCATGGCAGCTTTTGAGCTTCCACTGCTCCAGAGCTGTCCCTGGCATTGCAGTGGGGTTGGGATCTGCTGTGGCTGTGGCTAAGGGCTTTCCCAGTGTGGTAGCTGAGATGACAGGGTGAAGGACAGCAGGGCAGGACTGACCCATCCACCTGGGGACTGCCACTCATTCCAGCCTCCAAGTCCCCCATGTCCCAGCCATGTCCAGTCCCTTGAGGCCCACACAGCCAAGAGGGCAGCTGGCTCTTTGTCTAACCAGCTCCCTCCTCTGTTCCACTGCTCCCACCAACGCGCCAGGGCTGCTCTGGCAAGGGTGGGAGGATCCTCACGGTCTTAATTAAGATCTGCTGCCGTGGAAACCAGGCTAATTAGCCTGCGCGTCCAGGCTGGGTCACTAACCCTCTTCAGGGTGGGGGGTGGGGTTTTTTGAAACACAGCCGCAGATAGATGATTCTGGATGGAAGGAGACCCCATTCAGTGGTGAGGTCCCCTATTCGGGGCCCCAGATTGGGTTTGATAATTCAGGACACTCTCAGCATGGTGCCTGCCTAAAGAAGCAACCATCCCTCCCTCTCTCCACTCTTTCCCCCCTCTCCCCACCTCTTAGTATTTCCATGGTTTTGAAGGAGTCCTCAACAAGAGATTTTTTTCCATTCTGTTCCCGAGTCTCTTGGCCCTTCCTACTGAGCTGAAAATACGGGTACATCTGAGGAGGGCAGGAAGGGCTGAAAATGGTGAGGAAGGTGTGTACCTGACCCCAGGCATAGATAGCCCCATCATCTCTGCAGAAACCTCTCTTCTTTGTCTCTCAACACGCAGCCTGTCACTGTGATGGGCCACACATTTCATTTAGTCGTTGACTCATTCATCCAATCATCCATCTGCCTGTCTATCCATCTATTCATACACCCCTACATCTACCTATCCGTCATCCAACCATCTATCCATCCAACCATCCATCCATCCAACCATCCATCCATCCAACCATCCATCCATCCAACCATCCATCCATCCAACCATCCATCCATCCAACCATCCATCCATCCAACCATCCATCCATCCATCTGTCTGCCTGTCCCTCCATCCATCCATCCACCCATTCATTCCTCTGAATCTCTCAGAGTGTCAGGCTGGTGCCATGACATAGAAGACCTGAATAGCCCTTCCTCCAAGGGCTCATGCTCAGTCTGCCCCAAAGGTGTTTAAGTCCATCCTTCCT
Organism: Ochotona curzoniae; assembly: GCF_017591425.1. NCBI lineage: Eukaryota > Metazoa > Chordata > Mammalia > Lagomorpha > Ochotonidae > Ochotona > Ochotona curzoniae. The sequence goes on from NW_024466218.1 coordinate 12,335,141, forward strand.
AGTCTCTGCCATGTACTCTGCCTTCCACCCTCTGTGTAGAGGTATGCCTGATTCCCTGGGTGTGCAGCCGCATGGCCCTGCATTTGTGAGGAAGGCTCAGCCTCCTCCCTGTCCCCACCCCCACTGGCTCTTGGGCATTTGCCTACCTATTTGCAGTGATGAAGTTGGGCTTCTACAGCACAGGGCAGCCTGAGACCCTGCTGGTCAGCTCTTGTGATTTAAAATGAGTTGTTGATAGTCTGAACTCACTCCCATTTACCGGTTTCTGTGCTTGGCTCTGGCACCAGAGCTCCTGGAACTGTCCTTGTCCATAGAGTTCCCACACAGATCCATACTTCCTGAATATTCTGTCCACCCATGCTCATGGCCCTCCCTTGGTGACCAGATTTCTGAGCCCTGTGCCCTGAGAGTCCCTGATCGTGGGCGGGGGTTGCCTCTGGACTTGGCAAAGGGCTCTGTTGCCAAGGAATTTAGCCTGCAAACCTCTTACAAAACTGGCCAAGTGAGAATAAGAGTGGGTGGTGCCTTGTCCATGGCCATGTGTCAGAGACCCTGTCTGTGTCATCCACACCCTGCCTTGAGTCAGGTACTTTGAGCCCTCCACTCCACCCCTACTCACTGGGCCTGCCCCTGGAGTGTCGTCCCCCCAGGGCTGAGAGAGGGGTCTAATGTCCCCTGTATGGCCTGTGTCTCTCATTCTTTCCGCCATGGCCCTCATGGAGATACTCTGGCATGACCAGGGTAGTGGGGGTGTGTGGTGGGGGCAGGGAATAGAAAGCCCATACCAAGCAAATGACAAATGTAGAGGAAATTGCTCCTAATCCCCATGCCACAGTCTGATGACGCTGGCCAGGCGCAAACCTGAGTCATCCCAGAAATGGCACCGATGTGTGCTTGCTGGAATTTGTTTTGTCTCTGGGTTTTAGATTTAATCATGCGCTCTCTCTCTCGCTCACTCTCTCTCTCTTTTTCGCTCTCTCTCCTCTTTATTCCCTCCCTCCCTGCCTCTGCCCCTTGCTTTCCCGCTTCTAATACTAGCCTGCACCCCAGCAGCTCATCCAAGTCTGTTTTCCTGGCATTAATTAACACAGCTCTCCAGCCTCCAACAGGCTAAATGATGAATCAGGTTAAATTCCAGACAACAGCCGCACACCGCCATCAATTAGCCATCTCCGGGGCAGCTTCATTAATAAGCATCGATCACGGCCTCCTCCTGAGCACGCCAGGCTCTCTGGGTCACGGCCACTGCCTGAGACTGTGTCGGGCCAGGTGTGAGTGTGAGCAGGCATGTGGGAGGGACCAAATGCGTGGTTCAGGGGACTGCCTGCGGGTGAGTGGGTAGAAATCTTGGGAGCTGGCAGAGAGGCCCTGATGTGAGTGTGGCAGGCAGTGCTACAGCAGGAGGGGCGGGTGTGTCTTTGAGGGAGGGGCGCTGTGCCCTACCTTCCTTTTGTTGTGCTATCCCTGGTTCTCTCTTTCTCTGATTGCCCACTGTTCAGGCATGCGCTGCTCCCCCTACCCCGGGAACAACAGGGTTCTCTCCTGCAGATGCAGGTGTCACTGGCCCCAGCCTCTACCTTTTCTCTCCTTTAGAAACTTGGTCCAACCTGCATTCCCACGGGAGTGAACTCCCCACTGACATTCTCACCCTCCTTTCCCAAGAGGTCTCAGGACCTCTTGGTTGTTCTCCCTGGTGACATCTCCAGCTCAGAGCCTGACTCTCTCTCTGCCCCTACTGTGAACACCCTAGCTTGACAGCTGTTACCACCAGTACCCAGGTGCCTGGCTCACATCCTCCAGTCCCTTCTGCCCCACAGGTTGGGATCCTACTCTCTTTTAGGCATTCCCATTCTGCCCGGAATGTCGTACCTCCTGCTGCCCACAGGACCCTCCTGAGCCATGGGCAGCTGCCAGCAAAGACCCCTGCCCACAGGTTAATGTCCACTCCCTCAGTGTGGTGGCTGCCTGCCTCCCTGCACAGTCACTATGGCTCCCCTCTGTTCTTCTTTAGCCCTGTAGTTCCTGACACTGTCTTCCTTCAGCATGGTTCACATTACTCTGAGCAAAAGCTTGTCCACTGCATACCTGCCCAGGCCTGGACAGCCTCCTATTGGCATAGGGGGATGGTGCATCCCCAGAACCCCTGGACCTTGTGCACATGCTGGCTTGGGGATCGATGCGGCCTCTAGAGGTAGCCCCCAACAGATCATCTCCTTAAAGGTTAATTAAGACCCTGGAGCTGGCTGGCGTGGTGCAGCCGGTGACGGCAGAGAGGCGCGCTCCAGACCATTAAACACTAATTAGGTTTGGGAAGTCTATCGAGCTCTGAGGTCTCCTCAAGGCAGGTGCTGGCCCCTGGGCGCCCTTTGAAATGCCAGTACTGTCACCCCTCCCTGACCCCCGGTCCAGCCACCAGGCTGGCCCAAGACCCTAGGCAGCAGGCTATGTCCTGCGTCATTTCTATCCATCTCATTGTGTCTCCCCTGCCCAGGCTGTGACCTGTCAGAGTCACTGCTCATCCATGGTTCTGGGGCCAGCTTTTAGATCTGGGAGTTTGTATAGCTATGGACCCTTATTTCTGAAGCCTCTTTGCACACCAGCAGCACAGCCTCTGGACTCGCCTCCTCTTCTTCCTTGGGGGTTCCAAGACACTAATTGAAAATAGGCATGCTCTGGCTCTGGGCTCGGGCAGGTAGCACAGAAAGCTACCAGTGGGTGCAGACTGGCCTGGGCCTTGGGGTTCCTGAGCAAAAAGAGAGAAGGATGTGGGGATGGTTAGGAAGGCTTCTCTCCTTCTGAGCCACTGAATGCCTGTCCAGAGATGCCCTGGCCTCACCCCTTCCTCACCCTGTTTCCCAGAGGCCTGGCTCTCCCTCCAGACCCCTCTTTCTCAGGCTCTAATTTTATTCCTGCTGCTAAGCTTGGCAAGTGCAGCCCTGAGGCACTCCCTGCTCCCACCATGGTGTTCATTCATCCATTCATCCACTTCCTGAGATATTTGATGGAAACCCTGCCTTGCTCTTGGAGGGTCTGTGCAGGAAGTGAGCTTAGAAAGGGGCGCCCCCCCACCCCCGAGTTACAGTGGCATCACCTCCAAGCAGACAGCTATTCAGATCCAAATGCACCAAGAAGGATCCCTCTACCCCCTCCTGGTTGCCCACACCACGGCACAGAATCCTGTATCAGTTCTGGAAAACGTATGAGGCTGAAACAGGTTTTGTACCAGTTCTCCCTGCAATGCACCTGTCCTGCCTTAGTGACCAACAGATCTAAAAATCAGCACTGCTACCATCTCCATTGTCACCGTTTGTCACCAGAATAGGATGTGGCTTAACTTTTAAGCTCATGGTGAACTTCCAGGCAGGGTCAATGCCTGTTTAGGATCCCTACAGTCTTATGCTGGTCTGGGCTCTGGCCCTCACGATGCCATGGAACAGCATAGCTGCTGGCAGGTGGTCTTAGCTCAGGCATTGAAGTCATGGTGCCCATACCTATGAGCCTGAAAATGCAGGGCCTCTCTCGATCTCCCTATATGCCTATCTATACTCACCCCCTGTCTTTGTCTGCAGTATTGACCTGCACAGAATGGATTTGAGAGCAGAACTGATCCCACAGGGGCAGAAACCCAGCCTGGAACCCAAGATGGCTCTTTGCTTGCCCCCACCCTCCCCTTGGGACCATGACCTGCACCGCTACTGAAGGAAGGACAGGAGATGGGCAAGGTCCATTGTTTAGGTCTCTTCCTGTACCACGGCCCCAGCTCTCAAGGTTCCTACACTCCTCTGACAGGCAGGGATGAAATGGGACTGTGTGGGCACAAGAGGCTCGGCCCAATTTGATAAGCACCAAGTATTATGATTGCATTGATTCCCGTCATAAATCATCTCTCCTATCTCCTGCCTCTCTCTCTCTCTCCAGCGCCCCAAGTTAAGCCTTGGTATTTTCTTTAGCTGCTGCCACTGCCGAGTCTGGCAATGATATTAGGATAATGATGATAAATTTTACTCTGATGAGAAACCACTCCTTCTGTGTGTGTGTGTGTGTGTGTGTGTGTGTGTGTGTGTGTGTGTATGTGTGTGTGCGTTGGGGGTGGGGAGCATTTATCCACCACACAGATGGCTTGGATCCCTTGACTGCAGAGTGGGGTCTTCCCATAGGTGTGGGTATGGGTCCGTGCTCATGGACACATGCGTGCACCTGTGTGAGCAACCTTGAATACCTGTGCAAATCATTGTGTGTGTGTGTGTGTGTGTGTGTGTGTGTGTGTGTGTGTGCGCGCAAGGCCTGGGGGCCTCTTGCTAGGTGTCCTGTGGGTGAGATGTGCTTGTGTACTCTATCAACAGATGAGCATGCAGTGGGAGGGAGCAGGGGTGAAGGCAGTGAGATGGTTGCAACCAGTTTTGCTACTTGGGATTTGCATGTCCCTTTGCTTCCCCCATACAATGTAAGGCACCTGCCATCACCGTTGTATCCTTCTTTGCAATGCTCTATTAAATCTGGTTCCTCCAGAGCTTTTGGCGACACCAGGATCACACACGCCCAGCCTAGGACTGCGGGAAGCGGATCAGCACACGCCTTACTACAAATCTCAGCTCCTGGAAATTGTACCCAAGTGCAGTCACTGGTCAGGTGACCTCAAAAGCTACTCCATCATGTGGAGGGTCAAGCTGGTTATCAGCTCTTTGAGCTCGGGGTTCATGTCTTTGTCAGCTGGGGTGGGCTCACCTCCCATTGATCCTGGGGCCAGCCTTGGTCCTTCCTGTGGAGCAAGGGAAGCCTAGAGAGCCTGGGGGCCCTGCATCTGGCTCTGGGGTCTGTGATCCTGGATGAGCTCGTCTCCCTGAACCTCTGTGCTTTCACCCAGGGGAAAAAGGGGGATAGGAGAAGGGTGTGGAGGTGTTCTGAGCCACATGGGACAATAGCCCAACAAGCAGGAAGTGTCTAATTGTACCAGTCCCAATAGTGGCAGACATTCTGTGATTGGACCCTGTGTCCCATCCCCATAGCCTCCAGGGCCGGTGTGCTAAAGCTGACCAAGGCCTTGGGGACCCACAGCCATTCCCTGTGCTTGCACTTGTGCTGGGCTCCGAGCAGCGTTTCTTACCCTCCCTTCCTTTATGTTATGTGGTGATAAGATGCAGAGATGTGTGAATGGCAATGGTTGTGTCACTGTCCCTGGGCGTCTGCTGGGGATTGAGCTGCAGGGCCTTGGGTGGGCCCAGCTGTTTGCCCTGAGAAGCCACGGAGCCCCAGAGGGCGCAGTGCTCCACACAGCCAGCAGATGTCGCCCAGGTGCAATTTAAGGAGTGTCAGTCTGTATTTGTAGGCTGGGCTTTGTGTTCAGCCTCCAGCACAGCTCCCCTCCTGTCTCCCTCCTTGGGCTGGGGGTGGGGAACCTGTGTGTACCGAGTGGGCAGGAAGGCGCTACCCGACTGCCGGCTGGGAAGCTGTATGTTTTGTGGGATGCCTCCTCCTGCAGTGACCACCTGGGTAATGCCCAGCCCCGTGCCTTGCAAATCTCAGCAGTGTGGAAGTATTTATGCACACATGGGATGCTGCAGACCCCATCCAGTCTCCACACTCTCAAACCTTCACCTTTCCCTCCTACCAGCTTCACCCCTGCCACCCTACACTGCCTGGCACCACTCCCCAAGCCTGCTGCCCCCTCCCCTGCTCCCTTTGCCAACCCAGATCCCACTCATTCCTCTACCTAAAGGCCTCCTTCTTCTAGGAAGCTTATGAGCTCTGCAACTCTCCGACACCCCATTCCATGTTGCCCCTTCTCTGACCCCTCCCGGCCTGGGACTGTAGAGTCTGCAGCTGCCTGCCCGGTGTGGTGCAGCCATCAATCCTCCCAGGCAGCTGGGCTCCTGAGGACAGGATGGGGCACAGCCAGGGCTGGCCTCTGGGGCAAACGTGGCAGAGCAGAGCAAACTCGGGCCTCAGAGAGGTCTCTTTCCCACCTCGCCTGCCCCTCACAGGGTCGCTGGGGGTGGGGGGCAGTACCCAGAGCAGACCTGATGGCTTACAATTGGCAAGCAGCTCCCGTGGCCACAGGAGAAGGAGGGAACTCTGCTGAGATGCATCTTGAGCTGTCCTTAAGGCCCAAGGTTGAGCCATCTGCCTGTGGGCAGGTGGGGGAGGTGACCCTGCACCTTGGTTGAAACAGGAGGGACTACAGGTAGACCCTGGACGCTCTGGTTCTTGCTGAGCTAGGTTTGATCCCTCAGTGCTAACAGGGCTGCATTCTGCCCTGTCTTTTTGTGTTGTCACTGCACGTGTCATTGCTACCCTGCCCCCTGCTGCTCCTTGGGGTTGAGGTGGGCTAAGAGGCTCTGCCCCCTCCCTGTGGGTTACACACGTTTAATCGCCAGTTGTTAAATAAAACTGCAAAGGGCACCTCCCAGTGCCTGCTTGTCCCCTGGGATGTGGAGCAGGGGACCACCCCACAGGGTCCTCCTGCAGCTGTGGGCATGACATGTCCTCCTACCAGAGCCCGCTGTGTGACCACTGACACAGCATCACCCCAGTAGATGTGTCACGGTCTCCCTGCAGCAGATACAACCCTTAGGGGACTACACCCTAAGAATATGACAGGTGGGCACCTGTGCTGTGGTGTAGCGGGCAAAGCCCCATCTGCACTGCCTGCATCCCTTATGACTGCCGGCTCCAGTCCTGGCTGCTTCTTTCTTTCTTTCTTTCTTTCTTTCTTTCTTTCTTTCTTTCTTTCTTTCTTTCTTTCTTTCTTTCTTTCTTTCTTTCTTTCTTCCTTCCTTCCTTCCTTCCTTCCTTCCTTCCTTCCTTCCTTCCTTCCTTCCTTCCTTCCTTCCTTCCTTCCTTTCCTTTCCTTTCTTTCTTTTCTTTCTTTCTTTCAGATTTATTCATTTTTATGGAAAATCATACATACAGACAGGAGCAGAGACAGAGAGGAAGATCTTCCATCCGCTGCTTCACTCCCCAAGTGGCTGCAATGGTTGGGGCTGAGCCAATCCAAAGCCAGGAGCCTCCTCTGGGATCACCCAGGTGGGTTCAGAGTCCCAAGGCTTTGGCCTGTCCTCGACTGCTTTCCCAGGCCACCGGCTGGATTAGAACCAGCACCCATATGAGATCCCAGAGCTTGCAAGGTGAGGACTTTAGCTGCTAGGCTGCCAAGCTGGGCCCAGTTGCTCCACTCCTAATGCAGCTCCCTGCTAAAACATCTGGGAAAACAAATGCAGAAGTTAATCCTGTACCCACAGGAAACTCTTGGCTTCAGCCTGGTCCAGCCCTAGCCATTGTGGCCATTTTGGAAGTAAACCAGTGGATGGAAGATTCTCTCTCTTCTAACTCTGCCTTTCAAATAAATTTAAAAAAAAGTCTCAAAAAAGAGCATGCTGGGAGGAAGGGAGACCCAGGGAGGCAGGGCTTGGGCCTCTGGGAAAGGCACAGGTATGAACACTGAGTAACAGAGACTAGGAGAGAACTGCCAGTCTCACCACTGGCACCCGGACTGACTCACCGTGGACAGCATGTGACAGGTGGAGTGAGGGCTGCTGTGTGCCCAGCACCCACCTGATGCACCATGCAGTCTGGGGCTATGTACATACAACTCATAATCAAGTGTGAAGGCACGCAGGGAAAGTATGTCTGTGGGGGGGAGGAGGGGAAGGTGGTACCTAGTTCGGAATAGGGACCCTGAGGGTCAGGACAGGGAGTTGGTGAAGGGGATGGCCTTTAGCCCTAGGACACTGCCTATGCCAAGGTCCTGTGAATAGACAGGGCCTGGCAGAACTGAGGAAGGCTAGACAACCACTGGGGACAGATGGAGCTAAGGTTGAGCTGCTCCATGATCCCAATCTACTGAAGTGTGTGTTCCAATTTTTCTGGGCATCCTGAACTACGGGGAACCAAGTGAGAGTGGGAAAGGAGAGGTGTCCTGCCAATGGAGAAGGTATGGGAGCTCAAACCTGGGGCAGTAGCCACAGCAAGACTCAGACACTTCTGGGTAGAGCAACTGGAGCCTGGGGTGCAAGCCAGTGTCCTGTAACTTACTGTGGCCTCCCTGGCCACACGGGGACGGCACATCCATGTTTCTCAGGGGGAAGATGCCAGTGCCATCAGCAAATGCCAGGTCAATCATTCATTTATCAATAAGGGGTGCACAAGCTGCTCCCCACTGCTGCATGAAACCTTGGTGCCTCAGCATCCTGGAAGTCCCAGTCCCAAGCCTGCCTGGCAGGGGGACCTCCAGTACTCATCTCCAAGAGTTCCTCACTCAGAAACTCCGTTGGTGTGGCTTGGCAGGCGCCATGCCCAGGAACTGAGAGGTTTGATATGTGTGCATCAGGGGGTAGGGTGGGAGCCTGAGCCCAGACTGGCTGCTGCTCTCCAGGCCTCACGCTCACCCTCCCTGCTCTGTACCCTGAGTCCCAGCCCGTAGCCTTGCCTCTGTCAGCTCTGCCTTCTACTCTCATCACTTTCCACATGACCCTTGACCTCAACTTCCTGGGCAGGGAAGGGGAGTTCCATGTCTCTCATCCAGCAAGGCACATGCCGCACCAGCTTCCAGGGACAGTCCCAGGTCAGGATGACTGCAGTTCACTCTGGCTTCTTCCCCTTTTCCCCACCCAAAGGAGCCCTCTGCCCATGCTGGCCCTGCAGCACTCGCCCTGCTGAGAGGTAACCAGGGATGAAGGTGCCAGGGTCCAACGCCAGAGCTCTGGGGAAGGAGAGTGGGCTGTTGCTGAAACACGGAAAACAGAGAAAGCTGTGGCTCTCGGGGCATTCCCTCTACATGGAAACAAAGGCAGAAAACTTCAAGACTGGGGTTTCCTGGGCCTGAGGACTGGGCCTACTTGCTCAACATGAACTTGAATCCAGGACAAGCATCAGCAGGACCCTCCACATCTGGGGCTGCCAGCATCTGAGAGAAGTAGGACAGAAGAGGCTGAGGATACCATGGAGCTTCCTCAGCCAGCCCTTGCAGATGGTGGTATGTGCTGTGGGTCCTTTTTATTTATTTATTTTTAGAGATTTATTTATTTTTATTGGAAAGGCAGAGAGAAGGAGAAGCAGATAGAAATATCTTCTGTCCACTGGTTCACTCCCCAAATGGCTGCAACGGTTGGAGATGAGCCAATTCAAAGCCAGCAGCCAGGAACTTCTTCCAGGTCTCCCATTCAGGTGCAGAGTCCCAAAGCTTTGGATCATCCTCCACTGCTTTCAGGCCACAAGCAGGGAGCTAGAAGGGAAGTGGAATAGCCTGGATATGAGCTGGCAAATCTACACAGGATGCTGGCACTCGCAATGGGAGGATTAGTCAATCTAGCCATTGTGCTAGGTCCAACCGGACCCTTTCTAAGGAGCATTTCTGGAGGAAGGCATGAACCTGCTGATGACCTAAGAGGCAGGATAAATTGCAGTGGGCCTAAGGAACACATTTTGTGCAGAAGGCAATGGAAAGCTGCAGCCATGTACTGTTCAAGTTCTCTCTCTGAGCTTGAAGGAGAAAACAACCTGTGTGCTAACCATGAAGGTTCCATCTGGTGTGAGATACAGGTCCCTGTGGGCAGGTGAGAGGGCTGGGATTCACGCCAGCCTCCTAAAGCTAGCAAGCAGCGAGGGACTGAGGGACTTACTCACGGGGGCGGGGTACAGTTGCCTCTTCAGGGACAGATAGGGGTGTGCCAGGAGCAGCAGGCTGAGGAGGGCAGTAGACAGAGGAATGGCAGGTGCAAAGGCTCAGAGAATAAGTGGTGGGTAGAGCTGAGGTTGTGGGCAGAGTTCACAGAGTGGGAGATGGAGGCAGGGAGGGGAACAGGTGGGGTCCCTTGGGTGCAGTCCATGTGAGAGGCTCGGCCCTGGCACCAGGTGTAACTATTAGAAGGCATGTGATGTGACTGCACCTACTCTCTCATGGAGCTTCCCTCACAGGAGGGAGATAGCTGGCAAGAAAAGGTCCTAAAGTTGGGCTACATGGTAGAATTGAGAAGCAAGGCAATTAAGGGAGAATTGAGTGTCCAGTTAAGCATACAGTGGCTCTTGGCCCCCAGGGGAGACACCCAACAAGGGCACAAGCCTCAGTTGCATGCTTCTGAGTGCAGGGCATGCTGAGATCAGAGCTCCTGCAGCACCCAGCTTCATGGATGGAGAACCGTGCCCTGCACCTGCCTGCATCCCTCCAGGAAGTGTTCACCCAGGAAGCAGAAGATGCAAATCACTTTGTCCTGGGGATCTCCTTAGTCCAGGTTTCTGAACAAACTAGCCAGGCTCCCTTTCTCAGGCCTGCAAGTAGCTCTCCGGAAGGTAACCTGCATGCTGGCCTGTGGGTGCTCTCTCATCCTCATTTGCTCATAACCCACCCCACATGGCACCCACTGACATCCTTGTCTGACCTTGGTCACATCTACTTCCTGCCCCACACTCTGCAGCATCGTTCAAGTCCCCCAAGGTAGTGCCTGTTCTTGCCTCCCAAGGTAGGCAATGAACTCAGCTTTCCTTGCTTAGTGGCTTGCTTTGCTGGGGGCTGTTCAAGAAGTAAGATGGGAATCAGACCTTTTGAGGGTTCTTTCATTTCTCTAAATCTAGAAGAATCTCAGGATGCTGGGTTCTCTCACTCGAATCCTAAAATCCTGAGATCCAGCAGGGCAGAACCCTGAGGGTCAGTGAGGGTAAGAGGGCATGGGTCAGGATACCACACCTGTGGCAGCAGAGCCAGGTGCTGACCTGGCCATCTTCCGTGTCCAAGGAGACCCCTCCCTCCCAGAGAGCATCTCACACCACCTCCAAGGTGACCCAAGTCTCCCCACCCCCTTATAGGTTCCAGATTTTATTTTTGGGCAAGTAATTAGCATAGCTCTTCTCATTAATATTATAGTTAAGAAAGGGAAGGTGCTGGTAGGGGAGAGAGGGGCAGGGAGGGAAGGAGGAGCTTGCACATGCCAGTAATTGTCTTGACAGCCCATCCCAATGCAGTGACAGGCGACTTTAAGTGGCCCAATTAGCATAAGAAACGGCTCGCAAAAGTTCTGAAGGCATCGTGTTGATTAATGCAATTTATCTTGCAAACCAGCAGCAGACAGCTGAATCGCTGCTAATGATTATTATATACATTTATACACATTATGTGCAGGCGGCCTCCTCGCCCACAGCCCACAGTGCACCCCTCTCCTCCCACCCGTGCCCTCAGGCCCACGGATCCTGGGGAGATTGTGCAGCTTGGAACCCCTCAGCCCAAGTTCCATGGGCATTGTGTGTCTTCAGCTCAAACTTCCTGTGACCCCAAGTGGCTTTAACCTAAAGTGGAACTCAAGGAAGCTTTTTCTGATGCAGAGGGGAGCAACCACAGGAGTGACCATTGAGGACTGCCTGGACCTGCAGCACAGTCCACAGTGCCAGTGAGAATGACAGCCAGGGCTTGTGCCGCTGCCCACAGCATCTTGCTACTCTGGAGCCGAGAATCGCTTGTTCTGGGTGCTGCCAGGGCATGGTAGTACAGGTGCTTGATGTTTGCAACAAGAGCAGGACACATGCACCAAAGCCAGCCAGAGGGCAGGGTGATGACCACGGCAGCCAGCTCTGGGTGTCTGCTTCCTGCAGGGACTATGGCAGGTGTTTACATACACTGAACCCTTTGTCCCCACCATTGCCTCGTCGCCTTCTGCAGAAATCAAGTAGATCCTCTGGAACCTGGGGTAGCCTGGCCCCAGAGGTGGTGCCCTCTTCATGCTAAGCTCAGCAGTCAAACTCAGGTCAGCCTCTGGAAAACACTGGCAGTGGCACTGGTGGTGAGGAGGGTGGGAGCTGCCACACTGGAACTCCAGCAAGAACCGGAGGTGGGCTGTGCAGGCAACACATAACCATTGACTCTGGCTTGAGTCAGAGGCTGGGGCTTCAGGACAGGTAGCATGAGGTCCTTTCTGAGGCAGCTGGGGACCAATGGCAAGCTTGATTGTGCTGAGGTGACCTGGTTAGAGTGAATTTCCTAAAGGAGGTCAGACTGGGAGAGTGTTGCAGAAATGCGGCTACCCCTAAGGAGGGCTTGAAGGTGAGGAGGTAGGGGTGGAGATGGGGAATTGGACTTGGAGGTGTGGGGCTGGGAGACCCAGTCGGAGTTTGGAGATTGGCTGGTGGGGAGGAGCCCTGGGAAAGACCTGCTAGGGCTGAGGGATGTGTGCTGGAAAATCCAGTGGGACTTGAAGGGATGCTGAGGGTCCTGAAGACATTTGGTGAGGGAGGTTGAACTTGACCTTAACTCTGCTTAGAGCTCGAATAGAAATGTCACACTGACCAGTGGGGTCAGTCTGCACTCATGTGGACCTGGCTACATGTGTATGTGTATGTGTGTGCTTGGAAGTAGCTGCTGTGCACCTGTGCCTGCCAGGATTTGTACCAGATTCTGTCTGGAAGAGAAACTGTGATACATCGTGATGTATGTGCTCCAGAGTGGACGGCAGTTACTGGGGGCCACAGGGCTCTGAGAAGTACATATCTTTGACAGGTATGACAGGATAACTCCCCCGAGACTGAGTATGTGTGCACATATGCTGTTATATGAGCACTTGCTAACTTTAATCCCAGAATGCCAGATCACCCAGGACTCAGCAAAACCCAGACTGTTGATGCTGGAAACATCTCTCCACCACACAGAGGCCAGGACTGGGGCTTCCCTGTGTTCCAGCCATGGACACCTAGCCCAACCAAGAGAGACCCTGTTTTCTGTGGCAGTTTACAGCCAAGAACAGCTATTTTGTCTCTTTTCCTGTAGAACCACTGGCCAATGAACAAAGTCCCCCAGGGTCATCAAAGGCATGCTGCTTCCTGAGTTTTGCTTTTTCTAGGAAAACAGAGTGAGGCATTTACTCACTCACTTGAATAAATGACAAATAGGCAACAGTGCCATCCAGGCCAGAAGCTGAGTGGCCCTGGGCCACACAAATCCCAGAGGAGTTTCTGTCAAAGCCGTTAAATCTGGCTGTAGCTGCCTGTCCTCCTTGCACAGCGACAACTGCCCCAGGCCTCTACCCCATCTGTGACTTCCACTGCTATAGGCTGTGGCCATCTGATCTGGGAATGCAGTCTCCATATAGGGTTGAGGTGGGAGTTCCAGGCAATTAGGACTTCTGCATGGCAGGGCTTGGGGCTCTTATCTGACAGCAGCACCCACTGGCTGCTCATGAACTAGCCTGCTGAGCACAGCCTGGCCATGAGAATCCTCCGCTGAGCCCTTCAAGCTGAGAAAGCCCTGAGAGACGGCCCAGGTCAATGACACCATCCCTACCGGAAGGACAGCAGAAGAAACTGAAGCCCAGGACAGCAGCTGTCCCAGCTGACTATGACACCCAGAGAAATCACGGTGTCCCTTCTCCATTGTTCCCTGAAGACCTGTCCCAGAGAAAGCCTGGCCCACAAAAAGCAACACAGGGAGGCCTTGTTTGGTTTCCATGCCCCAGTCTGTCACCATTGTCCATGTCCTTTTGCTAAGACACATTTATACAGATTTTGCTGAGTCACATTTATACAGGGCTGTCCCTCCTTCACTGAAGCTAAGCATAAAAACCAATGGTTCCCCAGGCCTTTGCTCCTTTATTTCCTGTGTCACATTGAACTGCAATCCAATGAATTTGATACACCTGTCCCTTGTCACCTGTCTTTTGTTATAGGAGGGTTGACAGGGCCCCTTAGGGCAACAGAGGAGAGGGATCAGTGGGTAGGTCTAGGGACTCATCCTTGGGCCAGAGGTTGGACTGCCTGGGCTCCAAAGTCACCTGGAACTGGAAGCCACTGGAACATCAACTCCAATACAAAGAGCTGCACGTCTGTAACAAGGCCATGCCTGCCCTCCTGTTCTAACGCAATGAGATCCTGAGCATGATAAGGATCCCTGAGGCCACACAACATCAAATAGCACCTGGTAGGCCTGGTGCAAAGGCTCCAAGGCAAATTCCTCACCTTCCAAATGCAAGGATCCCCTAAAGATGCCAGTTCATGTCTCAGCTGCTCTACTTCCTATCCAGCTACCTGCTTGAGGCCTGGGAAAGCAGTGGAGGATGGCTTAAAGTCTTGTGATTCTGTACCCATGTGGGAGACCTGGAAGGAAGCTCCTAGCTTAGGATCAGCTCAGATCCCACCATTGCGGCTATTTGGGGAATGAACTAGCAGATGGAAGATCTTTCTTTCATCTCTCCTTCTCTTCTGTAAATCTAATCTGCCTTTCCAATAAAATAATAAGTAAATCTTAAAAACAAAATCAAAAAACAGCACCCGGCACAGGATCTGTCCATAGCAGGTGCTTGTGAAATTCTCTGGATGGCAGGAAGCCCCAGCAATGATGGACACACATTGAGCCTTGACCTTGGGAAATTCTGCCGGCAGTGGCTGCTTGCTCAGGACATCACGTTGTCATTTGCAGAGGCGTGCCCAGGCAGCCACGGGGCTGGTGATCTTTGGAAGTTGTTGCATTTCCTGCCCTGGCTCTTGCTCAGCAAACTTCCCATCCAAGGGCCAGAGTTAAACCAATAGCTAAGCCTGGAGTTGGAGGCTGGCAGCTGCCCCAAAATAAAAATCACCTTAGGGGGTTTCCAGGGGGTGGGGTGGGGGCTGAGGCTCAGGGCTGCTTTGCCTCTTCAGCCCGCACTCTTCTCCCCCGCCTCTAGGGGTCAGGTGTAGTGGGGGGAGTTTCCTACTCTTCTAAGAAAACTGGGGTGGAGCTTGACCAGCAGGCAAACCCAACCAAGTGCAGACTGTAGCCCTGTTAGCCTGTTAGTGAAGTTATTTAGACTCGTGTTGCGGACTTCCGAGGACAGTACTCTTGGACATGTAAATCAGGCCACTGAGGCTGTTAGTAAAATTAGCTCCCTGTGGCGGCCTTGCTTGGCTAGGGTGGGGCATGCAGCAGGGCCTGGGCTCCACCAAGGGCAGAGATGGGCAAGCTGGCTGCCCTGTATGTCCCCCTCAGCTCCTGCTCTGCTGGGATCTTTCTCCCTCCTAAGGGGTCACTCCTGCTCATCAAGGACAGCTTAAGTGGCTTTTAAAGCCCGTGCTCTCAGCTCAGGAAAGCCTCCCCTTGGAGATGTCCAGCCAGGGGAGCAGGCTGATGCATTAGAGTGGCTCTTGAAGCAGCACCTGCTGAGGAAGATTCTTCCTTCTCCCTGTAGACACTGGGAAGGTGAGGATGGAGGGAGGCCAAGCCGGAGCTTCAAAAGGTGCCCAGGGCCACTGAGGGCCATGGACCACAGGCCCGGCCATGATGATGCATGAGCCCTGGGGTCCCTTTCCCATCTAGAACATGTGGTCTAGAATGCATAGGATTGACCTGACAGTCACATCTGGTGCAATAGGCCAAGGAACAAAGCTGAGGTAGGAGGCCCAGGAGCTGGGCCGAGGCCTGCCCTCACTCCCAGCTTTATAGCCACCTCACTCAGGTGGGAACAAAAAAGGGCCTTGCCTTTGGGAGTCTGCTTCCTTACCTCCCCAGGCCAAAAGCCAACCAGGCTCCAGCTCCAGCTTTGAAATTTGTTTGTTCTGGCCCCCCACTTCTCTTCCTCCTCCTCACATCAAATGGCATTTAAATGTTAATCAAGTCAGGGTTGCAAAACCGACCACTCCCCAGCCCCAGCCTGCAGTCTGAAGTTCAAGGCCAAGCCAGAAGAGGCAGTCCCAGGTCTTCTGGGGTAGGGATTCTGCAGGTCCTATTTGCACAGGGCCTGGGGGTGTGCAGACACTGGGCTCCAATAAGAGCATGCAGCTTGGGGCGTGGATGGGGCAGGGGCTGGGGTATGGTCAGGGAACAGAGTAGTACATCCCTGTCCTGCTGGGCACTTTTGCCAGGCACTGGGAGAATCATGGGGCTGCCAGAGTCCTCGTCCACGTCCCTGAAGATCTTTGAGGTGAGGAAGGACCTGGGGACCCCAGCAGAGCCTCTCAGAGGGTCTTTGGCCCTCCCTCTTTTCCCTGTATCTGCCTCAGCCTTTTGTCTTTTTCTCTAGCTCCCTCTGGATTTTTCTGCCTCCAGTTCCTCCCTCCTCTCCTTCGGACAGATTTGTTTCCCATGTAGGGTATGCACAGCGGTTGCAGGGCTTTGTATGCGTGGGCAGTGCACCTGTTTGCACCAGGGAAGTCTCTGCTATTTCTGCATAGATGGTGCCCTCAGGAGACATGCAGAGAAGATGCTGGTACCCAGCAGGGCCCCTCCAGATTCTTCTGGCTTCTTCCTTGCTGTTCTCTTAGTCTCTCTTGTCAGGCAGGTCCCTCTCTCGTTCTGTGTCTGCCTTAGGCATGTCCTGCCCAGGGTGAAAGCCAATGAGCACCTGCTGTGTGGCTCCCACGCAAAGGAAAGGTCTGGGACTGGGAGTGCAGGGAGCAGCTGGGGCCTGGGCCAGCTTCTGCTTTTGTGTCCTGAAAGAGCCTCCAACCCCAGGGAGCCTTTTTTACATACAGAAATATCTCACCCACTAGGACACAGACAAGACATGGAAAGGAAGGAAATGCTTTCCCACACATCTAAAATCAAGCAAAGAGAAGCATCAACATGTTTAATTTCTCTGAGAGCTTTAGACAGAAAGCTAACAATCTGCATCTCCTGGGTTCCAGGCAAACCAGAGTTTGCAATTATGGCAACAGAAGGTGGGGACAGGTGCCCCTCAAGAGCTGGGGGAGTGCAAGCAGAAACTGTCCCACAGGAAGGATAAAGGAAAGGACACTCCATGTAAGAAGGCGATGTGGGAAGGCAGATGCTTGGCATGGTGCTCAGGCTGTCACTTGGGATACACATATTCTACACTACAGTGCCTGGGTTGGAGTCCCAGCTCCATTTCTGATCTCAGCTTCCTGTGAATGGTCACCTTTGCAGGCTGCTGGTGATGAGTCAAGTACTTGAGTACTTGCTACCCATGTGGGAGACCCAGAGTCAGTTCTGGGCTCCTGGTTTTGGCCTGGCCCAGCTCTGGGGATGAACCACTGGGTTGGAAGGGCTCTCTCTCTGACTCTTCCTGTCCATCACTCTGCCTTTCAAACAAGTGAACAAACACACATTTTTTCCTGGAAAGAGTCTGCATCATTAGTGACCTGTACTGATTTTGATTTTTCAGAGTAAATGACTTAAGGAAGGCTTCATGGTAGCTGAAGTCACCGCGCCTACAGCTGCCTGGTGTGGGAACTGTACCTGCTAGTACCCAGCATCCTATTTCACTAGCTCCCTCCCACAACCTTGCCCTTCTCTGCTCCCGGCCCTGCCTCATGCTCTGGGCCTTCACCTCTTTTCAGCCTTCTTGTCTTGGCCCACAGGGTTGTCCGTCTGTCTGCATGAAGCAAGCAGTGGTGTGGACTGCTGAGTGGGAACCACATCGGTCACCATATCATCCCAAGGAACAAACATGTGGCTTCTAAAACCTACTGGGGAGAAGACGCGAAGGGGCAAAGGCTGAGTAGAGGTCGTTTTGCTTCTCCCTTGCTTATTTTGAAGCTGGGAAATTTCCAGGTGGTTCCAATGAGGCATAGTCTGCGGAGTTACCTTTCATACTCTGAGATGGCAATCTGGGGTGCTAGGTGCACCTGCCCCGCACCTTGCCAGCCTGCCCTTCTTCTTTCTGTGTTCCCACACCCTTCTCCTTGATATTCAACTTGCTGCCAGCATCTCCGCTAGCACATCTTGGCTTTTCTGCTCTGTTGCCCAACCTGAGACCCTTTAGCTGGGGCAGGGGAGATGACAGGGGTCCTGTGACTTCTTTCTGGTGGCCACCTGGACTTTGGCCCCCACCTTATCTGCACTCTGGGACTTAGTCTAGAACATTCAATACTAGGGCTGCAGCTGGGGAAGAGAGCAAGAAGCCAACAAGGATCCCACAGAAGGACTTTGAGAGGGCCCATGGGACCAGAGGCATGGCTGTGCCTGTGTGGAACGTCTCCCTGAGGACTGCACCATTGATGGCTCTGTAACAGCAAGCTGCCACAGCTCAGCCTGAACAACTTAGAGCCTGCAAGAGAAGGAACTTCTCAGTGTGGAAGAAACTCCAACTATCCTCCTAACGAGGTACCTTTAAGCTCAATTCATATACTTGTTCTGCAGTGTACAAGAAGACTGGGGACAGGATAGCAGTAGTGACCATGACCCCTGAGAAGGCTCAGACAATGGATGCGAGTGAGATACAATGGGAGAGAGATCTGTGGGCACCTGGTTAATGAAAGCCCCCAGGATAGCAGGAAGCTGACTGGGTTTCAAAGAGGAGTCCCCAAATAGATGGTGGTATTGGCAGTTATGGGGTGGGGAAGGAGCAGCTTAGCTGGATCTTGCTAAAATAGGGGCAGATGATGAGCAAAAGGGAAATCAGAGATAGGGATGAGGCTAGAATACCACAGGCTTGAAAGGTTAAACATTCAACACAATAAGCAGTTACGGAAGGCTCTTGAGCAAGGGAGGAACAGTGCAGATCTTGAGCCCCTGTAAGGTAAGAAATAAAGAGTTGCTTGATCCCTTTATGAACACCCTCCACCCACCTGCTGTCCATAATCAGGCCTCCATGGGA
This sequence comes from Ochotona curzoniae, assembly GCF_017591425.1. Lineage (NCBI taxonomy): Eukaryota > Metazoa > Chordata > Mammalia > Lagomorpha > Ochotonidae > Ochotona > Ochotona curzoniae. Next base: position 12,353,641 of record NW_024466218.1, read on the forward strand.
GGGTTGGGTATGGCCCTTGCCCCCTGCCACCTGTCTCTAGTCCCTGGCCCCTGGGAATGGAGGGTGGGATTCAAGGGCTGGGGGCGGGGCAGGGTCTGAAGGAGGTAGAGGAGCGAGCATTTCCTCCCAGCTCCTTGAAGAAGCTGTGGTCTCCAGGGCCAGGATCACCAACTGGGTAAGCAGGGACAAGGGACCGTGACATGGCCTGGGAGCTTCAGGGAGAACAGGGAAGAAAGCAGATGTTAATTCAGCTCCTTGCAGCTGTCCAACTGTGGAGCAGAACATCTAGGGAGGGCTGGCCCTGTGCTGTGTGTTCACAATGAGAGGCCTGAGCGGCAGTGTCTGTCACCTGTCCCTGGGCCTCGTGTGGGTCACGTCGAGCTGCCAGCACAGGAGGAGGGCTCAGGCTCTTGGGAGGGTTCAGGCAGCTGTCACAGCACAGCAGCCAGCTTTGGGATCATCACCATTGCTCCTGGCATCCACAGTGAAGCCCAGCTCCCACTCAGAACCCTGCTATGTCTCAGGCCTTATGCTCCAACCTCGACCTGCAAGCTCAAAACCTCAGCCAAGGAATGCAGGATGGTCTCATTTCATTTCTGCCAACAAAGAACTGGAGAGGGGGTGAGGTAAACGGTGAGCCAGTGGAGGGCAGAGGTTGTCTGGTCTGGATCCTGTTCTTGCCCATGCTCCTGTGCTGAGCTCCTGCTTTGTCCTCTCCAGGTGGTTCACATGGAAATGGAGCCATGGAAGAAGGCAGAGGATGGAGCTGCAGATGGAACTTCTTATCTTGTGTGCAAGCCCCTGCCAGTCACAACTGGGAGGGCCTGATATGAAGGCACCCTTTGTACCACTGGCAGCCAAGCACAGGGGGTGTCCTTGGGGTCCCAGAGTCCTGGATTTGAATCCCAGATCTGCCCAGTCTCATGGTTTGTTGTTGTTCAATGTATTATTTGAAAGGCAGTGTGGCAGAGATGGAGATACACAAGGAAGTAGCCTCTATCCACTACTTTATGCCCCAGATGGCCACAGTGGCCAGGAGTGGGAAGGGCTGGGATTGTGTCAGCCCAAGACCAGGAGCATGAATTTCCATCCGGGTCTCCCATGTGCATGGAAGAGACCCAGGTACCTGGATCATCTTCATTGGCAGGGAGCTGGATAGAAAGCAGAGCAGTCAGTATTTGAATCAGCACCGTGATATGGGAAGTTGGCACCACAAGCAGCTGCTTAATCCTCAGTGCCACAGCAATAGCCTTGTCTACTCTCTTATTCTTCTAATGTCCCTTTTGCTTCTCTTTGCTTCCACCCCTCCTTTGTTTCTCGTCAGACATTCACTCAAAGTCCCCAGTGAAAATGCTTTCACTGCTAATCCTGTGAGATTCAGCAGTGAGGGTCAGGTACCTGGGCCTTTTGGAGGCTTAACCTGGCTTTGGCGATGAGAGCTGGGAGGCTAGAAGCCGTCCCGACCACGGGAGGGCTCTTACAGAGTATAGACTTTGGAGTGTTAATAGGAGGGAGAGAGGGAAGTGGGGCTTAGGTGGTGGTGGCGGCAGTGTGGTGGTAATGGGCTTCCTGAAGCTGGTGTGACCCCTGAGATGGAGAGGTGGGGGCAAGTGGACAGGAAGCAGCAGAATTAACCAAAATGGGTGAAAGTGATGGGGCGAGCAAGGAACATGGGGGAGGAGAGAAATACAGCAAGAAAGAGTTCTGGGCAAGAGTCCTTGCAGGGTGCTCCCAAACTTGGGGGGCTGCTAGAGGGTTCCTCATCTAGGAAAGGATGCACGCAGCACTGGGGAAGGACATGACATGCAAGCCTCCACCCCCCTGTCTTCTAGACCCAGCAGGTGCAAAGGGCAGACCTGCGTCCACCCTCCCTGCTCCAGGAACAGGGAAGCAGAGGAAGGGAAAATGCAAATCAAATCAGGGAGACTGTTTTTCCTTAAGAGAGAGAAAGAGAACGCAAGCACAAGTGACATTTGGAACCATAATACCTTAAAGTCAATATCATTACCTCTGATATTTACTGTCAGCTCCGTGGCGCCGGCAAAGTAGGAAAGTTCATCCTGGGCCTTATGCCGGGAGTGGGCCCATCCCGCCCCTCCGTGTGTAACTCCAGTGCGCACCTGCCAGTCTTGAGCGGGACTGGGGGACTGGGGACCCAGTGAGGGGGCTAGAAGAGTACCAGCCATAGCCTTTGGGTCATCTGGATCTCTGGGACACCACCTATGACCTGAGTGTGATGACACTATGTAACAGTGGTCCCAGCACTCCTTCACTCACTCAATTACTCATTCATTCATCAATCTTTCTGGTGAGAACTCCTCAAATTTGTGCTGTCCCCCACCCAATGTTGTGAGGTCTTGCTTTGCCTTTGGGTGTGGCCCCGTCTCCCTGTTCAGCCTCCTCCCCCCTCCTCCCTCATTTTTATTCCTTTCCTCCCCTTGACTGCAGCTCAGGTGGGATTCTAGCCACACACCTGTCCTGTTTACAGAACCTTCCTTCTGTCCTTGGCCTTGGTCCTGCCCCCACAGTGACACAGCACACAGCAGAGGCTGGGGAGCTCCCCAGGGAGGATGGAGGAAGGCTCTGCTTCTGTGCCTCAGTTCCTGGCTGGCCTCCTTCCCTGTGCCTCTGCCAAGGTCCTGGCCCATCCTGGCTGCTGCAGTCTCGCTGTCCCTCTGCCCTGAGTCCACGGTTTGCTTTCAAATCCAATTTTCTGCCATAAAACTTCCTCCTCCTCTGTGCTGGCAGACAGCCTGCCTCAATTCCAGCCAGCAAAGTCATTTGTCCAACCTGACCCCAGGGCTTGGGACCACCTCGGCCACAGCACCTCCTTCCCCATCCACACAAGTGAGAGAGCCCAGGTATGTCCGTCTGGCCCATGTCCTTGGGGGAGCAGCCACATGAGCTGCCTCATACACCTGTATAGCCGATGTGGCTTCCAGGCAGGTGTGTGTTTAGGAGTGTGGGCTCCTGAGCACTGTTGGGGTGAACACACATGTATTTGCGGTCCACAGATCCTTCCAACCTCAGGGGCACCTCCTGGGGCAGCTCAGTGACTGGCAGGCCTGATGAAACCTTATTCAGAGATGCACCCCCATGGAGATGTAAACAGGAAAAATGTGGACATATAATTGTCACTCCCAGAACACTGTAGCTTGGTGGCGTGGGGGGAAGCAGTGAGAGATTGGTTCTATCCCAAGGCCTGGGGAGACCTAAGCTCTCTCCCAGCATTTGCCTAAAAACTGTGCCCACTTCCATGACTCCCTGGCCCAGGTCCCTGAGGTTCTGCTGTCTGCTGAATGCCTGATTCACTGGCCCTATGGGGCATACTGGTTTTGGGTTTCATGATCAAATCTCAGCTTTGCTCTGAGAGCATGGGGACATGGGGATATGGGGTGACTGCGTGCCCAGGGTGCTCATCTCAGTTTGCAACAGCACCCTGCCAACACCTTCTCCTTGCTGTCCTGGAGGGCTAGGTCCAAGTGAAAGAAGTTACAACTTTCATGCACCCTGAATTATCTCTTCTCTCTGTTCTACTATCTGCCTCCCCCTCACATCTGATGCCACCCTCCCAATGCTCAGACACATTGTCCCTCCCCACTGCCAAAGGATTCAAGGTAAGTCCTCCAGCCACTCCCAGAGCCTTATATAGTCTGAGTGATCCCCTTCTCCCCTCTGTGCCCCAGCAATCACCATAGCCTTAAGCCCTCCACACACTCTGCTCCAGCCGGCCTGGCCGGGGACTCCGCTCTCCGCTGGAACTTTCCTCAATCACCTTTGTGGGGTCCAAGAAATGTTATTCAGATTAGGTACCAGTGTACTGTGTCTTCTGCAAGAGACCTCTGCCTGTCTCCTCCTCACTGGGGGTCTTGGGCTACACAAGTTACAACATAGGGATCTGCATGGTGGGTCAGCTGGTTAAGCTGCCAACTATGATACCAGCATCCTATCCCAGATCACTGCTTCAGCTGATCTGCTTTTGATCCAGCTCTTTACTAATGCACCTGGGAAAGGAGCAAAAGATGTTGCAAGTGTCGTGGCCCCTGCAACCCAGGGTCCTGGCTTTGTCACAGCCCAGCTCCAGCTGTTGTAAACCACCAAATGGAAGCAAGCATACTGTGTGTGTGTGTGTGTGTGTGTGTGTGTGTGTGTGTGTGTGTGTGTGCTTTTCTCTCCTTTCTTCATCACTCTGCCTTTCAAATAAAGCCATCTTTAAAAAAAAAAAAAAAACAAAATATTGTAGAAGGCCTCAACTCTGCCACTCATGTTTCTGGATCTAAGACCACAGAAGCCTTGGCCTGCTCTCAGAGCAGACCTGGCCCTCTGTTTTGCCTCTGCCTGGCTTTCTTCCTGAAGGTATCTCATGGCCTGAAATAAGGGGGGCAGGAACAAGCAAGCAGGACCCCCAAACCTGAATTTCCAGCCCCAACAAGCTGAAGCCCTGCAATGTCTCCCACATCCTGATCTGACAAGATTCTCTCTTTGAAGCTTTTTCTGGGTTAGGGGCCTTTCACTTCTCCTGCCTGGGGCCCTGCCGTCCCACAGGGTGGGGAGGCTGCTCTCTGCCTTGGGCATGTTGCTGATGTAGTCCCTCTGCTGTTTAGGAAAGTGGGTGAGGGCTCTAGCCTTGTATCAGCCCCTTCCACCTTGCTTTTGTGTGCTGCTGGAATTAGCATCCTCACAAGGCATGTGGTGCAGCCAAGGGCTCCAGAGGTTTCTTTGCACTCAGTTGACACTGTGGAATGTAGATGCACTTACAAGGGACATTTTAGGTCACCTACTTTCCCACCATCTTGACTGTAATTCCCATTCAATGTCCTTCTCTGGGATATTGGACTTGTCAATCTGCAGTAACTCAGGTGCAGAGGGGCCATACCTACCATGAACAGCAATGAACCTTAACATGCCTTATGTTTAACCTGAACTCTTTTCCTTGGGTGGTCCTGATGCTACCCTTTGGAGCCATAGCTTTCCTTGGAACCCCCCTTGATGCTCCCAAACCTAACAGTTTGTTTCCTTAAACCATGCATCATGGGTCATGCATGAAAATCCCTAACCACAGTCCTCTGAACTTGGGCTTTCTGCAGTTTTTATTGAATCTCTCAATGGTTTCCCAGAAATGACTAGACAGGCACAGGGCTGAGAAGGACCAGTGTCTCCCCACCAACCTTTTTTTTTGAGATTTCCTACTCATCTGGAAGCAGTCTAAGGTACAGCTGGGCATCTGGGCAGCCCCATGATGCTGGAGGCTGCGATTGAGCTGTCAGTGGAGGCATTGGTCCTTAGGAGTGACAGCAGCTGATTTTAAGCATTGTCTTGCAACCTTCTTGCTTACGGAACTTCATCATGTTGTATTCTACATGGCACTTCCATCAGTTGAGATCTTTTAGCATTCTTGTTCTGTCATCTGGTGGCTACACCACTTGAAGTTATTTGAAAGTTTGGCCAATCTGACTGACTTATCTTGGGCCAAGCCATTGACAACAAGACAGGCAGCAGCAGGACCAAGGACAGAGCCTACTTCTTGATTCTGGAGACATCTCCTGGGTCTGACACCTGCCTAATTACTACTACACTTCAGGAACAGGTCTTCATCCAATTACAGTCCCACCTGATTCCTCTGTCATTGAGACATCCTTTCTCAGTTGTCTGCAGGCTCCTCATGAGAAACCTCGCTGAGGGCCATAGAACTCAAATGTACCTGTTTTTGGAGAAGAAAGCCAGCTATCCAGTCAGGCTTCTTGTGAGCCTCTAGTGACTCTGCGAGCCACTGCTTTCTTCTCCAAGTATTAGAAGCCATGCATCCCAGGATCTTATTGAGGACCAACACGCATTCACTCATCTGTGTCTTATGGGGCCACTCTCTTCTCCCTGGTGGAAAGCAGATTTGTATCTGGCCCTCTATGGCCTGACAGCTGCTTTCTCACTTGCCAGGATTTTCCAAATATCCTTAGTCAGGAGTTCAGTTAACATTTACTGACCATATTAGGAGTGGGATAGTGTAAACCTGAAAAATTCAGGCCTGGCACGGTAGCCTAGTGGGGTCCTTGCCTTGCATCTGCCAAGATCCCATGTGGGCATTGGTTTATGTTCCAACTGCTCTACTTCCCATTCAGCTCCCTGGTTGTGGCCCGAGAAAGCAGTCAACAATGGCCCAAAGCCTTGGGACTCTGCATCGCGTGGGAGACCCAGAGGAGGCTCCTGGATCCTGGCTTTGGATTGGTTCAGCCGGCCATTGCGGCCACTTGGGGGTGAACCAGCAGATGGAAAATCTTTCTGTCTCTCCTTATCTCTGTATTTATTTTTATTTTTGTATAAAAATAAATCTTAAAAAAAAGGCTTATTTTTAAAAAGCTGAAACATTCCTGGTGGTAGCCCTGGTTGTTCACAGGGTGCCAAGGTCCTTGGGTGTTCTGTGAGCCCTTACGGGTCTGATTATGGATCAGAAGCTCCAAGACCCCAGCCTCTGAGGATGTTCATGGACCCTAAACAGGAGTTAGACTCTGTGACCATCTTGGCCAGCACTCTTCTTCTCTCCAGGAGTTTTTTTTTTTTTTTAAGATTTGTTTATTTATTGGAAAGTCAGATATACAGAGAGGAGGAGAGACAGAGAGGAAGATCTTCCGTCCGATGATTCACTCCCCAAGTGAGTGCAACGGCCGATGCTATGCTGATCCAAAGCCAGGATCCAGGAACTTCTTCCAGGTATCCCACACGGGTGCAGGGTCCCAAGGCTTTGGGCCGTCCTCCACTGCTTTCCCAGGCCACAAGCAGGAGGCTGGATGGGAAGTGGAGCTGCTGGGATTAGAACTGGCGCCCATATGGGATCCCGGGGTGTTCAAGGCGAGGACTTTTAGCCTCTAGGCCATGCCACCGGGCCCTCTCCAGGAGTCTTGGCTGAGCAATCCTTGCAGTGAAAGCTAAGGCACAATGTTGGGATCTGGTACGGATTTTTTGGGCTTGTTGTTGGTCTGGTACGGATTTTTTGGGCTTGTTGTTGGTCTGGGAGAGGCATGATGGTACTGCTAAGAAACGAGCTTTGGGTAGGGACTGGGAGGCTGTCGGCTACCCCCAGTGACTGTGACCAAAAGTTTGACCTGGGATAGGATGAAAACAGGGCTATGAAAAGTTTGGGACAATCCTTGAATAGCACTCAACCCAGGCTCTAAATGTAGCCCATGATGGGGACTGAGGCACGCGGGTGATTCTTGGGCCAGAGAGATCACACAACTGGCCCAGCAGTGCACACAGTCCAGAACCCTATAGGGACACCTTGCTTAGTGTACACACAGTGTCTTTTAGATGTACAGTTGGAGTTTAGTACAAACATAGATCACTGAGCCTTAAGAGGAGACATGATGCAATAGCAGGTGCTCTGCTGGTTATCCCTGTGTCTCACAGACAGGCCAGGAAGCCACGCAAGGAAAATGGGATCTTCCCGTTGCAGATAGGGGACATCAGGTGCTGACAGACACTAGGCCAGAGCAGATCCATCGGTGAGTGGCCACCACCACCATATTCTTTCCTCCTCTTTCCTGTCCTGCCCTGTCCCATGCTGGAGTCTGGCCCCTGGGCCATGCTGCTGCTCAGGTGCCCTGCAGGGATAGCATTCTATCAGCAAGGGATTCAGAAGGCAGTGAGTACCTCCTCGAGCCCAGGTTTGTGCCCAGAGTCTACCCTTGGTGTCTGAGAGGTTGAGGGGATCGCTAGGCTCGTGTACACCTCACCAGCATCACTCCAGGCCCTGCCCTGCCCGAGACACCAAGTGGTGGGGGAAGCCACACATTCAGGACAGCTCTTGATCCTTGAGGAGCTCAGAGCAAGGAAGTGATGTCAGCATCAACCGGAGACCAACAAGCACACGCTCTTTAAAAAGTTCATAGGAAACGTGCATTAAAGGATGCATGGATTTAACAATACTTGCACTAAATTCCATATATTTTTCATACAGTTTAAGTCCTCCTCATATTTAATCACTGGGGTTTTGTTTCCAGAGCCACAGAAATGACAAACTGAGACCCAGAGAGAATCTGGAGGCCCAGGACTACCATGCCCCAGGGGTGGAGAGTGGTTCACAGGTGGCAGTGGGCAGAAACTGAATGTCAGAAGAGCTGAGCTGGGGGAGTGTTGCAGGCAGGACCCATTGTGTCCCCAGCTGCAAAACGTGGGGGTATCCAGGCTGAGAGTACCCTTGTCAGGGATATGCAAGGCCCGGCTGGGCACGTGCAGAGGCCCCTCCTGTGGCACAGCCTCGGGCGAGCCAACTGCGGCCTCACAGACACCCTGTGATCTATGGCTGCTGGCTGAAAGGCGTGCTTTAATCGAACAATAATATTGGGGAGTGATGAGCCACCGTACATCAGCTCTCACCAGATGAAAAATTCCAAAGGAGAGAGCGTGGGAGGTGAGTGATGGACTGGGAGTGCGTGTTTTACCCGAATCGACAGAAATTCACAAGCTAGAAAGACAGCTATTCCCACGGCCCAGCTGCCAAGCTCGCCCTGCTGCGCCGTGATGTGACATTCCCTGCAGGCCCCTACCTCGCAGCCCCCATACCCTTGAAGCCCCAAGAACACTCAGTAGTAAAGACCTGTGGTCAGGCTGAGGGCCCTGAGCCCAGTGCTTGCGGGGTCCATGTTGCTGGTAACACCACTGCCAAGGGCATGGCTTCAATGACTGGCTGGATGCCTGAGCTCCTAGCACCTCAGGCCTGCTGCCTAGCCACTCTTCTCTGATCTCCACCTTCTCCGGCAGTAGCACGCTTGCTGCCTGTCCTGGGGGCTGAACAAAGCAAGTCTAGTGTGCAGAACGGGGAAAGCGGTGGGCTCTCTCCTGTGCTGGCTTCCTGGGGCATGCAGGGCAGGGCACAGGACAGGTACTCTGAGAGTCCAGGGGTGGGGGAGTTGCTCCAGATGGCTCTCCTATAGAAAACCCTCAGGAAGATCCTGGTGTCCCTTCTTGCCTGGTCTCCTCCCCTCTGATAGGGCGGGGGTTGGGAAGAGGGGAGAAGCTTTATTCTCACTTAGCACAAGCTCAGATTTTCCCTTTGCTTCTCGCTGGTAGTACTGGTGTGTGTGGAGGGGTGTCTGAGTGCATCCCCCCCCCCCTCCTCCCCCTATAGGGGAAGGAGCAAGCTGATGGGAAGTGTAGAACAGTTGTGAAGTTCAGGGTCACACCTGGGACAAGTTCAGGTCTGGTAAGCACCTGTGCAGCGTGTGTGGGCCTATCCAGCCTTGGACATGCGTCTTCTGTTGGAACGTGTGTGTCGCACACACCATCACTCACCGCTGTCTTCGGTTGGCCTGGGAAGGGGAGCTGCCTGTGGGGTGGGGGCACGAGCGTGTGCTCGCACGTCCTCCAAAACCTCCTTGCCGCAGAGTATAAATATTTATACAGATACCTGCCATAAATCTGCCCGCCTGGCAAACAAACGAATTGCAAAGGTAACTTTGGGGAGTTGTACCGGAGTGCTTGGTGATGGGATTGGGGAGGGCCAAGAAAATGATCGAGCAAGACAGGAGGGTAGTCTCCCGGGCCAGACACAGGAATCATGTTCCTTAGGCAGCTGTAGCCCTCCATGGCTGATTTACCCCCCAACACACACTCCTTCTTCCCATAATACAGATAAGGAAACTGAGGCACAGGGCGCAAAGCCATTTGTGTACGTGTTTCGGCAGGACCTCACCTCAAGTCTGAGTGAGGCAGTGCCCCTGACTCCCTAGGCTTCTGGGAAGTTAGTGTGCTGGAGGCCAAGGGCTGGCAGGTGGGAAGCAGCCAGGGCTAGGGCTGACCTCCCACACCCAAGCACCTGTTTCGCTGCCTGCCTGATCTATGTCCTGAGGTCCTGGACTCCAGCTGGGGGAGGCCCTGCGCTCCAGCCTGCCCGTGGAGGCCTCTATAATTGGGTCCACAAGAACTTTATTACTGCGCAGCTAGTTCCCTTGCTTTCCTGTAACAAATTATCCTAACGATGTGACCCTGGACCGGATGTTAATTGCAGTGGAAAGTAATCAATTTCCTTTGCTGAGTGTAGGTTCGTGGGCAGCTTCGTCAGGAGCGGTGGTGGGTTTCTTAATGAGGAGGGCGCCTGGAGCGGTGGCCAGAGAAGTTCGCTCCACCCCTGCCCCAATGGGCAGTGTCCCACTATCCCGACAATGGCCCTCTCGGGGCCACCTGCCTCCCCATAGTGCCTTGTTTCCTGATCCACCTGCATGGGCTCCAGCTCAGCCCTCCTCCCCAGCACCGCAAGTGTGTGCAACCTGCCCACGCCCTCTCAGGCCTGGGCATCCTCTCCCTGCTGGGTCAGTTCTTGCAAATAACCCGTCCCGGCTTGCTTTCTCCTGCAGTTCTGCCCCTCTGCAGGTTTACTCCACACTTGGCCCCTTCCTGCTGGCCATACCTCGTCTGTGTGCCCTTCAGTACTTCAAGCCAGCAGTGCTTGCTTGTTCTCCGAGCAGCCTGGAAAGCCTGAAGAAGCTGGGGTGAGATTAAGCCTCACCATCACACATATCCCTAAGAAGCTTGGGGGCTGACTTTGCCTTGCCTGGGCTGGCAAGGGATAAGGCCTTTGGGGTTCCAGCCAAAGGAGCTACAGTGCTTGCCTAGGTCATCTCCTGGGGTGGGAGGACTAGGGGTCTTCAATGGGAGTTCAGTTCCTGCTGGTGAACATACTCTTCAGTTAACCCTTTTAGGAATGCCACTCAATATGCAAGCACAACACAGTCCCTCCCTACCTGTCATTGGGTGTTGAATCATTTGCCCTAAACAGGGTACATAGTAGGAAGGGTCCCGGGCAGAAGATGAAGGTGAGAGAGGGAGCGAGGGAGAGGAAAAAGAAGGGAGGACAGTGGAAGACAAGGAAAGGGAGGAAGAGAAATAAGGGAACTGGGGAGGGTGAGACAAAATGGAAGCTCCAGTGCTTGGGTCCCTGCCACCCACATGGGGGACCCAGATGAAATGCCAGCTGCTGGTTTTCACCTGGTCAGCCCCAGCTGTGGGCAACTGGGGATTGAACCAGCAGCTGGGAGATTCTCCCTCCTTCTCCCCCTGCCCCTTTGTCTTTCAAATAAGTAAACCTGAATAAATAAACATTAAAAAAAAAGAAAAAACACATTTGTCCCAGGTTCATTCCATCAGAAGCTGCACAAGGAGCCGTGGCCTATGCGACTGGGTGATCTCACTGCTCCGGGGCCAGTACCGGTGCAGGGTGAGGGGGTGCCGGTGCCAGCCGGGGTGATGGGTGCTAGGAACGAGTGGGGAGGCAGAGAAGCCTGAGGAAATAAAGAGTGCGTTACAGATGCGACCCTCAGGACCCTGCTTCCAGGACAAGACAGAGGCACTCCCGGGACATAGCATGAGGCGTTTCAGTCAAACTGTGTCCCTGGATTGGTTCTGGGGGCAGGTGGGACCGTTCAGATCCTCCTGGCTCTCTGCATCCAGGATGTCCAGCTTCAAAGGACTCCCTGGGCCCTGGGGAGTCAGTGAGTGGCTGGGGGACAGGGAGGTCTTAGAATGAAGGGAGAGCAGGAGGGGGAGGACGGGCACGCAGAGCTGGGAGGGGGACAGAGCCGGGCTGAGTCAGAAGGGAAGGGCAGTGATCCCTGGCTGCGCAGGGTCAGGGGTTGGGACACTGAAGAGGGAAGCTCCCCACCGCCCTGCCTGGAGGTCCCCTCTCCCCAGCTCACCTTCCCACTGGGGGTACAGAGGGCAGGGGGGCAGGGGAAGGTGCCTTCTCTACATCCCTGATGTATTTATGCCCAGAAAGGGGCAGGGGTGGGGGATCTGGTACACCAGTGGCTTTGTGGGGGTTGGGCCACAAAGACAGAGGATAGTAAGGGGGGCAGGAGGGGAAGAAAAGGAGGAAGAGAAGCAGGAGGCAGGCCCTGGAGAGGCCTCGGGATAGCCGAGGGAGAGTGCGTACTCTCCTGACCTCACAGTTTCCCTTGGCGTCTACACTCTTATTAAGTAGGATAATGGATGTTAAAATGCCGGGGAGAGCGGAGAGCGCTGTTAAGATGGGTGGCTTCGCTGTTATGAACAACCGCATTCTTCTCAGAACTTGGAGAGGAAATAAATCAGACAGCAAAGTCTCGGGGAATATTTGGTGCCGCGAAATCAACACGTATAGAGCACTCGCACCAAACGAGAGATCACTCACAGCGGGGCACCATGCTTGTACCCCTGAAACCCACAAGCATACAGAAAGTAGGTGTGAGAGGGCTGGCTCACAGGCTACCCAAGACATGGGGGGCGGCTTGTGGGTGCTTTGGCTTCCCCAAAAGTGGACCTTGGGAGAAGTCTGGAAGGCAGGAAAGGGCCCTCCGCCGGCCAGTTCCCTGGGCACTCTGCAGCTGGGTACACCTGCTTGCCCCCTTGACCTGCCAGGGTCTCCCTGGCCCCACCAATGCCTACTCCGAGACCCTCTTGCTCACCCTTCTGCTGACTCTGAAGTCTGCTCTCCACCACCTGTGCCCCTGTGCTGCCTGTCCTTGTCTTGGCACCTGCTCCTCAGGGGCAAGACCTGGGTGAGCACACAGCAGGTGCCCAGGGTCTACCCATTGAAGGCAGATTGAAGAGGCATGATGGAGGAGGCGCTCCTGAGGCTGGCTCTGTCCTCCCTGGCCCTGCAGTGCTGGTCAGCGTCCATCTCCCGGCCTGGGCGGTGGCCTGGAACTGCTAAGTTTGTGGAAGCCAAGGTGAGGCTGCTCTCCTAGGCAGGACTGTAGTATTCTTCCCTCTCTTACCTCATTAAGCTGAGCTTTCAATTACGTGTTAATGATGCTGGCTGCCTCGTGCAGGCTGGAGTTTACTGCGGCATCTTTAAATTTAATCACCTCCATTGCGGCCAACTCTGGCATCCCAAGTAAGAGGCCAGGAGAATTTAAAGAAAAAGCAGTAATGTTCCTGTGTTCCTAAATGGGCCAGCAAGATCCCAGATCTCACTGAAGCCACAAAGGTCCTTCCACATCTCCTTCCCCCCACAGAAATCCTAAGGAAGTGAAAGAATTGTCTTGCATGATCCCCACCTGAAGTCCCTGTGCTCCCAGCTGCACCAAGAGGAACAAGGGTCAGACTCAGGGAAGGACTTCCTGCTGGCCATGAGCAGAGCTGCAAGGACTTCTTGAGAGGCCTGGAGATCTGTGGCTGGCCCCCTTTTCCACTTCCCTGGGATGTGGAGAGATGTGGAGAGGCAAAGTGTGGGGCTCTTTGGCTCTGCACCCCTTGACTCTGGACCTATCATCCCACATCCCACCTGTACCTTCAGGGCCAGGCCTCCCTCACATCTCCTCCAGGGGGCTGGCACCAGGACAGGAGGGGGGCTTGGTCCATCTTACAGCTGCTTCCCCACACTTTCCTCTACCGGCCTGTGTCTGATTGAGATCACATGTGAAATGCTCAGGACAGCGCTGTCCTCCGGCAACTGCTGTGATTGTTGACATTCGGAGAGAGGCTGCCTGCCCCTACCCAGCTCTCCCTGTCACCTGCCCAGTGTCGCGATGGTGCCGAGGTCTCTCCTGTGTCTCGGGTGAAAGGTGCATGTGTGCAAGCTCCCTCTCCCCTCTGTTGTCACTGTGTCCTTGTCTAACTCCACACTCAGGCTCACCTCTGTACCCTGGCCACTCCTATTGCCATTGCTCTTCTGCAAGACCTACACCCATGATTCTTCCACCCATACACCCATCCTTCCAACCAGCCCATCCATCTTACTATCCCTCCATTTACCTTCCGTCCTTCCTCTCTCCATTTATAACTCCTCCATCTACTGTTTCTTATCATTCACCATCCATCATCCACAGCAGCTCCACTATCTATCCATCCACGTTATCCCTCCTTCTATCCATTCCTTAGCCTTTCCATGTATCACCCACCCACCAGTAATGAAGATCCACTTGATGCCAAGTCCTGTGCTAGTCCTGGATACGAGTTCCTCCTGGCCTTGAAGGAGTCATGTTGGAGTAAAGGGTGTAGGCAAACTGTCAGGTAACAAGCTCACCAGTTCCAGCAAGGTGCCTGGATTGGGTATTCTCTAAGGTCAGCTCTATAGGACAACTGGATGAGACCTTACCCTCTGTTTGGGCTTGGCTTAGAGCCCTGAGTCTGGGCTCTGCATCCCCAAAATACTGAAGATGTATACAGAATACTGAATACATGATACAGGGGCCCTGGAGGGCAGGTAGAGTCCCTTAGGTGGGTGGGTGGGGGTTTGCCAGTGCCCTAAGGTAGGGACTGAAAGAGCATTCTACCACATGATATTTGAACGGATTTTCCCATTTGTTCTCCATCTCTTTTCATAGCCCAGACCTCACACACCGAGCTTAGAAGAAGCCTGGTGGTTTATGTGCCAACTTGGGGGACCCCTCAGGTCCATCCTGTGCCCTCCTGCTCTCTCTGCTTTCTGCTTCCTCAGAGAACCCACAGCAAGGTCTATCTCAGGTTCCTGTGAGCTCCTTATTGCCGCATATCCTGACCAAATGCTGACTGATAGTCCCCCAGAGGCCTGGATAGGAGAAGAAAACAGCCCACACGCGTGCCAGGCCTGGCTGGAGGAGGTTCGGACCTGCAAGATGGCCTCCAGGTCATCGCTAGCATCGAGCCCCTGTTCTTTGCATGACACCTGCGTGGTCCTTAGTTAGACCTGGCAAGGAAACTACAGCAGAAATGCAAGCAGCAGGCATTAACAAGCCTAGTGATTTGAGGTCCGACAGGAGGACTACAGGGAACAATGGCTGCTTGTGTTCAGATATTTTGCTAAATGGCCAGTGATGGCTGTTCTAGCTGCAGAGTGTGGGAGACTGGGTGACTGTGACATGACGGATACGTTTATTTGCTCACACACAGCAGCTGTTTTACTATTTATGTATCTTATAACATAGTGTTATGTATCTTAAATACAGTTAAGTTTCTTAAAAGTAGTATCATAATTAATATATCCAGAGTAGTAGAACAAATAAAATGTTAAATTAAGAAAAACGTATTTAGTGCTTTGATGCTGCAGGATTGATCGTTTTAAAAGCCAGACATCTGTTAACAGAGGTCGTCTTCATCACCCCATTTTATAGAGGGCAAAAGCAAGGCACAGGAGGTTAGATGGCTTGTTCAAGCCCCCCCAGAGCTGGTAGCAGCCGCCAAGCCTGCCCCTGCCTGGCTCCTGAGCAAGCACTAACCCCTCTTCTACGCTGCCTCTCCGGCGACAGGGAACAGGACCAGATACACACTCACCGCCACACCTACGGCTGCTGTCACCTACTCAGCCTTCACTCAGTGCATGGGTCCTGCTGCGTCCCCATTCAGGTGGGGCCGGGAGTGGCACCGGCTGGCCTGCGGCTTCTGGAGATCCTGTATTAACCCTCCAGCTGGGCCCTTGTTGGGTGCAGCTTCACACGCACACGCATGCACCGGGAAACAGCTTTTCCTACTGCTATGAAGCTAGCAAGCAAGCTGCTTTCTCTCTAGTCCCCAGCTGAACACAGAACCAGGTCACGAAGACCCCTAAGGCATATTAATCCCTTCATTGATTCAACAAATGTAAAATATTTACGGTCCAGGTATTAAAACTCTTGTGCGCTTTGCTCATAGAAAACCCACTCCAGGGCTGTTCACCCACGGTTCTCAGTCACAGTGGCCAAGCCGTCCCTCCCCCAGCGGCCTGTGCCTGAGTACAGCTGTCACCCACACTCCCGGGGGGTGGGAGGTGGGGGATGACCCTGCTTTCCATCACCAGAGCTGAGCGAAAGCTGATTTCATCAGATGGGGAGAGGAGCACCCAGAAGTACGAGGCAGCGCTATGGGGTGGGGAAGCGCGCAGCTCCAGGTGGCTGCAGGGACAGAGGGCAGCTATCCTGGCCCGGGGCCCTAGGGCAGCAACACCACACCTGGGGACAAATGGGGCTAGAGAGGAAATTAGGGTTAACGTGGAACAAGCCAATAGAGCACACACAGGGTCCTCTAGAAAGCTGTTCCCTGCAGCTCACGGGAATGGATGTGGGAAGGTCCCTGGGCTTGCACGGGGCGATCCAGGGCGGCTGAGATCCTGTGTGTGGCATCAGCTGCAGCTGGCACGTGTGTGCTAGGGCAGTCTGTAACATGCAGCCCCCAGGGGACGTATCTCTCAAGCTCAGACACCAGTAATATCTGAAAGCAACCCCTTCCTTTTCTAGGTGCACCACAACCTTATCTCCTCGGAGTCCCTGACAACCCTGTGAAGCTGGCAGGTCACCACTTGGGGGCGGCGTGGGGGGTGGGGAAGAGGAACAGAGCCAGGACCAGGTGTTGCTCTGAGCTCCCCTGCTCTGAGCTCCCCGCCTTGCTGGCTGGGAAGGCGGCAGGCCCCTGGGATCTCCCTCCCCAGGCAAGAGGAAGATCATCCTCTTCCTTCTAGACACCCCACCTCACCATGGCGGATTGTGAGCCTGAGCAGAAACACTCAACTCAAGGCTGATGGAGAGAACAAGAGAGCCAATAGATAGATTGATTGGGGATGATTGACTGGTTGATGGGCGGAAGCTGTGTCGGCTGGCCGGTGGGAGGCAGAAGGGTTTGGTTTCCCCAGTCTAGTTACAAGACTTATGGGGCTGGGGGAGGGGAGACTCTCTGTCCTTCCTGAGCTGCTAAATGCTGTCACAAAAACATTTATTAATATGCAAATTCTAAGTGGCAATCTGGACCCAGTCGGGTTGTGCTAATTTGCACATTAATATCTGTCTTCAGGCTGGCCTGAGCTCTGGAGAGGGAGGCGCATGGTGGGGGCTGAGACTGGGGGACTGGGAGGAAGATGCAGGTGGAGCAGGGTGGGGAGGGGACCTTACAGTGGTTTGGAGGGGTTCTGGGCTGCTGTGGAGTAAAGGGAGGCCCCTGTGTCTAGCAGGTACAGCCTGTGGTCAAGATGCAGGCCCAGGACACTGACCACTGCCCCAACTGCTGCTCAGACAACCCCAGGGTCATCTGGGAGTCCTGCAAAAAAAAAAAAAAAACGAGACCTGTAGAAGCCCCAGCAGGGGGTGTGATACCAGGAAATACAGCAAAACGGCAGTGGCAGGAGAATAAAACGGGGATGACATCACAGGCTGGCCTTTTCTTCAGGCTGCCGTATCTCAGGGAGTGCACATAGCTAAGGAGCCCCTCCCCATCCACTTGCTTTCCCTGGACCCAGGCCTGTCCAGCACATGGGGTGCCCAGCCAGGTGTCCCCCGGCTCCATCTGCTCCAGAGCCACATGCGCCCACCATAGATCTCACGTGTTTCCACTTAAGTTCTGTTGAGCACAGAATCCGCATCTCAGATGTACAGGGTCAGCTCCAATTGGAAACCCTCTCTCTGATCCTGTCCGACACTTCCGTGCAGAAGACGAGTGTAGTCACAGTTGAGGCAGTAGCGGGCAGTCGCGATAAGGATTTGGAGAAGGAGTTCATGCAGTGGATCCCCCCACTTTAGCATGTCCACACCACCCAGCCAGCATGTCCCCTGCAAACCCCTAACCCCTCCCAACCCACCTTACTTTCCTGCTGACTGGACTTATTCAAATTTGACTCCTGCCTCCTGCCCTGCCTCACCACATTTCCAGAGTGTTTCTGTTATGAGACCATACCACACACCTGCACTTTGGTTTCTGTTGTTATTTCTCATGAGTTTTGTTTTTCCAGCTCCATTGAGAGTTCTCTCTATAGTACCTGCTGGAGCCAGACACATGGCTTCTTTTCAATCCATCCTTATGAGTTTTTCAAAACACTTCCATAAATGGACATATTTCACCCTTATCCCATCCTGTGAAATGACCCGGCTGTTATTTCCAGGTGCTGTACTCAACATTTAAGTGTCACATTTATTTGCTACTTGAACATTTGGACATTGCTTTCCTTAAAATCAACTAAACTTGTAATTCTTAATATGGCCACTAGGGGATGCTATGTGCCTTGGTGTCCTATATATATATATATTTTTTTTTTCTTTTTTGTCACAGGCCTTGAATCCTGACACCAGCAATTAAAAATGCATTTCTTTTTCTCACTTTTCCACCCTTTTGATGTATCTCCGATGTTCCCAGCACAATCTTCACCCCCTGGAAAGAGTGTCTGCTCTCGTGGGACCTACAGATGTCCAGAGAAGATGGCATTATCGTGTGATGTTTGCTGAAATAAACGCAGTGTTCTGGGAGCTCAGAGAAAGGAATAATTAACTCAGACAGGGGAAAAGCCTTCACAGGGGAGGTCAGGCTTGGCACGAGGTGTAGAGGAGGAAAAAAGCTTGTGGGGAGTGTGTGTGAAGGGAGAGGCAAGACAGAAGCAGAGAAGACACTGGAAGCAGGGTGGCAGGCGCCTGTGGCTGAGGGGAGGCTCCCAGGAGGAGACCAGACCCCAGGCTGTTCCACAGTACGGGACTACACCAGAGTGGGTCCTATATACGTGGCCCTCCCCTAGAAACAGAACTGGGGTGATAGATCAGCGTGTTGGCCTTTGGGTGGGTGGATGGGGGAATGCAGAGTGAGGGTCATACGGGTGGAGGGGGAGGCCAGGCTGCAGCAGACGAGGGACAAGCTGTGCTGAGTCGTCCTGATTTGGAGCCAGTGAAGATGATACTTTCAACTTGAACCTGACACCGTTCAACGTCTGACAGAACAAGTCCATGCACAGAGAACACCCAGATACAAGTTGGCATCTTTCCCGAGCATCTGCACCTAGTATAGCCCTAAGCCGTTTCCCATCTGAGACCCCTGATGACTGTGCCTCCTGCCTCACTTCTCCCAGGTTGAGGACAGAGCGGCATTCGGGGGAGCTCTTGGCCAAACAGGGCAAGTTTGTGCTCCAAGTGACTTCAAGAAGAAACCCTCGGCAGAGGGATATAGCACACTGCACCTCACAGGTGGTCCTGGGCCATCCTAGGGTCACCTTGTCTTAGCCATGGCTCCAGAAAGTCAGCATCTCTCTGTTGCTCTAAGGCTTCCTTGGATAAGTGTGCAGGCTCCGTCCTGGTGCAACGCTTGGATGCTGCACTCCTTGTACCCAACACAGATCCTAGCAGAGCTGGAGGTGGTCCCTACTTCCCCGTCCCCATTCCCTTCTACTTCTGCAAGTTACCAGAGCCATCCCAGAAGGGTGGGTCTGAGGCAGCCAAGCCTCCAGAGGGAAGCTGAGCACTGGCCCTCTTCACCCTTGACCCCCTGGCCACAGATGTGGCCCACTCTCTAACCTTGTGCTGGTTCCTGGCTGGGCCTTGCTCTGGTGGGGGGTGGGGAGGGGTGAGGCCTGAGTGCCCAGCATCGCATCCTCCTTCATCTCCCCTTGCCCACTCAGAGGCTGGGGCCTGATCCTGGCAGTGCTTTGTTCTGGGCCTTTTCTGGCTTCCAGGCCTCTGGGGAGCTGCTGGGGTGCCAGGAGAACGCAGGAGTTGGAGCTGGTTTGGCGGCATCCTCAACAGATCACATGTTCTACTTTCTACCCTAACACTTTATCCTACCAGCTCTTGCCCCAGTAGATCTTGGGGCCCACCCACAAGCTCCCCAGGCCAAGGCTAGGTAAAGGAGCCATGAGCAGGGAACAGCCTGTGTTTGCTGAGCTGCACAGAGGAAGGAGCCCAGGGCTCTGGGGGCAGCCGACTTTCTCCCTGGCATCTGTCCAGGTCCTCCCCAGGCCCTCCCAGCTGGCAGGCCTCTGCAACCTCCCCTGGCACAGTGCCTGCTGAAATGCACTGGGGGATGGGGAAACCTTTTCTTGGGGGTCCAGTTTACCAATAGGAGGGGGATCAGTGGTGGATAGAGGGCTTCTTGGAAGGGAAAAAGAGAGGTGAGGAGAAGGAAGCGTCATGGCCAACCTCAGCAACTTTGTCAGCCTGGGTTCAGCATGGTCAGTTACCCAGGAAGACATGGAACCTGGGCCAGTGTGTGGCTCCCGCCACTCCGATCTTTCTCCTCTTTTTCCCTCCCTCCCTAGTGCCAGGAGTACCCTGGGGTAAGGGAAACGTGGCAGCATCCACTCTTTAACCATCCCATTGCTGCCCCAAGAGCCCTGGGCTCCTTCCTCTGTGTGGCTCAGCAAACACAGGCTGTTCCCTGCTCATGGCTGGAGAGTTTAAGATGACACTAAATGGCCTTTGGGATCTGACAGACCCCTAAGAGCAGTCAATGTGTGGCTGGCAGTGGAGGAGGCTGTTGGGAGGGAGTTGGAACTCTGGCCCTGCATGTAGCAGGTGCTCTGGGACACAGACTTGGCCCCCCGCCACTGTGTCTAAGCCCCTCACCCTTTCTGTTTCTGCATGGGTCCTTCTGCCCAGGCCACCTATCCCTGTACCCGACAGAGAGGGTGGCCTTGGGCCACGCTATCTGGAGTCAGTCACTGGGATTTCCTGGAAGCTTCTTTGTGCTGTAGGTCCCTTCTGGGGCTCCTTCTGAACTCCCAGCTGAGGCTCCCGGGGGTCCCCATCCTGTACTCTCAGTAGGTGGCCAGGATCCCGTACTGGCTGGCCAGGACATGGGTGCTCCCACACCCCAGCATTCCTGAGGATCTGCTAAAGCGAGAAGAAATGGGGCAGAAGTGGCCAGCAATGCTGGGAGTTGGAGTTACTCCTGGAATGTGATGTCAGAGGCAGTTCAGGTGTGACAGTGGCTGTCACAGGGGCCTCTGACTGCGGCTGCTGCTGTTGTTTTCAAGCAGTGCAGCCCGGCTCAGGGCCTTCCCCTCTGGTGGCTGGTCTAGCCCCAGAACATCACAACCCGCTGGAATGCAGGGCTCCTACAATTTATGGCTCAACTTTATGACAATGGAAATATTTTTTTAATTGCGGCTTGCACCGCCATTACACTGCTAATTTAATTATTCCCTATATTTCATCCATCACCATCTGATCCTCAGGAAGCCGCTAGCTTGTCTTCTTGACAAGAAAGCACCAAAGTGATTAAAAGTGTGTGTAGCCGGGCTGTGATGTGCTTGTGGGGACGCCAGGACCTCTAGGTGTGCCTGGGCAGGGCTGGGCGGAGGGCTACCGCCCCTCCTTGGTTCAGCCACACACCTTTGACACTGTGCAGCTCCTGTTCCCCCTTCACATGCACAGCCAGCCCCACACATGGAGGCGGAACCTCCAGGGTACCCTGGTCACAGGACAGTCGTGTGGCTGCCTTACAAGGCCACCATCAGGACAAAGTTACAAGGTGCTATGTCACACGTTCTCCAGGGTGGGGACCCGGGCCTACCTGTGTATAGGACTTGGGGCTCAGCCTGCTCACTTCTGCTCAGGAGGGGAGAATAGCAGCCTTGTAGAGGTGGCCTCTTGGTGCCATGCTGGTCCCAGAGGTCAACCCCCTGCCATGTATGTGGTGGCCAATGTCCCCAGGTTAGTGCCCCATGGAGGTATCTGGAGGGGTGTGGCTGTGACCCATCCTCCCCCTTACATGGCATCCCAGCTTTTTCTGGGAACCACATGGGGCAGCCCTAGCCATCCCTTGGCCATCTCGTTTCCTACAAGTGGGGTCCCTCTCCCCAGCTACAGGGGACCTCCCAAGGCTGGATCCAGGGTTCCCCTCCTTTGTCCGTTCTGCTGCGTGTGTAGGGGCTAGCTAGGGCAAGCCTTGCTGCCTGGGGCAGTCCCTATCTAGAAGAGAAACTGCCTGCTGTGGGCTGAGATAGATGGGCCTGACCCAAGCCATCAGGGTGCTACAGCGGGCAGGGGCAGAGTAGGATACCTGGAGGTTGCAGTAGATACTGAGTGAATGAGTGAGTGAGTGAGTGAGGTTGCTGCTGGAGGGGGCCATAGCAGGAGGGGGCTGCAGCTCTCCAGCTGGAGAGCAGTGTGGCTGCACTGGCTGCTGCTGGCAGCTCTGCCATTTGTCATCGTGAAGGCTCCTTGTGCCCAGCGCAATCCCAACAGACCCCTTGACCCGGCCGGATCAATCCTAATGGAATGGAGCTGAGGGGCAGCCACCCATCCTCCTGGATGTCCCTGTTCCCTGTAACTTGGTCAGCCATCACGGGAGCCCCGAGCTCAGCAGGCTGCCCCTGTCGGTCATGACTGGTTTCCCTTGGCATGCCTGGGGACAGGCGAAGGAAAGGGTAGGAAAGAAACCCACTGGGGAGAGGGCCCTAGCACGCCTGGAAGGGCCTGTTTCCTGAGGGCCCCAGGGGGAGGACTCCATGGGGCAGCACCCATGCCCAGCTGCGCCTGTAGACCTCAGTATCCCTTTGCCAAGCTGCTTTCTCTTCCCTACAGCCCTGCTCCCGGGCCCCGAGCCACCAGCCAGTGCTTGACAAGGTGCCCTCTACCACAGTAGGCCTGTCTCCCAGGCTGGCAGCCCCAGGCCTCTGTTGCTGCTGAGAGCTGTCCAGGGGGTGGTCACCTGCCCCAGGCCTTGCCAGGCCTTAGCTCCTTTCCAAGCCCTGACTGTGGCACAGGCCATGCTTGGTGAACACTGGTTCCCTTGGAGGCTGCTGGGACTCAGGGGGCGCTGATCCCAAGAAGGAAGTGAACAGCTGGATGGTGTGGCTGCTACTGTGGGCACTTTGGACTGTATGGTTTCACCTGCCTTATTCCATCCAGGAGCCTTCATCCAAAGTAAAATGATACCCAGAGGCTTTCTGAGAGTAGGGAAGGGTAAATCACACTGCTTGGGCCTGGGTCACACAACTAGAATCCATGGGGATTCTATATGATGGGAGGAGTGCAAGAATGAATCCCCTCTCCCAAGAAGAGCCTGGTCCTGGGGTAGGGGTTAAACTGGAAACCTGGGTCTAGTCGTAGCTCCATCCCGTGACATGACATACACAATCTGTAGAAAGCCCACAAGAAATGGTATTACCACCATGCCATTTTTGATAATATATGTAAAATGTATATTATGGGGACTGGCACAGTGGTATAGTAGACTAATCCTCTGTCTGCAGTTCTGGTCCACTCCCCCCACTCCCATATGGTTGCCAGTTTTAGTCCCAGGTGCTCCATTTCTGATCCAACTCCTTGCTTATGGCCTGGGAAGGCAGCCCAGGATGGCCCAAGTGCCTGGGCTCCAGCACCCACATGGGAAATCTGGAAGAAGCTCCTGGCTCTAGCTGCAGATGGGCTCAGCTCCAGCTATTGTGGCCATTTGGGGAATGAACCAGTGGACAGAGGATTCTCTCTCTCTTATCTCTGTAAATCTGCTTTTTAACTAAAAATAAAATATTTAAAAAATGTGTATTATTAAAAAACTATACATAAATTTCCCTTTTCCCCATTGTTCCATGAAGATTTCAAGCACCTGCACAATCCCTGCCTCTGTGCCACCTGACCAACCACATCCCCGGGGTCCCACAAGGGCAGTCACCACAGTCATGCATGCTGCAGCTTCTGCTGCCCACACCTGGGCATCCGTTGTGCTCATGGGCCGGTCGGTAAGCACTGTGGAATGGCTTGTGTTGATGGGCACAGCCTGCGGATCGTGCAGGAGCCTCCTACACTTGGGTCACCTGCTATATGTGACTCCTGAGCCCCACACGAGCTGGGAGAGAAGGAGTGGCCTCTACAGAGCCAGAACCCATCTTCCTTGGAAACAACAGCAGCTACTCTCCAACACTTGGGAGTCCCTTAGTGCCCCCAGGCAAAGTACAGACACTGCCCAGTGTGCCCTGGCCTGACCTGGGGAAGGGCGGCTCCCAACTGGGTCATTTCATCCCTGTCCACAAAGCACTGGACACAGAGGCTTAAGGGATCTGCAGTTCACAAACTCAGACCCATTTTGTCACAGTGACACACACTTGCACACTGCCTGGCCCTCTGCTTCCCACACACCCGAGGATTCTTCTTGAAGAGGGTGATCCTTGAAAAGGACAGCAGGATAGGGGGCAGGTGATGATGAAGAGGAAGCCGAGGGAACCAGCCTGCCCTGTTACTGCAGGCTCAGGGCAGTGGGTCGGGGGTTGGGGTGGGGGGGTGGGGAGAGTTGTTGAGTGTGGGGTTGTGCTTCCCTGTTCCTGCATCTAAATCAGCCCTCCCCCTCCCACCATCACCTGTTTCATCCTCCTCCCACGCACACTGGCCACGGGTAATATTTATCTGTGGATTAGCTCCTTTCCAGCACTGCCCCAGAGCTAACCAGGCCTTATCCCCCAATGCAAGGGATGACCAGTCCAACTGAGACACCGTGGGGCTGGGTCGGTCCTCTGCGAACCGCAGGCCAATTCCTTGGGTGTGGTTGCAAGTTTCATCACCTCTCAGCTAACCACCTGCCCTCAGCATCAGCAACCGCTCAAGGTGCGGTGGAGTGGAGGCTGCACAGAGGAGTCGCAAGCGCGAAATGCAGATGAATTGATAAGTGATATTCCTTTACACGGCTTTTAATGTAATTTCACTTTTTAAATTGCAGGCAACATTAACACCTGTCACTGCAAAGGCCAAGAGAAAAAAGTCACTCTCCCCTCCCGACTCCCCACCTCCTGGGAGCGGAGCGCCCGCGGCCCGCTTCGGGATTTGCATGACAAAAGCACTCGACAAACAACAACAAATTGCCAGCTTGTCGGGGCCCGCAGGGCGCGCGCGACAACTGGTGCGCTTCTCCGGGCGGTGCTAGGCTCCAGGGCGTGTGGGAGGGGCCCAAGGCAGCTGCTCCGGGATCGCTGGGCAGGGAGCGGGGCTAGCCGGCCTCCATGGCAACGGAGAGCAGTGACCGTGGCTTGAGAGGCGCTTCTGCACGGCCGCCGCCCACTCGGGACCTGTGCTGGGGCGGAGCGCCGAGCGCTGGCTGGTGCGAGTCCCGGCTTCGTCCAGGGCGCGCCTCATGGGGAGCCAGGACCTCTTCCTGGTCTCCAGTCTGCCAGAGGCTTGGCTGGAATTGGGGAGCCTGCCGGCCCCTCCCTGCAGCGCAGCGGCGACTGGCTCCCTCCAACCCCCACGCGAGGCCCGGGCAGATGGCTGGTCGGAGCCAAATTGATTCATAATGATTTGTGTCTCTCCCCTGCCCAGCAACGGGTAACTTTTCATTAGAGACACAGATGTCTTAATAACACCATGCCAGGTCCTCCCACAGCAGCCCACTGCACTCCACTGGAGACAGATGTGTGTGTGTGTGTGGGGGGGTGGTCAAACCCTACAGCATGTCCCAGCTCCGGGCCCCAGATGTCTGCAGGCCACTTCTCCCAGGCCATAATAGTCTCTGACCTGCTCCATCACTGGCCACTGGGGCCACTTCCTAAGTGTGCCCCACACTGGTGTTTAGTGGATGCTGAAGGCAGACTTGAAGACAGGAGGAGAGCAGTGTGTTGGTGTTCAGCGTGGGTCTTTTGCCTTGTTATCCTCTGCCCTCTTGACTCAATGGAGTCAGGTGTGGGTTGGAGAGGCTATACTTGAGGGTCCCCACAGAGTGAATCTGTCACTTGGAGGCTTCCTGTCCTGGGAATTGACCCTGGTTGATGCTGAAGAGCAATGCTGCTGACCTTGGCATTGGCCAGGGCCAGCCCTGCTTGCTGGGGTGTGATGACACTCAACAGTCCATGGGGTATTGGACCCCATTCCGATGTCCACAGGCCATGAGAGGACTGGCATTGGGACGCCCTGCCCAGAATCCCCCACAGCACGTGTTTAAGTCCCAGCCTGGGCTCCAGAGCTCTCCCAGGCCCTTCCAGCCTGACAAACCCTTCTGCTCTAGCCAGCGTCCTGATCCCCTGCAGCCTCACTCCCTCCAGGAGCTCCCGCCATTTTGTTTCACATCCTAGAATCTGTGCTCTCCCCAAGTGCACTTTTCTACACCTCTTCCCACCCTTGTCTTCCCAGGTTAAGTCCCACACAGGGTTCTGTGCCATGGCTGAGGGGATCCACACCTCTGACTTCCCTTATTTCCTTGGGAATCCAGCAGAGACACCCTGGGGTGAGTTTATGGGGTCAGAAGTTCTAAGTTCCTCTGCCCACCCCAAGTGGCCACACTCCTGTGACCCCTGGCCTCAGATAACTTTGTATGTCCTCCAGCAACCCCTCCTGCCCCTGCTCTCTGCTGCAAGTCTTGGAGAATGTGCTGTTACAAGCTGGGAGATGCAAATTCTTGTCCTCCTGTGCTGCCCTTTCTCCATCTGTAAATGTTTGGCTACTAAGAACAGACCTCAAAATGGTAAGAGGGACTAGGCATTGGGAAGGACTGAAAGTAGACAAACAGGCAGTGGAGTAAGCAGCACTGGGGGCAGGGAGCACCAGTGGCTCTCTGTAGTGGGTCAGTGAGTGCTGGTTGACCACTGTACCTGCCCTCTCCTGCCGGTTCCCTTGATACAAGTAGCATGGAGGAAGCAGGTGTCTGGACAGAGCCAGGATCACTTGGAGTCCAAGGTTGGGCTGGAGGATCCGGGTTCCTCCACCCACACCTTTCAGGGTGGGAACCCATGAACTCAGCCTCAGGGACAGTATGGCCCAACCACCTCAGGGACATCCCTCCTTGGGGAGGAAGCCAAGAATCCATCTTCTCCACCTCCTGAGCATCTCCCAGGCACACTTGCCCCCCTCACTCGTGGCTATTGTTTTCCTTAATTAGAGTAGCAAGAGC
Organism: Ochotona curzoniae; assembly: GCF_017591425.1. Classification (NCBI taxonomy): domain Eukaryota; kingdom Metazoa; phylum Chordata; class Mammalia; order Lagomorpha; family Ochotonidae; genus Ochotona; species Ochotona curzoniae. The sequence goes on from NW_024466218.1 coordinate 12,380,119, forward strand.
CAGGATTCTGCCTCTGAAGGTGCAGCCTGTGTCCAGGTGTCTTTATTGCTGCTGCTGTGCTATTGGTCTGCCTTCCTGTGCTGGCAGCTGGATGCTGGGCGCCAGGGACCCTGTGGGGAGAAGGATGAGGGAGCTCTGGCCAACTGCAGCTCTGCTCCCCTGGCTCCTCACAGCTCCATCACCAACTCTTAATTGTCCTCAACATGATAAGGTTGGCATGGACACCAATCAGCTGTTCAGTGTCCCTGGCTTGGCTGTGGTCCTGAACCTGTGCAGCTCCTTGTGATGCCTGCACACCCAGCCCCTGACCTCTGCCTGAAGAGCTCCAGTGTGTGTGTGTGTGTGTGTGTGTGTGTGTGTGTGTGTGTGTCCTCAGGGCATCTTGGCAGCTCCTGTAGCAAGATATGCCTGACCCTGTAGAATGAATATCCATGGAGTCTTCACTCTAACCTGCAGCTGAGCTGGGGCAAGACTGCTGGGTCGCTTTGGGAAGACCACCTACCCACTATTAGCTTGCTTTTCTCATCTTCATATTGAAGGGATTGCACTATGTACTGAGAACCTCTGGGGAGGTCACAGAGGTGCAGGATGTGAAGGAAGAGTGGGCTCTGGGCTCCCTCCCAGCCACTCCCTCCATGTTATAGCCCAGAAAATGGGCCCCTGGGTGGGCAAACACTATTTGGCCAATGCATGTCTCCACATAGATAGGACATTTTATATTTACAAATAATGTTGACTTCCCATGAACCCTGGGAGGCAGTGTTGTTGGTTTTTTAAATTTCCAGTCTGAGCCAGGGTTTCAGTTCAGGTTTGTGTCTCAGAACCTCACAGTGCCCAAGGATTCTGAGTACAGCTGCAGGGTCCATGGATGTTCTTTGTTGTGATGTCAGGTCAGCTCTGCTCTTCAAGCAGGGACTCCTCCTGCCACCCCCTCTTTTTTTTTTTTGTGGTGATCCCACTCTCCCCTCCCACCTGGCCCTCCTGCCCAGCTTGGGCTGTTGGCAGTGGCAGCGGGGCTATATAGAGGCTCTGGGACTATTTGGAGTGTGAAGGGCAGGAGCTTCAAGGAGGACAGTTGTTTGGAGTGAGGGACAGGGGCTGTCCCTTGCTGCTGGGAGAGAGGGAGGAGGAAGAGAGAGAGGAGAGCATTTATATCTTCCATTCTCCTGTAATAATAGTCCTGGCTCCATCACTTCCTCGCCTAAGGTTCCGGCGTTTGGAGGTCAGACGGGAGACAGGATTGGAAATACAGACAAAAGAGGACCAGGGTGACCGTGACTGCCGGGGCAGTAGAGGGCCGTGGTAGGGAAGGGATGCCCTTGCTCAGCCTGTGGTCTCATGCAGTGCGCTTCTCCACTGCCTGGCCCTGCAATCGGAGTGTCTTGGAGTAACTTGCTGTTGACGTTAAAAAAGACTCTTGCCCCAAGACCACAGCTTGCATAGAGGGTGTTCTTGAGACAGAAGGCTGCAGCAACTCCTTCAATTTTCATCCTCCTCCCTGGGCCTCTGTGGTCCTCCCAAGGGGACCCACAGTGGGAGAGGGCCAGGAGCAAGAATCAAGTCTGTCTCTGGCCTTTGTTGGCAAGGTGTGGGAGCTCGAGGATTGTGCTTGTAGCCACCTGAGCCAATAGCCCAGCTACTCTCCGTAAATCCCTTCTACCAAGAGGTAAGCAGCAAAGCGGGATTTTGGAGAACACTGGTATGTGCAACAGATTGCAAACTGCCCCTGCTGCTTTGTCATTTTGCACTGGCCTGCCCACTCCTTCCCCCTCCAGCAGACGTCCCTTTCAGGTCAGCTGCTTCAGGTCCTGTGCCAGGTGAGAGGGCACCCAGACTGAACACTACTCAGGGAATGGGCATAGGCTGTTTCCATTCAGACATATGTGTTGGTCACCCACACTATGCCTGCATTCTTCAGGGGCTTTGGTTAACAGGCAGGACAAGGGCAAGTCCAAGAGACCACACATCCCTGGGCAACAGGGTGGTGGAAGAGAGTCAGTGCCAGGGGAAAGGCAAATGCCAAAGGCAGCTCAGGTGAGGGTTCTGTGCCACTCAGGTTACTGAAACACCACTGCTGTAGGTGATGCGAGGATGCAGTTCCATATGTGCAAGCATCATCTCCAATTGACACTGCCAAGCAGTTGACTCAAAGTAAAGCAGGCTGTTCTCAATTAAGTGGGTGGACCCCATCCAATCAGCAGAAAGACCTTCAAAGGAAAATGCAGCTTTCCTCCGAGGAAGAAGGAATTTTCCTTCCTCGCTGCTGCCTGTGGCATGAGCTGAGACTTTCCCATGAGCAATTCCTGGAGATCAATCTTTTAATATATATTAATATTGCTTCTGTTTCTCTGGAGAACCCCGGAGGATACACTTGGACTCAGGACTGGGTCCAAAGGGATGCGTATGTAGCGTCCTCATCCCATCTACAACTACTGTTTAGAAGCAAATCAGGTGGCTGGTGTCTGTGCTTGGAGGATCATTTGCCCATACTTAGGTGCCTACAGATGGTTTCCAGCCATTCCGTGCAGCACTCACACCAACCCTCCTCTTCTCTGAACCAGCTGCCAGTCCCAGTTTCCCAAACCAGACTTCCTGCTCTCTACCCATCTTACGTGCCAGATTTCAGAGTTGAGCAACCTGATCCTATCTTCCCAGACCCTGAGTGTATGAGGCTCATCAGTATATCCATTTTATTCTTCTTTAAATGTGACTGGTGTCTATTTTACTGTTCTGAGCAGATGATGTTCTTTGTTGATGAGAGAAATTAGGCCAAATCCAACTTTCCACAGATGGAGAAGGCTGAATTATTTATCAGAGCTCATGAATTTGGCTCTGGCAAGTGGCAGGACCGAGGGCAGCTGACTGGTGTTTCATGGTGGGGACAGCTCGCTCCCAGCTGGTCCTGGTCTTTCTAACTTGTGCTGAGCTCAGGAGGCCGCCAGTGGCTGGGAACCCTTCCTCAGCTCCACTGGTTCTCAGAGAGCCATGCAGCAGGCAGGGCCTTGACCCAGCAGGGTCCCTGCTGGACATCTGTATGATTGTGGTGGGTCCTCTGCACTCTACAAAAGAGTGATGAGAATGGAGATGTTGACTGCAACACCTCTTCTCCCAACAGGCCCTGCTGTCCTTTAAAGCAGAATAGCCAGGCTGGCACATGACATTTGTGGGCTGGTTGGCTGTGCAGGCCCCTCCTTGTGAGTAGAGTCGTGTCATCAATGAGGAAGTAAGCTCTGTATTTGCAGGGAAGGATGCAGGTAAGTGCCTTTCAGGGTGTGGCCTAAACAACCTTGTGTGCTGGTATTGACTCATTGCTATTTGGGTGCACTGGCAGGAATTCATTTGGCCATCAGACCAGCCCTAGGAGCCAGCTACAGAGATCACAGTGTCAAGATCCAGGAATACCCAGGAGATTGTCTAAGATGTTCTGGTCCAGGAGCCATGGAGCAGGCCCCCACCAGGATATGGATTCAAGAGTTCCTTGGCAGTAGCCAAGGGTCAGAAAGTTTTGACTTTGAAGTTAACTGTGACTGAATGGGGAGCTAGAGAAAGACCAACCATATTCACTTGGGACTGGCCTGCTATGTTGCCGGGGGCTGCAGGTTACTATTTAGTCCACCAAGGAGAGAGGGATATTGCAAATGTAAGCCCTGAGCTGGTTTCCCTGGGAGTCTGGAATGATCTTCAGGTCTTCCTGTCTTTCAGGTGTACCCTTGCTGGAGAGAGTCTGTAGGCTTCTAACCTGTATATTACCAGTTGACTGGTTGGCCTGGGACGAGTTCCTGCATCAATCGTGGTCCCAGGTTTCCTCCCTAGTGAAGCCTTGATCTTGGGGACTCAGTCTTAGGGCTGCCTTTCTCATTTTGTTTTTGTTTCATGGGGATGTGTAGGAGGGATGCACGCAGAAACTGCAGGAGTGAGCCTGAGTGTGTTTGGTTTGAACCATTTTAATTTGCACTCAGGTTTAATTACCACCCATGTCTAAAGCTGCCCACGTGGGAGAGCAGGCATCTGAGCCTCCAGGGATGTGCATGCCTGCTTCTGAAAGCTGCCTCCCCTGTGCCTGCCTGGGGTGTAAGTCCACCTCCCCGCCTCTTCCTGGGCTTGAGGACCACAGGGCTCCCTGTGAAGCTGTGCTTTGCCAACTCACCCTGCTACAAGTTCTACAGGACCCCCACCTTTCTCTCCTGGGTTTTCAGGGGAATCTCTTCCCAAACTCTCCAGCTCCAGCAGATGGGGAGTGGGTGTGGGTTTGCTTTATCTTTCTTTGTTTCTGCAAAGAGCCAGACTAATGGGTGTGGAGAAGGCAAAGAAGAGTCAGGGAATAAGTAAAAGAACAAGTTGAATCCACAGGAGCATCTGACACCCACCATGATTTTTCTTCCTCCCTAGAAGAGCACCCATCATTCCCCAAACTCAGTTGACTTGACTGCAGTTGCTCCTCATCTGCACGCCCTGTGTACTCTCACCACCAATCAAGTTCAAGATGTCTGTAGGACCAGCTCAAGTTCCTCCTCTTCCAGGAAGCCTTCTGAGGTTTCTTCTGGCCCCAGCCTTAGCCCATCCTTCCCACCCTCCTTGTAGAGTCTGAGTAAGCTCCTGGACCTGGTGCACACAGAGTGGCAATTGCCATGTCATGGCTCTGAGTGGGGTGACAGCTTTTCCCTCCCTGGGCATGCTCACCAGTTCTGGGGCAGGCAGGCTGGGAGGCCTGAGCCAGATGGAGGAGGGCAGTGAAAGATGCCTGGGCTGAGGCAGCAGGAGGAGGGGAAGAGGGAGTGAGAGAAGGGTAAGTGAGAGGCTGGGCAGCCAGTGAGTGGTGCTTACTGGGCTAACTACAGTCCTGGGACTGCAAATGATTCGGGTCTGAGTCAGCAAGTTTCACCCATAATTTCTTAAGCATCTGTCTAGGCCACTGCCTCCCCACCCCCTACCGCGAGCGGAGCAGCCGCTTCAAAGGGAGCCGGAGCAAAAGACTCATTTAGCAAATGAGGAGACTATTTAAAAATAACGCGCGAGGAGTCACCCTCCAGAAGGCGAGGCCGCCCCGCCTCCCGCTGCTCTCCCCAACTCTCCCCCATACCCAGCTGGGCCCAAGGAAGGGCTGGGCACAAACCCCTGGCATGGAGGGACAGAGTAACTGTGTTTGCATGTGACATCATGTGACGAGGGCAGGATGAGGCAGGAGCAGATGTGTGTGACACTGTGCCTGGCTGTGTGTGCAGCACTGAGCGGCTGAGGGCGTGATGGGGCAGGCATACACTCTTACCTGGCAGAAAGGTGACGTTGGACAGAAGCAGCAGTGACTATGTTATGTTTCACACATGTACACTGAATGATGTGCCATTGGCCGAGTGTGTGTGACAGACCGAATGTATGGTGGGGCAGAGGCACATGGCTGAGGGCCTCAGCAGCAGGCTGCCCCTGAATTGCCTTCAGTTCTCATTTCTGGTTCTTAAGCGGTTTTTCTTCCTGCCCTTGGCTTTAGGTGTCTGTGGCTGGCCCTGCCCCTGCCTCAACCCGTTGGTCTAGGAGCCAGTATCCTTGCCAGGCATCTGGGGTGATTACAGCTGGTGTCTTCCACATGAAGTGAAATCTGATCACTGTTCACCAATGTTCCTGGGACCCAGCAAGGGCTTCACCCTCCTCATCTTGGTTACCCCCATGAGAGCCTAGAAGCAGGTGTTTCCAGCTAAGACAAGACACCACACTAGTGAAGGGCCAAGGCATGCATGCAGAGTAGAGTGTGAACGCACTTAGCCTCTGCTTAGCTGTGGTCACCCTACTAGCAAAGGGGAAGCAGAGATGGGGGCTTCTCTGCTCTCCCATCACATCCACCCCACAGAAAAAGAGACTCGTGTCTTCTAGTCCTGGGGTTCATTAGAGCAGAGTTCTTTGCGCTGGACACCCTGACAATGCTGACCAAGAGGTGGGGAGCGGATGTGGAGGTGGGGTGCTCTGCCTGATTCAACATACACACACCTGAATACCCACACAGATATCCTTGCAGCTGGTCTGGCTGGCCTCATCTGACCAGCCCTCCCATCCCTTATGCTGTGGTTGTTGGTTGGTTGGTGTCCCAAGAAGGCCTGAGCAAATGGCTGGAAGCAGCCTCTGGCTTTACCCAGAGCTCACTGTTGGGTTTGAGTGTTGCCCACTCCTCACACCATACTCTCTTGTCCTGGCATTCTACTCCCTTCTGTTCTATTCTAACACACAACCCATAGTCCCCATACTCAGTCCTTCAGCCCAGGGGGCCTCCCCGGCACATGGTCTCCCTGGGCATGGGCTTTATTCCATGGATATGATCAGTCCCAACCCTCATACTCCTATGCCTGCTAGTTTAGGTCTATCCAGCCTGAGAGCCAGGTGACTTCCTGACTCTGGCCCAGAGTCCAGGGGCCAGGAGGCCCGGGAGCACTAGCAGCCAGGTGTGAAGGCCATGACCCAAGGCCAGTGAGGCTCATCTGCTTCCAAAGTCAGTACGAGCCCTTCTTTTTAGTCGCTGTTGTCCATTTCACTTATTAAACAGGACTGAGCTGGACACTGGAAAAGGCCCCAGAGTGCATCTGTTTTGCAAGCCTGGTTCTGCTCTAACAGGCAGAATAAGTCCTCTCTCTACCCATGGATGGAACAGGAGAGTGGATGGTGGCTGCATAGACAGCATGGGCAACAGTGGTCAGCAGAGGAGTTCACCCAGCAATTGCATGACTTTAGGCCAGGCCTGGGATGAAAAGTGCTAGGCTGGCCCCTTCCAGAGGGAGTGGAAGCATCCATCAGATGCATGGAGTATATTTTAAAATAATTCAAATGCAGAAAACCCCCACTCCTTTGCTTCATCTCAGATCTGATTATCCACAGCACTCACTCTCTCTCTCTTTTTTAATAAAAAATTGCTATAAATCTTTTTGTCACAGAAGATATAAGAGGCAGGCTTGCTGGAGTAGCTGCCTCGTTGAGTTGTTTTGCAGCTTGTTTGGCGCCCTGATCCGGCTTTAAAAAAATAAATAAACCTCTCCTACAGCTCAAACTGAATTTTAAAAGAGATGAGTAAAAGAAAACTGCCCTGGTTGACATCAGAGAGAAGTGAGCGGGTTGCACTACGCCCACCCCTCTGTGTTCCAGGACCCTCCTCCCACCCATGCCCAGCATGCACCATAGCCTGGACAGGCAGATGGGTGGCATCGAGGGGACAGAAGGGAGATGCCCAGCACAGCCACTGCAGCGCCTCATTAAAGATATCTTCTTTACTGGAATGAACCTTTCACCCCCCACTTGTGTCTGTTATCTTGATCTGGGCTGATCATCAGGTGCTGTGGGCCTGCTGGGCTCTTGGACATTGGGGACCTGGGCAGAGGAGCCATCAAGGTCTTTGAAAAAATCCATGGATGGACACATTGGTAGGCATGGCTCACTGAAAAGTGACTGTCCCAACCTACTAGACTCCTGTGTCAGCACAATCCCCGAAGCACAGCAAAAGACAAAAAGCATCTCTCAGCTGCTCCCTTGTGGGCCAGGGTCAGAGACCAGGAAAACCCTTCAACGCTGCACACAGAGTTGACCTTTTAGAGGAAAGGGAAAACAGCACTCAAGGTGGGCATATCTGGAGGGGGAGAGAAAGAGTTCAATCTGAATACAGTAAAAATGTAGGAGAGCTGCTATGTCTGTCACCCACCCCAGCAGAGGCAGCAGTCCTGGCCTGTGAAAAACCCCAGGGTAAGCTGTCTGATTTAACAGAAAAAGAGCACAAATATCAGGGTCCATCAGATTTGCAACTGACTGTGCTTTGGTCCTGTACCAATTTCTGTGCATCTGCTGTTTCTCTTTCTCCTTTTGTAAGACAGGGAGAGATTCCTGTGTGATAGCTCCATTAACTAATCCTCCCGTTACAAGCAATGGGGTCCTATATGGGTACAGTTCATGTCCTGGCTGCTCCTTGTGGTCTGGGAAAGCAATAGAGGATGGCCCAAAGGCTTAGGACTCTGTATCCATGTAGGAGATCCAAAGGAGGTTCCTGGCTCCTGGCTTCGGTTTGGTTCAGCTCCAGCCTTTGTGGCCATTTGGGTAATGACCATCAGATGGAAGATCTCTCTGCCTCTCCTTCTCTTTGTAAATCTGCCTTTCCAATACAAATAAATAAATCTTAAAAAAGTGGGGGGGAGGGGAGGTGTTGTAGTTCAGGCCCAGGACACAAGATGCCAGGCAGCTAGCAACTTCTCTGAAGATGATGTGCCAGCTTCAGCAGCACTCCTGGGAGAGGACCACAGGGTGTCTGCTGGAGTCCCTGCTAGCCTCTTCAGAGGTTCTGCCACTGCAGGCTGTGTGAGCGGGATACCACGCCTGCCAGCCATTCAGTGATTCCCACACCCATTGGGGTGCTGCTGCAAAGCCCAATAATTTGACAACTTGGGAACTACAGTTAGTGCAAGAGGGTGGGTGCCAGAAAAGTGGGCACGCACATTGCACATGTGCACTGAACCTGCACAGACCCAAGTACACATCTGTCAGGAGCTTGGGGGCCAGTGCTGCAATGATCTGGCTCAAAGCTTGCAGCCCAGCTTCATATATGAAGTGGACTGGAGTGGATTGCGAGTCTCACTCTGCCCCTTCCTGCTCCTGCCCCATCTCTGCACTCTGCAGGACAACACCATGCACATGCCATATTAGATTCCATTTAGGTCCTGTTCTGATAAGCAGGAGCTTAAATAATGAATGGAATTCCCATTAGCTTGACTTTTTTGGGGGCATATTTCAGGCCACCTTTTCCCTTTTTAATCAAATTTGTGCTGTGCTGCAGAATATTTTTACATTGATTTGAAAGAAAAAGAATTTTTTTTTTCAAAGGACTGGTTACACCAGCACCCCTGTTTGGACTGACATTTGGCTGGCCCAGAGGATTGGAGGGGAAAGCATCTGGTATGTGGGATTTGGAAATGACCCTGGTCCTGGGGCTCCATTTGTCTCCCCATTACCTACCTCATTCCTTCCTTCTCTCCTGTTGCAGGTTCTGTGCTCTCACTCAGTGAGGCCAGTGGCTTCTCTGTTCTTATTAATAAGCAAGGCTGTTTCTGAAAATCTGATACCAACCCTGATAAGAACTGTGGGCAAGACCCATCCTTCCAGAAGCCTCCATTGATTGAGTGGAGTTCACCAACACTCTCTTAGACAGATTCCAAACCATATGTTTTCAAAGGACAAAATTAAGGTTTGCTTGCTTGCTTGTTTTTTTTGGGGGGGTGTAGTGGGGGAGGATGCGAGAGCAGAAAGTTTAGGAATTCATGTAGATTTGGCTGATCAGAAACTTTCATCATGCTATACTTTCTGAGTCTTCCTCTGGGGAGAGACGGGCAGCCCTAGCTTCTTGGAATTTCCACGGCTTTGCTTTTCTTGCTTGCCCACTGTACCTAGGGCCTGTCCTCTCAGTGGCTCTTGGAACAGGTATCACCCTGTTCCATCGGAAGGCTGGGCACACCAAGTCCCCTGTCTACAGACCACAGGGAACAGGATGGAGAGGCTGAATCACATCCCACATCTCACTCTTTGCACAAGGCCGCATTGCTTCCTGCTCCATGCAGGTGGGGTGGTGTCTGTCTCCTTCTCCGGCCTGTTTTCTACCCCACCCAGCCCTGGCACTGGGCAGTCTCCATAGCCTGCTGCGGTTTGTCTATGAACAACAGCAGTGGGAGAGATGTGTTTCATGTACCATGGGATCCCTGAGCCTGGTCTCAGAATGCATGGTTGATGAAATGCAGGGCCAGCAAAGGAGCAGGGCTGGGGGCCTGCCTGCTGACTCTGCCCAGGCAACCTAAGTGCGCTCATGTGGAAGGAACCTGAGGCCTGACCTACATCCTCCAGCAATGATGCTCTCCCTGGCCGTTTGATTTCCCACACGAGTAGACAATTTCTCGTGGGCAAGTGGAGAGGACTGGGCCAAAACACAGCAGGAGACCGGCATCTCCTTCCCACCCTTTAGCCCTCCGCCCTTGGCAGACTGCCCTGAGAAGCAAGAGCTCAGGCGTGGGCAGTGGAGAGGTCCCAGCTAGATAGGATGACCTGATTCCCACCCAGGGGCGAGTGGGGAGCTGCAGTTGGGAAGGCCCCCTGGGGCAGAGGACTTTGCTGTCGCCCAGGGCACACTGTCCCGATGCTGGATGCTGCTGTGTTGTGGGATGCCCATGCTAGAAGCAAGCACTTCACATTCATCTGGAGTCCATCTGTTCATTCCTCTCGTACCTGGGATAGATCCAGGTGGCCTGGGGACTGGGCACCCCTTTCTCTGGTTTCAGAGAGCCGGACTTGGGGTAGGGGGCAACATCAGGGGGTGATGACTGTGTGTGCAGAATGAGGGAGACCTTGGGGAGTGGAATTGGATGGGTCAAAGCAGCCCCAGCAGCACTTTGTTCTCCAGCCTCCAGGATTGTGGGGTACCAGAGAAGGGGCAGCATGTGTGTCCACCCGAGGCCCATGGCAGGACTACTGCTCAGCTTGCAGAATGGATCTCCTACTCCGCCCTTTCCAAGGCCTGGTCAGCTTGCATCCAGGCTCCCTGTGAATACTCCAGACAGAGTCAGGCTTACACAGTGGCCTTCACAGGTGGTACCCTGGGTCCATGTGCTCCCCTGGGGCCCAGTGGCTCTCTCCGACACTCTGGTGTGTTGCATCAGGAGAGAGAGGCGGGTGAGAAAGCAGGTGGTCTTGGGGCCACCTTCAGGTATTGCCTACACACCACTGAAATCCCTCTGGTGCAGATGTGTGTGGGACCTCCAAGGGAGCAAGATACATAAAGGACCAAAAGGAAGAGGAGAGAGAAGCACCAGGGCCCTTCTGTTCTCAGAGCTGGCCCCTACCTCCACGGCTTATACAATCCCTGGCTTGTGTTCTGGCTCCAATTAATCTACTCTCTCCCCTGCCTCCTTCCTGGGCTCCTGAAGACAAGGAGAGGAGAGTGTGCCCTTTCAGCTGGTGTTTCTACTGAATTATTTGAGAGATGAGACTTTAAATGGGTGTTTAAAGGGCCAGAAGCCTGGGCCTCTGTTCCTGGCCACGTGAAGGTTTGGGCCTGCAGGCAGGTGCAGGCAGCCCCGTTCTACTGCCTGTGCTGCTAGGGCTTCAGGCTGGCAGACATGACAGAGGATCTACCATCATGTCTGTGTGCTGGGGCACACACACATGTGTGTATGTGTGTGTGCACTGGTAGGAGCATATATCATCACAGAGGCCTTATTGTTTTGGCATGTGGATTGCATCTGTGTGCATGTGTGAGCACGGCTGAATGGATCAGGGTATGTGTGAGTTAGCACACACACTGTGCAGGCATCAGGAGGGCACTGAAGAGGCCCAGGGAAGGTGTGGGGCTGGGAAACTCTGGGTTAAGGGTTCTGGGCGGTAGCTGGCCTCGCAGGGAACTGCAAGTTCTGGCTGATGTCTCTCTCCTCCCAGGAGCTCTACTTTCAGGAGGTACAGAGACATGGGGAGGAGCTTCCTTCCAGAGACAGAAACCAAATAGTCTGGTGTTCAAGGGCAGAGTCTTGAAGTCAGTCCAGAAATCCAGAGACTCCAAGAGCATCCCAATGTGTGGGAGATCTCTCTCTCTCTCTCTCTCTGTGTGTGTGTGTGTGTGTGTGTGTGTGTGTGTGTGTGTGTGTGTGTATGGGTGCTGGAGTGACTGCTGCAAGTGAAACAATGCATGTTGCATGGAACCTAACAGCACATGAGCTGATGGCTCCTGGTCCTGTGCCTTCTGTGTGTGCACACATGTGGTGAGGACAGGGTGCGGGGGTCCAGCTCTGGCCAAATCATCTCCAAGAGGTGAAGTCACAGGCAGCTTTTCCAAGGGGGCACTGACGATGTTACCTGACCTGCAAGAGAATAGTTCCTCCCTTCCTACTTCCTTCTGGAACAAGTCCTAACTCCTGGTTGTTCCTGCCCTTTCCCGGCCACATAATTAGTTTAGTTCGTTTTCTTTAGTTCTCTAGTTCACTCACTCACTCATTCCCAGACTACTGATGAGCCATTTGCAAGGCTGCCATCCAGGTGCTGAGCCAGGGTACATTGTAGAACACCTTGGAATCTGCTGCCAGACTCCAACTCATTCCCATTCAAGTCCACCCAAGGCTCACCGGGCACCTGCTGTGCTGCGCAACCGCCACTGGACAAGACAGAGGTGATACTTCTGTCACAGAATTTAGAGCTGGAGGTGGGAGCAGATTGCTGATGGCATATTTGTATAACAGGGTGTCTGGCACTGTCTGAAGATGCATGGAACCCCAGGCTGGAGTTCACTGAGACACATATCTTATTTCCAGCACAGTAGACGGTTCCATGGGGTGGGTGAGCACAGAGACAGTGTATTTCTTCTTGTTATCACCTCCATAGCTCTTAGTCTGAGTCTGAGTTTTTGTGGACTTGGATGGACGGATGCTCAGGTGCATGAACGGGTGAATAGAAGTAGGGTGCATATCAGTACTTCTGTCACATTTTGCACTTAGCTTTGGACACTGTGCCCTAGCCAACTGCATCAGAACTCAGTGTTGAGTGTGTGGTGGCGACACTCACTGTCTGCCCATGGCTCACATCAGGCTGTGGGGGCTGGGTGACAGGGGCTCCCCTCCCCGCCCAGGCTGTGCACACACATTATTGGCTGGCTCCTCAATCATGCCTTTTCCAGCTAGCTGCTCCTGTCACAGCACATCTTGTTAGCCCTGGAGGCTCAATGAAATGGAAATTCATGTTTAAATTTAAAAACAACATATTGACCCTGGGAGCCAGCAATGTCTACATTTTTAATAACTTATTCAGGAGGAAGGTTTAGATGGGCACACATGTTTCTTCATGTTTATTGCCTGCATATGTTCATATGCATGTGGACATGTGTGTTTTACAGGGGTGCATTTCTGCATTTGTTTGCACGGGTGTCTCTCTGTAGGTTGTGTGTGTTTGGTGGGAGGTGGGAGAGGGGATGTAACAGTTTTTTCTGGACCTCTGTAGTTAAGACAGCATTAAGCACTAAGGATATGTTGTGGGGGCTACAGATCCCCAATCTGGTCCTCCCTCCAACTGATTGTACAGTTGGGCAAAGTGTCTCTGCCCTCTGTACCCCATGCCTGCTTTGCAAAGTGAGGAACTAAAGGCTTCTAGAATGCCCATCCTAAGGGTATGTCATGATCTTCACTCTCAAATCCAGTCTGATCACTACCATCCTATTTCAAGCAGAGCCTTATCACTGACACTTCCTCTTCTGCTTTCCAACATGATGTAGCAGAGACAAATGCCAAGGCATGGCAAGGGCTTGGCAAACACTATTTAATGTATAATGCAAATTTCAAGTTTCTTATTCATCCACCTCTCTCGTAATATATCCATACACTTACACTTGCAGTCATCAAGCCACCTTCCTGTCCGTCCACTGATTCATTCATTCATCCATACATCTACTTATCCATGTACCCATCTATTTATTCAACTATCCACCTACCTAACCATCTACCTACTAGTCCCTGTTTCTATTCCCATTCATCCATCCATCCATCCATCCATCCATTCATCCATCCCTTGTATCCATCTCTATTAATCTATCCAAACACTCATGCATCCATCCACCCATTCAACCCACAACACTCATCCACCAACTGGTCACTCCACATTATTTCTGTCTTGTTCACTGCATTCAGAGAAGTAGAAGACATTTTCCATCCTTGAGATGCCTGAAGCTTCCTGAGTGTGGTGGAGTGCAGTGGTTGAAAGGGCCATGGAGAGGGTAGAGAGAAGGAGAGAACATGTGTAATGGGCAGGGTTCTAGAATGCCCATCCTAAGGGTATGCTTTATGCCCAAGGATGTGATGAGAGCCTGCCCAGAAACTTTTCTGAGAATTTTGTCTTTCAACTTTGAGGGAGGGTCTTCAGGTCCGTTGGTTCTATTCCCCACTGAAATTTGGCATAATGCCTCAGCAGTTCCCCTAATATTCCACTGTATGTGGAACCTGACGATTTTCACCATTGAATGTGACAGACTGGAAAGATTAAAAAGGGGAGCCAAACTAGCGACGGTTGGAGATGAGGAAAAGTAGCACATTTATGAATAATTTCAACTGAATCCTCACAACACGACACTCCCCGGACAGAACACATTCATTATCTTATTCACCATGACTACTGCAATATTAGTGATTTGTTACTGAATCAATTATTAATTCATACAGGAGAATGAGGCTCTGTCACTTAACTCTTCTCTGAATGTTGCGCTTTGGTTGGGGCACGGAGGGAGAGGCAGACAGATTTAACCTTCATTCTCTCATTTGTTCTCTTGCAGAAGGTGGAGAACAGCCAAAGCTGGTGGCAAAGATGTGAGTAAGAGAGTTGATTGGGATGATGCCTCATGTTCTTCAGAGCTCTTGTCTTAGAACCACAGACTCCCCACATGCCAGAACAATTCAGGGCATTCGAACATTCAAAAGCTGCCATCCAACCATCCATCCATCCATCCATCCATCCATCCATCCAACCATCCATCCATCCATCCATCCATCCATCCATCCATCCATCCATCCATTCATCCATCCATCCATAACATTACCTGTCTAGAGCATCTGATTCAGACAACTTGATCTTGCTCTTCCTTGTTCTTGCTCTTCCTCAGTTGGCCTCCGACAACTGAGGCCAACCCTGCGTCATCAGTTAACCCTATTCTAGTCCTAGTACTTCACCTCCAAGAGTTTCCTTTCCTGTCTTCTTTAGTCCCATTCCTGAATTCCAAGCCCTTAGATAAACCACACAGTTTTCACATGAGTGTCTCATCTCCCAAATTGTCTTGATAGCTGTTGCACATCAACTGGTCTGCTCTTTAAAAAGAAAGATGCTTGAGCCTCTACACCAGCCTTCTGATAGGGAAACCAGCCCATCCCTGGGCTCAGGCTTAGCCAGGCTGGGAGGACCCTATGTCTTCACCCACATCAAGCCTCAGGCTGGACTTTCAGAAAGTTGAAAAGCAACAAGACTGTGGTGCATCCATAACACCATGGTCTTTCTCCTTCTCCTTCTCCTCTTGCTCCTCGGCTGCTGTGTGTTGAGGAGGCAGAAGCATATTCTGCATCCAGGTGGGCTTAGAAGCAAGGCAGGTGGCAATGCTAGGAGTGGCAGCGTCTCCCTGGGAGACTGGAATCGGGGAGGAGGTGCGGGACAAGAAAGGGAAGGAGGTGAAAAGGAGGAATTAGAGTGAGAGAAAAACATTAAAGAAGAGAGAGGAAAAAGGGAAAGGGGAAGGGAGGGGAAAAGACTTAAGCTGGGAGCTGGGTCTGTGGGGCAATGCCCCCACCACACAGAACCCACTGCACAGACAGCTGGGCCCCTAGTGAGAAGGGCAGAGCAGCTGCTAACTAACCCAACCACATCCCCTGTCCATCAAGGCTGGGGGACAAAGCATTGGATTTCCTCTCTTCCTGCATGCCCAGTCCCCTCACTCGGCCTGCAGGCAACTCTCCCTTTTTACCAACCTCAGTGTCAGTGCCTGCCCAGCAAAACCCAGCAGGATGTCTCCCTGTGGTCCAGGATGTGCTCACTCCCTCTGGCAGCCTTAGAGGGTCCCTATGGCCAGCAAAGCTAACACATCTGATGCCATAGCACCACTTATGCAATGGCCCACTCGGGAGGCCACAAGGACAAAAGGAGTAAGCAGCTCCCACAAGTCGCTCAAAGATTACTGATGCCACCTTCATCGGGAGCATGGAGCCCAGTGTGAGCCTGTGCTTGGCTACCTCCTGACCCCACCAGCCCCATCCACGTGTTTTGCAGCTGCTGGTGTATCCTCTGGGCATCCACGTCAGGCTGTGACCCACAGAGGATGGGGTGAGAAGTGCCACCTGCTAGAAGGCGCTAATGGCTTGTGTCTGGAGGATGTTCTGAAGCCAACTGAGCCTCAAGTGTGTCAATCTCTGCTCTTAACCCTTAGTCCCAAGGCCAACACTAGCCCAATAAACCCGTGTTTGTAGAAGTGCTACCAACTAGAGACATCACAGAAATAAATGTTTCTTGCGCCTGGCACTATAGCCTAGTGACTAAAGTCCTTACCTTGAATGCTCCTGGATCCCATACAGATGCCAGTTCTAATCCTGGCAGCCCTACTTCCCATCCAGCTCCTTGCTTATGGCCTGGAAAAGTAGTCAAGGATGGTCCAAAGCCTTGGGACCCTGCACCTGTGTGGGAGACTTGGAAGAGGCTCCAGGCTCCTGGCTTTGGATCGGCGCAGCTCCAGCCATTGCAGCTACTTGGGGAGTGAATCATTGGGCGGAAGATCTTCCTCTTTCTGTGTGTGTATGTATGACTTTGCAATAAAAACCAATAAATCTTTAAAAAAAGAAATAAATGTTTTTCAAGGTACCACTTGCAGCCCTTCCTCACTGTCTTTCCGGCCCCCTCCTGCCATGTTTGAAAGCTATGAAGATAGGGAGAGAGGGCAGTCTTTGCCCCTGCTCCATGGCTGGTCATTACTACTGGAGAAAATGAGCAATAGGATGGACGGTGTTGACAAATGTAATGACTGTGCAGCATAGGGGCTTCAACCTTGGCCAAGAATGGGTGGTCTGACTTACACACAGTGTGACCCGAGGGAATGTGGCATGTCCTCACCATTCACTCCTGGTGCTTGTCTCCCAGTGGCTCTGTTCTCTCCTCTGACCTTCAGTGGAAGCCTTGCTGTTAGTTTCAAGGCCCTTCCAGACTTGGATTCTACATGTATCCTCCCCCCATTCCTCCATCCTGGGGGCAGCCAAGCATTGGCCTGGGAGAAAGACTCAAGTCTGAGTTCCCACTCTGTCTCCCACTGTATGACCAAAGTCTGGGGACTTAGTCTCTTTTATGCTTTGCTCTTTGGCCAAAATAATGACATAGCCTTTACTTGTCTCCCAGATTTGCTGAGGATAATAAAAAATACTGGGAGGAAGATCATGGATTTTTTTTTTTTAAGCAAGAAACCCATCCCAAGAGGTATTTGGGAACTGGTCAAGGCCCACAGTATCTCCAAACAGTTTGCTGTTTGTGAACTTGTGCATTCCTTGAGAGCCAGGTCTCTATCTGAATACATGTGAGGTCTGTAATCCTTCTGGAATATTCCAGTGCTATTTCATGCTGCCCCTCTGCCTAGCATAGCCCTGCTGTACATGGTCTGTGTACTTCAATGGGCAAAGAGGGGAGGGCCCAGCTGGATTTTCTAGCAGCTGCAGCTTGGGTTCCAGCAGCAAGCTCCAAGGATGCTGGGCTCTACCTTCCTAAAGGCTGGGGGCTGCCCTATTTCATTCTCTGTCCTCAACAGTCAGTGCAAAATGTGGCAGCCAGAAGGGCTCAATTAACATTACAGAACATATAGGCCAATTGTTAATCAATATTGGTTTTACTTTTCCATGTTAGATTGCACGGGTTTGCAAATGAATTGCACTTGATGAAACTGCGATTGTTTAAAATGGTCCCAGAAATACCTTCGTGGTCACGACTCGAGAAAGATGTGCCAGGGAGGGAGTTACTTCCAGAATGTTCTACTCTGGGAACCACTGGCACCCAATGAGTTAGGAAAAAGGGGTAGAGCTGAGATTTGTGACCCCAGAGGATCCTCACATCTGGACACCTGCCTTGGGGATGCTGGGAGCTGGTACAGGGTGGGCACTGGGTCAGAAAGGATTGGCTGCATTTTGGTGAATGAACATCCCCCTTCCTGGTTGTCCAGGGACAGGCACAGGAAGAGAGGTGGATTGGAGATCCTGCTAAAGAGACACTCCTAAGTTCTACCTCCAGGTGTGGTTGGAGAAGAGGTGGGAGACAGGTGGCTGATTGGCCTGCAATGTACATGGTCCACCATGCTGGGCTAGTGCCCTGTGGGGACTGGAGAGGTCCTAGCTGAAGACCATGACATACTCACAAGAGCGTTCAATGCAGGCCTAAACCAGAGGACCCAGGGAATGACAGGGGCCCACTCCACATTGGAGGACCCCTCTAGAATATTCTGCAGGACAAAGAGAAAGCTTCTCCTGCCTGGGTCAGTGGCTTATCTGCTCCTCTTCAGCAGTGTCCAGCCTCAGGCCTGGCTGGCTGACTCACGATAAGAATCCTCGAGAGACCTGGGGTGGGGTGGGGGGTGGGGTGGGACACAGGACAGCTGGGAGGGGCAGCCCCAAGAAAAATGCATCCTGGGACCCTGGCAGCCATCTCTAGTTGTTAAGGGAGCCCTCTTCCTCTCTCAGCATACCCAGCCCAGACTTTTGACACCCTTCTGGTTGCAGCGGGTACAGGGAGGGTAATACCAGAAGTAGCCAAGTCCTGCTTTGATCTGACTCTGGCTTGATCCTGGCTTGACATGCAGTGGAGGGACCCATCTTGGTCCCCCAAACAGCAGGAGCTATGGAACTAAGTCACATCCAGGGTCTGACAGCAAGCAGCAGCTGTGAGGGGTAGTGTGGTTTCATGGTCTGCAGCCAGAATCCCCAGCTACTGCCTCTCAGGCCATAGGACACTGGGCCTCCCTGGGTATCCCCATTCTGGGCAAGGGGTCATAGCACTCCCTGCCCAGGGCTTGCACAGGGGCTACTGAGTCTTCAGCAAGGCTTTGTGGAGGGTGCAGGCCTGGGCTATGGTTGGGTTGACTGGGGTGGGATGGACATGAATACAAGAAGGGTGCTGTGTGAGGAGAGAGAACAGACACACCTGCTAGGAATGCCATGGGGATGCTAGCTATCTGCCTCCTGGCAAGGATGAGACACATGGGTGCCAAAGCACAGTCCAGCTCCTAGCAGGCAGTAGAGCAAGTGCTTGTTCCTTGAGCCTGGGTGCTGGGGCCTAGCTGGAGATACAAACACTTCATCTGACTGGTACAGTAGCAACTCCACTAGCCACCAGGAGAACTATCTGTGCAGAAATGGCAAGCCAGGCTTTGCCGGTAACAGCCTGGCAAAGGGCCTCACCAGTGCCCACTTTCTGGTAGTTCAGACACTTGCCTTATGGTCTACCTGGAAGCCTGGTGGATCACAGGGCTGTACTTCTCCCACTGGGGACCTGACACCACGTCTTACCTGCTTATTCCAAATCATGTAAGACCTTGGCTCAAGGCTAGAATCTGCAGGACCTTCAAATCTGACCTTTTCACTTTTGGCCCCTTTCCCTCATTACTGCAGGGGCAGGGAGAGGTGGGCAGAGATCATAAGCGCTCCCTGAGGGTTGGACAAGAAGCACATTGCAGGCAGAGCCACAGCCAGGACATGGCTCCCCCTGCTTGTCCACCAGCTGGCCTGGCTTTGGAGATCCACAGAACTCCATGCCCTCCTGAAAAACCAGGTGGCCTCATGATGGCCACCCTGCCCCCTTCCCCCAAAGCTCTCCCTTCTCTCCCTGCATCAGCTCGCATGTTTCTCCCACTGCCAGGGAGGAGGCAGCCCTTGGAGTCCCTCCCACAGCCTGCTGCTCTGATTAACGGTTGCCCCCATTGCAATTGTGTCATGCGTGTGAGTCATGTCTCCCAGCCAGACGGTGACCTGGCCTCCTGCCGCAGCCACCCTCCCGCCGGTCTGCGGGATCCCTGAAGCACAAACACTCTACAGAGGGCACAGAAGTGGCCAGAGCTGGGAGGCTTCAGCATGAGGGTGCTGAGTTCTCCTTTGCTCTCTCTCTGTAGAAAACGAGCTTGCTGAGCAGACGCAGGGTCCAGTGACCCAGGACAGCCCTGCACAGCTGTGAAATGTGGGGTGGGCCACTGCTGGCAAGAGCTTCCTCTGCCCGTGGGGCTGAGCAGCGTGGCATGATTCTCTCCCTGGGGGAAGCGACCCTGTACCTCCCTCCTGCCACCCTCGCCGCTGTAGAAAGCAGCAGAATGTGAGCACACATGGAGATGCTCCTAAGATTTCTGCTTTTTTAGAAGCTGGTGCTTCCCGTCTAAGCCAGGTCCCTGCTGCTGGGAGACACACCACTTGGTGCCAGGCTGCGGTGAGCTCCAAGAGACAGTGGGCAGGTGGGCAGGTCCTGAGCAGGGGCTAGGCACTGGGTCCCTTGCTGCACTTCTGGTCTCCTCTCCTCCACTTGAGAGTGGAGCAAGGCAAGTAAGGGAGGGGAAGCTTGCCTTGCTGTGTGCCAGCTAGCCAGTGGCCCATTAGGAAAAGCAGCTGCTGTTCTTGGACCCAGCCAGGTAAAACACACCAGGTATTTGTTCAGAGGTCTCAGGTGGTTCCTGGACTCTGCTTCCCTCACATTCTCTGTAGTGTTGACTCCAACTCATGTTTTCATGAATGCAGGAGGCCATGTTAGCCCTGCAGGGGTTGGAAACAAGCTGGAGAGCCTAGAGGAGCCTGGAAGCCTGCAGAAGAGAGCAGGTTCATCTGAAGAAGGATGAGAGCACATGGAGGTATGTGCAGCTGTTGTGCAGCTTGGGTCTAAGGATGCCATCCTAGTCCAGCTGCCCTGGTTATACTCATGGCCACAGGGTGGCTGTGCCTGGCCACAGAGTGCTGAGGAAGCTGGCCAGAGACTACCACCCTCCTGAATTTCTCAATGGATAAGGCTCCTGGGTTATCCTTTGCCTTATTCTTCCAGTAGGGAGGACTCACAGGGGTTCCTGCTACTAGTGTCTGGGAGCATAGTCTTCCACACCCGTCAAGTCACTTTAAGTTTCCCGGTTTGCAGAGCATCTGCCTCCTCATTGCCAAAACCACTTTCTTTGCTGCTTGACTGGGCTGGGCCAGGCATGGGAACAGCTCCTACCCTCAATACATCATGAAGCAACTTAGCTAGAAAGGGCACCCCCACCCCACCCTGCCCAGGAACTCACCCACCACACATAGATACACACAGAAATACACACACACACACACACACACACACACAGCCTCATCTGCCCCCAAGAGCTAGGAAGGCTGCCTGGAGAAGATGCGTTAGGAGGTGGGTTTGCAGGGCAGCTGGGGAAGGAGGTGGAGCCTGGGGGCAGCATCCTTGAGCTGGTCTCTGTCAGGGAGGATGACTCTTTCCTATTCTTCCCAGCCTACTGTACTCTTAACCCTGAGCTGGGCAACCTCATGGGCTTGGCCACGACTAGATGAGCCCCTCCTCTGCCCATGACCCTTGCCCTGGCCTGGGCTGCAGACTTGGAGCTCATGGCACATGCCCATCTGGAACAAAGAAGACCAGGTCTGCTGGGTCTCTTACCTGCTCTCTACTCAGTTGGTTGTGGCTAGGGTACCAGTCCCAGCCAGGATGACTCCACCCCAGAACCTGACACTGGCATAATTCATCCTCAAATGATGTTTTTGAAAAAAGAAAAAGAGGAAAAGGGAAAAATGAAAGTCTGTTGCTCCCAAAAGAGTCAGTAATGACGTCATTGGAATACTGCACTGATGCGGGAGAAAACTCATGCAGAATCACAAAAGATGAGAGTGGTTTCTTGGGAGAGTTTAGGACAAGATCAGCTACCCCAGCACAGGCTGCCTTTGAGAAAGCAAAGCTGCTACACAGCTACTCCGGGCATGTCTTCGCCACCATGGAGGCAGATGAATTTGTCACTCGACTGTGGTCCTGTGTGCTATCCTGTCAGATGCTGAGGCTGGGCCTCTAGACATAGAGAAGAAAATGGCTAGGGAGGAGCCCACTGTTGCTGTGTTGTGTCTGTCATGGGCAGTAGCCAAAGAGGCTGATGGTATGCTGGTGGGGAGGGGCAATGGCTTCTGGGGGTCAGCCCAGAACATCATCTGCAAGAGCCCTTGCCCTTGACCTCCACCCAGTCCTCCCATCTCCCATAGTGCAGGACCACCTCCTCAGTTTGCAGCTACCCCTGCCACCCCCAAAACATAGCCCTGACCCCAGAAAGGGTGAGGCAGGCTCTCAGTCCAGCTGCCCGGACCCCTCTTCTTCTTTCTCCTGAATGTAGCTCTGTGATTCGCCTACAGAGACAGCAGCCCTGATGGCCAATTTTCACATCCCTGTAAGTGAGAGAGTGGCTAGAACACTGGACGAGAGGTAGATCATTGGCATGGTGGACTTTGCTGTGATGAGTTGGGTCTCCTCCTTAGGTCTCAGCAATAGGGTACTGGTCCGGGTACCTTTATGTCCAGGCCCAGATTTGGCTTCACGGGGGAGAGAGACAGACTGTCCTGTGACAAAAACCTTCAGAGGGCCCTGAGTCACTGTAGACCTTCCTGAAGGCTTGAGCTGTTAGAAAAAGTCATGGATGACTCCCAAAGACAGTTCTAAACTTGCCCAGAATGAAATAGATGACCAGTGGGTGGCACTCAGGACTGGGTGCTATTTTCCCAGACACCTGCCTCCTTTGTCCACCAGGGGTGCTGGGGCCTAGAGGGTAGGGAAACCTGCCCAGGGAGGCCTCATTCCCTTCAAAGTCTCATCAAAACATGGGGAAAACAATTTACCAGGCCGTGTTGCGTCGCTGCCGCCGAGCGCGGTTTGCTGCACGTTAAATTCATTATTTTAACAGGTCAGTGCGTCTGACAGATATTCATTTGCGGGAGATGAGCACGGCTGCTTCTTTAATCCCTGTGGATTACTCGGCTCTCCCGAAAAGCGATACCAGCAACTTGCAGGGACTTTAATCTCAATCTCTCCAGACTGTTATTGAGGAGTCAAAGCAGGAAAAAGAGCTGAGGGTGCTGGTGCGTGGGGGTGGGGGGGGCGGGGGATTGGGGAGCAGACCCTTCAGGGAAGGGGGTGGGGGACGGAAGCTCAGCCCTGGTGGGGAGGGGAGGGGCCAGCGGGGCCTCTCTGGGTGAAGCCAAGCAGGGTGAGAGGTGGGGAAGAAGATGCTTTGTCCAATAGCCCAGCTGGGAAACAGCGCAGGGCACCATGCTTGTCAACAATAGGTAGACCCTTCCCTACGCAAAGGCAGGCATCTTTTCTCAGGTTGGTGTTCACCCCATAGACTGTCCTGGGTCTCGCCCAGCTCTATGGATGTATGGAAAGTTCTGTGCTGTGGTAGCTGCAGCTGGGAACCTCAGGGTATCTGAGTCTGACCCAGGGTGCTCTCCTGGTGGCCTTTGGGGGTCTTTTGGTCCTGGCCTGTCCCTCTCTGCAGCCCCTTTTCTCACCCCTAATTCCTCTCCCCTTTATGGCTTCCCCTCTGCCCCTGGGGACACATCAGTTCAGCCATAGAGGGCTCCCCTTTCAGCTCAGATGCTGGGGCCTGAGCTCCAGCTGCTGTCCTTGAGCCTGTCCTCAGCCCTGGCATCCCCTTTCAGCATTGCTGCTCCTGGCATGGGAGGCACAGCAGACAGAGGTAGGGTGGAGAGCTCCAGTCCTTGAAGGGCTCTCTGTGTGACTGCAATAAACAGGTGTACCAAAGGGCCAACAGGCAATGCTTTGCCTTCCTCCTCATCCCCCCGTAGACACATCAACAGCCTGATGTGTCCTGGGGAAAGCGTCTAGGGTGTGTGTGTGTGTGTTCATGTGCCCATATGTTTCAGTGCACGTGTTGTATGTGCAGCTTTACCTACTTTCGTATATGTTCACCTATGTTCTAGGGGAAGTGGCTACCTGTCCAGTGAATGAGTAATTAATTGGTGGGTGATAAAGCAATTAGCCCTAGAGCTTTCGAAAATAATGAATGAGGGTCCTAGAGATGTCAATATTTGAAAATACTAATTTAAGGCCTATTAGCTGAAACAAATTTTAATTAAACAGGGAATAATCAGGGTGATGAGAGGAAAATAAAAGATTTGTCCAGTGGCTGAGGCCTCTGGAATGC
Organism: Ochotona curzoniae; assembly: GCF_017591425.1. Lineage (NCBI taxonomy): Eukaryota > Metazoa > Chordata > Mammalia > Lagomorpha > Ochotonidae > Ochotona > Ochotona curzoniae. The sequence goes on from NW_024466218.1 coordinate 12,403,829, forward strand.
CAGGAGAGGGGAGTGAGGCTGGGTAGTAGGGATCTGGAGTTGGAATCGGGCCAGCTGTCACTCAGGAGATGATCCAGAGGTGGAGATGACAAGGCCATGTCCTTGCTTTGGCTGTCTGAACTTGCTTGTAGGACGAGACAGCGGGCCTCCAGCCACGTTCCTACATGGTTTCTTTGGGGTATGGCTGAGATTCCAAGGATGGTCCCAAGCTGTTACTCCATGGTAGGTGAGTCAGATCCCACTTGTCCACAGGAGCATCCACAACTCTCCGGCATCAATGAGATGCAGCCATCCTCACAAGAACTCATCGTTTCCTATGTGGCAAGGAGCATCCCCTACTCCAGAAACCCCAGTCCTGCACCAACTTGTAATCTGTGCTCAGAGAATAGGTCTGCTGTCAGCAGGAGTATGTGGGACAAGAGGATCATGGGTGACTCCTGAAGCAGGAGCTCCCAGCAGCAGCAGCAGTGGCCTGTGGGAGGTGTGCCCATCCCTCTATTTGAGCCCAGGGGGCTCACAATGGCTGAGACTGTGACCCATCCATCCCCACATGCCCTCAATAGCATTCTGAACTCAGAGGGCCATGAGCTAGGACTTGCTGAACTCAGCTGGCCTGGTGAGAGCATGGCAGTATCTTACTGGGGACCTGGAGTGCTGGCTCCCAGCCATGGTTAGCTGAGACACCACTGGGTAGACCTGGGGTCCCTTTGTCTCTCAGGTAGAGGGAACCTGGGTCACTATTCTGACAGCAACAGCCCTAGTGGGTCCTCACTTGTGTAACAGGGACTGGGATTTTTCCAGCTAAGGGGAGGTGCCCTCTGAACAGGTGCTCCTGGATATCACCCTTCCCACTGCTGCAGGCCACACTGACGCTATCTTCCAGGAAGAATGTGTTTCTCTGTGCTCCCAAATTTGCTCCTAACAGTGACTCCCAGGGCTAAGTCTGAAGGCTGGAGGGCTGCCTGTGTGAGTCTGCATGCAGGCGTGTGTGTGTGTGTCTCCTTGTGTTGGCTGGCGTGCCTTTTATTTTCCCCGTGTGTGTCTACATGTGCTTGTGCAGGCATATCTGCGAGCATACGCCTGTGTCTTTGAATACTTTGTTCATGTTGGGGAGCGTCTGTGTGTGTACCTGTCGGGTGTCCCAGCATTTCCATGTGGGCAGCGCCATCCCACGTGGCCACCTTCCCAACACCTCCTCCCTAGCAGACAGAGGCACTTCAGCTCACACTATCTTCTCTTTGTTCTGTTGTTTATTTATAACTCACCAGGTTCCCAAAATGTGATGAGGGGGAGGCTGGGTGAGCCTGGGGCTGCCCTGAGGCTGTGTGCAGGAGCACCCTAGAGGGCAGGCTTCATCAGACCAGCTTTGCATTGATCTGCACCCAGGACCCCACCCACTCCTGAGGGCACCTGCAGGCGCTGCCCTCAACAGCCTTGCAAATCCTTGCCTTGCCCCACCCCTCTCTAAAACCCAAATCCAGGCCTGTTGGCTCCTCCCACTCACCAGGCTGCTTGTTACTCTGCTTCCCCTTGGGGTCAATCTCACTGCCCACTCCCCCAGCCTTCCCCTTCTCTGGAGGTGGACCTTGGCTGGGCGCCCTGCCCACAGCCACCCACCAGACTGGCCTTGAGCTTGCTTTGTGGGAACCACACAGCCTCCTGCCCTGTCTCTGGCCCCCCTCCCCCTTTGCAGCAGAGCCAGGGCCCAGGCACTCTGTCAAGCTGGTGGAATTGAAAGTTGCATAATAACCTGGGGCCTCCAGGAAACTTTTCATCTCCACACGCAGACTGATTAAATAGCAACAAAAATAAATTATGTATACACAGGGCTGTAAAAGCACCTAGGGACCAGAGACTTGGGGTCTATGCCTCATATAAATGCAAATCTGCAATGGCACAGCTGAGGGTCCCTCCCCATCCATCCCAGCCCCCACTGCTACCCCACACCTAGAGTGGGGAGGGTTGAAACTGACAAGGGTAGTGTGTAGTGTGACACTAGGAGTAAGCCTCCGCGGGGTTTCAACAAAACCTGAGCCAGAAACAGAAACTCCAGGGGCCACCTTGGTTTAAGGGCCGAGTTTGCAAATAAAAAGGCAGTAGCAGCACAGCAGCACACTTCTCTGCTCTGCCGGGCAGGGAGCCAGGGTCTGCTCTCCAGTCTTCACATCCCACTCCTGGTTTCAGTCTGGGTTGGTGGATAAGGGAGTGACCCCCAAGCGCCTTGTGGCTACTGCCTCCCAGTACTGAGCAAAAGCATAGGGACCCCTAAGCACCTGCTCTTCTCTCCCCTCCAGCACCTGATAAAGTGGTCCTGCTTCCCTCTCTTGGATGCCCTACCCAGAAGTGTCTGCTGCTTCTCCTCAGCCCCTGGGGACCTAGACAGGGTGCTCACACCTCCTAAGAGCAGCCCTTCTGCTTGCTTGTTCTGAAGGTGTCTACCACTCTGTCCCCAGCCCTAGTCTCCTGTCTTTGGCCAAGTTGCTGGAGGTCTGGGTCCCAGGCCGGGTCCTGCACTCAGGGGGCATGGAGGGGGAAGAAGTGAGAAAGGACTGAGGGTGACATTCAGGATAGATGTTGTGGGTGAGCCAGGTGCAGCCATCTCCTCTGTTCTCCAACTGTGCCTTGCCTATCATCTGTCTGTTGCTGAGTCCCCTCTTCCCCGACATAGGTAGACAGATAGTTAAAACTGACTCTTGGCTGAGAACGAGTGGTTCTTTGGGTGGGCTTCTCAGTCCCTCTTTATTTTGTGCTCTTGTCGAATTACACAGCTGCCTTCTCTTCCTTGGCTTACAGTAGGTGAATATCAGTGTGCTCAGATGGCATTGTCTGATCTACTTGACAGGTGAGTCCACCTCTTAAGACTTCCCAAAGTGCTACCTAATTCATTCTCTCACCTCATCCTGCTAACCCATCCCCAAATCCGTCCAAAAAGGTACCATCATGTCCAATCTACAGATGTGTAAGTTGAGGTCTCAAGAGACAGTTTGTGCCTCTGATCTGTGGAAAGGCTGTAAAGGCATGGAATAGGTCGTCCCACCTTGAAAATTAAAATTTCTATAGATTGCAAGGAGTCAGCAGCTCAGGGGATGCCTGTTTCTGGGTTGCAGCTGGGGTGGGCTGGACTAGAGTCGAGGCAGATGAGCCTTGCATTCCTTTTGGCCTCCTCTCTGGGTTCAGTCCCCCAGGTCACACAAATTGGCTTAGTAGGAACTCCATCCATGTAGGGTCCCTGCCTGCCCATCTGTGTAGCAGGGACAGCATTATTGTGAGGGTCACCTGACAAGGCTGGTGATGGAGGTTACAAGAACCCAATCCCACCTTCTTGGTTCCCTCAATCCTGCAACCCACTTGAGCCCAGAAGGTGAGCTGGGAGGCTGGGTAGAGAGAGTCCCTTAGTTCTACTGGCTCACTTGAGAAGATCAAGTTAAAGAAAGAAGAGACCAATGAGTCAGACAAGCCACGGCAGGCCATGATGTCCTCCAACCTTGTCAACAACGACCAAGGACGTCAAGGCTGTACTTGATCAGGCAAAGCATCCTAGACTGAGGCAAAGGAATTGGAGAGAGCTGCTAAGAAAGCAAGTGGACTTACAGTGGCTGTGCCTGGGAGACGGTGGCACCTTCTTCTGCATAGTTTGGTAAAAACATCCAAATAATCTCAGCCGCATCCTTCTCATATCTGGGAAGCAGAAGACCACTTACTGTGTTGGAGCTTATGGCATATAATGGAGAGGCTTGGGCAGCTCTTAGCACACTCCACCAGGCCCATGTACCTGGAGTGCTGTATGTACCCACTCATGCCACTGTAGTTCCTTCCTAACCATACTGCTCTTTAAGGAGTCTCCTTGGGTCATCCCTGGCTTGAATGGTTTCCTTCCCATGTTCTTGCAACACCTTCACATTGTGTAGTGTCTACTCCTTTGATCTGTTCCTAGGTGAAGGTGAAGTTTGAGAGAACCACTAATGCCCTTTGGCTCCTGTTCCCACATGCAGCTCACACAACACAAGCATCCTATTGGGGTGTTCATGTTTTTCTGCTGTGATTCAAAACCAGTGAATAGGTTACTTGGATGAGCTGCCTGTTGGAGGCGAGGGGGCAGTACACTGGCTGGGAGGGGCCTCCCAGTAGACTGCTGGCTTTTCCATCTTCTGGTCTATTTTCCATCCACCTCCCTCACTGGATGTTTGACTCTCAGTGAAACCAGAAGCTGCTTGAAGACAAGGACCACAGCTTCTGCAGCCTTTGCACCCATTCTGGTGGCCAGTGAAGTGCAGTGGACACAGCAGTGTATTAACACAAGGGCATTTTCACTTGAACCCGTGTTTTAGGAAATCATCTCAAAACACCATCTTGAGGCCTTGCTCTTTGTCCTGAAGCATTCTGAAAGCATGGGCCAACAACTGAAGTGCCACTAGCAGGGAACATTTCCTGGTAGGAGATACATGCCAGCAAAGATGGAGATGACTGTTTATGAGGGTACTTGGGGACCAGGAAGTAGATTCCTAGAGCAGCCTGGAAGAAGGGGCCCTGACGAGTAAGTTTCATTCTTTTCCTAGGATTTTATGATTTGGTCTTTCTAAAAATGAAAGGAGAGACAAGATGTGGCATCAAGGTCTAGGGCTCTGGCAGGCAGCTCGCTTTGTGGAAGGTGGTCTTTGAGACCAACTGGTTCCTTCAGTACTCAAAGGTCCTGCAAGAAGTGGTTTGGAAGTGTTTAAGTGAGAGTAAGAGTTGAGTGCTCATCATAACCAAGGTGCCATAGAGGACATGCCAGGTGCCAAATGGTGGACCAAGAGTAACAAGGCTAGGTGTATCTGACTTCACCAAGCTGATAGTGTGTTGGGGACAAGAGAAGCTGCACAAAAACTCTGAAATATAAGCTATCCAAAGAAAATAATGCAAGACTTAACTAATAGTTCTGAGTAGAAAGAGAAGGCTTGGTTCCAAGCCATCCACGATTAGGTGTTCAGTGAATCCAGATAGCAAGCCCTGGGGTTACCTCCGCTGCAGGACTTACGGTGTGCTGGAGGCTGCCCCTGGCATTGTCAGCCTGCTAACTGCAGCTGTGGCCATGGGGGCTTGACTCCGAGGACTGTCCACCAGAATCACCTACTGCCTGGAAGCCCAGAGTTAGTCCTGTGGCTCATCAGGAGGCGGCACTGTCATTAGTGACCTGCATGTAAGCTGCTTTCAGTGGCTTCTGTCGCTGGGGGTGGGGTGGGGGAAGGCGTCAGAAAGGGGGTGTTACCAAGACTTTCCCTACCTGAGCTTCCTTTGGGAGTGGGATTCAGGCATCTCATGATAACAGCAAGGAGGACATGCAAATCAAGTTGGCTGGGGCCAGGCTGGGGTACCCCTCCCCAGTGGGTTGGAGGAGCAACAAAACCAAGAGCCTGGGCTTTGGGGATGGTACCACAGTCGGCCTTGCAGCAGCTTCTGTGTTGCTGCTAAGACCACAGCTGCAGCTGGTGAGCACCTGTTGGGGCTGTGGTCAATGGTCCTCTCTGGGACAGGTCTCCACCTCTCTAACTCTCCCCAGTGCTTGCTTGGTTTGCACTGCTGGACCCCTAAACTCCCTCATACCTCTTCTCTTTTCACAGCTGATACCCTGCACAGGGAAATGTGTGCCACCTTCTCTTCCAAAAACCCTGCTGAGGGTGAGGGTGGCCAGCCCACACGTGCAGTCCATAGAGAAGCTCCCTGTTTTCTGTAATAAAGCCTATCTTCTCTCCCAGCCCTTGCTTGGGCTGCCCTGGCAGGCCATGCCATGCCTCTGCTTCCCAGGCTGACTACTGAGTGTGTGTGTGTGTGTGTGTGTGTGTGTGTGTGTGTAGGGGCTGCTGCTGCCATGTTGGGTGTACCTGACTCTTAACTGCCCTGCTGTCTGTGTTTCTGACCTGGGTTGGGGTTGCCACTTCTCTCAAGACCACCACGCATCTCTCTTTCACTTAGGAAGGTGTCCAAACCCCAGGGATCTTGACAGAGACAACTGACAGATTTGGAACTTAACAGATGATCAAGCTTGCTCAGCTCAGTTCAGCCACACCCACTTGCCCCAGGTTCTCTGTGATGATTTATCCCTCAGGTGCCTTCAGCCTGTGCCATCTGGTTAACATCCCAGCAGGCCCCCCAGTCCTGGCAGCCTCAATCCACACCCTGGGCACTTGCTCTATCCCAGTGGGTTGAAGCCTGGGCTGGGGAAGAAACACTCTGGTGCTAGGAGTGGGAGGGGGCGAGAGGAGGAAACGCCCAGGCTCAAGTACAGGAGCGAAATGTTTGAGGGAGAAGGACTCCAGTTCCAGCTGTAGGCCTCCTTTCCCTACCTACCCACCCATCAATTCCCTGTGGGCTGGGGTGGGAAGGTGGGGTGGCTGGCAACAGCAGGAATGATTTCACATCTTTGTTGCTGTAGTTGCTGGGCTGGAAATAGTCCTCGCTGGGCAGGCTGGCTCCAAGTGTGAAAAACCACCCCTCCCAGGGAAACAGCAGGAAGCAGCCGGGTGCAAAATGCACCGGGTACCTGGTGCTACCTCACTCACCTAGAGACTGCCAGCTCTCACCCTCACCTACTGCTCACTGCTGTGGTAGCATCTGACAGGTGAGCACCCAGAGTCCCACACCTGCCTCTCCCTGGGGCTGTTGTGCCAAAGCTTCACACCCTGCAGCATCTCATCCTCCGGAGACTCCGGACACATCCTAGCACTGTCGTAGGGATGGATGTGGAAAGTGAGGCTGTCCCGGTCACAAAGAGGAAGGCAGAGAGGTGGGGTCTGAAGCCAGCTGCCCCACCTCTGCCTTCCAGGCAGTGCTCTACACCATTTGCTTGCCCAGTAAACAGCTCTGGCTGGAAAGGGACTTTGGGTGCTCACCTCTCTAGGCTGCAGCCTAGAGCTCTTGTGGGGGGGATGGTAACAATGGGGCTCCCTCCCTCAATGCTGCTGGAGTGGGAGGGTCTGCATGCACTCTCCTGCCTGTACTAGGATCGGCATCCACACTGCACCTGTGTGTGTGTAGCTGATTTTGTCTGTTCCCAGCAGGAGCCCTGGCCTTCATTCCCACCCTAAGGTACACCAGATAATGCAGTCTCTCTCAGGCCTCCTCAGGATCATGCAGATTAATTTATTATTTAAATCTGAATAGAATATGAGCTCATTGTCTTAACAGTTCTCATAAATGCTGGGGGCACAGGATAGCAGAATGGAAAGACCTCACACATGGGACTGAGAGCAGCTGGCAAAGTGGGCTTAAGGCCCACAGTGGGGTACACTGGCAGTTGTAGACATGCACCCCCAAATGGCTCTCTCATCATCATCTCCTGGAAAAAGGAAAGAGTGTACAGGAAAGTGGGGGACCAGAAGCAAATTTCTCAAGCTGGAGAGATTTGAAGGCAACCTTTCCTCCTGCTGGGCAAGCCTGGTGTCAGCCTCTGACTTTCTAGGCGTGGCTCCACTAGATGACCAGGAGAGCCTGTCCAGCACCCAGGGAGGTCCCGTGGGTCTCTCCACTCTGCCCACCTGTCTCCAAAGCCCAGCTGCCTCTCCCCTCTCGTGAGAGCTCAGGGGAGGGAGCACTCAGCAGGTGCAGGGCTTGTTCTCTTAGCGCTGCTCTCTCAGCCTCCCCATGTCAGTGGCCTGCAACAGTGACCACAAGTGTGTGGATGGCGAGACTGCAGCACCAGCATAGCAGGCAGCTGTGTGCTTCCAGTGTAGATGGTGTATGTGTGTCCCATCCAAAACCCCTGGGCTGAAGTGCCAGGCCCCTAGGGTGACAGCAATTGTAGATAGGGCCTGGAGGGTGACTAGATCCTGATGTGGTCCCCAGGCAGGGAACCATTCTTGAAAGAAGATGAGTTGACAAGAGCCTGCTCTGTCTCCACTGTATGAGGATACAGCAGCGAGAGAATTGTCTCCAAGGCAGGCAAAGCGCCTTCCCCAGATGCCCAGCTTGCCCACAACTTGACCTTGACCTTCCAGCCTCTAGGACTGTGAGAGATCAATGCCTATTGCTGAAGCTCTGGTGTCTCTGTTACTGTGTGATGGCAGCCCCAGGTGACTGGAACAGCTTCCCTTCACACAGGTGGGAGCTACAGCCTGGGAGGGCAGGTGACTGCCTCTGGACAAAGTGACTGGCAGCTATGTGACCAACTAACGGGGCCTAAGAGCCCATGGCAAGGCTACGCAGAGCAGCCACCCTGACCGCCCAGAACACTGAAGCCTATGGGACCAGGGTTAATGGCTCACATGGGGCCACATCTTCCTCTCCATCGCAATGCCACATACCTCACTTCACTTTGAGCTTTCCTGGCTGCTGCATCTTAACTTGGGAGCAGTTGGCTCAGGGCTCCTGTTTAGCTTGGTGCAGCTCCCTAGGTGAGCAGTGGAGCAGGAGCCTTTGGCATGAAAGGTAGAGACTCCAGCCAGGAAAAATATATGGGACACATCATGTGGCTGGGGTTTCTTCACACCATCCAGTCCTACAGCTGGCAATTAATTTCTCCTATAAATGAAACACCTTTCATATCACTTTATCTGGAGAGCCTGAATTGACAACAGCGGGTGTAATTTATACATACTTTTTACCCATCTGTTAGCTTCAGGCTTCAGGCTGTTTGTGTGTATGTGTGTGTGTGTGTGTGTGTGTGTTTTCTCCCCTCCAATTCTTTCCCTAAATTGAAAGGATTAGGTTAGGATTAGGTGAGTATTTTAACCAGATATTCAGAAAGATGGATAGCGAGGTTTCCAGAAGGCTCATGCCCAGGGGAGGCCCTCCCACAATGGTGGCCAGGTGGGGCTCAGTGACCTGGGAAATTGCCTCCACCTAACAGCCCAGTAGCTCCTGCAGCCCAGATGCCAGGGCTGCGGGGGGCCTTGAGGATGCCCCAGGTCCAGCCCTGCTTTCTATAGATGAGCAAACCCAGGTCCAGAGAAGCCAGGGGCCTTGCGCAAGGCAACAGAACAGGCTGGAGGCAGAGCTTGGCTCAGCTTAGGATGCAGCTGCAGTGAGCTGAGGGAGTAGGGTGGTGGCTCCCTATCATCGTGAAATGGGCGGAGGTGGCACGGATGGAACCTGGATATATGTGGTCAGGGGACAGAGCCTCTGGCTCTGTGTCCATGGAAGTGGAGCTTCCATAAACGGAAAGCAGGACCAAGGAAGAGCAATGTATGGAGGCCTTTTTCTGATCACACCAGGCATGCATATATGTGTGTGCATGTATATGCAATTTCTGGGTACACATGAACATAGGTATATGAACTGTGTATATGTAGATGTAATGATTGCACACAAATGCACGTGGGCATGCATGTGTAGTACCTACATGTGTATTGATGTGGTGCCCATGCATAAATGTATATGTATATGTATGTATGTAAAATGACACACATGAGAGCTGTGCCACTCCCATTGGGCGTCCACAGCTCTGTTAACATCCAGCTGGCCTTTTTTTCTTTCGATTTTGTGTCCTCTTTTCCCAAGCAGCTTTGTCTCCCTGGCCATGACACAGGCCTTTGGGGATCCCTGGAGAACCTGCACTCAGGCTCAGCCTCTCCTCCCTAGAAAGCTAAGCCCTTGGTTTGAGAGGCAGGTTTGGTTTGTATGCCTTCTGCTCTGGCCTAGGCTGCCACTCCACTGGAGAAACATTTGCTTGCCTCCAGTGGAGTGGCCAATCACTGGTCCCTGGGAACGCAATGCACAGCCAGTACACCGTCTCTCCCCAGGTCCATTGTCACAAGGTCTTCCTCTCTGAGATCACACACAGGCTTTTGCCATGGGAATGGGTCCCTGTGGGTACTGAAGGCCATGGCAAGGTGCTCACGGCTCCCCGCCCTTTCTCGCCTAGGCTCAGCCCTGGAGCCATCAGCAGTGAGACTGTCTGGTTAGAACAAGTAAAATAGTTTTGTATTAAACCAGGGACCTGGGGAGACTCGGCCATGAAATGTTCCATTCGACCCAAGGTGTCCTGTACATGCTCCCGGCGGAGTTTTCCAGGCAGCCTTGATTGGGGGGCCTTGGCAAGGGGGAACGTGCTGGAACTACCAACCAGGTGGGGAGGAGGGGATGCCGGGCTATGCTGTCCCCCTGGAGCTCCGAGGACATCTGAGAGGAGCGGGGAGGAAGGTAGGCATGTCCTTGCCCGCTCTCCAGCCTCCGGGGCCTCACTGGCCGTGGCTGCGTGCCCAGTTTGTCCTGGGCATCAAGACTTACCTCGCAGTCCCAGGGCAGCCACGCTGGGGGAAAAGTCCTCCCTCCCTGCCACACCACACATCCCCTGAGTTTCAGCTCCAAAGCTCCAGGCATGGAATGACAGGAGACACAGAGCCGAGGAGGTGAGCCCCGTAGGGAATAATTAGCGCACGGCACAGGCTCAATTGAAAATACAACTAACCGCGTCCTGCAGCGCAGGTGATTAGTGCGGTGAGTGGCCCGGAGGGGGAGGCAGGATACTGGCTGAAGTCAGCTCCTCTCTCCATCAGGCTAGCTCAGGACCCATCCACCCAACCAACCCTCCACGCCTTCACATGCCCAACCAGCTACCCACCTGCTCACATTCCCAGGACAGAGGGCAAACTGTACAGACTGTCTGATCCCTGGCTTTCCTGTCACAAGCAGAGATGCCACAGAGGGTGGGCACATCCTGGAGGGAGCGCATCCCCCAATGCCAGGGGGCTGGCTGTCCCTTGTCTCTTCAAAACCCATGGCATCCAGGGGGCAAACCACCCCCAGGGCCGAAGGCTGTAACTGGCAGCAGGGAGACCACAGGCAGATGCGGTGAGAAGGCCTCACTACCACAGTAAACAGACCCAGAGCTTCGGCTTGAGGATGCTAATTGTTCGGATGGAAGATATGATTTAGAGTAATGGGGAAATTATGAAGGGGTGGGGAGAGCCAATGGGATTTGGCTGGGGCACCCCAGTCCAGCCCACATAGGGATGGTGGTGGCAGCCAGGGGCCATTATCCCTGGCTGGGCCATCTGCCTATTGGTCACCCTCTAGCTTTCAATGTCACCCTCTTTTAAGGAAGAAGCACATGACACACAGGGGGACCTCTCTTCACCCCATGGGGCCTCAGGAGCAGCAGCCAGACCTCATCCTTAGGCACTGCTATGCTGATGGGCCTGGTTGGTGGGCTCCCTCCCTTAGGATGTCTTTCGGAGGACTCACCACTACACATGCCCATTTTTCCCTTCTCTCAACTCCCCTGGTTGACCTGAACTGCAAGGGCCCTTGGTGGTGTGGTATGGCACCTTCTGGCACCTCACATGGGCCTGGACAGGCTGCCAAGCTGGCCATGGTGGCTAAGTGAGGAAGAATCCTACGGGAGTTTCTGGAGATGCCACGAGGGGCAGAGGACAGGCGTAAGGAGGGGCAGCCTTGTTCAAATAGAAACAGGAGCCATGGCCTCTCTGGCCCCCTAATCTCCCCGACTAGGTCCTGTGTTCATCTGTCTCTGTGCTGGGCCTGCTGTCCAGAAACCAATCTGGAAGTTGAGAACCCCTACACACCACGCACTAGGCTCTTAGATCTCAGTTTGACTCTGGCTAGCCACTTGAGAATACTTCAAACCCTAGATCTCAGAGAAAAAAAGAGGGGGGCTTCCCTTTGAAGCAGAAATGGCCCATTTACAAATTAATGGCGGGGTGGGCCTGAAGACCCCTAGGAAGGGAGGAAGAGGGCTCCCAGGTGTCCCCTCTCTGGAAAGGGCAGTGAGGGGGAGCTGGGGGTATGTGGAGATCTCCAGAGGCAGGCTCCTGCCAAAGTAACTTCACCCTCACAGACAGGCAAGCTTCTGAGAATCAGCCTTCACTCCTGAATACAGGAAGCAGGTGGTTCTGGAGTGGTCTGCAGGACATTGGAGAGGAAGTGACTGGGAAGTCAGGAGCACAGGGTGTGCAAGAGTCATGAAGCCCCCAACTACCTGTATGGCCAGAAGTCTCAGGGGAGTCACCTTGGGATTGCAGTGTCTCCAAGGAACCCCCAGGTGGCACCGTATAACCTCCCACTGTCTGTCCTATTAAGCACTCCTTCCCACTGGCCCCCACTATCCCTGGCCACCAACTAGGCTACCTTTGTACATCTGTCTTTCCAGTCCTCCCTGTGCCCCCTCAAGATTCTACCCAGCAATGTAGCACAGCGGATTGAACCACCACTTACAACTCCAGCATCTCCTATGAGATTGCTGGTTCAAGTCCTAGATGCTCTGCTTCTGATGCAGCTTCCTGCAGATGTGCCTGGAAGGCAGTAAATGATGGGCCAAGAACCTGGGCTTCTGTCACCCATATGTGAGATATGGACTGTCTGACTTCAGCTTGGCCTGGAGCTGGCGGTTGTGGTCATTTCCCTAAATGATCTGGTAGGTAGGCAATCTCTTTCTAGCTGCCACATCCTATCTTTGCTCTGACACTCACCTTTTCAAATCAATCATTCTTTTAAAAAGGATTTTGCTGAATTCCCCAGCCTTCCCTGACTTCTGCACAATGCATCATTTAGCTTCTCACATGGGAGCTTCCTTAGGTCAAGAACCTGCCTGCCTGCAATCCCTATGCATTGGGGAGGAGTGGAGAGAGTGGGAAGCGTGAGGAGCTGAGTCTCTGGCCAGTTAAATCCATATTGGAGGGTAGGGTGCTAGCCTCTCAGCCCTTGTAGGATTTCTCTTCTCCTTTTCCTTTATTCATGGAAGTGGGGAAGGAAAGTGATTGTTCTGTTTGTTTAGGAAAGCAGATTCTAGCACCAGGCAGGGGGAGTCAAACAAACTGGGGAGTCTCTGGCTGCTTCCTTTACCATGTCCCACCCTGTTCCGAGGCCAGCACACCTGCCTCTGTTCAACAGTTCCAGGCTGACAGGCAAGGGCCCCCCAACCTGCTGTAAGATCAGAGGGAGCAGCCCAGGGTGTGTGTGTGCTTGTGTCCCGGTCTGCCGGGAGGTTGCAGCCATAATTCCCCAAGCAGGCTGACGTCAGCCACGGAGAGGGGGTGGGCCTGTGACTTTGTTCCCTGCATGACTGCGAGTCTCTGTCCCTGGTGGCATGGAGAGGAGGGTCCCGGCCATCCACACTGCCCCGGCTCCCTCTCCCTCACCCTCACTGTACACCTTGCGAGACCTGAGCTGGTTACTGCCCTCCTGAACACAGTACCCTAGAGACTGGATTCATTTCTTCCCCCACTCCCCAGATATTTACCGCCCACCACGCAATGCTCAGCAAGACGTCAGCTCAATAAACAGCGTGCATATTCTGAGTGCTGAGTCCTAAAATAGATGCTAAAAATGTAGAGGTTTCTGAAACTGGATATAGGCCCAGTGATGCACACGCACGTGTGCGTGCCAAACTCTCTTCATGCTCTGTAATCCCTGGCCTGGGTCTCAGCATCGCTGCTTCCTGGCTGTGCGGTCCAGGACCAGGAACTTCACTCTCCCTACCTCTATGTGCTTATCTGCAAAATGGGTTGCTGTGTGATTCAGCAGGTAAATACATGTGAAGTGCCAGACCCTAATCTGTTCTGCTATTTCTCAGGTCTCTACCATGTGCTTAAGATCTTGGATGAGTTCTTGAATCCCCTGGGGCTTATCTCTTATGAGGGAGGGGGAATATAGACCCCCTTTGTGGGCACCTTCAGTCTTGCTTCTGCTGGGCTCAGCAGGAGGACCCTGGGCAGTTGGTCAGGAGCTGCTGGAGGTCTTGACAGATTCTGTGAGGGAGGCAAAAGTGGGAGGAGGCAGAGGGGGTCGTCTGTGAGCCGTTGGGGATGCTGGACTCCATTTACGGTGAGGTCATTTATGAATATTAAATCCTCCGCTCTAAGCTCCAGAGGGTCCCACTGCCCTGCTCTGCTCAAAAGCCAAGGTTACAGCCGTAATAAACAAAGCTGCCCTTCTCCAGGAGAAATGTGTGCTCTTACCACACACACACACACACACACACATACACACACACCTGCACACGCAGGCCCCGGGCAGAATGGTAGGAGGAGGGAAGCAAGCTTCTCTGCACAGTACACAGCTCAGAAAGCTCAGAATGGGTCCTCCTGAAAAGGCTGGCTCCCTTCCGTCTTCCTTCTTAGAGTGAGGTTTGAAAGTAGAGACTCTGCAGATAATAACGGGAGTTTCCAGGAGAGGGCGCTGTTGGAGCGTCCTGTAGGGGTCGGTGGGCGGCGGAGGGGTATTGCTCCTCTCTGGGTCTGGGAGGGTCAGGAAGGGCGAGAGGATGCGTGATTGTAATGCATTGTATTTGGTACATCTGTTACAGTAAATCAGGGACCCTGTCTTGGAACCAGCACTTCTAGAGGGTGGACTGGGGTTTCTTGCTGTGAAGACTGTGATAGTGGTCCTTGGCCTTCCACATCTGCTGAGACCAAGGCAGCAGGTACTAAGGGCTCCCCACGAGCATGCCCAAGGGATTTGCTGGCTCTCTCCCCACCCAAACCCCTTCTCTAGTGGCAGCGGAGCTTGGTGGAAGTTTACCAACCTTTCAGGAGGCCCTGTGAGGACTGCTGGGCAGGGGTCTGGGGCGAGGGGATGTTGCTTCTGGTGTTGGCATCCAAACGTGTGTGTGTGTGTGTGTGTCACTCAGGGTTGTCACCTCTTGGGATAGAGCTGCTGCTGCCAGACAGGGCTGGGTTCCAAGGACACAGTGATTAAGATGATTAAGCAAAGGAGAGAACTGCCGCGAAGGGAGGTTGGGGAGAAGGTATATAGCAATGAGAGAGAATGAGTGAAGAGAGACTCTGCCACTACCACGAGGTGACAGACACAGGAGGTTAGAGATTGGAATAGGGAAGGGACAGACATCTGGGCAAGGAATGGGAGAGAAGGCGACTTTTCCCAGAAGAGCGAGGGGAGAGCTGGTTCATCTGTGACTCCCACAGAGCCTTTCTCAGCACTTAGGGAGAGATGAGACTCAGGAAGTAGCCATGTGGGCAAGGTGGCAGGTGCTGAGAGCTCCATGCCTCCTGAACTCCTGCAGGTCCCCCTGCGCCTTGCCTGCACCACCGCCTTCCAGCTCCTCTCTCAGTGCATCTACTATATGCCAGGCACCATGCGGCCACAGATTTTACCCTCACAGCCCGCCTTCAAGGCAGATATTAATATCTCGGAGTCCAGGAGTGACGGGAACCAGCGTTGTGCCCTGTAGCTCTGTGGATGTCATCTCCCTTTCCCGCTACTGCAGCTGCTCCGGAGGCAGATCCACACAGGGCAGGTTTGCTTTAGCAGAGAAAGACCCAGCTGAGGGGATGGGGGAAAGCTCTGTCCTGGTGTGCAAGTGTGTGTGTGTGTGTGTGTGTGTGTGTGTGTGTGTGTGTGTGTGTGTACATGTGTGAGATGAGGGCTGAGCAATACACAAACCCAGCCACCATGCCTCACTTCTGAGCCCTCACCATCGCCCTGCAAGAATGAAGTTGAGTTGGACAGCCAGCACCTTGAAGGGGCACCTAGGGGCTCCCTAAGGCAAGTGAGCAGGTCGGTTGTGCTTGGTAGTTTTTACTTGCCCCTTCCCTGCCCAGCCCAAGCCTGGAGGAGCTCATTCCAGGCTTTCAGGGTGTTTACAAAGAGCCAGCTAGAACTGGGAATGGAAGCCACCCCTAAACCCCCCACCCCCACACCCCTACACCCCTACACCCCCACACCCCTACACTCCCACACCCCTACACCCCCAGTGCCAGGCTCTGGCACTCAACTGTCAGGCTCCTTGCACCAAGTGGAGACAGGCAAGACTGGAGTCGCTGGGGTCCTGGCTCTGTCACTTAGGAACACGCAACCCTTGGACAGCCCTTGGCGTTCATGGGGCATCTTCTCATTCATAGAAACCTAGCCTCAGTCTCCAAGGTGTGTGGTTGAAGGGCACTCCCTACGATCAACACGCTCCGTCATGGTTGCAGGCACCCGGCATGCAGCTTATATTTTGTTAATTATCACAGCCATCATTTATTCTCCTTCTCTCCCTGCCTTTCCCCACTCTCTCGCTCGCTCTCTGCCACACAGTTAGGCCTGTTTCAGAGGGGCCACACAGTGTCAGGTCCTCCCAGGGGCTGGGGGAACCCCCCCCCAGAAGGGCACAGCGTTTCTGTGGGGGGCAGAGGGAATTAAAGGCAACATTTTTGCGGCTTTTCTGGGTGCAGCACCAGGAGCACTCACCTCCTGCTTCCTCTAGGAACTTCCAGTCAACAGGAGGTGACAGCCTGCACTCATTCACGGGGACTTGTTCCCTCTTGGCATACGCAGCAGGTGTGGTGAGGTGCAAGGGGAACATAGGCAGCACGAGCAGTAGCAGGACCAGGGTAGGTGTGCAGGAAGAAGCCGAGCTGGTAGATGGATGGAACGGCACCCGGGCTGCCCACACAGCTAGTGAAGGGACACAGAAGTCCAGAAGCCAAGCCAGAGACCTCGGGGATCTGCATCCACACATCCTGAGGTGCATCATTGAGGTTAGCCTCCTGCGTGCTCTCCTGGTGTCCCTGCACAAGTGGCATGTGTACTGTCCCCCAGTGCTGGCCAGTACAGCGAGGACCAGGACTCAGGCCTTTCTGGGGCCCTCTCTGGGCCTGGGTCACAGCAGCTGGGGGAGGCAGACTCCCCAGAAGTGCCCAGCAGCCCAGATTCTGACATAGCTGTGGCTGCCAAAAGGCTCAAAGTCTCATTACAGTTCAGTTGATGCACTGCCCAGGTCCCTCCCTGCACCTGCGACCCCTCTGGAGTTTGACCTTCTTTTCTGATTGCTCTGTTGGTTAGGTTTGGACTCATGTTCCTGAATCTTCAGGGATTATATGTCCTTTGGGGATGCTGAGTCAACAGCAGTTCCTGCTGCCACCACTGTCCACTGTGTGTCCCGAGGGCCAGCGCTGGGGGTCACCTTGCCTATGCCCCCTCGAATGAGCACCTCCACTTCTCCTCAGGTGCTGTCTGGTCATTCCCTGCCCCCCCCCCCCGAAAGGTGTCGGTGCAAACTGAGGTCTTGGGACCTCAGTGGCATTTGGTATCTCCCACATAAGAAGTTTGCAGAACTGTGAGGCAAGCAAATGGCCTGCGGCACAGAGAATGGCGGAGTTATAATGGGTCACTCATGAGACCCCTGTGGTGCTGACATCTTGGCTTCCTTTCCTGAATTGGGGGAAGGAGGCTCTGCCCTGAGTCCTGAGGCTTTGGGGCACACGGTGATATCCTGGGAAGGAGGTGCTGAGGACAGCTGAGTACATCACAGAATGTGAGGGGTGGGGAGAGAAGGGTCCTGACCTCCTCACAACCCATTGAAGCCCACTTGCTCTGCAGGTACCTCTTTGTCCCAGCTGGGACCTCAGTGCCCTGGGAAGGGGGTGTCCAGCCACGAGACACTGTTGATTGGCTGATGGGGGTTGGGATGTAGCAGCCTCGCCTGTGCAGGAGCTGGGTCCCTGCCAGTGGCCCTGGCATCTGGGAGGCTGGCGGGAACTGCCACCAGCCACCCTGACCGCCTTCAAGGGCACTGCCAGGAATAGCTGTGGCCACCCCGCCGCCCACGTGGCTCTGGCAGCCTTAGAGTGCCCTGTCTCCAGACGACACTGCCTGTGGCCCACGTGGTCCCACTGCCCTGGTGCCTGAGAGTGACGGCCCGGCAGACACCGCCCCACCCACAGCATGGGCCAGTCATCCATCCAGACACAGAGTCAACTGACTGCCCCACGTCAGCATGATGCAGGCTTCCCTTCCTAAGCTTTTTCCAAAATAGGGGGTGGTGGTGGTGGAGGGTGCGCCTGAGGCCCACAGTCCTGAAACAACAATAGGGAGCTGTGGGGACCTGCTCAGAGTCACAAAACCTTGTCCCCAGTCCACAGCTTTCTGCCCCTGCTCAGGGGTCTATAGGAAAGAGACCACTTCCAGTCTGGCAATCAGGGAGGGCTGCAGGGAGGAAGGGGCATTGGGAGCTTGCTGCGTAGGTGGAATTCAGGCAGAGGAAGAATATCATCCCAAGTTCAGGGGAAGTGTGCTTTGCCTTGGAATGAGAATGAGTGGACCAACGTGGCCAGGACAGTGGGATGGTGGAGGATAGGCAGAGGGGGCAGGCTTTGTGAGGTCATGTGGAGTCCAGAGTAGAGGATCCAAAGGCAGGGGGAGTTCTGCCATCCATTTCTTTATTCTTGCAGGGCACACTGAGTAGTCCTATGCCACTGCAAATGGGGCTCCGGGATACTGCCACCACCACCATCTCTGCCTTGAGAAAGATGGGTCCACACCCAGCTTGCAAGCCCAGGTCACTGGGCAGGGAGGTAGCGTGAGGTGGGGCAGGACTTCTGTAAAAAGGTGGTATTCGGGAGGGACCTGGGAGGGAAAGGATAGAGGGACTGAGCCAAATGTGCATCTGGGAGCAGGGCTTCCCAGGGAGAAGCAGCCGGGGGTGCCAAGGTCCTGCGGCAGGAGTGGCCGGCTGGCTGCAGGGAGGAACCGCCTGCCCCCCAGGGCAAGGGGTCAGCCAGGCCCTGTCGGGTCCTGTCCTCCAACATGGCTCCTCAGATGAAGCCCATGCTGCAGAACACAGCACTGCGTCCAGGGGCAGAGGGACGGAGTGCCCTCCGAGCAGGCCCAGGAAGGGAAGGCGGGCCTGGACCCGCACACTCACAATGGGGCCCTGGCTTACTCAGAGGCACTGCACCCTTCTACATGCAGGGCGTGGCCTATCCATCCCCAGCAGATGGCAGGCACGAGAGCAGGGGGGCTGAAGGCTCTGCCCCAAGGTGGGGGTGAGCGAGAGAGCAAGAGTGCAGAGACTCCCAGGACTGTGTGCAGGTGTGTGTGTGTGTATGACTGTGTGTATGGTCATGTCTGTGAATGTATGTGTGACTGTGCCTGTGTGCTTGTGTTTGCATGTGCATGTGTGTGTGTGACTGTGCATGTGTACGTGATTGTGTTTGCGTGTGTGTGTTGGGAGGAAGAAGGAGGCAGAGAGGACCCTGGTGGCTGAAAGCTGTGGGAGTGGGCTGCGGGCTGTGGCTTAGGTTGCGCTGCCCTGTAGGACCGAGGGCCTTTCTCTCTCTGCATCTCAATCCTGTGTCTCTATCTCCCTCACTCTCCCTGCCTGCAGCCTCTCTCTGGACACAGGAAGAAGCCGGTAGGGACAGCCAAGCCCCTCTGTCTCCCACTTCCCTGCCCAGGTTTTTTCTCAGGCTCCTTATTCCAGGCAGATAAAGTGCGCGCAGCTGCTCCCAGCTGAAGCGGGCCTTAATTGCACCCCCGTTGCCATGGCGATCCCTGATGATCTCCGTGGCTAGAATGTTGCCCTCTTGATCTTGCTGCTGGGGGCTTGGGCAGCCCCGCCTTACTGTCCCCCCCCACCACCACCAGGGGCACCTGCCTCACCTCTGGGGCTCTGTGAGGGCTCCCCACATGCCTGTACCTCCCCTGGGGCCTGGCTGTCACTGGGCCCGCTTGTCACTAAGGAACCGCTCCTGTGTCCAGCGTCACAATGCAGCACACATTCCCAGAGAGGGATATTCCCCTGTCACAGCCTCAGCCTGGACTTTGGGGAGTGTAGGGTCAGAAAGCTGTGCCCTCTCACCTGTGGGTCTGCCTCAGCCACATTCCCTGCACATGGTACCAGGCCAGGACCGCTGCCATGGGAGCCTGTGACCGACACGGAGCAGCTGGCATGCTCTAGTTTGTATCTGAAGGAGTGCCAGGATGGTGAGCAGCAGTTGCTAGGGCACAAATAGGCTTCAGAGCATCCTCACACGGCCCTGCTAAGGGGCAGCTCCACCCCAGGAGACGTGGGAAGAAAAGGGGGCAGGGGTGAATCTTGCTGGGCACCTTGGATGAGGGGAGTATCGGGCAAATACAATGGGGTACATGAAGGGCCCAGATAAGGCCTGCTGTGGTCCAGAAATGTGACAGTGGGGAGTGTGATGTACATGTATGTATGTGCCTGCACATGTGTTTGTATGCATGTGTATTTGTTTGGGTGGGTGATTGCCCCTGTTGTGTCTGTGTGTGCTTTCTTGGTAGCATGTATACTCATGTGTGTGCCTACATCTGTGTGCAAGTGCCTGAGTGTGTATGCACGGGCCTGTGTCCCTGCCATGCACTCCCCTGTACGGGCCCCTTGCTGGAATCTGGGCTGAGCCACCCTGGCATGTGCATTCACAGCTCAGTGGTTCCTGACAGGGGTCTCAAGGAAGGCAGCTGTACTTAGCGCCCAGTCAACGCACGCCGGGGAGCCATCAGACACGAAACAGGGCAGCTCTAAGCAGAAGCCCTGCCCAGCAGCTGCGGTCCCTCGCACCATCCCCTTCTCCTGCTGGGCAGGCTAACCTTGGCCCTTCCCTGGCTGGGGCTTGGAACAGAAGGGTTCTTTGTATCAAGGACTGGTGGGCCTGGATCTGCTTACTCCCTTCCTTACACAGCAAATCTCAGAGTTAGTACCCAGGGTGGGAGAAGGGCCAGGACTCTTTTCACTGGCCATTTTTTTTTGGTAGGGGGGAGCCATCCAAGCCCTCTCCTGCTGCCCTGCACTGGGACAAGGCAGCTCCAAGCTGATGAGTCCTGAGGTAGCAGGACAAGGCCTTTAGAATGGCCCAGCCCTAGCTGTCCCAATGCCTGCTAACTGTGGCAGTGGCTGGGTGGATCCTGCACTTGTCGGGCACACTTGGCACTTGTCGGGCACAGTGAAGGTGATTCCAGCAGCAGCCACTGTTGATCGGTTGCCAGTGTGTGGCAAGTCCTGTGGGTGGCACTGGCATTCTGGATGCAGGTTCTCACAACCCTGGGAAGACTAGCACTATATCTGCACAGATGGGGAAATGGGTGGCACTGGCCTGGCCATGGTCACTCGGCTTCTGCTGGCTGAGCTGCTAAGAGCCCAGAGATGCAGAGACTTGAACCTCCCCTGCCTTGCTTAGGACCTCCTTGCAAGCAGTTCTGCTCTCGCTGGGCTGCCAGGCCCAGCAGGCCCAAAGACCCTATCAGCAAAAGCATCAGCTCCTGCTCATGTTGGAAGCAGAGCTGCTTTCTGGGGGGAGAATTCTGCAGGTAGGGCTGGAAGGTGACACCTGCTTTTGCAGCCCAACCGGTTATCTGTCCTGCATCCATTGGATGCCACTTGAGATGGTGGATGCTTCTCATCTTGACATCAGTTGGCACTCGACTTCTCACCTTCCTCAGCACCCAGACAGCTCCAGAATTCACCTCTGTGCAGCCACATCACAACTTGGACCCAGCAGAACCCTGAGCCGGGTTTCACGGGTGGAGTCATCTGAGATGGGGCTGGTTTACCCAGCTCCACGGAATCTCTTTCCAGATCCTGCAGGATACATCCCCAGATTCCCCTGCCACCCAGTCATACCCTCCTAAATACACTTCTACTCCCCTGCTGTTGCTCCCGCTGCTGCTCTCTGGGCTGCTCCTCTCTCTCTTCATTCTTTGCCTATAGGACCAACATCCTTTTATGGCCCCACATATTTCCTGTGGCCTTCAGGAAGCCCCTCCCAGGCTTGCAAAAACCCTGCCCTCTCTTCACAAAACTGACCACCTTAGGCTGCAGGCTCTGGTCCTTTGCAAGATGATGACTGAGTGCCACAGACAGGGCAGAGTAAAAGATGTTTGCAACTGTGGTCCAGCTGAGCAATGATACAGGTGGACTTGGAGGACCTCCCACACAGGTGCCATCAGGAAAAGAGAATTCCCTTGAGAGCTGTGGCCCCATCTTCTTTTCCCCCCTGAAATTAAATAAGGAATCCTAACAAAATAGAGCGACTCCTTTCTTGCAGAAATCAGATTCACCAAATCAAGGGTGGGGCCTCTCCCTTTTCCTCCTTCCTCCCCACCTAATGGAACCCAGGTCCTGTCTCTTGGCAGGGCTTTGCCTGGGATTAGGTGGGATTATTCTAGGCTGGGGAAAGGGAGACAGCTGTCCCAGGAGCCACGTATTTCTCCCCACTTGTCTGTCTAGCCAGCCAAAGCCCCAGTGTTACCTCCAGACAAACTGATCTCGCTCGCAATATGGGGGGAAAAAATCACTGGACACAGGTTGGCAGAGATCCATCCCCAGAGAAATTCAACTGCAAATCATATTCCCTTGCATACCAACAGGTGGGACGGAGCTGCTATTTGCCCTAGAAGGCACTGAGGGTCCTGTAGGCACCTCTCCCAGCTTCCACGCCAGGAGGCTGACTGAATGTCAGCCTTGCTGACTGTCTTAGCACCTGAGCCTGACAAGGTGTTCCTTGGTCCCACTTTGTGAACCTTGTATTGTTCTCTGCAGGGAGCTTCCTAGAGGTGGAGGCATGGATTCCTGGGTCCCTAGGCCAACCACAGCTTTTGCTCAGTCTGGCATTTGGTAGAATTGCAGCCAACGCTGTAACCCCTGACTCTATATGGGCACACATCAACATGGAAACATCCGTCAGACCCTCCAAAATGAAACAGAGCCAGCCAGGAAAGCATCCCCACTCTGAACAGCATGCTTTGTTTAATTAACTGGATCCACTGGGGGCTGTTCACACATGAAAAGATATTTTTAAAAAATCACATGATTAACCTTGGGAATCACAGAACCAACTCAACACATTGTTTCCACCTCCACTAGGTTCGGGAAGCAGCCACTAGATGTTCTAAGACTCCTGGAGACAAAAGCAGCCATCAGTAAACTACCTGGCCCTCCTGGCTGAGGTCAGGGACTGTGTGGGAAGACACATACCTGATGCCCGCAATCAGCTCCTGCAATGCCCAATTCCCTATTCCCCTCCTTAGTCCATGGTTTGCATCGCTAAGTGGTGCTTTGATAGAAAAAAAAAATACATTTATATTTATTTCCCTGTCCATTCAGTCTCCAGGTTTCTGAATATGAGAGCCTTTTATTTTCTTAAAACTGCAGCTGCTTTCATTTAGCTTTGTGGATGGAGCCCACAGGGAGGCTGGAACGAGTATATGGATGTAGTGAGATATGCAGGCCTATCTGCTCACATCTGCCCTGGCATGAACTGTGCCTTGCACTGGGTACCCAAGAAGCCTCCATTCTTTGGCCTCAAGGCTCAGTCTAACCTGGTCAGAGAACTGCCCCTTCCCCTTTCACTGCCCACTCAGAGCGGCTTCACCATCCTTGGAAATCACAGCTGGGGGACCAAGACTTGGACTGTGGGGCACATGAGGAAATGTGCCTGCGGATTCCCCAAAGCTTTAGAAGCCCCTCTCTTTCTGTGCCTCTAATTGAGGAAACAGAGATGGCATGTTATAGTCACCATCCCTGTTGACCTTGTGGGTCTGAAACCAGAGTGTCCTCTGCCTGGCTGTGATGCCAATGGGTCCTGCAGGGGAAGCCCATTCATGAGACCCACGATGTCACATCACAGACTGTGCCTCAGAGGATGACTAGGCACCATCCGGAGCTGTCACAGACCGAGAGGCTGCTTGTTCCCCGTCTCCACTGAGGGTCAGAGGATTCTCTGCCATTGGCTCTGGGGCTTTCTTGCTTTCAGGTCTGTGATCCACCAGCCCGGAAGGGAGACAGGCTCACTCTTCCCTGTCACTCTGGGGCTCCCAAACCAGGACATGGCATTAGGGATTCCTTGTTGCTGCACCTTGCCCTGTTCTGCTTCCTCTCCGACGACCCAGGCTTCTCTCTTCTTGGTACTTGGAGATGGTCTTCTCCAAGGTGGTCATGGTGGGGCTCTTGGAAAGTGACCTGCAGCACAGGATTGCTATGCCCCGGAAGCACAGCCAGCCTTGCTGGCCCAGGGGCTGCACTTCCTGGATGGGCTGTGAATGGGGTAAAGTCCATGTGCAAGCTCAGGCTAGCAGCCCACCTCATCCTGCCTCACCCAACCCTCTACCTTTGACCCCATGGCTTCATATCAGAACCATCACATGCCCACTCAGCCTGTGTGACTCCTAGATGTTTAGGACTACATTTTACTGCCATCTTCTGCCTGCATTGTTCTAGGTCCCTAGGCAAGGTGGATCTCCTTGGCTCCTTATCCCAGCTGGCATTCAGCTTCTGGAGGACACACACAGAGCCAGGGCTGAGCCACCGTGGGATGGACTCCCTTTTGATGTCCCGCAGCCACGTTGCTCTCTGGGCAGCCAGTCTCATGCTCACCTTCTCCAGGCAAGAGGCAGAGCCCCAGGCCCATGGCTGCCTGCTTGGGGATCCGGCTTCATCCAGCTGGCCCACTCCTTTCCTGAAAACTTGGATCCAGATGTGTCCCAACCCCAGAAGCTTACAGCATGGGCCTGTTGCATGGGCGTCCTATTTTAGGCCTTCTGGCCCCGGAAACATCCTTTTCCAGGGATTGTGTCTCTCCAGTTGGAGCCTGGGGCACCTGCAATAGTGTGTGGGGGTGGGTGACAGGGCATGTGCAGGAGCCTGGCTGCCTCCCGGACAGCAGAAGGCCATCCTAGTGTTGATGGCTCTTCCTGGGGATGAGGTTCTGGCTCTGGATCACCTTTGTCACCTCTAGGACCTGCCTGGTACTGCCCCCAGCAGACGTCCATTGCGGCCCTAGTTGCATCCTGGCTATTGCTGATTGCCCCAGGCAGGCTTTCCTCTTCCTCTTCTGAGTACTCTCTCTGGAGACAGCCCTCCTCCCCTTGAAAGCTGCCTCTGGAGAGTCACCAACTCTCTCTGGGCCCCTGCTTCAACCGGAGACCCTGGGCTGAGGGTCCTGTTGGACCACAGAGAGAGAGTGCAGGTTGGGGAGAGCTAGTGGGAAGGAGGTTTCTACCCTACCTACTTCCAGAGCAGCTGCTGAGCAAACCTGGGGAGTTAAGAAGAGGCACACAAAGCCCCTATTTGCTTCCAAGATCTAGGGTCAGCTGGATAGCTCATTCATTAAGCGAGCAAGGCTTCCTGCTAGCCACAGGATCTGGGCGAGGACCTAGGAACAGTCCTCACACCTTGCAACCTGAAGTCCGCTCTCCCGCCAGCACCTGCTGCCCTTGCTTTCTTTTTCTGGCGTCCACCAGCCTCTTGCACTTCCCCAGAGGGACTCTGGACGGGCAGGATTGTGACTCCAACCCTTCTGTTGTTCAGCCTGCCTGTCCCCATCTCTGCTGAGCCCTCCAGACATCCATTGCTCATGGCTATAACAAGATCCAGAGGCACCTTCACACACTGCTATTGGCTGTCTGTCACCAGGGAGGGGACATGATGGGCTGATTCACACCAAGGTTTGGGGTGAAGGGGGCGGGGAGGTGATGATTTCCTGTTAATAAAAGTCATGCTTGAACTCTGCTGGTGTAAACGCTCCTGGTGGGGAACTGTAGGCACCAATGGCAGGCTGAGTGAGAGAATATTTTGTATACACGGTCCTTCCTGTTGCCCTCTAGGTCTTGGAGTGGGGGTGGTGCTGGTGCCCAGGCTGTCCTAGGCAATACCTCCTGCCATGAGGACTCAACTCCTCTCCAGCTCCGCCTCCACTTCCCTGGGATGTGAATGTCTGAGCATGTGCTGCTCGTTGGACCCTCTCCATGGAGGCGCTGGCCAGCTTCCTCCATTGCTGTGCCCAGAGCAGCCTGCCATCCCCCATCCCTGAAAGGACAGGTTGCGTGATCAGGTATTTTGTTGCCTGACATGCATAAAGGCCCTTAAGTCAGCTTTGCTGGGGGCATAAGACAGAGCAGACAGTGATGCCTCCAGGGTTGCTTGCAGAGTTCATCTGTCTGCCCAGAATTTATAGAGCGTCTCACTGCCTGCAGATGCTGCTGCTTCTTGAAATGTTTGCTCCATCATCATGAGCTTCACCGCCTGTGCTGTCTGTGCAGCCCACTGTGGGTAGACCTGGGTGTCATGCACAGTGTGCCTCACTGTCTGCTAAGCTTGCTCTGCCACCTGTAAGGTTTGCTGGGCTTGTGGATCCCAAGAGAGCATGTTCAGAGCGCATCACGGTTGGCACAGCCTTGCCAAGTTCCTCGCTGCTTTTAGAACCAGACACTGCTGGTAGACTCTGTTGTCCTTTGCACATGCCAGCTTGGGAGGTTGAGCTCATCGGCCTCCACAAGGCTTGTTGCTGTCTGCAGAGTTTGGTGCTGCTGGCAGAACCTTCATCTCTTTCAGGGCTGCTCCTGGTCAAAGAACTTGCTGCCACCCCCAAGTCTGTCTTTGTTGGCAGAGCTTGTCTCAGAGGGCAGAGCCCTGGGAGATTTCTGATTCCATCTGTTAGGCCTGGACTATCTGTCTTGTGGCGAATTTTCAAGGAGGTGACCCCCACACTATGTGGTCTTAAGTGTTTGTTTTTGCACTTATAGCTTTTGGATTCTCTCCAAGGTGATTCTGAACTCAGAGTTCTCAGTACCCCCATCCCAGTGTGCCCCCCAGGACACTGGCTGTAGGCTGAGACTCTCCTTGCTAAAGCCAAGAAATCCCAAGTCCTCTCTCCCATAGCTGCCGGGTCACATAATTCTCCCATCGTCTGTGTTCAGAGCTCTTCTAGCTGGATGTCTGGCTTTCTCCCATCACTCTCTTTGACATGAATGCCTAATTCATGGGCACTCTGTCCAGACAGTGGGAACTGGACAAAAGTTCATGCCTTATGTGAACTCTGAGCTTGGAAGGACACAGGGGCTCTTAGCTTGTTAGCTCTTCCTCATGGACCTCTGCCCTTGGTGTGCTCTGCTCATGCCTTAAGGGAATCTTGTGGTGGTCTTGGCATTTGACAAGGTTGCCCTTGGCTTTGGCTAGCACATCCCAATCAATCCTGGCCACCTTGGAACACATTCAGTCCCTAACACCACATTTGCTTAGGAACCCCACGCTGGACTGAGTGTTCATTGTGGGGACACAGTCTTCTAAACAGACAGGGTTTGGAGACATGACCTGTGATTTTTCATGGTGAACAGCTTTTCATAAAACCAGAAAGATCAAATGGTAATTTAGAAGGACATCTTACAAAAGCCTAGAAGATCCAATTCTGAATAAATGGACAGCATCGGTCAAGAGGGATATAATGGAAAGACTGAAGTGATATTGTATGACTTCTCCAGGAAGGTGCTTAAATCTCAACTCTGCTCAGTCCTCACCATGTATGCACATGGCTGAGTCTGTAGGAGAATCCAAACTCTCGTTGCTTTTGCTTGGAGCAAGTCTGAGATACGAAAACCCAAGTCAGGGGCTGACCTCCCACGCTGCATCAGAAATAGTCAGGCAACTCCCTGCACATACATCAAATGGAATCCTAGGCTTCAGCAAGAAGGCAACTCCTTTGCTGAGCAAAGGGCTCTGAACCGTCCTCTTCTCCACCCCGGAACTCCACCATGGAGGCTCCTAACCAAGGCCAACTCCTAACTGTAATTAGATCTGGATTTTTCTAGCTTTGTCTGCCTCAGTGCCGCGGAGGATGGCCAGAGGTTCAGCTTATGGAGCACAGGCACAGAGCAGGCCGGAAGTGAATTCTTTCTCTTTAAACATCCCCTCTGTTTTTCACCCTTTGTTCTTAACAGACAGTAAGCTGTGGATGTGTCTCACTGCTGGCTTTGTCCAGGGGGCCCGAGGCAGCACTGCTGCTCAGGAGATAATTCAGAGTGCTAATGGCATATAGATGCATGCTAATTCATGTGCACACACACAAATTAGGCTGCAATTATCACAGGAACCATTTGCTAATGCTGGTTACCATTTGAACCATTACTCAGCATTGGTTATCCCAGACGGCTGACCAATACAGCCTAGCACGAAGCCAGCCTCTCAAGCAGCCTTGGAACAGAATGGAAACTTGTGACACCGTCAAGTAACAGCTGCGGGTTGATTCAACGTGGGAGGTGGGTTTCCCAAGGTTTGCTGTGGGAATGGAATGAGCCTGCTGGAAAATGACATTCAGATCCCAGGCAGGACACAAAACGCTAGCAATACAAGCATACAACACAAGGCATTCAGTGTGTGGAAAACACAAAAGCATTCACTCTATTCAACAGTTCTTCCCTTGTGTACACCAGGCATCTGGGAGTGATGGGCTCTGGAAGAGAAGAGGTAGCTAGCCCATGCCTGCTAAGACAAGAACTGCTGCACAGACAGAGGCTGTTCCATGACCACAGGCATGCAGGCTGACCCCCTGTGGTCCCTGCAGGAGACAGAGCTGGAGTTTACCGTCAGGAGTGTGGGTAGATGTTTGCATACGTCAGATGCCCAGTAGTAGCATAGGGTGCCAGAACCATCCTGACAAGCCTTTGGCTGTGCATCAAAATGGTCAGTGGTCACCAAGTCATGGCAGATGCTCTGCTTGGTGAGTGGCTGCTAATACTACTCCCTGGATGGTCTCCCTGAGGAAGCGGTTCTTATGCACCTGCAGCAGGAAGGAGACCAGCTCTGAAGCCACAAGGTGGGTTGGACTGGAATTAGAACCCAGGAGTATCTGACTGTTGGTGAGAACACATAGGAGGGCAGGGCATATGGCAGGGCGGGTTGGGGAGGGAGGTACCTAGATCGGGTGGTCACAGTGGCAAAGCAGGATGGACTCTGCAGAGGCCCAGGTTTATCCTGTTGGCAAGGGAAGTATGATCCAGAGATCAGGGCACAGGCCACACAGTGGCAGCTGTGTACCTGGGAGTACCCCAAGAGCCCAACAGAAGCAGGGACATGGGCTGGTCAGTGCCTTGTGCTCACTTGACCATCAATGTCCCAAAAATGCATCTGGAACACTGTCTGGAGGCCTCAGGAGGGGAAAGGAGAGGCCAGCTCTCTGATCTCCTGGGGGTGCTCATGGGCCCCCAGAGACCCTGGATCCAGCTGCCTTTTAGGTAGCAAGTAGTGCTTCCCACAGCCTCCTGGTGCCACCCCTCCTCTTTCCACACTGCTCTCTGCTCCCCTGTAGGCCTCATGGTCTGGCTGCTTGAGGGTCCTGCAGAGCCTGTCTGAATTCTCCTTTGCTGATCCCTCCCCTGTGGCTCTGCTCTAAGATCTCTGAGCTGCCAGGCAAACAGGCACTTGGCTCCAGCAGAGGCAGGAGTCCAGTGAGGTTCTCAGGGTCCATGGCTGACACCACAGCAATGCTGGCCTCTGTTCTTCTGTGCCAAGGTGGCAACTGGGACTTGCTGGTTTGGTTGGGGGAGGAGAGTAGAATTTGGAGGAGATGTTTACCAGGCCCATTAGGGGGAAGGAAAATGGGTCTGATTGGACTTACCTTGCACAGTGTAAGGTGAAGAACGAGGCACAAACTTCTCCATCCCCTATGCTGCTACTTGGGGTACAAAGAAGGCCCTAGAGACCATCTTCAGTGCATACTGAACGAGTTGGGGTTGGAAAGGGGGCCACCTGAAACTGGGACCAGAGGGTTCTGTCTGCCCCTGTCCTGTCCTTTGACCCAAGACACCAACCCCGCAGGACCACGGAAGAAATTCCTCAGTGCCTCTCCCAAGTTCTGCCTTGCCTCTAGGTGTATGTGTATGTGTGTTTTGGGGCTTAGGGGGGAGTGTCCCACATTCTGCTCTGCACCCACCCCCACTTCTGCCAACCTAACAATTATTTTTTACCTTTGTGGGCAATTTTCCAATCTGTCCCAGCCCAGCTGAGTATGACATTTTACTGTCAGATGCCTACCTCTCCCACCAGAGCCATCCAGGGCTGCTAATGAGGCCTCCCCTGGTTTGTGGTAATAATGCCTCTCATCCCCTCCCCCACGATGGTGCACAAGACATTGGCCACCCCTGCTCTGGGACCTTTGGGGCCTCCTCCTCCTGACCCTGAGCCTGGGTCACCCTTCCTGACAGGCCGTGGCTCAGGGCCGTATTTACAGAAATGCCATTCAGCAGAACAATCGAAACTAAATGAATGTTAACAGGAAAGCTGCTAGGTTCCAAATTAGCGGTGCATAATTAGTTTCACGAACAAACCTCTGGAAAGCACAGGGAGCAGGCTGGTGAGCCATAGAAAGAAGAAAGAGAGAGAGAGAGTCATTTCTGCGAGGAGGAAGAGTAAGAGCAAAAAGGGAGTGGGGGAAGGCAGGAGGGGGCAGTAGGAGAGGGGCTGGGCTAAGAGGGATGCGGTTTGCAGGCACAGAGCAAATTCTGCCTTCTGAGTGCTGGCCTTATGGGAGGACCTGAAGACCCCCAGTGAATCCCAGCTCCCTGTTCTGGTGCAGCTTTGCTCAGGCAAGCCTTTCAAGGCCCTGGCTGTGGCTGTGGCTGCAGAAGGGCTGCTGAGCACATGGGAGCTCCCTTGGGACATGGAAACACTTCACCCACATCTATTCTGTGACACTGGATTTGGCCTGGGTGGGCCTGCTGCTTGGGCATGGAGGTGTGTTTTGCAGACAGACCGGCTGAGAGTCACAGCCCCTTGAATTCCAGGGCTGCTGGCACACTGTGGATCCCAGAACAGCCCTGCCAACAGATGGGGTGTGGAGAAACCCGCTGGGACTTGTCTGGCTGGTCAATCCGGGTGCTGTGTCTTCTCTGGAATTGGGAACTCAGCTCTCTCAGCCCACTGTCTGTCAGCACCCACATCCCAGCAGGATCCTGTAAGAAACTTTATCCTGATGTTCTTAGACACACTCTAGGGACAACCACTTATTCCTCACATGATCTCCCAGGACCCTCCTGGGCCACCCCCTCCTACCCCTCCCATGTCCTTCAGGACACCTGCCACACTCTTAACCTAGGCCCCTCACCTCCATAGCCTTACTCCAGTTCCCCGTCAATCAATTGGACCTAACAATACCTGCCATAACATCTCACAATGAGAAGGTTTCTACCAGCACAGCCATGGTTGCTATGACTAAGGCCCCAGAGACAACCGAGTCGGAATCCCATCTTGAACTCGGCATGGCTGCCACCTCTCAGGTTGGGGCTGGGAGGAGTGTCCAGGCTCAACCTTGAGGGATGTTATAGTCTTCCCAAGGAGAGTACTGCACACACAGGCCTGCAGTCTTTATTGCTTATTGTATATTATTTATTTAGTTTTAATTTATAATTACATGATTGCCAGAGGATCTTAGTGCCACAGGAAAAGAAATGTGCTGCCCAGTCCTCAATAAAGAATGCTTTCCCTGCCATAAATAAGCAGAATATCCAATCAACCACCCATCAAATCACCTGGCCCTGGAACAAGCAAATGCCACTAATGAGACACAACATGCATTAGCTTAATGCTCTACTAGGGGAAGCAAGATGGCCCCTGAGTGCTTGCCTGGGCCAAGGCCGAGCACTGGAAGGAATGGTGGTCCTTTATGTGGCACGCACTGGTTGGGGGACTCCCCAAGTGTGAGTGTCTGGAAGAGAACCTCTAGGACCTGCGGCTTGTCTCAGTGGGACTGCTACAGTTGATCCAGTTGGGATTGACCTGGGTGCTGTGGGCACCATCATGGAGTCCTGAATCTATCCATGGAGGCAAAATAACATGACACAAACAGAGTATAACACGGCTCAGGGTGCGTGGTCCACCAGTGAATGCCATGCATGAGTGCTGGTGTAGGTGGGTTGGCAGGAAAGGAAGAGGAGGAGGCTGTGAGTTTATCTTTTCTGGGTAAGCAAGCATTAGAGACAGGGTGTATTCAGATGGTAGCCCCAGCACAGGTGGGGGAAGAAGGATGTGCTGGCAGCAGAGACATGGGTGTCAGGGTTGGGATTAGGAGCCTGGGCTTGTTTGCTAGCCCCAGTTCTGTGCTTCTGGGAAGATTAGAGGGTACATCCAAGGCCACCATAGACCAGGTTTAATCAGCCTGCCACCCCCACCTCCAGGACTGACTGGGACCAGGCTCCACGAGGGGCTGGCGCAGCTCCCTCTGGCTCCTTCCATCTTGTTCTTTATCACTGTCAGCCGCTCATAGCCAAGCCTGAGACGGGCCACCCGCCCGGCAGGGCTGAGCTCCCCAAAGATAAGATGAATGTCTGCAGGCCACAGAGCTGAGATGTTCTGGAGGAAGTGAAACAAGAGGAAGAGGGAATAAACACCCACTACATTAATAAGAATTTGAGAGAGGCGAGGGGCTGAAGCCAGGAGTCTCCAGATGGCGTTTAGTGAAATGACAGTTGGATGCTTAGGAGGAAAAATGGAGCCGTGGTGCGCTGGGAGCTTTGGTTTTCCTGGGCGGGGGAAGGGGCTGTGGGCACACAGAGTTCGGTGTCTGGCCTGAACTGATGCCAACCACAGCAGAGCCCATGTTAGGTCTCAGCAGAGAGGACCTGCCAGCTGCAAGTGTTATCCCACGACCCTCACCCAATGGATCTGGTTCTGGCGACTCAGGTGGAAAGCCACCCACCCATTCCAGAGGTCTCACAGCTTTTGAGAGTTAAACAGGCCAGTCCTGTGCCAATACAGGCAGCATCCAGCTCCTACCCTCAAAGAACATACAGTCCAGCACAGAGGTCCTGTTCAACTTGGGTAAACCAAGGCATGCACAAGGCATTCTGAGTATACAGGAGGGGACATCTTGTCTAGCCTTGGGGAGGGCTTCTTGCAGAAGGAAATAGCTGAGTTTAGAATGTGGACTAAGGAACTCCTGTGGGATGCAGGAGAAATCCAGGCAAAGAAACCAAGGTAGCAGAGAGTGGCTGCACAGCACCTGGGTGCCATCTGTGGGGGATGGAGAGGAACCAGGGATGGGCTGTCAGGGCAGGATCTGGGGCTTAGAAGTACAGGTAGAGGGCAGACTGAGGGACTCCCCTCAACCACCCCCTTGCCTATACACAGTGTCTTCTTTCAATGGGTGGGAGAGACCCTGGTTTGAAGTTTTCCCTTCTCCCTGGTACAGTTCCTGAAATTCACCACTGGAGTACCCTCCTTTGCAATTTCCAGAATGTTCTTGTCATTGTACTCCCTATTGGCACAGTCTCAACCCTCACTTGGGGGCAGAGGTCTGGAGTCAGAAGGGTCCAGAGAGTAGGCGACCATTTCTGCGATGCAAAAACAATTAGCTCTGTCCATCCTGGGCACAGCCTGGGGCAACTCCTCTGGGGACAACTTTGGGTACAGTCAGAAGCAGACTGGTGAGCTATGGGCCCAGGGCAACCAATGTGAGGATTGGGTCAAAGGTCACTGCAGACCGGCTGGGGATGAGGTGGCAGAGGAGCTTCTGTGGGGTAGAGTTTTGGGGACATTACGCAGGCAAGAGCGGCGAGTGGGGAGACAAAGGGGAGAAGAGAGCCTGAGAGCTAGGAGGAGCTCCAGGCTCCGGAATCCATTCTGTTTCCATTCCGCCCAGTCACACAGCTGCCAGGATTCAGACAGATGCTGTGATTAGCATTTTAATGCATTTCAGAGGACCTTGTCCAAACTGCTCTGGAAATCAGAAACCAAGAGTTTATCTTCAGCTGTCCCTCTAGACTTAGGCTTCTCTTTTAATTCCAAAGGAGCCCGAGGAAGAGTGTGTGTGCACACATGCCGAGCTGCGGGCCTGTGTGAGTGTGGGATTATGGGTGTGCCTACAGACACCGCACCCTGGTGTATGCAGCGGATGTAAATGAGCACACACAGGCAACTGCCTCTGTGTGTGCACATGTATGCCGTGCACATGGGTACACATTCTACGCAGGCTTTTGCAAGTGCAGTGTCACCCAGGACCACTCGCGTGGAAGAGGAAGAGCTCCCTGCTGGCTGCAAACAGGCCATGGCTGGAAGGGCACCGGAGGGCGTTTTCCTCAGGTGATTGGAAACACATTTCAGACTCAGCCTTGTTGGCTGCTTGGCCTGTTCCTGGAGCTGTGTTTCAAATGATGCTGCCAAATGGTATTTCGAGTAATGGGACCTTTCTGGAGTTATAATTTCTGCTCCCTAAAACAGCACTAGCAGTATTTCCAGATCCAGTGTCTGCGAGGCTTGATGGAATCCCAGTTAGAGGTTGGGGCAGGTGGTGGGAGCTGGGAAGGCCTCGTAGGACACTTGTGTGTGATGTGAGTCACCCCCAAGTACCCTCTCTCTACCTGCTTCCCAATGTTCTCCTTCTGCCACCTCAGTTGAGCGCACCTCACGCCTGCCAAGAAAGTCTCCCTCTGAGTTGGGTATCACCAGCTATTCAATTGACTATGAATGGAAGAGCTTCCTTCTGTCCTCATCCCTGTCCCTTGGCGTACTGACCTGGAAGTGGAGTGCTGAAACTCCAACATCCCAGGAACTGTGTTGTCCGTTGAAGCCAAAGAGATGATCACATCCCTTCTCCAGGGAGAGCACCTGCTATCTTAGCGGGTCTGTATTAGAACTCAGGGAGCTTGGCATCACTACAGGCTCCTCTAGGGCTAACTGGGTTCAAGATCTTTAACTCTGCCAGACCAGCTTACCCCTTGCTTGCCTCTCTGTAGGCCCACAGGGTTGCTCTCTTTTCAATCAGGAATGGTACAGACGGCACTGTGGAGTTGAGGGGTGCATTTGACTGGGGATCGTGGGGGAGAGGGGGCAGGGAAGCAGCAGACGGTTCCTGGTGAATTTGTTTAATGTAAATACATCCTCTATTTATCTTTGGCTGTTAATAAATTCATGCATTATTAGAAAATCCCTCACACCAGCAGACCCGCTGTGTTAGATCAGCCAGTTTTAAGAGATTTCCTGTTGGCAGGATTCAAAGCCCACACCTGCAGCCGGCCCAGGCACCAGGATTTAACTAAACGCCACAGATAATTAGATCAGTTAACCTCGCAAATTAAAACAAGCACGTCGCATTAGCTCAGTTTATCCTAAAAGAAAATATTAAGTTCCCCCAGATAAACCCTTTAATAAGAATAGAGAAAGATGGCACATCCTGGGGGCAGGAGCCAGGCAGGGCTCAGTGACCTGAGAGCAAGGTTATCTCTGTGGACTGTGGGGCTGCGGATGGTGCAGGACTATATGCATTGTGAGGAAACCCAGGCAGGTGCAGGCAGCAGCATCCATGGAATCTGAAAGTTGAGAGGGTGTCAGTGGCATCCTGCTCAGTCTGCCTCCTTACCGTGCAGGAGACACTTTGAAGGTTCCCCAGGGCGGGGGGGCTAAGCTGGAGGATGGGGGGTCATATCCCTCAGGGAAATCTCTCCAGAGTGGCTAGGACCACACTACCACCACTGAGCCTTGCACCTATCAAATACTGAATATTTAAAGGGCTGGGTACAGCCCTTGTAAGTTTCAAACCCACCAAGTCAGAATCGAGGGTGATTTAGACTTTGGGAGGAGTTAGTCTTAGCAAAGTACTGAGGATCAGCAAACAAATAATGAAGTCAAAATCGTTGCTTATATATCCTCAACTTAAGACTATTCACAAGAGTCTTAAGAGCTGTCTATGTCATCCC